>NC_067476.1:159156788-159756788 GCF_947179515.1 Apodemus sylvaticus | reverse complement strand
GGAGGCTTGATTCCCCAGCCCAGGGTCCATAGATGGGAGTGGGTGGGTGGGTGGGACAACACTCTCAAAGAAGCAGAGGGAAAGGGTTTTTGGAGGGGAAATATTTGGATATTTATTTGGATATTATTTGGATAGGAAGGGGGATAACATTTGAAATGTAAATAAATAAAATAAGCAATAAAAAAGTAAAAAAATATATGAAAGAAAATATAGAAAAGAAAGCAATCTGATATCTACAACCAAACGAAAACCCAGAAACAAATCAGAAAAGGACAATATAAGCAAGTAGGAGGAAAACAAAGTAGAAGACTAAAGTATACACATACACACACACACAAACACACCTGCATGAACTTGCACAAACAGAAAGCCCATAAAATTGGAAACCTATATTTTTAAGAAAATGGTGTATAAAGTAAAAAAAGAAAAGTATTCACACAAAGCATTATTAGGTAAACCCCTAAAAATTCCTGACCAATTCATTACAGTTGCCCCTCCTGGACTTAGGGCCTACAATTCAGTGTGGGTTCTATTTGCAGTGAGACTCCACTGGACAACACTAATTTTCCTTGGGAAGGGGTTGTCAGCTGCAGACAGCCTCTGTCTTAACGATGGGGCCTGCGTCTACTTCCCATCTCAGAGCTCGACCTTCTGGCCTAGACCCTGTGCAGGCCCTGTGCATGCTGCCCCAGTCTGTCAGTCCGTCTGTGGCTCGGCCCTGCTGTGTCTGGAAGGTCTTGCTTCCTTGCTTTCCTCCTTCTCCTCAGGCTCTTATGATCTTCATGCTCCCTCTCCTCAGAGTTCCCTGATGCCCTGAGGGGAGGACTTGATGGAGACACGCCATTTAGGACTGAGTGTTCCAAGGTCTCTCAGTGTGCACATTGTCAGGAGTGGTCTCTGTATGCATACTCATCTCTGATGTGTCTGAGCAAGACACTGTTCTGTGAGCACAGCAGAATGTCTGCAGGAGTCAACTCATTGCTATACTGCTATATATTGTTCAGTAGAACAGTAAAATTGTCTTTTCCCTAGATCTCTGGCATATCTAGTCTTAGATTCTTGGACAACTGAGCATTACAGGCATGTGTTCCCTCTCAGGAAGAAAGCTGTAAATACAGCCGAACTGTGGAATCGCCCCTGTAGACCACAGGATTCAGTGGTGTTTTAAACAAGGATGGTCTCCATAGGCTCATAGATGTGAAGGTCTGGACATCAGGGCGTGGCCTTATTTCCAAGCATGAGGAAGTGTTGTCTTGCTGGAGGAAGTATGTCACTAAGGGTGGGCTTGGAGCTCTCACAGGCCCATGTCACGCCCAGAGACTCTTCTTGCTGCTGGCAGATGTGGATGCAGAACTCTCAGCTGCATCCCCAGCAGCATACCTGCCAGCGCAGCCCCCTGCTCCTGCATTGATTACAATGGATTGAACGCTCTGAAATTGTTAGCAAGCCCCAATTAAGGGCTTTCCTGTCTCAGTAGTGCTGGGGTCGTGGTGTCTCTTCACAGCAATAGATCACTGAGGAAGACAGTTTAGTGTCTGGATAGGCATTTTCCTTTCACCTGTGGTAATGTGGAGAGTGCCTTCCAGGACCGTGATGCCCAGTCCATGGGGTAAAAAGGCTGTAGACTCTCAGCAGCACAACTTGTCATATACATTGAGCTAGGTAGTTGATATTTTTAGTAATAAATTAATGTCTGTTTGAGGAGAGCATATAGTGTCCTTGCAAATAGCCTGAGTTGTCTTATGGTTTCCCTGGAGCCATTTTGGCCAACAACTCCTTTAGATACAAACAAATCCAGGCACATGGCTTTCTGTGGTGGTGAGGGATGTAGGTGTGGGGTGTTTTCCTCATTTATTTGTTTTCCATCTCACTTCTCAAGTGGCCTTTAATTTCAGCTGTCCCTTCCTATATCCCTTCCTTTCTCCTCCCCATACCCCTTCTTCCTCCCACAGGTAAGATTTGTTGTTCTTTTGTGTGTTTGTGTGTACCTCTAGTGTTATTTTAACACTTACTGTGTCTGGTAACTGTTTCCCATAGGTCTATGGTGTGGCCCATTCACGGGAGCATGGAAAACTCAATAGATTGTATATCTTAAAAAGAGAGATTCTCCATTCCCAGACCTCCCCACTGCCCACAGCCCTCTGAGGGCGGTCATCTACCCGGTATGAGCTGCGTCTGTCAGTCTTGATCTTGTGCAGGCCAAGTGCAGGCAATGCCAGCTGCTGTGTGCTCATGACTACAGCAGCCACACTGTGAAGCACAGTCAACCCCAGAGCTCCTCCCCAGTCGCTGCCTCTGTCCCTCTTCCTCCATCCTCTTCCTCAGTGTTCTCTGAGCCTTAGAGGTACTGCAGATGGTAAGGATTCCCATCTGGGCTGAACACTGAGTCTCATTCTTTCCTCTGACTGCTGCCATGTGGAGAGATGCTTGTCTCGCCAGGGGATAAAAGTCCATATGGGGGAAGTAGGAGGGATGTTTTCAAGTATGTATGCCTGTATATACATACACACATGCATACATACATGCATATACATATGTAGATGTAGATTTATGTATGAAAATATGTATGTATGAGTATGTATAGATGGATGCATGAATGAGTGCATGGATTGATGGATGGAAAGATGTATGGAAAGAAATAGAAACAGATGGACAAATGTATTGTAGACTCAATGGCTAATCGAGAAAATGTATGAATGGATATTTGAATTAATGAAGTTTAACGCAATCAGCCAGGAAACTGTTATTTCATTATTTCAGGTTTTGGCATGGCAGGACTTGATGCTGGTTATAGCTACATGATTTCATTAATCATGTGAGAGGTGATTGGATCCTATATACACTGTTTATGCTTGGCCTGCATTTTCATTGTATAAGTAACTTGCCTGAGGAACAAAACTTCTGTTTCTTGAATCAAGTGCCTGCTATGATGATGCATGTACAGGCAGAGGAATGTCAGCCCATCCCAGAGGCTCTGCCTGGAATCAAAAAGAGGTCAGAGGTCATGGACCCTTCCTGGTCATGTGCCTCCAATGCTGACTGTGCCTGTGTGGTGGGTGCTGCTGTGTAATATCCTCAACATGTGGAATCCCAGCCCCATGGAACATTATAAGACAATGCAGCATAGGAGATCCGAGGCAGGAAGAATGGAGTTAAAGTAGAATCAGGGACTGAGACAGACATTTTCCTCTCTGCAATTAGATGGAAAACCAGTGCAGGACGTCGTGAGCCCTGAGAGCACAGCACGTGGTGGTTGTTTCTGGAATCACATGGTTTAGAGGGAGCTGGAGGTCACTCTACTTTTAATATCCAGCACCAGGAAATGAAATTCAGCTTTCCTGCTAACTTGGAAGAACACTAAAGAACTGAATTAAAACCATGGATTTCTATCCAATGTTTATTGCTTTCATATTATCATAAAGTGGGCCATATACAGGACATAGAAAGTTTTCTGTTGTTACTTGAAATAGCCATGCAGAAGACACAGACATAAGCAAATGGATGTGTCTGTCCCAATAAAACTTTATTGAAAAAGACAAGCAAGAACTCAGAGCCACTTTAAAGAAGAATGAAACTTCTATTTTGTAATCAATGAATCAGTGTTATCTTTTCTGTTGTTGATGATAGCAGTAACGACTTATTAAATACTGTTTTATTGAAGAAACCTTTTTCTTATACCATATATTCTGATCATTTTCCTTTTCTCCTCTTCCCCAGATTCTCCCTACTTTTCCTTCCACCCAAATCAAATTCTTTCTTTTTCTTCTTCTCATTAAGAAACAGAAGTATAGAAAAATAAAAGATATACAAACAAATGAGAACAGGACAATAGAAATAAACCAGCAGCAACATAAGAGGCAAACAAAAAGCAGAGAATATGTACGCATGGGCACACACACACACACACACACACACACACTTTCATTCCCTGAAATCCTCTGAAAACCCAAGTTGGGAACCATACGTCATAGGTAATGGATTTGTAAGTTAAAAAATCTTCCCATACATTCATTTGAATGATAAATTCTCCAGAAATCCATTGAGTATGTTTGGTATAATACGAGCCAATCCCAGAGACTCTGTCTGGAATCATAAGCCAGAAGTCATGGACACTTTTCAGTCATGTCCCTACAATGAAGCCTTAGCTTCATTGGGTTGGATTGTGTAAATTTCTCTAATTGTGCAACTGTAGGTCCAGGAGACATTGTTAAATACTAAATAGGGCATTAGGGCAGGAAAAGTAAAGTCGACCCTAAAGTGGTAGCAGGGAACTGAGTTGGACTTTTTTTTAATTACCATAATTTGCCAAAAATAGAAGCAGGACATCATGAACTGTAGGAGCTCAAAATGCATTGGTTGTTTTGGGGTCACATAGCATAGAGGGAGCTGGAGGTCACTCCACATTTTATATCCATGTCCAGGTAAAGAAATTCAGATTGTACTTCTAAGTCAGAATAAGACAAAATAATTGAAATTTAAACCATTAATGTCTAGTAAATGTTGATTTCTTTCATATCATCATGAAGGAGGTCGTATATAGAACACAGAACGCCTGCTGTGGAAATGTGAGATTGCCATGCAGAAGACACAGACATAAGCAAGTGAGTGAGTGTGTCTGTCCCAATAAAACTTTATAAAGACATGTAAGAGCCCAGAGCCACTTGAAAGAAGAAAGTTCTCATTTGTAATCATTGAAATATCATGTTATCTTTTCTGTTGTTGATGACAGTAGCAATGGCTTATTAAAATAAATTAAGTTTTGTGAAGAAACCTGTTTTTCATACAATATATTCTGATTATGTTTTCCCTTCCTCCACCATTTCCCAGATTCTTCCTACAGTTCTTCCAACCCCAATCCAAATTCTTTCTTTTTCTCTTTCTAATTTAGAAAGCAGAGAGATGAAAACAAAAAAAAAGAAAGAAAAAGAAAAAAAAAGAAAAACCCACATACACACAACCCAGAAGAGGAAAAAAATCATCAACAACATAAGAGCCAGACAAACAAAAAGCATAAGAAACACACACACACACACACACACACACACATACAGAGAGAGAGAGAGAGAGAGAGAGAGAGAGAGAGAGAAACACTCTCACATGGACACTCCCCCACACACCCTTGCACACCCCAGAATCCCATAAAAACCACAAATCAGTAGCCAAGATATATAAGAAAAACCTTGTATGATAAAACTATGCCCACCCAAAACATTATAAAAGAGAAACCCATCAAAAATCCATTGAACTGTTTTTGTGTAGTGTCAACAAGTCCCAGAGGCTCTTCCTGGAATGAGGAAGAGGCCAGAGGTCATGGACACTTCCCAGTCAAGTCTCTACATGGATGCCTGAGCATATGCAGTAGGTACTGTTGTGTTAAATCCTCAAAATGTGTAATCACAGGTCCGGGAGACATTATAAAATACTAAATAGGACATCTAGGGTAGGAAGAGCAAAGTGAGCACTAAAATGGAAGCAGGGGACTGAGTTGGACATCTTTGTAACTACATTAACATGCAAACACAGAGGCAGGACATCATGAGCCCTGGGAGCACAGCATATGTTGGTTGTTTTGTGATCAGACAGCTTAGAGGGAGCTGTAGGTCACTCCACTTTTTATATCTATCACCTGTTTAGGAAATCCATCTTGTACTCCTGACTTGGAAGAAGACAAAACAATTGAAATTTAAATCATGAATCTCTCTCAAACACTTACTGCTTTCATGTCTACATAACATGGGTTAAATATAGAACATAGAGAGTCTGCTGTTGTAACCAAAACAGTCAGGCAGAAATCACAGATACAAGAAAAACAGGGTGAGTGCACCAGTAAACCTTTATAGATAAGACATTTAAGTGCTAAGAGCCACTTTAAGAGAGAATGAAAGTTCTCTTTTGCAATCAGTTATTAATTGCTAAATATTTTCTGCTGCTGCTGAGAGTGTAATGATTGGTTTCTATCATTTGAATTTTTATTGAAATGTATTTTTGAAGCAATATATTCTGATAATATTTCCCCTGCCCAAATTGTGTCCAGATCTTCCCTGACTACCCTCTAACTGAAATCCAGGCTTCCTCCCAGATATCAAAGTTAAATCAGGATCAAATAAACCATCCAAACAGCCCCATAACTCTTAATGAAATAGAAGCAGTCATTAAAAGTCTTCCAGCCAAAAAATGCCCGAGACCAGATGCTCTTAGTGCAGAATTCTATCAGATCTTCAAAGAAAACCTAATAGTAATACTCTTCAAACTATTCCACAAAATAGAATCAGAAGGAACACTACCTAATTTGTTCTATGATGACACACTTGTGCTGATAACTAAACTGCACCAAGACCCAACAAAGTAAGAGAACTTCAGATCAATATTCCCTCTGAATATTGATGCAAAAATACCCAATAAAGTTCTAGGAAACTGAAGCCAAGAACACATCAAAATGATCATTGAACATGATCAAATAGGCCTCATCCCAGGGATTCAGGAATGGTTCAATATTAGGAAATCCATCAATGTAATCCACTATATAAAGCAAATCAAAGAAAAAAAACACATTATCATTTCATTAGATGCTGAAAAAAACACTTGACAATATTCAACACCCCTTCATGTGAAAAGTCTTGGAAAGAAGGGGAATTCATGGTCCATACCTAAACATAGTAAAATCAACATACAGCAAAACAATAGCCAAAATCAAACTAGATGGAGAGGAACATGAAGTAATTCTATTAAAATCAGGGAATAGACAAGACCGCACCCTTTTCTATCTATTCAGTATAGTACTTGAAGTTCTAGCCAGAGCAATTAGACAACAAAAAGGAGGTGAAAATTGAAAGAGAAGAATTCAAGTTATCACTATTTGCAGATGATATGATGGTATATTTAAGTGACCCCAAAAACTCCTCCAGAGAACACTTATAGCTCACAAACAACTTCAGCAATGTGGGTGGATATAAAGTTAATGAAAACAAATGAGTAGTCTTCCTATACTCAAAGGATAAACAGGCTGAGAAAGAAATTAGGGAAATGACAACCTTTACAATATAAACACAAACAATATAAAATACCTTGGTGTGACTCTAACCAAGTCAGTAAAAGACCTGTATGACAAGAACAAATCTCTGAAGAAATGAATCAAAGAAGACCTGAGAAGATGGGAAGCTCTCCCATACTCACGGATCTGCAGGATTAAATGGCCATCTTATCAAAAGTGATATGCAGGTTCAATGCCACCCCATCAAAATTCCAACTCAATGTTTTCACAGATATAGAGACAATAATCTTCAAATTCATCTGAAACTACAAAAAACCAAGGATAACAAAAACTATTCTCAACAATAAGAGAACTTCTGGTGGAATCACCATTCCTGACCTCAAGCTATACTACAGAACAATAGTGAAAAACCAAAAAGTATTGTACAGGAACAGGCAGGTAAATCAATGGAATGTAACTAATGACCCAACTCCCCCACACACACACCTATGGTCACCTGATATTTGACAAAGAATCCAAAATCCTACACTGCAAAAAAGACTGTATATTCAACAAATAGTGCTCACTCAAGTGGTGGTTAGCATGTAGAAGAATGCAAATTGATCAATTCTTATCTCATTTTACAGAGCTCAAGTCAAAGTGGATTAAGGATCTCCAAATAAAACCAGATACACTTAATCTAATAGAAGAGAAAGTGGGAAAGAGCCTCAAACACACAGGCCTAGAGGAAAGGTTCCTGAACAGAACACCAATGGCCCAGACTCTAAGATGAACTATAAACAAATGGGTTTCTAGGCAAAGGACATGGTCAATAGGAAAAAACAGAAACCTACAGATTGGGAGATCATTACCAACCCCACATCTGATAGAGGGATAATATATAATATATACAAAGAACTCAAGAAATTTGACTGCAGAGATCCAAATAACCCTATTAATAAAGGGATACAGAGTTTCACAAAGAATTCTCAACTGACGAATCTCTAATGGCCTAGAAATACCTAAAGAAATGATCAACATCCTTAGTCTTCAGGAAAATGCAAATCAAAGGACCATGAGGTTCCACCTCACACCAGTCAGAATGGCTAAAATAAAAAACTCAGGTGACAGCAGATGCTGGTGAGGATGTAGAGAGAAAGAAGAACACCCCTCCATTGCTGGTGGGACTGTAAGCTGGTACAAGCACTCTGGAAAACAATCTGTTGGTTCCTCAGAAAATTGGACATAGCACTACCTGTGGGCCCAGCTATACCACTCCTGGGCATATATCCAAAAAATGCTATAACATATAACAAGGACACTTGCTCCACTATGTTCATAGCAGCTTTATTTCAAATAGCCAGATTCAAATCCCAGATGTCCCTCAACAGAGAAATGGATAAAGAAAATGTGGTCCATCTACACAATGGAGAACTACTCAGATTTTAAAAACGACGACTTCATGAAATATAGAAAATATCATCTTGCATGAGGTAACCCATACACAAAAGAACACGCATGGTATGAGCCAACTGGTAAGTAGATATTGAGAAAAAAGCTCAGAATACTCAAGGTACAACTTACAGACCATATGAAGCTCAAGAAGAAGGAAAACCAACATGTGGATACTTAAGTCCTGTTTAGAAGGGGGAACAAACTAATCAATGTAGACAGAGTGTGGGAGGGACTTGGGAGGAAGAAGGGAGGGGAAGAGGAAAAAAGAGGGGCAGGGCAGAGGAGGGAGGAGACAAGGGAAATGCAAAGAAGGCCAGGACATTAAACAGAGGTGTATAGCAATGGGGGAGGGGAACAGGGGAGAGCCAACAGAAAGTCCAAGATGCCAGGAAAGCAAGAGTCTCCCAGGACCCAGTGGATATGACATTGGGGGATAGAACCTGTAGAGACCATATCCAGAGGTTAGTCACAGCCTGCAGTTGAGGGATGGGGACATCCATCCTTCTCAACATTTTAACCCAGAATGGTTCCTGTCTAAAGGAAATACAGGGACAGAGAGTGGAGCAGAGACTGAAGGAAAGGCCATTAGGAAGGGGGATAACATTTGAAATGTAAATAAATAAAATAAACAATAAAAAAGTAAAAAAAATATAAAAGAAAATATAGAAAAGAAAGCAATCTGATCTCTACAACCAAACGAAAACCCAGAAACAAATCAGAAAAGGACAATGTAAACAAGTAGGAGGAAAACAAAGTAGAAGACTAAAGTATACACAAACACACACATACACACACATACATACACACACACACTCACACACACACACACACACCTGCATGAACTTGCACAAACAGAAAGCCCATAAAATTGGAAACCTATATTTTTTAAAAAAATGGTGTCTAAAGTAAAAAAGAAAAGTATTCACACAAAGCATTATTAGGTAAACCCCTAAAAATTCCTGACCAATTCATTACAGTTGCCCCTCCTGGACTTAGGGACTACAGTTCAGTGTGGGTTCTATTTGTGTGAGACTCCACTGGACAACACTAATTTTCCTTGGGAAGGGGTTGTCAGCTGCAGACAGCCTCTGTCTTAACGATGGGGCCTGTGTCCACTTCCCATCTCAGAGCTCTACCTTCTGGCCTAGACCTGTGCAGGCCCTGTGCATGCTGCCCCAGTCTGTCAGTCCGTCTGTGGCTCGGCCCTGCTGTGTCTGGAAGGTCTTGCTTCCTTGCTTTTCTCCTTCTCCTCAGGCTCTTATGATTTTTGTGACCCCTCTCCTCAGAGTTCCCTGATGCCCTGAGGGGAGGACTTGATGGAGACACACCATTTAGGACTGAGTGTTCCAAGGTCTCTCAGTGTGCACATTGTCAGGAGTGGTCTCTGTATGCATACTCATCCTGTATAGGAGGAAGGTTCTCTGATGTGTCTGAGCAAGACACTGTTCTGTGAGCACAGCAGAATGTCTGCAGGAGTCAACTCATTGCTATACTGCTATATATTGTTCAGTAGAACAGTAAAATTGTCTTTTCCCTAGATCTCTGGCATATCTAGTCTTAGATTCTTGGACAACTGAGCATTACAGGCATGTGTTCCCTCTCAGGAAGAAGGCTGTAAATACAGCCGAACTGTGGAATCGCCCCTGTAGACCACAGGATTCAGTGGTGTTTTAAACAAGGATGGTCTCCATAGGCTCATAGATGTGAAGGTCTGGACATCAGGGCGTGGCCTTATTTCCAAGCATGAGGAAGTGTTGTCTTGCTGGAGGAAGTATGTCACTAAAGGTGGGCTTGGAGCTCTCACAGGCCCCCTGCTCCTGCATTGATTACAGTGGATTGAACGCTCTGAAATTGTTAGCAAGCCCCAATTAAGGGCTTTCCTGTCTCAGTAGTGCTGGGGTCGTGGTGTCTCTTCACAGCAATAGATCACTGAGGAAGACAGTTTAGTGTCTGGATAGGCATTTTCCTTTTAATAACAATAACTTCATGTAAATTACAGGCAAATGGATAGAACTAGAAAATATCATCCTGAGTGAAGTAACCCAGTCCCAAAGGAACACACATGGTATGTACTCACTTTTAAGTGGATGTTACGAAAAAAAGTCTCAGAATATTCTAGATATAATTCACAGATCACATGAAGCTCAAGAAGGAAGATAAAAGTGTGGATGCTTCAGTCCTGTTTATAAGGGGGAAAAATAATTATTGGAGGTAGAGGGAGGCAAGAATCTGGGAGGGAAAGAGGAGGGGGAGAGAAAGGGGGGGGCAGCATTGGTGTGGGAGGAGACAGGGAGAAGTACAGAGGGCCAGGAAATTGATCGGAGGTATGTAGCAGTGGGGGTTTGGTAACTAGGAATAGTGACTAGGATGTCCCAGATTCCCAGAAAGCAAGAGGTTCCCAGGAGCCATCACAATTAACAGTAGCTGAAACACCCAAGAAAGGGGAGATAGAACCTGTATAAACCATATTCAGTTGATAGGTACCATCCCCGGTTGAGGAATGGGGCCACATACCCATCACAAAAATTTCAATCCACAATGGTTTCTATCTGAAGGAAATACATGGATAAAGAGTGGAGCAGAGACTGAAGGAAAGGCCATCCAGAGACTGCCCCACCTAGGAATCCGTCCCTTCTGCAGACACCAAACCCAGATTGCTGATGCCAAGATGCACTTGCTGACAGGAGCCTGGTGTAGCCATCCCCTGAGAGGCTCTGCCAGAGTCTGATCAATACAGATATGGGTGCTCACAGCCAACTCTTGCACTGAACACAGGGACCCCAATGGAAGAGTTAGGGGAAGGACTGAAGGAGCTGAAGGGGATTGCAACACAATAGGAAGAAGAACAATATCAACTAACCGGACCAACCAGAGCTCCCAGCGACTAAACCACCAACCAAAGAGCAAACATGGAGGGACCTGTGGCTCCAGCTGCATATGTATCAGGAGATTGCCCTATCTTGCATTAATGGGAGAGTAGGGCCTTGTTCCTGTGGAGGTTTGATGCCCCAACTATGAGGATTCTGGAGAAGTGAGGCAGGAGTTGGTGGTGGGAGGGAGCACCCTCATAGAGGCGGGGGTAGGGGAATGGCATAGGGGGATTGCAGATTTGAGAAACCAGGATGGGAACAACATTTGGAATGTAAATAAGTGAAATAACCAATAAAAATAGAAACAATTAGTTGATTACAAAAGAGGTCTTTCATTCTCTCTTAAAGTGGCTCATAGCACTTACATTATTATCAATAAAGGTTTACTGGGAAAGTCACCCTGATTTGCTTACATCTCTGTCTTCTGCATGACTTTCTTGGTTGACATTGCAGACTGTCTGCCTTCTGTATTCGACCCACTACATGCAGAGATGAAAGCAGTAAGTGTTTAATAAAGATTCATGATTTAACTTTCAATTATTTTTGCCTTTTTCCAACTTCGCAGTACAAGCTGGATTTCCTAACCTGGTGTGGATGTAGAAAGTGGAGTGACCTACAGCTCCAAGCTGTGTGACCCCTGAAACAACCAACATATGCTGTACTCCCAGGGCTCATGATGTCCTGCCTCTGTGTTTGCATGTTAATGTAGTTACAAAGATGTCTCGCTCAGTCCCCTGCTTCCATTTTAGTGTCTACTTTACTCTTCCTGCATTAGATGTCCTATTTAGTATTTTATAATGTATGTGTACTTCAGAGTCCACTTTATTAGTATTTTATACAACACCTACCACACACGCTCAGGCATCATTACAGAGAAATGACTGGGAAGTAGACCTGACCTCTGACCTCTTCTTGATTCCAGGCAGAGCTTCTGGGACGGGCTGACATGATACAAAACCAACTCAATTGATTTTTCCATGGGCTCCTCTTTCCTAATCCTTTGGGTGGGCATATTTTTTTACCATAGAAGTCTTTGTTTATACTTCATGGTTCATAATTTATTGTTTTTATGGGATTTCTGGGTGTGCAAAGGTGTGTGTGTGTGTGTGTTTGTGTTTCTTATGCTGTTTGGTTGCCCCTTATGTTGTTGATGATTTCTTTCCTTTGTCCAATTCTGGTTTGTTTGTAGATTTTTTAAAATATCTCTCTGTTTTCTAATGAGAAAGAGAAAATCAATTTATTTGGGTGAGAGGGAAAGTAGGGAGAATCTGGGTATTGTGGGGGATAGTAAAGTGATCAGAATAAACAGGAAAAGAAACAAGTTTCTTCAATAAATCTTAAATTATTTTAATAAGTCATTACTACTGTCATCAACAGAAAAGACAACATTGATTATGAAAGAGAAGTTTCATTCTTCTTTAAACTGGCTCTGAGTTCTTGCTTGTCTTTTTCAATAAAGTTTTATTGGGACAGACACACTCATTTGCTTATGTGTGTGCTTTCTGCATGGCTACTTCCAGGAACAACAGCAAACTTTCTATGTCCTGTATATGGCTCACTTTATGATAATATGAAAGCAATAAACATTGGATAGACATTCATGGTTTTAATTCAGTTCTTTACTGTTCTTCCAAGTTAGCGGGAAAATTGAATTTCATTTCCTGGTGCTGGATATTAAAAGTGGAGTGACCTCCAGCTCTTTCTAAGCCGTGTGATCCCAGAAGCAACCACCACCACCACGTGCTGTGCTCCCAGGGCTCATGATGTCATGCTCTGGTTTTTCATCTAATTGTAGAGAGGTAAATGTCTGTCTCAGCGCCTGATTGTACTTTAACTCCATTCCTCCTGCCTCAGATCTCCTATGCCACATTTTATAATGTGCCATGGGGCTGGGATTCCACATTTTGAGGATATTACACAACAGTGCCCACCACAGAGGTACAGGTAGCATTGGAGGCACATGACCAGGAAGTGTCCATGACCTTTGTCCTCTTCTTGATTCCAGGCAGAGCCTCTGGGACAGGCTGACATTCCTCTTCAGCACCTGCCTGTACCTGCATCATCACAGCAGGAACCTCACTTCAAAAAACAAAAATTCTGATCCTCAGGCAAGTTGCTTGTAGAATGAAGGCTCAGGCCAGGGCATAAACAGTGTTTGCAGGCTCCAGTCACCTCTCCCGTGATTAATGAAATCAAGCAGCTATTACCAGCTTCAAGTCCTCCCATACCGACACCTGAAAATAATGAAATAACAAACAGTTTCTTGACTGATTACTTTAAAATTCATTAATTCAAATATCCATTCAGTTATTTTCCTCATTAGACTTCTAGTTTTCAATACATTCATCCATCTGTTTCTATTTGTCTCCATACATCTATTCATCATCTATCCAACCATCCATTCATGCATCTGTTTATACGTATATTTATACATTCATACATCCATCTATACATTCATATTACATACATTCATATAAACATCTACATCTACTTACATACATGAAAACAGACATACTTCCCCCATATGCACCTTTTTCTCGTGGCTAGACAAGTGTCTCTCCACAGTGGCAGCAGTCAGATGACAGAGAAAGAGACTCAGTGTTCAGCCCAGATGGGAATCCTTACCATCTGCAGTACCTCTAAGGCTCAGAGAACACTGAGGAAGAGGATGGAGGAAGAGGGACAGAGGCAGCGACTGGGGAGGAGCTCTGGGGTTGACTGTGCTTCACAGCGTGGTTGCTGTAGTCATGAGCACACAGCAGCTGGCATTGCCTGCACTTGGCCTGCACAAGATCAAGACTGACAGACGCAGCTCATACCGGGTAGATGACCGCCCTCAGAGGGCTGTGGGCAGTGGGGAGGTCTGGGAATGGACAATCTCTCTTTTTAAGATATACAATCTATTGAGTTTTTCATGCTCCCGTGAATGGGCCACACCATAGTCATATGGGCAGCAGTTACCAGACACAGTAAGTGTTAAAATAACACTAGAGGTACACACAAACACACAAAAGAACAACAAATCTTACCTGTGGGAGGAAGAAGGGATATGGGGAGGAGTAAGGAAGGGATACAGGAAGGGACAGCTGAAATTAAAGGCCACTTGAGAAGTGAGATGGAAAACAAATAAATGAGGAAAACACCCCACACCTACATCCCTCACCGCCACAGAAAGCCATGTGCCTGGATTTGTTTGTATCTAAAGGAGTTGTTGGCCAAAATGGCTCCAGGGAAACCATAAGACAACTCAGGCTATTCTCAAGGACACTATATGCTCTCCTCAAACAGACATTAATTTATTACTAAAAACATCAGCTACCTAGCTCAATGTATATGACAAGTTGTACTGATGAGAGTCTACAGCCTTTTTACTCCATGGACTGGGCATCACGGTCCTGGAAGGCACTCTCCACATTACCACAGGTGAAAGGAAAATGCCTATCCAGACACTAAACTGTCTTCCTCAGTGATCTATTGCTGTGAAGAGACACCACGACCCCAGCACTACTGAGACAGGAAAGCCCTTAATTGGGGCTTGCTAACAATTTCAGAGCGTTCAATCCACTGTAATCAATGTAGGAGCAGGGGGCCGTGCTGGCAGGTATGCTGCTGGGGATGCAGCTGAGAGTTCTGCATCCACATCTGCCAGCAGCAAGAAGAGTCTCTGGGCGTGACATGGGCCTGTGAGAGCTCCAAGCCCACCCTTAGTGACATACTTCCTCCAGCAAGACAACACTTCCTCATGCTTGGAAATAAGGCCACGCCCTGATGTCCAGACCTTCACATCTATGAGCCTATGGAGACCATCCTTGTTTAAAACACCGCTGAATCCTGTGGTCTACAGGGGCGATTCCACAATTCGGCTGTATTTACAGCCTTCTTTCTGAGAGGGAACACATGCCTGTAATGCTCAGTTGTCCAAGAATCTAAGACTAGATATGCCAGAGATCTAGGGAAAAGACAATTTTACTGTTCTACTGAACAATATATAGCAGTATAGCAATGAGTTGACTCCTGCAGACATTCTGCTGTGCTCACAGAACAGTGTCTTGCTCAGACACATCAGAGAACCTTCCTCCTACACAGGATGAGTATGCATACAGAGACCACTCCTGACAATGTGCACACTGAGAGACCTTGGAACACTCAGTCCTAAATGGCGTGTCTCCATCAAGTCCTCCCCTCAGGGCATCAGGGAACTCTGAGGAGAGGGAGCACAAAGATCATAAGAGCCTGAGGAGAAGGAGGAAAGCAAGGAAGCAAGACCTTCCAGACACAGCAGGGCCGAGCCACAGACGGACTGACAGACTGGGGCAGCATGCACAGGGCCTGCACAAGGTCTAGGCCAGAAGGTCGAGCTCTGAGATGGGAAGTGGACACAGGCCCCATCGTTAAGACAGAGGCTCTCTGCAGCTAACAACCCCTTCCCAAGGAAAATTAGTGTTGTCCAGTGGAGTCTCACTGCAAATAGAACCCACACTGAATTATAGGCCGTAAATCTAGGAGGAGCTGGGCAACAGAAATGAAATAAGTAGGAATTTTGAATAAGTCTTACATCATAACTCTTTTTGAGAGCATATTGTATTTTTAACTTATGGATCTTTTTCTTAACAATTATGGTCTCCTATTTTGTGGTATTTCTAAGTGTGTAAGTTCTCTCTCTCTCTCTCTCTCTCTCTCTCTCTCTCTCTCTCTCTCTCTCTCTCTCCCTCCCTCTCTCTCTCTCTCTCTCTCTCTCTCTCTCTCTCTCTCTCTCTCTCTCTCTGTATGTGTCTCTGTGTGTGCTTCATCGTCTTATAGTTTGGCTATTTTTCTTTATTTGTTTTCTTCTTTTTTTGTCCTGATTTGTTTCTGGGTTTTGGTTTGTTATGTTTTAGTGATCAGTTCCTCTAATAATGCACGCACATACATACACACATACACACACACACACACACACAGAGAGAGAGAGAGAGAGAGAGAGAGAGAGAGAGAGAGAGAGAGAGATGAGGGAGAGAGAAACAGGAAGGATTTCAGTGGTAGGAAAGTTAGGGATGATCAGGGCATGATCATGGGAGGGGAAATGTTATCAGAATACATTGTTGCAAAAATACATTTTGATAAAAATTCAAATGACATAAAACCAGTCGTTACACTCTCATCATAAACAGAAAATATATAATAATCAATAACTGATCACAGGATCCACCCAGGCTCACATGTGAATAAACCAATGTTGCCCCAATTCCTGGCCTATCTGGGATCCCCTCCCGGGGTGTTCAGGGGACACAGTAATCGCAGCTTAGACAGGATCTTGATCCTTCTAGATTGAGTCTGTACCCAGGAGCAGACCCTGATCTTCAGTCTTTAGCACACCAAATACACCAAGAGAAAGCTTGACTCCCCCAGGAGTTTTGACACACACAGGCTCATGGGCTCACAGGAGAGACAGTCTCCAGTCAGAGACAGCAAAGCCAGCTAACAGCAGGGACAGCCAGATGGTGAGAGTCAAGTGTAAGAGCATAAGCAACAGTAACCAATGCTATTTGGCACCATCAGAAACCCAGGTCTCCCACAACAGTAAGCCCTGGATCCCCCAATACCCCTGAAAAGCATGATTCTGATTTAAAATCCCATCTTATGGTGATGATAGAGGACTTTAAGAATGACATAAATAACTGCCTTAAAGAAATACAGGAGAAAAAAGGTTAAAAAAAAGTAGATGCCCTTAAATAGGAAACACATGAATCCCTTAAAGAAATACAGGAGTCTGGTCACCATCTGTGCAGGGCATGCCAGGAGAGAGCTCATTTCCCAGCAGCACTTTCACTTCTGGGCACAGAGGTGAGATCTCTACTTTCTCACCCATAACTGTCCAGAGGGGAACAGTTAGGATCGCACAGGGCATACATTCAGTGGAGCAGCTGGGACAGGATACTTCCAGTGACCATCTGCATCGAGGGGCTGGGCTGTTCCACAGACATTTGAGGAAGAGATATGGTCTCCCAAGAGTGCTGACACAGGCGTACAGGCCCACAGGAGGGGCAAGCTCCAGCCAGAAACAGCAAGACCAACTAGCACCAGAGATAGCCAGATGGCAAAAGGCAAGTGCAAGAACATTACCAATAGAAACCAAGGCTAAATGGCAATATCAGAACCCAGTTCTCCCACTACAGCAAGTCCTGGATACCCCAACACACCAGAAAAGCAAGAGTTGGATTTAAAATCACATATTTTTATTAGATATATTCTTTATTTACATTTCAAATGATTTCCCCTTTCCTGGATCCTCCCCCTCCGCAAAAGGCCCATAAGCCCTTTTCCCTCACCCTGCTCCTGAATCAGCCCCATCTCGCTTCCCTGTCCTGGTATTCCCCTACACTGCTGGACTGAGCCTTTCCAGGACCAGGGGCCTCTCCTTCCTTCTTCTTGGGCATCATTTGATATGCGAATTGTTCCTTGGGTATTCCGAGCTTCTGGGCTAATATCCACTTATCAGTGAGTGCATACCATGTGTGTTTTTTTGTGATTGGGACACCTCACTCAGGATGACATCCTCCAGTTCCACCCACTTGCCTAAGAATTTCATGAATTCATTGTTTTTAATAGCTGGGTAGTACTCCATAGTGTAAATATACCACATTTTCTGTATCCATTCCTCCATTGAGGGATATCTGGGTTCTTTCTAGCTTCTGGCTATTATAAATAGGGCTGCTATGAAGATAGCATGTGTCCTTATTACATGCTGGGGAATCCTCTTGGTATATACCCAGGAGTGGTATAGTGGGGTCCTCCAGTAGTATTATGCCCAGTTTTCTGAGGAACAGCCAGACTGATTTCCAGAGTGGTTGTACCAGCTTGCAACCCCAAGCTCAAGTCCAAGTGGATCAAGGACTGCCACATAAATCAGACACACTGAAACTAACAGAAAAGAAACTGGGGAAGACCCTTGAGCACATGGGCACAGGGGGAATTTTCCTGAACAGAACACCAATAGCTTATGCTCTACAATCAAGAATTAACAAATGGGACCTCATAAAATTACAAAGTTTCTGTAAGACAAAGGACACTGTCAAAAGGACAAAATGGCAACCAACAAATTTGGAAAAGATCTTTACCAACCCTACATCTCACAGAGGGCTAATATCCAAGATATACAAAGAACTCAAGAAGGTAGACTCCAGAGAGCAAAATAACCCTATTAAAAAAATGGGATACAGCGCTAAACAAAAATTTTTCACTTGAGGAATATCAAATGCCAGAGAATCACCTAAAGAAATGTTCAACATCCTTAGACATCAGGGAAATGCAAATCAAAACAACCCTGAGGTATCACCTCACACCAGTCAGAATGGCTAAGATCAAAAACTCAGGAGAAAACAGGTGCTTGTGAGGATGTGTAGAAAGAGCAACACTCTTCTGCTGCTGGTAGGTTTGCAAGCTGGTAAAATCGCATCTCATAATGTCCTGATATTTCTCTTAATGTCCTGACAGAGGACATTAAGAAGGACATAAATAACTCCTTTAAAGAAATACAGGGGAACACAGGTAAACAACTAGAAGCCCTTAAAGATGAAACAAAAAAATCCCTTAAAGAATTACAGGAAAACAATCAAACAGGTGAAGGAAATGAACAAAACCATCCAGGATCTAAAAATGGAAGTTGAAATAGTAAAGAAATCACAAAGGGAGACAACTCTGGAGATAGAAAACCTAAGAAAGAGTTCAGGAGACATGGATGCAAGCATCACCAACAGAATACAAGAGATAGAAGAGAGAAGCTCAGGCCCAGAAGAAACCATAGAAAACATCGACACAACAGTCAAAGAAAATGCAAAATGCAAACAGCTCCTTACCCAAAACATCCAGGAAATACAGGACTCAATGAGAAGACCAAATCTAAGAATAACAGGTATAGAAGAAAGCAAAGACTCCCAAATTAAAGGGCCAGTGAATATCTTCAACAAAATTATAGAAGAAAGCATCCCTAACCTAAAGAAAGAGATGCCCTTGGACATAAAAGAAACCTTCAGAATTCCAAATAGATTGGACCAGAGAAGAAATTCTTCCTGTCACATAATAATCAAAATACCCAATGTACAAACAAAGAAAGGATACTAAAAGCAGTAAGGGAAAAAGGTCAAGTGACATATAATGGCAGACCTATCAGACTTTTACCAGACTTCTCACCAGAGACTATGAAAGCTGGGCAGATGTCATACAGACCCGAAGAGAACACAAATGCCATCCCAGGCTACTATACCCATCAAAACTCTCTATTACCATAGATAGAGAAACCAAGATATTGGATGACAAAACCAAATTTGCACAATATCTTTCCACAAATCCAGCCCTACAAAGGATAATAGATGGAAAATGCCAACACAAGGAAGGAAGCTACACACTAGAAAAATCAAGAAAGTATTCTTCCATTAACAAACAAATAAGACAGCCACATGAACATAACTCCACCTTTAACAATAATAATACTAAAAAGCAACAATCACTTTTCCTTAATATCTCTTAATATCAATGGACTCAATGCCCCAATAAAAAGGCATAGACTACCAGACTGGTGATGAAAACAGGACCCAACATTTTGCTGCTTACAAGAAACCCACCTCAGTGACAAAGACAGACACTATCTCAAAGTAAAAGGCTGGAAAACAATTTACCAAACAAATGGTCCCAAGAAACAAGCTAGAGTAATTATTCTAATATCAAGTAAAATTGATATTCAATCTAACATTATCAAAAAAGATAAGGAAGGACACTCCACAGTTATCAAAGGAAAAATATACCAAGAAGAAATCTCAATCCTGAACATCTATGTTCCAAATTTAAGAACTCTCACATTCATAAATGAAACTTCACTAAAGCTCAAAGCACACATTGTACCTCGTACAATAATAGTGGGAGACATCAACACCCCACTCTCATCAATGGACAGATCATGGATGCAGTAACTAAACAGAGAAACAGTGAAACTAACAGAGGCTATGAACCAAATGGATTTAGCAGATATCTATAGGATCTAAACCTAAACCTAAACCACACAAAGACCCAACAAAGAAAGAGAACTTCACACCAATTTTCCCTTATGAATATTGATGAACAAATACTCAATAAAATTCTAGCAAACTGAATCTAAGAACACATCAAAGGATTATCAATCATGATCAAGTAGGCTTCATCCCAGGGATGCAGGGATGGTTCAATATAAGGAAATCCATCAACATAATCCACTATTTAAACAAACTCAAAGAAAAAAAAACCACATGATCATTTCATTAGATGCTGAGAAAGAATTTTTACAAAATCCAACACCCCTTCATGATAAGACACAAATCTTGGAAAGATGACGAATTCAAGGCCCATACCTAAACATAGGAAAATCAATATATAGCAAACCAGTTGCCAACATCAAACTAAATGGAGAAAAAGTTGAAGCAATCCCACTAAAATCAGGGACTAGACAAGGCTGTCCTCTCTCTCCCTACCTATTCAATGTAATACTCAAAGTACTAGCCAGAGCAATTAGACAATAAAAAGAAGTCAAAGGGATACAAATTGGAAAGGAAGAAGTAAAAATATCACTATTTGTAGATGATATGATAGTATACTTAAGTGATGCCCAAAATTCCACCAGAGAACTTCTAAACCTGATAAACAACTTCAGCAAAGTGGCTGGATATAAAATTAACTCAAACAAATCAGAGGCCTTCCTATACTCAAAGGATAAACAGGCTAAGAAAGAAATTAGGAAATAAGTCCCTTCACAATAGCCACAAATAATATAAAATACCTTGGTTGACTCTAACTAAACAATTTGTATGACAAGAATTTCAAGTCTCTGAAAAAAGAAATTTAGAAGATCTCAGAAGATGAAAAGATCTCCCATGCTCAAGGATTGGCAGGATTAATATAGTAAAAATGGCCATCTTGCCTAAAGCAATCTACAGACTCAATGCAATCCTCATCAAAATTCCAACTCAATTCTTCATAGAGCTAGAAAGAAGAATTTGCAAATTCGTTTGGAATAACAAAAACCCAGGATAGTGAAAACTATTTTCAACAATAAAAGAACTTCTGGCAGTATCACCATATCTGACTTCAAGCAGTACCACAGAGTAATCATGATAGAAACTGCATGGTATTGGTACAGTGGCACACTGGTAGATCAATGGAATAGAATTGAAGACCCAGAAATGATCCCACACACCTATAGTCACGTGATCTTTGACAAAGGAGCTAAAACCATCCAGTGGAATAGAGACAGCATTTTCAACAAATGGTGCTGGGTCAACTGGTGAATAGCATGTAGAAGAATGCAAATCGATCCATTGTTATCACCTTGTACAAAGCTCAAGTCCATGTGGATCAAGGACTTCCACATAAAACCAGATACACTGAAACTTATAGAAAAGAAAGTGGGGAAGACCCTGGAGCACATGGGCACAGAAGAAAAGTTCCTAAACAGAACACCAATAGCTTATCCTCTAAGATAACTGCAAAGCTTCCGTAAGGCAAAGCATGCTGTCAATAGGAGAAAAACGGTAACTAACAGATTGGGAAAAGATCTTTACCAATCCTACATCCGATAGAGGTCTAATATCCAATATATACAAAGAACTCAAGAGTTAGACCCCAGAGAACCAAATAAACCTATTAAAAATAGGGTACAGAGCTAAACAAATAATTCTCAACTGAAGAATACCGAATGGCTAGGAAGCACCTAAAGAAATGTTCAACATCCTTAGTCATCACGGAAATGCAAATCAAAACAACCTTGAGATTCCACCTCACACCAGTCAGAATGGCTAAAATAAAAAACTCAGGTGACAGCAGATGCTGGAGAGGATGTGGAGAAAGAGGAACACTTCTCCACTGCTGGTGGGATTGCAAATTGGTAAAAACCACACAATCAGTCAGGAAGTTCCTCAGAAAATTAGACATAGTATTACCAAATGACCCAGCTATACCACTCCTGGGCATATACCAAGAATATGCTCTGACATGTAATAAGGACACATGCTCCACTATGCTCATAGCAACCTTATTTATAATAGCCAGAAGCTGGAAAGAACCCAGATGTCCCTCAACAGAGAAATAGATACAGAAAATGTGGTACATTGACACAATGGAGTACTACTCACCTATTAAAAACAATGAATTTATGAAATCCTTAAGCAAATGGATGGAACTAGAAAATATCATCCTGAGTGAGGTAACCCAATCACAAAAGAACACATATGGTATGTACTCACTGATAAGTGGATATTAGCCAGGAAGCTTGGAATACCCAAGATATAATTTTACAGACCACATGAAGCTCAAGAAGAAGGAAGACCAAAGTGTGGATACTTTGGTCTTTCTTTGATGGGGTACAAAATATCCATGGGAGGAAATACAGAAAGTGTAGAGCAGAGACTGAAGGAAAGACCACCCAGAGACTGCCCTACCTGGGAATCCATCCCACATACAGTCACGAAACCCAAATACTATTATGGATGCCAACAAGTGCTAGCTGACAGAAGCCTGAAAAAGCTGTTTCCCGAGAGGCCCTGCCAGTGTCTGACAAATACAGAGGGGGATACTCTCAGACAATCATTGAACTCAGCACAGGGTCCTGAATGGAGGAGCTAGAGAAAGGACCCAAGGAGCTGAAGGGGTTTAAAGGCCCATAGGAACTTTCAACTTTATGAGGTCCCATTTGTCAATTCTTGCTCTTAGAGCATAAGCTATGGGTTTTCTATTCAGGAAAATTTCCCCTGTGTCCATGTGCTCCAGGTTCTTCCCCACTTTCTCTATTAGATTCAGTGTTTCTGGTTTAATGTGGAGGTCCTTTATCCACTTGGACTTGAGCTTTGAACAAGGCAGTAAGAATGGATCGATTTGCATTCTTCTACATGCTATCCGCCAGTTGAACCAGCACCATTTGTTGAAAATGCTGTCTCTTTTCTACTGGATGGTTTTTAGCTCCTTTGTCACAGATCACGTGACCATAGGTGTGTGGGTTCATTTCTGGGTCTTCAATTCTATTCCATTGATCTACCTATGTGTCACTGTAAAAATACCATATAGTTTTTTATCACTATTGTTCTGTAGTAGAGCTTGCAGTCAGGGGTGGTAATTCTACCAGAAGTTCTTTTATTGTTGAGAATAGTTTTCACTATCCTGGGTTTTCTGTTATTCCAGATAAATTTGGAAACTGCTCTTTCTAGCTCTATGAAGAATTGAGTTGGAATTTTGATGAGGATTGCATTGAGTCTATAGATTGCTTTAGGCAAGATGGCCATTTTTACTATATTAACCCTACCAATCCATGAGCATGGGAGATCTTTCCATCTTTTGAGATCTACTTCAATTTTTTTTCAGAGACTTGAAGTTCTTGTCATACAGATCTTGCTTGGTTAGAGTCATGGCAACCAACAGATTGGGAAAAGATCTTTCCTAATTCTACACTCGTTAGAGGGTTAATATCCAATATATACAAAGAACTCAAGAAGTTAGACTCCAGAGAACCAAATAACCCTATTAAAAGTTGGGTACAGAGCTAAACAAAACAATTCTCAACTGAGGAATACTGGATGACTAAGAAACACCTAAAGAAATGTCCAACATCCTTAATCATCAGGGAAATGTAAATCAAAACAACCCTGAGATTCCACCTTACACCAGTCAGAATGGACAAGATCAAAAACTCAGGGGACAGCAAATGCTGGAGAGGATATAGAGAAAGAGGAATACTCCTCCATTGCTGGTGGGATTGTCAGCTGGTAAAAACACTCTGGAAATCAGTTTGGCAGTTCCTCAGAAATTTGAACATAGTACTACCCGAGGACTGAGCTATTCCACTCCTGGGCATATACCAAGAATATGCTCCAACATGTAATAAGGACACATGCTCTATTATGTTCATAGCAGCCTTATTTATAATGACCAGAAGCTGGAAAGAACCCAGATGTCCCTCAACAGAGGAATGGATACAGATAATGTGGTACATTTACACAATAGAGTACTACTCAACTATTAAAATTAATGAATTCATGAAATTCATAGGAAAATGGTTAGAGCTCGAAAATATCATCCTGAGTGAGGTTACATAATCACAGAAGAACACACATGGTATGCACTCACTGATAAGTGGATACTAGCCCAAAGGCTTGGAATACCCAAGAAACAACTCACAGACCACATGAAGCTCAAGAAGAAGGAAAACCAAAGTGTGGATACTTTGACCCTTATTGGAAAGTGGATCAAAATACCCATGACTCACAGCCAACTAATAGAATGAACATAGGGTCCCCAATGGAATAGCTACAGAAAGGACCCAAGGAGCTGAAGAGGTTTGCAGCCCAGCAGGAAGAACAACAATGTGAACCAACCAGTACCCCCAGGGCTTCCAGAGACTTAACCACCAACCAAAGAGTACACATGAAGGAACCCATGGCTCCAGCTACATATGTAGCAGAGGATGGCCTAGTCAGACATCAAGGAAAGGCTCGTTGCCAGGATAGAGAAATGAGAGTGGGTGGGTTAGTGACTGGTGGGGGTGGTGGAGGATGGGCTGGGAGATTTTCAAAGGGGAAACATAGAGAATAACACTTGAAATGTAAATAAAGACACTATGCAGTAAAAAATATATTATTAAGAATAAAGTAAACTAGAAAAGAAATCACCTAACAACAAAAATCCTAAGAACGAAACAGACTCAGTCAATAAATATACCAGGCCTTCAAATAAGAACTAATGAATCCTTTCTGCAATCTTTCTGAAAATAAAAATAAAAAGAAGAAAGAAACTGAAAAAAATACAAGGGAAAAAAACCACAAACAGGTGAAGGAATTGGACAAAACCATCCAAGATCTAAAAATGGAAATAGAAACAATAAATAAATCACAAAGGGAGACAACCTGGAAATGGAAAACCTAGGAAAGAGAGCAAGAGTCACTGATGCAAGCATCGCCAACAGAATACAAGAGACAGAAGAGAGAATCTCAGATGCAGAAGATACCATAGAAAGCATTGACATAACAGTCAAAGAAGATGAAAAATGCAAAAAGCTCCTAACCCAAAACATTCAAGAAATCAAGGACACAGTAAGAACACCAAACCTAAAAATAATAGGTATAGAAGACAGCAACTCAAAGGGCCAGAAGCCATCTCAACAAAATTATAGAAGAAAACATTCCTAACCTAAAGAAAATGGTGCCCATAAATAAACAAGAAACCTACAGAATGCCAAACAGATTATACCAAAAAAGAAATTCCTCTCATCACATAATAATCAAAATACCAAAAGCACAGAACAAAGAATAGGAAAAGCATCAGAAGAAAGAGATCAATTAACGTATGAAGACAGACCTATCAGAATTACACCAGACTTCTCAGCTGAGACTCTGAAAGCCAGAAGACCTTGGGCAGATGTCATACAGACCCTAAGAGAAGAAAAATGCCAGCCTAAGATATTATTTCCAGCAAAACTCTCAAACACCATAGATGGAGAAACCAAGATGTTCCAGGACAAAAACAAATTTAAACAATGACTTGCCCTACAAAGGATAATAGATGCAAAACTCCAATACCCAAGAAGGGGAACTAGATGCAAGGAAAAGAAAGAAATTAAACTCCTCACAACAAACACACAAAAAAAGAGCAACACCAGCATAATTCCACACCCAACAACAAAAATAACAGGAAGCAGCAATTATCGGTCTTTAATATCTCTTGACATCAATGGACTCAGTACCCAAATTTAAAAAAAGCATACTGGATACATAAACAGGTCCCAGCATTTTTACTGCATACAGGAAACACACCTCAGTGAAATACACAGACACTAACTCAGAGTAAAGGCTGGAAAAAATTTATCCAAGCAAATGGTCAAAAGAAACAATGGGGAGTAGCCATTCTCATATAGAATAAAATCGACTTTCAACCTAAAGTTATCAAAAAAGATGAGGAAGGACACTTCATACTCATCAAAAGAAAAACCCACCAAGAAGAACTCTCAATTCTGAGCATTAATGCCCCAAATGCGAAGGCACTCACATTTGTAAAACAAAGGGTACTGAAGCTAAAAGCACACATTGAACCTCACACATTAATAGAGAAAGACTTCAATATTCCACTCTCACAAACTGACAGATCATGGAAACAGTAACTAAACAGAGACACAGTAAAACTAACAAAAGTTATGAATCTAATGGACTTAATAGATATCTACAGCACATGTTACCCTCAAACTACATATATACATCTAGGTGTGTGTGTATACATCTATGTATGTGTATATACATATATATATGTACACACACATAAATTATATATTTTATATATATATATTATAATTATATATATATAATTTTATATATATATATATAATTTATATATATATTATATATATATTCTTCTCAGTACCCAATGGCACCTTCCACCTTCTCCAAAACTGACCATAAAATCAGACACAAAACAAGCCTCAACTGAAAGACGAAGATTGAATTAATCCCATGAATTTATTTAGACAACCACAGATTAAGGCCAATCTCCAATAACAACAAAACCACAGAAAGCCCACAGACACATGGAAGATGAACAACTCTCTACTCAATGATAACTTGGTTATGTTGTCTAATTGCCCTAGCTAGTATCTCAAGAACAATATTGAAAAGATAAGGAGAGAGGGGGCAGCCTTGTCTAGTCCCTGATTTTAGTGGGATTGCTTCAAGTTTCTCTCCATTTAGTTTGATGCTGGCTACCGGTTTGCTAAGGGATACAAATTGAAAAGGAAGAAGTCAAACTATCACTATTTGCAGATGATATGATAGTCTACCTAAGTGACCCAAAAAACTCCACCAGAGAACTCCTACAGCTGATAAACAAATTCAGGAAAGTGGCAGGTTATAAAAATCAACTCAAGGAAATCAGTAGCCTTCTTATACTCAAAAGATAAGCAGGCTGAGAAAGAAATTAGGGAAATGACACCCTTCACAATAGCCACAAACAATATTAAGTACCTTGGTGTGACTCTGACCAAAAGATCTGTATGAAAAGAACTTCAAGACTCTGAAGAAGGAAATAGAAAAAGACCTCAGAAAATGGAAAAGTCTCCCATGCTCATGGATTGGCAGGATTAATATAGTTAAAATGGCCATTTTGCCAAAAGCAATATACAGATTCAATGCAATACCCATCAAAATCCCAACTCAGTTCTTCAGGGAGTTAGAAAGAGCAATTCTCAAATTCATCTGGAATAACAAAAAACCCAGGATAGCTAAAACTATTCTCAACAACAAAAGAAATTATGGAGGAATCAGTATCCCGGACCTCAAGCAATAAAACAGAGCAATAGTGTTAAAAACTGCATGGTATTGTTATAGTGACAGGCAAGTGGATCAATGGAATAGGATTGAAGATCCAGAAATGAACCCACACACCTATGGCCACTTGATCCTCGACAAAGGGGCTGAAAGCATCCAGTGGAAAAAAGATAGCCTTTTCAACAAATGGTGCTGGTTCAACTGAAGGCCAGCATGCAGAAGAATGCGAATTGATCCATCATTACCTCTTTGTACTAAGCTCAACTCCAAATGGATCAAGGACCTCCACATAAAGCCAGACACTCTGAAGCTAATAGAAAAGAAACTGGGGAAGACCCTTGAGGACATCAGTACAGGGGGAAAGTTCCTGAACAGAACATTAATAGCTTATGCTATAAGATCAAGAATTGACAAATGGGACCTCATAAAATTACAAAGTTTCTGTAAGGCAAAGAACACCATCAACAGGATAAATCGGCAACCAACAAATTGCGAAAAGATCTTCACCAACCCTACATCTGACAGAGGGCTAATATCCAAAATATACAAAGAACTCAAGAAGTTAGACCCCATAAAACCAAATAACCCTATTAAAAAATGGGGTACAGAGCTAAACAAAGAATTTTCACCCAAAGAACTTCGGATGGCTGAGAAGCATCTTAAAAAATGTTCAACATCATTAGTCATTAGGGAAATGCAAATCAAAACAACCCTGAAATTTCACCTTACACCAGTCAGAATGGCTAAGATTAAAAACTCAGGAGACAGAAGATGTTGGCGAGGATGTGGAGAAAGAGGAACACTCCTCCACTGCTGGTGGGGTTGCAAATTGGTACAACCACTCTGGAAATCAGTCTGGTGGTTCCTCAGAAAATTGGGCACATCACTTCCGGAGGATCCTGCTATACCACTCCTGGGCATATACCCAGAGGATTCCCCAGCATGTAATAAGGATATGTGCTCCACCAAGTTCATAGCAGTCCTATTTATAATAGCCAGAAGCTGAAAAGAACCCAAGTATCCCTCAACGGAGGAATGGATACAAAAAAATGTGGTAGATATACACAATTGAGTACTATTCAGCCACTAGAAACAATGAATTCATGAAATTCTTAGACAAATGGATGGAGCTGGAGAACATCATACTAAGTGAGGTAACCCAGTCCCAAAAGATCAATCATGGTATGCACTCACTAATAAGTGGACACATCAAATGATGTCCAAGAAGAATGGAGGAGTGGCCCCTGGTTCTGGAAAGACTCAGTGTAGCAGTATAGGGCAAAACCAGAACAGGGAAGTAGGAAGGGGTGGATGGGGGAAGGGGGGCAGGGAAGAGGGCTTATGGGACTTTCAGCGAGGGGGAAGCCAGAAAAGGGGAAACCATTCAAAATGTAAATAAAAATATATCGACTAAAAAATGACATGTACTACCAAAAAAATGATAACTTGTTTAGAGAAGAAATAAAAAAAGAAAGGACTTTTTAGAATTTAACAAAACTGAAAGCACAATATACCTAAACTTATGGAACAGGATGAAAACAATTTAAGGGAAAACCTCCTAGCTCTGAGTGCCACCATAATGAGAGAGGCAAGAACAGACACCAGCAGGAAATAGCACATCTGAAAACTCTAGAACCAAAAGAAGCAAATACAATGGTGGAAACAGCAGGAAGTAAACAAGCGCGTGGCTGAAATCATCCAAGTAGAAAAAAGAGAACTATACAAAAAAATCAACAAAACCAGGAGCTTGTTCTTTGAGAAAATCAACAAGAAAGATAAGCCCTTAGCCAGAGTAACCAGAGGGAACAGAGAAAGTATCCAAATGAACAAAGTAAGAAATTAAAAAGGAGACATAACAACAAAAATTGAATAAATTAAAAAAAAAATAGATCCTACTACAAAAACCTATACTCAACAAAACTTGAAATTCTAGATGACATGGATGGGGTTTTTTTTAAAGACTGGTTTATGATTATGAGTACACTGTAGCTGTCTTCAGACATACAAGAAGAGGGCATCAGATTCCATTACAGGTGGTTGTGAACCACCATGTGGTTGCTGGGAACTGAACTCAGGACCTCTGGAAGAGGAGTCGGTGCTCTTAAACACTGTGCCATCTCTCAGCCCCCTCCCCCATTGGTGGTTTTCTATACAGAAACAAGGTGCCAAAATTAAATTAGGATAAGATAAACTACCTAAACAGTCCCATTACCCCTAAAGAAACATTAAAACTCTCCCAACCAAAAAGCCCAGGACAAGATGGTCTTAGTGTATAATTCTATCAGACCTTAGAGAAAGACCTAATACCAATACTTTTCAAACTATTCCACAAAATAGAATCATAAGGAACACTACCTAATTTGTTCTAAAATGGCATACTTATGTTGATAGCTAAACCAAACAAAATCTAACAAAGAAAGAGAACTTCAGATCAATTTCCCTTATGAATATTGTTGTAAAGATACCCAATAAAATTCTAGCAAACAGAATCTAAGAATACATCAAAACAATCATTCAATATGATCAAGTAGGCCTCATCCCAGGGTTGCAGGGATGAGGGAATCCATCAATGTAATCCACTATATAAACAAATGGAATCAAAAAAAGATTATCTCAATCTCCTCATTAGATGCTGAAAAAGCATTTGACAAAATACCACACCCCTTCATGTTAAAAATCTTGGAAAGATCAGGAATTCAAGGCCTATACCTAAACATAATAAAAACAACATACAACAAACCAAGAGCCAACACCAACCTAAGTGGAGAAAAACGTGAAGCAATCCCAGTAAAATCAGGGACTAAACAAGCCTGCCCACTTACTCCCTATCTTTTCAATATAGTACTTGAAGTTATGCCCAGAGCAATTAGACAACAAAAGGAAGTCAAAGGGATACAAATTATAAAGGAAGAAGTCAAGATATCACTGTTTTGAGATAATATGATAGTATACTTAAGTGACCCAAAAAATTCCTCCAAAGAACTCTTACAGCTGATAAACAACTTTTAAAAAGTGGCTGGATATAAAATTAACTAAAACAAATCAGTAGCCTTCCTATACTCAAAGGATAAATAGGCTAAGAAATAAATTGGGGAAATGACACCCTTCACAATAGTCAGAAATAATATAAAATTTCTTGGGGTGACTCTAACCAAGCCAGTGAAAGACCATATGACAAGAACCTCAAGTCTCTAAAGAAATAAATCAAAGAAGACCTCAGAAGATGGAAAGATCTCAGCAGGATTAGCAGAGTAAAAATGGTCATCTTTCCAAAAGCAATCTACAGATTCCATGCAATTTCCATCAAAAATTGCAACTCAATTTTTCACAGAGATAGAAAGAACAATTCTCAAATTCATCTGGAACAACAAAAAAAACCCCCACAAACTTGAGAAAATTATTTTTAACATTAAGAGAACTTCTGGTGGAATCACCATCTCTGACCTAAAGCTGTAGAGATAAAAACCAGAAATCAGTCTGGCGGTCCCTCAGAAAACTGGGCACCTCACTTTTGGAAGATCCTGCTATACCACTCCTGGGCATATACCCAGAGGATTCCCCAGCATGTAATAAGGATATGTGCTCCACTATGTTCATAGCAGCCCTATTTATAATAGCCAGAAGCTGGAAAGAAACCAGGTATCCCTCAACAGAAGAGTGGATGCAAAAAATGTGGTATATATACACAATGGAGTACTATTCAGCCATTAGAAACAATGAATTCATGAAATTCTTAGACAAATGGATGGAGCTGAAGAACATCATACTAAGTGAGGTAACCCATTCCCAAAAGATCAATCATGGTATGCACTCACTAATAAGTGGATATTAACCTAGAAAACTGGAATACCCAAAACATAATCCACACATCAAATGAGGTACAAGAAGAACGGAGGAGTGGCCCCTTGTTCTGGAAAGACTCAGTGAAGCAGTATAGGGCAAAACCAGAACAGGGAAGTGGGAAGGGGTGGATGGGAGAACAGGGGGAAGGAAGGGGGCTTATGGGACTTTCGGGGAGTGGGGGCTAGAAAAGGGGAAATCATTTGAAATGTAAATAAAAAATATATCGAATAAAAAAAAACAAAAGGTATTTGTACAGGAAAACTCGGGTAGATCAATGGACTCTAACTGATGACCCAGAAATAAACCCACAACCTATGGTCACCTGATCTTTGAAAAAGAAGCCCAAACCATACAGTCCAAAACAAAAAACAAAACAAAAACAAAGACAAAAGCCACAGCATATTCAACAAATAGTGCTGGCTCAAGTGGTGGTTAGAATGTATAAGATTGCAAACTGATCCATTCTTACCTCCTTTTACAAAGCTCAAGTCCAAGTAGGTTAAGAACCTCCAAATAAAACCAGACACACTGAATCTAATAGAAAAGAAAGTGGGAAAGATTTTCAAACACATAGACCCAGAGGAAATTTTCCTGAACAGAACACCAACAGCCCAGGCTCTAAGATGAACTATAAACAAACAGGTTCTCATGAAATTGAAAAGCTTCTATAAACCGAAAGACATGGCCAATAGGAAACAACAGAAACCTACAGATTGGGAAAAGATCTTTACCAACCCTATATCCGATGGAAGGTTAATATCCAAAATACACAAAGAACAAACGTTTGATTCCAGAGAACAAAATAGCCCTATTAAAAAATGGGGTACAAAGCTAAACAAAGAATTCTCAATTGAGGAATCTCTAATGGCCTAGAAGCGCCTAAAGAAATGTTCAACATCGGCCTTCCGGTCTCTGCCTCGGGATCAGGAACAGCCTGGGCCACAGCACCCTGTCTCCAGGCCGTGCAAGAGGCCAGCTGGGCACCCGGAGGCCAGCTGGGAAGAAGCAGCGTGCTCCAGTGAGTCCGGCCCTACAGAGCAGAGGATCCAGTCCTGAGGCCTCTGGCAGGAGCCTTCCGGTCTCTGCTTCAGGATCAGGAACAGGCTGGGCCTCCGCAACCCATCTCCAGGAAGTGCAAGAGGCCAGCTGTGCACCAGAGGCCAGCTGGGAAGAGGCAGCTTGCACTGGTGAGTCCAGCATGGACAACAAGACCAACTAACACCAGTGAGAACTAGATGGCAAAAGGCAAATGTAGGAACGTTACTAACAGAAATCAAGGCAATATGGCAGCATCTAAACCCAATTCTCCATTAAAAGCATGTCCTGGATACCCCAACACACCAGAAAAACAAGATTTGAATTTAAAATCACTGGTCATGATGGTGTTACAGGATCACATGAATGACATAAATGAATCTCTTAAAGAAATTCAGGAGAAAATGGATTAAAAATTAGAAGCCCTTACAAGGGAAACACAAAAAACGTTGAAAGAAATTCAGGAGAATAGAGAAGCCAATAAGGAGAAAACACAAAAATCACTTGAAGAAATAGAGGAGAACTTTGGTCAACAGGCTGAGGTCATGAAAGAGGAATCACAAAAATCTCTTAAAGAATTACAGGAAAACACAAACAAGCAAGTGAAGGAGATAAGCAAAACCATCCAGGATCTAAAATCAAAAGTAGAAACAACTAAGAAATCTCAAAGGGAGACAACTTTGGAGATAGAAAACCTTGAGAAGAAATCAGGGGCCACAGATGCAAATATCAACAACAGAATACAAAAGATAGAAGAAAGAATCGCAGATGCTGAAGATACCATAGAAACCATGGACTCAACAGTTAAAGAAAATGCAAAATTCAAAAAGCTTGTAACCTAAAACATCCAGGAAATCCAGGACACAATGAGAAGACCAAACATAAGGATTATAGGTATAGATGAGAGTGAAGATTTACAACTGAAAGGGCCAGAAAATATCTTCAACAAAATTATGGAAGAAAACTTTTCCAACTTAAAGAGAGATGCCCATGAATATACAAGAAGCCTACAGAACTCCAAACAGACTGGAACAGAACAGAAATACCTCCTGTCACATAATAATCAAAACCCCAAATGTACTAAACAAAGAAAGAACATTAAAGGCAGTAAGAGAAAAAGGCCAAGTAACATATAAAGGAAAACCTATCAGAATCACACCAGACTTCTCACCAAAGACTATGAAAGCTAGAAGATCCTGGGCAGATCTCATGCAGACTCTAAGAGAACACAAATGCCAGCCAAAACTACTATACCCAGCAAAACTTTCAATCACCATAGATGGAGAAACTAAGATATTCCATGACAAAACCAAGTTTACCCAATATCTTTCCACAAACCCAGCCCTACAAAGGATAATAGGAAGAAAACACCAATACAAGGAGGGAAACCTCACACTGGAAAAAGCAAGATAGTAACCTTCTTTCATCAAACATAAAAGAAGATAACCAATCAAACATAAAAAATAACATAAAAATGACAGGAAGTAATAATCACTATTCCTTAATATCTCTTAACATCAATGGACTCAATTCCCCAATAAAAAGACATAGGCTAACAGACTGGGTAAGGAAACAGGACCCTACATTTTGCTGCATACAGGAAACACACCTCAGTGTGAAAGACAAACACTACCTTAGAGTAAAAGGCTGAAAGACAATTTTACAAGCAAATGGTCTCAGGAAACAAGCCGGAGAAGCCATTCTAATATCGAATAAAATTGACTTTCAACCCAAAGTCAACAAAAGAGACTCTGAGGGACACTTCTTGCTGGTCAAAGGAAAAACACACCAAGAAGAACTCTCAATCCTGAACATCTATGCTCCAAATGCCAAGGTACCCTCATTCATAAAAGAAACTTTACTCAAAGCACATTGCACCTAACACAATAATTGTGGGTAACTTCAACACTGCACTTTCCTCAATGGACCAATCAGGAAAACAGAAACTGAACAGGGACACAGTGAAACTATTTGAAGCTTTGGACCAATTAGATTTAACAGATATATATAGAACATCTTATCCTAAAGCAAAAGAATATACCTTTTCCTCAGCACCACATAGTACCTTCTCCAAAATCGATCATATAATTGGTCACAAGACAGACCTCAACAAATATAAAAAGATGGAAATAATTCCATGCCTCCAATCAGATCACTATGGAGTAAAAGTGGTCTTCAATAGCAACAAAAACAACAGAAAGCCCACATACACATGGAAACTGAACAATATTCTACACAATGATACTTTGGTTAAGGAAGAAATAAAGAAAGAAATCAAAGACTTTTTAGAATTTCATGAAAATGAAGACTCAACATACCCAAATGTATGGGACACAATGAAAACAGTGCTAAGAGGAAAATTCATAGCCCTGAGTGCCTCACAAAAAAAAAAAAAAAAAAAAAAAAAAAAAAAAAAAAAAAAAACACTAGCAGCTTAACGACACACCTGAAAGCCCTGGAACAAAAAGAAGCTATTTCACCCAGGAGTAATAGAAGGCAGGAAATCATCAAACTCAGGGCTGAAATCAATCAAGTAGAAACAAAGAGAACCATACAAAGAATCAACAATACCAGGAGCTGGCTCTTTGAGAAAATCAACAAGATAGATAAACCCTTAGCCAGACTAACCAAAGGGCACAGAGACAGTATCCAGATTAACAAAATTAGAAATGAAAAGGGAGATATAACAACAGAAACTGAGGAAATTCAAAAAATCATCAGTTCCTACTACAAAAGCCTATACTCAACACAACTGGAGAATCTGGAGGAAATGGACAATTTCCTAGACAGATATCAAACATCAAAATTAAATCAGGATCAAATAGATCATCTAAACAGTTCCATAACCCCTAAAGGAATAGAAGGGGTCATAGAAAGTCTCCCAACCAAAAAAAAAAAAAAAAAAAAAAAAAGCACGGGACCAGATGGCTCAATGCAGAATTCTATCAGACCTTCAAAGAAGACCTAACACCAATACTCTTCAAACTATTCCACAAAATAGAAACAGAAGGAACACTACCCAACTCATTCTATGAAGCCACAATTACGCTGATACCAAAACCACACAGAGATCCAACAAAGAAAGAGAACTTCAGGCCAATTTCCCTTATGAATATTGATGCAAAAATACTTAATAAAATTCTGGCCAGCCGAATCCAAGAACACATCAAAACGATCATCCACCATGATCAAGTAGGCTTCATCCCAGCAATGCAGGGATGGTTCAATATAAGGAAATCCATCAATGCAATCCACTACATAAACAAACTCAAAGAAAAAAAAACATATGATCATTTCATTAGATGCTGAAAAAGCATTTGACAAAATTCAGCATCCTTTCATGCTTAAAGTCTTGGAAAGAACAGGAATTCAAGGCCCATACCTAAACATAGTTAAAGCAATATACAGCAAACCGGTAGCCAACATCAAACTAAATGGAGAGAAACTTAAAGCAATCCCACTAAAATCAGGGACTAGACAAGGCTGTCCTCTCTCTCCATATCTTTTCAATATAGTACTTGAAGTTCTAGCTAGAGCAATTAGACATCATAAGGAAGTCAAAGGGATACAAATTGGAAAGGAGGAAGTCAAATTATCACTATTTGCAGATGACATGATAGTCTACTTAAGTGACCCGAAAACCTCCACCAGAGAACTCCTACAGCTGATAAACAACTTCAGCAAAGTATCTGGGTATAAAATCAACTCAAGCAAATCAGTTGCCTTCCTATACTCAAAGGATAAGCAGGCTGAGAAAGAAGTTAGGGAAATGATACCCTTCACAATAGCCCCAAACAATATAAAGTATCTTGGTGTGACTCTAACCAAACATGTGAAAGATCTATATGACAAGAACTTCAGGTCTCTGAAGAAGGAAATCGAAGAAAACCTCAGAAAATGGAAAAATCTTCCATGCTCATGGATTGGCAGGATTAATATAGTTAAAATGGCCATTTTTCCAAAAGCAATCTACAGATTCAATGCAATACCCATCAAAATTCAAACTCAGTTCTTCACGGTGTTAGAAAAAGCAATTCTCAAATTCATCTGGAATAACAAAAAACCCAGGATAGCTAAAACTATTCTCAACAGTAAAAGAACTTCAGGGGGATTCAGTATCCCAGACATCAAGCAATACTACAGAGCAATAGTGTTAAAAAAAAAAAAAACTGCATGGTATTGGCACAGGGATAGGCAAGTGAGTGGACCAATGGAATAGAATTGAAGACCCAGAAATGAATCCACACACCTATGGTCACTTGATCTTCGACAAAGGAGCAGAAAATATCTAGTAGAAAAAAGATAGCCTTTTCAACAAATGGTGCTGGTTCAACTGGAGATCAGCATGCAGAAGAATTCAAATTGATCCATTCTTATCTCCTTGTACTAAGCTCAACTCCAAGTGGATCAAGGACCTTCACATAAAACCAGACACACTGAAACTAATAGAAAAGAAACTGGGGAAAACCCTTGAGGACATGGGCACAGGGGAAAAGTTCCTGAACAGAACTCTAATAGCTTATGCTCTTAGATCAAGAATTGACAAATGGGACCTCATAAAATTACAAAGTTTCTGTAAAGCAAAGGACACTGTCAAAAGGACAAAATGGCATCCAACAAATTAGGAAAAAATCTTCACCAACCCTACATCTGATAGAGGGCTAATATCCAATATATACAAAGAACTCAAGAAGTTAGACCCCAGAGAACCAAATAATCCTATTAAAAAATGGGGTACAGATCTAAACAAAGAATTTTCACCTGAAGAAATTCAAATGGCTGAGAAGTACTTTAAGAAATGCTCAACATCATTAGTCATTAGGGAAATGCAAATCAAAATAACTCTGAAATTTCACCTCACACCAGTCAGAATGGCTAAGGTTAAAAACTCAGGAGACAGCACGTGTTGGTGAGGATGTAGAGAAAGAGGAACACTCTTCCACTGCTGGTGGGGTTGCAAGATGGTACAACCACTCTGGAAATAAGTCTGGCGGTTCCTCAGAAAACTGGACATGACACTTCCGGAGGACCCTGCTATACCTCTCCTGGGCATATACCCAAAGGATTCTCCGGCATGCAATAAAGACACATGCTCCATTATGTTCATAGCAGCCTTATTTATAATAGCCAGAAGCTGGAAAGAACCCAGATGTCCCTCAATGGAGGAATGGATACAGAAAATGTGGTATATTTACACAATGGAATACTAGTCAGCAATTAAAAACAATGAATTCATGAAATTTTTAGGCAAATGGTTGGATCTCGAAAATATCATCCTAAGTGAGGTAACCCAATCACAAAAGAATACACATGGAATGCAATCTCTGATGAGTGGATATTAATTTGTCCAGAAGCTCTGAATACCCAAGGCACAATTAGCATAAGAAATGACTCCCATGAAGAAGTAAGGAGAGGGTCCTGATCTTAGAAAGGCTTGATCTAGCATTGGAGGGGAGTTTGAGGACTGAGAAAAAGGAGAGAGGTGATTGGAGAATGAATGGAGAGAAGAAGGTTTATGGGACATATGGGGAGGGGGGAACTGGGAAAGGGGAAATCATTTGGAATGTAAACAAAGAATATAGAAAATAAAAATATATAATAAAAAAGAAAAAATTACTGAAAAAAAAGGAAATGTTCAACATCTTCAGTGAAATGCAAATCAAAAGGACCCTGAGATTCCACCTCAAACCAGTCAGAATGGCTAAAATATGCTGGTCAGGATGTGCAGAAAGAGGAACACTCCTCCACTGCTGGTGGGATTTCAAGCTGGTACAACTACTCTAGAAATCAGTTTGGTTGTTCCTCAGAAAATTAGAAATAGTTCTAGCTGTGGAGCCAGCTATACCACTCCTGGGCATATACCCAAAAGATGCTCCAACATGTAATAAGGACACACGTTCCACTATGTGCAGAGCAGCCTTATTTATAATAGCCAGATGCTGGAAACAACCCAGATGTCCCACAACAGAGGAAACAGAGATAATGTGGTACATTTACACAATAAAGTACTCCTCAGCTTTTAATAACAATGGCTTCATGAAATTCACAGGCAAATGGATGGAACTAGAAAATATCCTGAGTGAGGTAACCCAGTCACAAAAGAACACACTTGGTATGTACTCACTGTTAAGTGGGTATTAGGGAAAAAAATCCCAGAATACACTAGATACAATTCACAGACCACATGAAGCTCAGGAAGGAAGATTGAAGTGTGGGTAATTAGTCCTGTTTAGAAGGGGAACAAAATAATCAGGGAGGGAAGGACCTGAGTGGAAGAGAGGAGGGGAGAGGAAAAGAGGGGGTAGCATAAGGTGTGGGAGGAGACAGGGAGAAATAGAGAGGACCAGGAAATTGAATGGAGGTATGGAGCAGTGGGGGATGGGGAACCAGGGGTAGTGACTAGGATGTCCCAGATGCCCATAAAGCAAGAGGTTCCCAGGGGCCATCAGAATTGACAGTAGCTGAAATACCCAAGAAAGAGGAGATAGGACCTGTAGAGGTCATATTCACTGGATAGGTACTATCCCCATTTGAGGGATGGGGCCACCCACACATCCCAAAAATTTTAATCCAGAATGGTTTCTATCTAAAGGAAATATAGAGACAAAGAATAGAGCAGAGACTGAAGAATTGGCCATCCAGAGACTGCCCCACCTAGGGATCCATCCCTTCTGCAAACACCAGTCCCAGACATTATTGTTGATGCCAAGATGCACTTGCTGACAGGAGCCTGGTGTAGCCATCCCCTGAGAGGCTCTGCCAGAGTCTGATTAATACAGATGTGGATGCTCACAGCCAACTCTTGCACTGAACACAGGGACCCCAATGGAAGAGTTAGGGGAAGGACTGAAAGAGCTAAAGGGGATTGCAACCCTATAGGAAGAACAAGTCCCCAGAACTCTCAGGGACTGAACCACCAACCAAAGAATACACATGGAGGGACCCATGGCTCCAGCTGAATATGTAGCAGAGGATGGCCTTATCTGGCATCAATGGGATGGGAGGCCCTTGGTCCTGTGGAGGCTCAATGCCACAACATAGGGAGATGTTGGGCAGTGAGGCAGGAGTTGGTGGGTGGGTAGGGGAGCATCCTCATAGAGGAAGGGGTAAGGGGTTTGGGATAAGGGATTTGTGGGGGGAATCTGGGAAGGGGAGCAACATTTGGAATGTAAATAAATAAAATAACCAATAAAAAAGAAAAAATAATTGATTACAAAAGAAAACGTTCATTCTCTCTCAAAGTGGCTCATAGCACTTACTTGTCTTATCAATAAAGGTTTACTGAGGAAGTCTCATTGGTTTGCTTATATCTGTGTCTTCTGCATGACTGTCCTGGCTGCAATTGCAAACTGTTTGCCTTCTGTATTTGACGCACTTGTATGGACATGAAAACAATGGTTTGGTAGAGATTCATGACTTAAATTTCAGTTATTTTGCCTTTTCCAACTTCGCAGTACAAGCTGGATTTGCTAACCTGGTGTGGATGTAGAAAGTGGAGTGACCTACAGCTCCAAGCTGTGTGACCCCTGAAACAACCAACATATGCTGTGCTCCCAGGGCTCATGATGTCCTGCCTCTGTGTTTGCATGTTAATGTAGATACAAAGATGTCCAACTCAGCCCCCTGCTTCCATTTTAGTGTCCAGTTTATTCCTCCTGTAGTGGATGTTCTATTTAGCATTTTATAATGTCTTGTGTACCTTGGATTCCACATTTTGAGGATTTTACACAACAGTACCCGCCACACATGCCCAGGCATCATTGCAGAGATGTGACTGGGAAGTATCCATGACCTCTGGCCTCGTCTTGATTCCAGTCAGAGACTCTGGGACTGGCTGACACTACACACACACACACACACACACACACGCACACACACACAAAGAACTCAATGAATTTTCGATGGGTTTCTCTTTCATAATGCTTTGATTGGGCATTTTCTTATACTATAAAAGTCTTTGCTTATTTATTTTGCTTCCTGATTTGGGGTGTTTGTGGACTTTTGGGGTGTGCAAGAGTGTGGGGGGAGTGCCTCTGCATGTGTGTTTCTTGTGTTTTTTGTTTGCTATTAGTTTGTTGATTTCCTTTGTCCTCTTCTCGATTGTTTGTGTGTCTTTTATTTTTCCTTCTCTCTTTTTCCTAATGAGAGAGAAAAAATTAAAGAATTTGATTTGGGAGGGAAGAAAAATAGGAAAAATCTGGATAAAGTATGAGATAGTAAAATGATCAGAACATATAGTATAAGAAATAGGTTTCAAAAATAATTGTAAATTATTTTAATAAGTAACTAACTATCATCAACAACAGAAAAGATAACACAATATTTCATTGATTACAAAAGAAAACTTTCATTCTTCTTTAAAGTGATTCTGGGATCTTGCATGTATTTTTTTAAATAAAGTTTTATTGGGACAGTCACAACCATTGGCTTCTGTCTGTATCTTTTGCATGGCTATTTCCAGTAAGAACAGCAAACTTTCTTTGTCCTGTATATAGCCCACTTTATGATAATATGAAAGCAATAAACATTGGATAGACATTCATGGTTTTAATTCAGTTCTTTAATGTTCTTCCCAGTTAGCAAAAAAAAGCTGAATTTTATCTCCTGATGCTGGAAATAAAAAGTGGAGTGACCTCCAGCTCCCTCTAAGCTCGGTGATCCAAGAAACATCCATCATGTGCTCTGCTCCCAGGGTTCACGATGTCCTGTTCTGGCTTTCCATCTAATTGTAGAGATGAAAATGTCTGTCTCAGTACCTTGTTTCAGCTTTCTCTGCATTCCTCCAGCCTTAGATTTCCTATTTTGATGGGCTTCTTTTCATAATGCTTTGATTGGGCATTTTCTTTTGCTATAAAAGTCTTTGCTTATGTATTTCGCTTCCTGATTTGGGGGTTTTTGTGGACTTTTGGGGTGTGCAAGAGTGTGGGGGGAGTGCCTCTGCATGTGCACATTTTATACTGTGCCATGGGCTGGGAGTCCACATTTTGAAGATATTTTCCACTAGCACCCACCACACAGGTACAGGCAGCATTGGAGGCACATGGCTGGGAAATTATCAAGTAGACTTCATCCCAGGGATGCAGGGATGGTTCAATATAAGTAAATTCATCAATTTAATCCACTACATAAACAAACTCAAAGAAGAAGACCACATGGTCATCTCATTAGATGCTGAAAAAAACCTTGGACAAAATACAACACCCCTTCATGAAAAAAAAGTCTTGGAAAGATCAGGAATTCAAGGCTCATATTTAAACATAATAAAATCAATATACAACAAACCAATAGCCAACATCAAACTAAATGGAGAGAAACTTGAAGAAATCCTACTAAAATCAGGGACAAGACAAGGCTGCCCACTCTCTCCCTATCTATTCAGTATAGTACTCAAAGTTCTAGCCACAGCAATTAGACAACAAAAGGAAGTCAAAGGGATACAAATTGGAAAGGAACAACTCAGGATATCACTATTTGCAGATGATATGATAGTAGACTTAAGTGACCCCAAAAATTTCCTCCAGGGAACTCCTAAACCTGATAAACAACTTCAGCAAAGTGGCTGAATATCAAATTAATTTAACCAAAACTGTAGCCTTCCTCTACTCAAAGGATAATCAGGCTAAGAAAAAATTTAGAGAAATGGTATCCCTCATAATAGTAACAAATAATATAGAATATCTTGATGTGACTCTAACCAAGCAAGTGAGAGATCTGTTTGACAAGAATGTCAAGTCTCTGAAGAAATAAGTGAAAGAAGGCCTCGGAATCTTGAAAGATCTCCCATGCTCATGGATCAGCAAGATTAACAGAGTAAAAATGGCCATCTTATCAAAAGTGATCTGCAGATTCAATGCAATCCCCATCAAAATTCCAACTCAATCCTTCCCAGACAAAGAAAGAACAATTCTCAAATTCATCTGGAATAACAAAACCCCAGGATAGAGAAAACTATTCTCAACAGTAAGAGAACTTCTGGGGAAATCACCATCCCTGACTTCCAGCTGTACTACAGAGCAACAGTGATAACACACACACACACACACACACACACACACACACACACACACACACACATACACACACACACACGGCATTTGTACAGAGATAGAAAGGTAAATCAGTGAAATAGAATTGAAGACCCAGAAATAAACCCACACAACTATGCTCATCTAAACTTTGGCAAGGAAACCAAAACCATCCAGTGGGAAAAAAGATAGCTTATTCAAAAATGGTGCTGGCTCAAGTGGTGGTCTGCATGTAGAAAACGTGAATTGATCCATTTTTATCTCCTTGTAGAAAGCTCAAGTCCAAGATCAAGGACCTCCACATAAAACCAGATGCACTGAATCTAATAGAAGAGAAGATGGGAAAGAGCCTCAAACACATAGACACAGAGGAAAATTTCCTGAACAGAAAACCAATGGTTCAGGCTCTTAGATCAACAATTGATAAATGGGACCTCATAAAATTTAAAAGCTTCTGTAAGGCAAGGGACACAGTCAATAGGAAAAAAATACAAAACAAAAACCTACAGATTGGGAAAAGATCTTTACCAACCTTATATCTGATAGAAGGCTAATATCCAATATATACAAAGAATTCAAGAAGTTAGACTCTAGAGAACCAAATAACCCTACTAAAAATGATATGCAGAGCTAAACAAAGAATTCACAACTGAGAAATCTCTAGTAGCCGAGAATCATCTAAAGAAATGTTCAACATCGTTTGTCATCAGGGAAATACAAATCGAAAGGACCCTGAGATTCTACCTCAAATCAGTTAGAATGGCTAAAATCAAAAATTCAGGTCACAGCAGGTGCTGGAGAGGATGTGGAGAAAGAGGAACACTCCTCCATTGCTGATGGGATTGCAAGCTGGTACAACCATTCAGGAAAACAGTCTGGTGGTTCCTCAGAAAAATGGATATAGTTCTACCTGTGGACCCAGCTATACCACTCCTGGGCATATACCCAGAAGATGTTCCAACATATAATAAGGACACATGTTCCACTATGCTCATAGCAGTCTAATTTATACTATCCAGAAGCTGGAAAGAGCCCAGATGTCCCTTAATGGAAGAATAGATACAGAAAATGTGGTACATTTACACAATTTAAAAACAATGAATTCATGAAATTCACAGGCAAATGGATGGAACTAGAGAATATCATCCTCCTCCTCTTCTTCTTCTTCGGGAAAACACCAAATGGTGGATGGATGCCAGTGCAGCAGGAGGGCCCGGAGGATGGGGGTGGGGGTACAAGATTAGGAGGCCGCGGCTTCCTCAGAGGATTCGGCAGGGGCAGGGGCCGTGGTCAAGGCCTTGGCCATGGTCGAGGCCGCGGTGCTTGTGGAGGTAAAACTGAAGACAAGGAGTGGATTCCCGTCACCAAGCTGGGCCACCTGGTTAAGGACATGAAGATCAAGTCCTTGGAGGAGATCTACCTTTTCTCCCTGCCCATTAAGGAGTCTGGGACCACTGAATTTTTCCTGGGCGCATTCCTAAAGGATGAGGTTCTGAAAATAATGCCAGTGCAGAAGCAGACTCGGGTTGGCCAGAGGACCAGGATCAAGGCATTCGTCGCTATTGGGGACTACAATGGTCACGTTGGTCTTGGTATTAAGTGCTCCAAGTAGGTCGCCACTGCCATCCGAGGGGCCATCATCTTGGCCAAGCTCTCCATTGTCCCTGTGCGGAGAGGCTACTGGGGAAACAAGTTTGGCAAGCCCTACACTGTTCCTTGTAAGGTAACAGGCCGCTGTGGCTCTGTGCTGGTGAGTCTCATCCCTGCCCCCAGAGGCACTGGCATTGTCTCTGCTCCTGTGCCCAAGAAGCTCCTGATGATGGCCGATATAGACGACTGCTACACATCAGGCACTGGCTGCACTGCCACCCTGGGCAACTATGCCAAGGCCACCTTTGATGCCATCTCCAAGACCTACAGCTACCTGACCCCCGACCTCTGGAAAGAGACTGTGTTCACCAAGTCTCCTTATGAGGAATTCACTGATCATCTTGTGAAAACCCACACCAGAGTCTCTGTTCAGAGGACCCAGGCTCCAGCTGTGGCTACCACATAGGGGTTTTTATACAAGAAAAATAAATGAATTAAGTCTGAACAAAGAAAAGAAAATATCATTCTGAGTGAGGTAACACAGACACAAAAGAACACACATGGCATGCACTCACCAATATGGGGATGTTAGCCCAAAAGCTCAGAATACCCTTGATACAATTCACAGCCCATGTGAAGCTTAAGAAGAAGAAAGAGCAGAGTATGGAAAGTTCAGTCCTACTTAGAAGGGAGAACAAAATAATCAAGGGAGTTAGAGGGAGGGAGAGATCTCAGAGGGAGAGAGGAGGGGGAAAGAAAAATTGGGACAGGATCAGTTGTGGGGGCAGACAGGGAGAAGTATAGAGGACATGGGAACTGAATGTGCAGCAATTTGGAATGGGGAACTGTGCATAGCTTCTAGAAAGTCCCAGACACCGGGAAGCAGGAAGTTCTCAAGAGCCAATGGGGATGACATTAGCTGAAATACCCAGAAAGGATAAATAGAACCAGTAGAGACCATACACAATGGAGAGACACAGCCCCAACTTGAGGGATTGGGTCACCATCCATCACAAAAGTTTTGATCCACAATGAGGCCTGTCAAAAGGAAATGCAGGTACCAAGAGTGGAACAGAGACTGAAGGAAAGGCCATCCAGAGACTGCCCTACCTAGGGATCCATCCCTTCTGCAGACTCCAAACCTAGACACTATTGCTGATGCCAAGATGCACTTGCTGACAGGAGCCTGGTGTAGCCATCCCCTGAGAGGCTCTGCCAGAGTCTGATCAATACAGATGTGGATGCTCACAGCCAACTCTTGCACTGAACACAGGTACCCCAATGGAAGAGTTAGGGGAAGGACTGAAGGAGCTGAAGGGGATTGCAACACAATAGGAAGAAGAACAATATCAACTAACCGGACCAACCAGAGCTCCCAGGGACTAAACCACCAACCAAAGAGCAAACATGGAGGGACCTGTGGCTCCAGCTGCATATGTATCAGGAGATTGCCCTATCTTGCATTAATGGGAGAGTAGGGCCTTGTTCCTGTGGAGGTTTGATGCCCCAACTATGAGGATTCTGGAGAAGTGAGGCAGGAGTTGGTGGTGGGAGGGAGCATCCTCATAGAGGCGGGGGTAGGGGAATGGCATAGGGGGATTGCAGATTTGAGAAACCAGGATGGGAACAACATTTGGAATGTAAATAAGTGAAATAACCAATAAAAATAGAAACAATTAGTTGATTACAAAAGAGGTCTTTCATTCTCTCTTAAAGTGGCTCATAGCACTTACATTATTATCAATAAAGGTTTACTGGGAAAGTCACCCTGATTTGCTTACATCTCTGTCTTCTGCATGACTTTCTTGGTTGACATTGCAGACTGTCTGCCTTCTGTATTCGACCCACTACATGCAGAGATGAAAGCAGTAAGTGTTTAATAAAGATTCATGATTTAACTTTCAATTATTTTTGCCTTTTTCCAACTTCGCAGTACAAGCTGGATTTGCTAACCTGGTGTGGATGTAGAAAGTGGAGTGACCTACAGCTCCAAGCTGTGTGACCCCTGAAACAACCAACATATGCTGTGCTCCCAGGGCTCATGATGTCCTGCCTCTGTGTTTGCATCTTAATGTAGTTACAAAGATGTCTCGCTCAGTCCCCTGCTTCCATTTTAGTGTCTACTTTACTCTTCCTGCATTAGATGTCCTATTTAGTATTTTATAATGTATGTGTACTTCAGAGTCCACTTTATTAGTATTTTATACAACACCTACCACACACGCTCAGGCATCATTACAGAGAAATGACTGGGAAGTAGACCTGACCTCTGACCTCTTCTTGATTCCAGGCAGAGCTTCTGGGACGGGCTGACATGATACAAAACCAACTCAATTGATTTTCGATGGGCTCCTCTTTCCTAATCCTTTGGGTGGGCATATTTTTTACCATAAAAGTCTTTGTTTATACTTCATGGTTCATAATTTATTGTTTTTATGGGATTTCTGGGTGTGCAAAGGTGTGTGTGTGTTTCTTATGCTGTTTGTTTGCCTCTTATGTTGCTGATGATTTCTTTCCTTTGTCCAATTCTGGTTTGTTTGTGGGGTTTTTTTTCATATCTCTCTCTCTCTCTCTCTCTCTCTCTCTCTCTCTCTCTCTCTCTCTCTCTCTCTGCCTGTGTGTGTGTGTGTGTGTGTGTGTGTTTCCTAATGAGAAAGAGAAAAAGAAAGAATTTTATTTGGGTGGGAGGAAAAGTATGGAGAATCTGGGGAAGAGGAGGATAGTGAAGTAACCAGAATATACAGTATAAAAAACAGTTTTCTTCAAGAAAACGTAAATTATTTTAATAAGTCATTACTACTATCATCAACAGAAAAGATAATTGATTCATTGATTACCAAAGAGAACTTCCGTTCTTCTTTAAAGTGACTTTGGGCTCTTGCATAACCCCTTAAGAAATAGAAGCAGTCAATAATAATCTCCTAACCAAAAAAAAAAAAAAAAAAAAAAGCCCAGGACCAGATGGCTTTAATGCAGAGTTCTACTAGACCTTCAAAGAAGACCTAACACCAATACTCTTCAAACTATTCCACAAGATAGAAACATAAGGAACACTACCCAATTCCTTTTATGAAGTCACAATTACTCTGATACCTAAGCCATACAAAGACCCAACAAAGAAAGACAAATTTCCTTTATGAATATCAAGGCAAAAATACTCAATAAAATTCTTGCCAACAGAATCTAAGAACACATCAAAATGATCATCCACCACGATCAAGGCTTCATCCCAGGGATGCAGGGATGGTTCAGTATATGGAAATTCATAAATGTGTCCACTATATAAACAAACTCAAAGAAAAAAAAACCCACATGATCATTTCATTAGAGGCTGAGAAAGAATTTTTACAAAATCCAACACCCCTTCATGATATGACACAAATCTTGGAAAGAACAGGAATTCAAGGCCCAGACCTAAACACAGGAAAAGCAATTACAACAAACAAATAGCCAACATCAAACTAAATGGAGTTAAACTTGAAGAAATCCCACTGAAATCAGGGACTAGATACCTGTTCAATATAGTTCTAGAAATCCTAGCCAGAGCAATTAGACAACAAAAGGATGTCAAAGGGATTCAAATCGGAAAGGAAGAAGTTTTTTCAATGAAGTTTTATTGGGACTTCCACAACCATTTGCTTATGTCTGTGTCTTCTGCATGGCTATTTCTGGTAATAACAGTCAACTTTCTATGTCCTGTATACAGCCCACTTTATGATGACATGAAAGAAATCAACATTTGATAGAGATTAATGGCTTAAATTTCAGTTATTTTGTCTTTGTCCAAATTAGCAGTCCATACTGAATTTCTTAACTTGGTGCTGGATATAAAAAGTGGAGTGACCTCTGACCTCTGGCTCCCCCTAATCAGTGTGATCCCAGAAACAACCACCATATGTGGAGCTCCCAGGGCTCACGATGTCCTGCTCTGGTTTTCCATCTAATTGCAGAGAGGAAAATGTCGGTCTCAGTCCCTTGCTTCAGCTTTCGCTCTGTTCCTCCTGCCTCAGATCTCCTATCCAACATTTTATAATGTGCCATGGGCTGGGAGTACACATTTTGAGGATATCTTACAGCAGTACCCACCACACAGGTACAGGCACCATTGTAACCACATAACTGGGAAGTGTCCATGACCTTGACACTTGATTCTGGGACAGGCTGACATTCCTCTTCAGCACCTGACTGTACCTGCATCATCACAGCAGGAACCTCACTTCAAAAAACAAAAATTTTGCTCCTCAGGCAAGTTGCTTGGAGATTGAAGGCTCAGGCCAGGGCATAAACAGTGTTTGCAGGCTCCAGTCACCTCTCCCGTGATTAATGAAATCAAGCAGCTATTACCAGCTTCAAGTCCTCCCATGCCGATATCTGAAAATAATGAAATAACAAACAGTTTCTTGACTGATTGCTTTAAAATTCATTAATTCAAATATCCATCCAGTTATTTTCCCAGCTAGCCTTCTAGTCTACAATACAATCATCTATCTGTTTCTATTTCTCTTCGTACTTCTACCCACCCATCTATCCAACCATCCATTTATGCCTCCATCTATACATCTATCTATGCATCCATCCATCTATACATTCATTGATACATTCATACATACATCTACATCTATACTTCTGTACATATATATACATGCATATATACATATATATGCATACATACACACATATATACATACACATATACATACATACATATGGCCATACACACATGCAAACATACATCCCTCCCACTTCCCCCTTTAACCCTTGGGTAGACAAGTATCTCTCCATAATGACAGCAGTCAGATGACAGAGAAAGAGACTCAGTGTTCAGCCCAGATGGGAATCTTTACCATCTGCAGTACCTCTAAGGCTCAGAGAACACTGAGGAAGAGGATGGAGGAAGAGGGACAGAGCCAGTGACTGGGGAGGAGCTCTGGGGTTGACTGTGCTTCACAGTGTGGCTGCTGTAGTCATGAGCACACAGCAGCTGGCATTGCCTGCACTTGGCCTGCACAAGATCAAGACTGACAGACGCAGCTCATACCGGGTAGATGACTGCCCTCAGAGGGCTGTGGGCAGTGGGGAGGTCTGGGAATGGACAATCTCTCTTTTTAAGATATACAATCTACTCAGTTTTCCATGCTCCCACGAATGGGCCACACCATACACATAGAAGAAGCGCTAACTGCAATTACTGAGTTTTAAAGTATAAATAACAGCAACACACATACACACACATGCATGTGCACGAAAATTTATCATTACCACTACCTGTACCAACAACAAAAAAGAATAAAAAATACTTCATTGGTTACAAAAAGAGAACTTTCTTTGTCCCTTGATGTAGCACTTGGCTCTCACATCTTTATCAATAAAGTTTTATTGGGATAGCCCCCATGATTTGCTTATGTCTGTATCCTCTGTATGGCTTTTAGGGGCTACAACAGTAGACTAGGTGCATTCTGTATGTGATGCTTTCATGATAACATGATTGCAACAAAAATTCCATAGAATACATGCTTCAAATTATTTTCATTTTTTTCCTGTCTGTTTTCAAATTATCCGGATGAGGTGAATTTTCTTTTCTAATGCTGCATGTCAAAAATTGAGTGACCTGCAGCTCCCTATAGCCTATAACCCCAAAACAACCAACACATTCTCTACTCCCAGGATCCAGTTCATCCAGGTTCATGCTTTCCAGTGGAATATAGTTACAAAAAGTCCATCTCAGCCCCCTGCTTAAACGTGAGCTACATACTGTTTCATGGGTCTCAGCCCGCACAGTTTGAGGACATCAGGCTACCCTACCAGTCAACTGGCACTGCTGTAGAAACATGACTGGGGAGTGTCCGTGAGCTCTGACTCCTTTCCAGGTGCAGGGAGAGCCTCTCAGGCTGTGTGGAGCTGCTCTTCAGCTCCTGCCTGTATAGGCCTCAAGAACAAGGCTTTCCTTTCTTGTCAGCATGATGCTTACCACAGCAGGCTCGGCCTAACACCCACACAATGTGCGCAGCTCGTGGTTCGCAGGTGAGATGCCTGCCCCCATCTCGAGCCCTTATTTACATGGTTTTGTTTCACCCTTTTTGGTTTTATATTAATATTTCCCCCCTCAGAAAACATGCTACTAGCTTCTCCTTTCTCCCAGTTTGTAGTGTTTTGCTTCATTTTGTTTTGTTTGTTGAAGGTGTTAATATGCCTTGTTTGGAATTCTCTATGCATTCAGGCTGAGATAGAACTCAAAGAGACCCACCTGCCTCTGCCTCCAACATTCAATGGGCTCAATGCCCCAATAAAAAGACACAGACTAACTGACTGGATACGTAAACAGGACCCTACATTTTGCTGCTTACAGGAAACACACCTCAGGGTCAAAGACAAACACTACCTTAGAGTAAAAGGCTGGAAGACAATTTTACAAGCAAATGGTCTCAGGAAACAAGCTGGAGTAGCCATTTTAATATCAGATAAAATTGACTTTCAACCCAAAGTCATCAAAAGAGACTCTGAGGGACACTTCTTGCTGGTCAAAGGAAAAATACAAGAAGAACTCTCAATCCTGAACATCTATGCTCCAAATGCAAGGGCACCCTCTTTCATAAAAGAAACTTTATTAAAACTCAAAGCACACATTGCACCTAACACAATAATTGTGGGTGACTTCAACACTGCACTTTCCTCAATGGACCGATCAGGAAAACAGAAGCTCAACAGGGACTCAATGAAACTAATTGAAGATTTGGACCAGTTAGATTTAACAGATATATATAGAACATTCTATCCTAAAACAAAAGAATATACCTTTTTCTCAGCACCTCATGGTACCTTCTCCAAAATCGACCATATAATTGGTCACAAGACAGACCTCAACAAATATAAGAAGATAGAACTAATCCCATGCCTCCTATCAGATCACTATGGAGTAAAAGTGGTCTTCAATAGCAACAAAAACAACAGAAAACCCACATACACGTGGAAACTGAACAATAATCTACTCAATGATAACTTGGTCAAGGAAGAAATAAAGAAAGAAATTAAAGACTTTTTAGAACACAATGAAAATGAAAACACAACATACCCAAATCTATGGGACACAATGAAAGCAGTGCTAAGAGGAAAACTCATAGCCCTGAGTGCCTCCAAAAAGAAAATGGAGAGAGCATACATTACCAGCTTAATGACACACCTGAAAACCCTGGAACAAAAAGAAGCTATTTCACCCAGGAGGAGTAGAAGGCAGGAAATCATCAAACTCAGGGCCGAAATCAATCAAGTAGAAACAAAGAGAACCATACAAAAAATCAACAAAACCGGGAGCTGGTTCTTTGAGAAAATCAACATGATAGATAAACCCTTAGCCAGACTGACCAAAGGGCACAGAGAAAGTATCCAAATTAACAAACTTAGAAATGAAAAGGGAGATATAACAACGGAAACTGAGGAAATCCAAAAAAAATCATCAGATCCTACTACAAGAGACTGTACTCAACACAACTGGAGAAATGGAGGAAATGGACAATTTCCTTGACAGATATCAAATACCAAAATTAAATCAGGACCAAATAGATCATCTAAACAGTCCCATAATGCCTAAAGAAATAGAAGGAGTCATAGAAAGTCTTCCAACCAAAAAAAGCACAGGACCAGATGGTTTCAGTGCAGAATTCTATCAGACCTTCAAAGAAGAGTTAACACCAATATTCTTCAAACTATTCCACAAAATAGAAACAGAAGGAACACTACCCAATTCCTTCTACGAAGCCACAATTACACTGATACCAAAGCCACACAAAGATCCAACAAAGAAAGACAACTTCAGACCAATTTCCCTTATGAACATCGATGCAAAAATACTCAATAAAATTCTTGCCAACCGAATCCAAGAACACATCAAAATGATCATCCACCATGATCAAGTAGGCTTTATCCCAGGAATGCAGGGTTGGTTCAATATACGGAAATCCATCAATGCAATCCACTACATAAACAAACTCAAAGAAAAGAACCACATGGTCATTTCATTGGATGCTGAAAAAGCATTTGACAAAATTCAGCATCCTTTCATGCTTAAAGTCTTGGAGAGAACACGAATTCAAGGCCCATACCTAAACATAGTAAAAGCAATATACAGCAAACCGGTAGCCAGCATCAAACTAAATGGAGAGAAACTTGAAGCAATCCCACTGAAATCAGGGACCAGACAAGGCTGCCCCCTTTCTCCTTATCTTTTCAATATTGTACTTGAGGTACTAGCTCTGGCAATTCAACAACATAAGGAGGTCAAAGGGATACAAATTGGAAAGGAAGAAGTCAAACTATCATTATTTGCAGACGACATGATAGTCTACCTAAGTGACCCAAAAAACTCCACTAGAGAGCTCCTACAGCTGATAAACAACTTCAGCAAATTGGCAGGTTATAAAATCAACTCAAGCAAATCAGTGGCCTTCCTATACTCAAAGGGTAAGCAGGCTGAGAAAGAAATTACGGAAATGACCCCCTTCACAATAGCCACAAACAGTATAAAGTATCTTGGGGTGACTCTTACCAAACATGTGAAAGATCTGTATGACAAGAAATTCAAGACTCTGAAGAAGGAAATGGAAGAAGACCTCAAAAAATGGGAAAACCTCCCATGTTCATAGATCGGTAGAATCAATATAGTTAAAATGTCCATTTTGCCAAAAGCAATATACAGATTCAATGCAATACCCATCAAAATCCCAACTCAATTCTTCACAGAGTTAGAAAGAGCAATTATCAAATTCATCTGGAACAACAAAAAACCCAGGATAGCTAAAACTATTCTCAGCAACAAAAGAAAATCTGGGGGAATCAGTATCCCTGACCTCAAGCAATACTATAGAGCAATAGTGTTAAAAACTGCATGGTATTCGTACAGTGACAGGCAGGAGGATCAATGGAACAGGATTGAAGATCCAGAAATGAACCCACACACCTATGGCCACTTGATCCTCAACAAAGAGGCTGAAAACATCCAATGGAAAAAAGATAGCCTTTTCAACAAATGGTGCTGGTTCAACTGGAGATCAGCATGCAGAAGAATGTGAATTGATCCATCCTTGTCTCCTTGTACTAAGCTCAAATCCAAATGGATCAAGGACCTCCACATAAAGCCAGACACTCTGAAGCTAATAGAAAAGAAACTGGGGAAGACCCTTGAGGACATCGGTACAGGGAGAAAGTTTATGAACAGAACACCAATAGCGTATGCTCTAAGAGCAAGAATTGACAAATGGGACCTCATAAAATTACAAATTTCTGTAAGGCAAAGGACATCATCAAGAGGACAAATAGGCAACCAACAAATTGGGAAAAGATCTTCACCAACCCTACATCAGATAGAGGGCTAATATCCAATATATATAAAGAACTCAAGAAGTTAGACTCCAGAAAACTGAACAACCCTATTAAAAAATGGGGTACAAAGTTAAACAAAGAATTCTCACCTGAAGAACTTCGGATGGCGGAGAAGCATCTTAAAAAATGCTCAACTTCATTAGTCATTAGGGAAATGCAAATCAAAACAACCCTGAGATTTCATCTTACACCAGTCAGAATGGCTAAGATTAAAAATTCAGGAGACAGCAGGTGTTGGAGAGGGTGTGGAGAAAGAGGAACACTCCTCCACTGCTGGTGGGGTTGCAAATTGGTACAACCACTCTGGAATCAGTCTGGCGGTTCCTCCGAAACCTGGGCACCTCACTTCCAGAAGATCCTGCTATACCACTCCTGGGCATATACCCAGAGGATTCCCCACCATGTAATAAGTATACATGCTCTACTATGTTCATAGCAGCCCTATTTATAATTGCCAGATGCTGGAAAGAACCCAGGTATCCCTCAACAGAAGAGTGGATGCAAAAAATGTGGTATATCTACACAATGGAGTACTATTCAGCCATTAGAAACAATGAATTCATGAAATTCTTAGGCAAATGGATGGAGCTAGAGAACATCATACTAAGTTAGGTAACCCAGACTCAAAAGGTGAATCATGGTATGCACTCACTAATAAGTGGATATTAACCTAGAAAACCGGAATACCCAAAACATAATCCACACATCAAATGAGGTACAAGAAGAAAGGAGGAGTGGCCCCTGGTTCTGGAAAGACTCAGTGAAGCAGTATTCGGCAAAACCAGAACAGGGAAGTGGGAAGGGGTGGGAGGGAGGACAGGGGAAGAGAAGGGGGCTTACGGGACTTTCGGGGAGTGGGGGGTAGGAAAAGGGAAATCATTTGAAATGTAAATAAATTATATCGAATAAAAAATCATACTTGATTAATTTATATGAAGGCTAATCTTTAATATTTTCTTTTATGGACTAAAATTTAAGTTGTAAATAAACCCCCAATAATGTACTAACCTTCAGCCATCAGGGAAATATAAAACAACAATGTCCTCTCACTACACTCTGTGAGACCAACAAACCCTGGAAGGTTCTGACAGTCCGGATATCACGGGAGACGGCGAGGAACTACAGTTTGCATCTACAAATGGCATATATGTAGCTGGACAGCTGCTTCAGGAGACAGTGTGGCTGTTATATCCGAAGTTCAATGTACACTCAGCATGTAAATCAGAAATCTTATTTTTATAGAAACTAGTCCATGAAAAATGAACACTCCCACCCTTCCAAACACAAGCATATGGGTGTTTTAAGCAGCTTCGCTTAAAACCTCCAAGTCTACAAATAACCACATTGTCTCTCAGCAAACCGTGGGATAGCCCTCCCCTGGAACCTGTTCCTTCCATTCAAGAATGTAAAGTCCGTCAACACAGACAGACACCAGCCCTATCCTTCAGGGTGAATGGACACCATCCGTACTTAGTGCTCTGTGCTTCACCCAGCAGAAGAGCATGAGCCACAGTTGACCGCAAAGGGCCGGGAAGAAGCAGGGTTGTCACCCCTAAGGAGACCTGGGGGATGATGGGGTACTTCTCCATTCCCATGGTTTCATCATCAAAATTCATCATGCTATCCACAATATGGTCTGAGTCTATTATACAGATTATACCTCAAAGAAGAATGGGCGTGGGGAGAGCCAGGCGGTATCTTGCATGGCAATGGAGGATGACCAGTTCCTTTAGGTCTTGTATATGTGTAGCATGTCTATGTATGCATGCACCCATGTTTGCATGGGTGATTGCATGTATGTGTGCCAGTCACACATATAAAGGTCAAACAAAAACAAAAACAAAAAACCTCTGGTGGCGGTTCCTGCCTTCTCCGTTGTCTTTGTTGTTTTCTGTGCACATCAGGCTTCCTAGAGCACAAGTTTTCTCTCATCTCTTCCTCTCCATCTCCCATCTCCTTCACCTCCACTGGAGTGCCGGGATTACAGCCAAGTACTTATGTGCCTGGCTTTTCCCAGATTCTGAGGATCCAAGCTCAACCCCTTGAGCTTGCACAGTCTGACGGTTACCTTGACATGACCTGATAGCTCCTGGGCAGAGAGTCTCGGTTCAGGATTATCTATCTGCATTGGATTGGCCAGTGAGGATCTGTGGAGAACTGATGTCTGTTCCCTGAACTGGGAAACCTACCATGAGCAGCACTGGTCCTCAGGCAGGGGCCCCTCAACAGAACAGGAAATGGGGAACTCAAGCTAAGCACAAGCAAACAGGTGCATTTCTTCTCTCCGCTTTCGCAGGCCCAAGGATGAGCTGTTAGCAGCTGTCGCTGCCTCCTACCCTTGCTACTGCCCAACAGTGAGGGCCCGTAGCCTGGAACTGTAAACTCAAACAAGCCCTTTGTCCCTGAAGTTCTTTTTGTCAGAATGCTTTCTTGGGGGTGGGGGTGGGGGTGGGGGTGGGGGTCAAGGTACTTCATCACAGCAACAGAAATGAAACACACAGTGTTTCCCCACTAAGCCATCTCTCTAGCCCATGACTAACCTTTTTAAGGGCAGCATAAACACAGCATTGAGATCAGATGTCCACTGGACAGGCCCCTATTTCTTCAGTTCTGAGCCTAGGCTCCTCTTACTGAAGAAGAGCTTGGAGAGTTTTGAGCAGTTCTGGGGTACACTGGCATTCAGAGACTTTCTCATCTATAATATCACCGAGAGAGGGATTGAGGGTACTTCCTACCCTGTCCATAGAGAGACTGAAGTCATCTCAGCATCCATAGTAGGAAATACCACCCTGTCATTGGGCCCAAGGGTTGGAGTCTTGGTGGCCTTCTAAGCAGAGCTTTCTATGTCTTGAGCATGTGAGCACTGCAGCCTCCTTCCCTGGCCTGTTCTAAAAACTGTGCACCTCCTATACGGAGACCTTACAGCCTGTGAAGCACAGGACCTCCTACAGGGATCTGCACCTTCTCTGGGGTCTCCTGGAGTTGGCCTCAAAGGGTTACCTCCTCTCCTAGCATGAGGCCTGAAGGCAGATTCTGACTGGGACGCTCAGCATGCTCAACGATGCTCACTGAACTGGAAGAAAAGCCAATCAGAGTCCTGTCTGCCTGTTCTCACTCTGGGCTCTGCAAACGTTTGTTGATGAATGCTAGAGTAGTTCAGGCCTTGGTGTACTGCGGACCCCTGGAATAGGAACATAATATCATTGTAATCAATGAAGACAGGGGAGACATCACTGCCCAGCCCAATCAATCCCTCCTCCTCCTCTTCCTCCTTCTCTTCCTCCTCCTCCTCCCCTTCCTCCAGCCTTCCTTCCACAGAGATCAGAGGTGAGAAGAAACTTGCTAAGATGCCATTAGTTAATGGAGTTAGCCTGGGGCTACCTAACCTACTGGCAGCCATGACACATTGCTCCATGTGCCATCCACTACTCCACTTGCCATCCACATTTCTTCTTCACCCACGACAGGCTGGTATTGTGTAACAAACACACAACTTAAATCCCAAAGCACCAGTGAGGGAGTGTCACATTGCTGGAAGAAGCCCATGGCGTGTCCCCAAGAAGCATCAGGGACTACAGCTATACTCCCCTTTGTTCTGGGGACAGGGTGGCAAGGACTGCTTCCTTCTCCTTCATGCCCCTATCACCAGTACAGTCTGTTTAGGAAACACATCATTAAAATCCATGCTTCCTCCTCCTCTTCCTCCTCCTCCTCCTCCTCCTCCTCTTCCTCCTCCTCCTCCTCCTCCTCCTCCTTCTCCTCCTCCTCCTCCTCCTCCTCCTCCAAGCCCCACAACCCTTTGGTCCCAGTAGGACCTTCTGCATTAAAGTAGGATGCAGGAGTGAGCCTCCCAAAGCTACCCTGGGGACCCCATGAGTGCTTGATATCTGCAAGTGGGTCTGTGGGAATGCGTAGAAAGAGACAGATACACACCGGCTTCCCCCTGACCCCCGCCCCCAGAAACCTCTCTGCCTTCCTTTTACCAGGGCCACCATCACACAAGTGTCTGATCAGAACAGAACACTGTCTGCATGTACCGCCCACAGGTCTCTGCTCGCCCTCTGACTCATGTGTCTAGAGGGAGAGTCGTGACCACAAAACCAAGATCGAAGATCACCCACCCTTGGGGATGTGGGCAGATCTTTTAATTTGTTTAAATTGTTTGCTAAAACTAATGGTGTGGTTCTTAATTTCCTGGAGCTTTGGGAAAATAAACCAGGGTTGTTTTTTTTTAAAAATCAGCTTCCAGTACATTTTCTCTCCCTCTTCCTCCCAGAGAAAGAAGGGGGATGGATGGGTGCCTGCAGCTGACAAACGCTGGTGGCTTCAATCAAAGTCCTGTATCCCCTGTGGTGAGAGGCAGCTGCCTAGCCCCCAGGAGCCTGGGGAGCCAGTAGCTTCTACCGGGTCTTAGTGAGAGCCTGTGCCAGCCACAAGGCACAAGTATATCTCAACCACATCAAAGCCAAGTGTTTGTCACCTGGGAGACTCGGGGGTTGAGCAGAGGACTAGAGAAACAATATCTTGTTAACCTTTTTTCCTAGGGGCATTCTGCCCGCGCACGCAGACACCTTGTGTTGAATTTACTTCAGCCTTGAAGAGCTGAGGCACTGTGCAGCACAGAATATAAATCTTTTTTTTTCAAAGCCAGCAAGAACAAAACATAACAGGCAGCTGTCCAGACCTGCTTTTCTTTTTCTTTCTTTCTTTTTTTTTTAAATCAACCCAGCTCTGCTAGGAAAAAAAAATTACCCTTGTTGCTTTCATCACATGAGCTGGACCTGAGAGACACGGGCTAAGAAAGCCCAACCTCGGGTTCTTGTTGTTATGATGGTAAGCCCATTACATATGGAGGGAAGAATATGCCTTTACATTTTGGGCCTGGCTGAAGCTCTCAGGGACCAGATTAGAGTTAATTAATGCTCTACACCTTGCTCTGCTGGGGAGGCTCCAGACAGACCCCAAGTTCACACCTATGTGATAGGCCCTAGTCCAGACAGCCAAGGCGGACACCGACAGCCTCTGCCTCCCGTGCACCGCCTCTGTGGATGCCTAATCTGTAGCTCAGGCGTTTGGATCAAGAGATAAGCCGCACCTTGCACCTCAGAGACAGACAGCGGTGCATTCCAAGCAGAACCCGAAGGGCTGCGGCGCTCCGGAAATTGCTGGGGGCTCTGGGCGAGACTGCTCAGTTGCTTCTGGCTAGTTGGAGAGCGCTCATCAATTATTCATGTGACTGCATAAACAGGGATTTTTTATCTTGTAGCTTGAATCAAGAGATAAAAATTCCATTTCAAGAGGGGTGTGTATGTGGAAACTAATCCCTGCATGTTAATTGTAAATTGAAAAAGAAGGGATGGGGGTGGGGCGGGGGTGGGGGTGGGGAGGACCCTAAAGCCCTTTGTCTGCTCGGATCATTCCCAGTGTTCCCTTTTCTCTGCTTCCAGGGTTTTGTTTCCATTATTCCTAAGACCCTCAAACCAGGCTGCCAGGAACACAGGAAGCCACACCCTCTCCTCATTTGATTCAGACCACCGATAACTGAGAGGCCCCCTCCACACCTCAGGAGCTGGCAGGGAAAGATGATTTTATAGGCAACACCCACCCGTCTCCCTGCAACAGTACCTCCCAGGCATTTGGGGTTACACTTGATATTCTCCTCAGGATTCAAATCCTAAACAAAACACAATTTCAAAGAGCTGCCCAGCAAGGCTGCAGACAAAACTAGCGGCAAGCCTAAGACACGGGGTTCTGTCTGTGCCCCATCCCCCACCCCAGCTCTGTGATCCGAGCAGAACAATATCCAACCAGAAAAATACTGTGGCCAAAACAATAACATTTTTCCAGGTCCGACAGCACAGGCCTGTGATTCCAGCTACCCAGGAGGCTGAGGCAGTGGGATCAAAAGTTCAAGGACCACCTGAGCTACAGGGTGAACTCAAGAGCAGCTTGGGCAATTTAATAGGACTCTGTCTGAAAATAAGAACTACCGCGGAGCCTGGAGGAGTGGCTCAGCAGCTCAGAGCCTGGCTGCTCTTGCAGAAGTCCTAGGCTGGGTCCCAGCACCCACTTCTTGGCTCACAACCACCCATAACTCCTCTTTCAGAGGAGCTGACACCTTTTTCTGACCTCTAAGGATACAAAGCAAGCATATGGTTCACATAGATACTTCAGACAGAACATTTACACACAAAGAAATAAAATTTAAAAAGAGAATTTTTAATAAATACAATAAATAAAAAAATAATTTAATAAACACAAAGAGGACTGGGGCACAGCTCAGTAGTGCTGTACTTTCCTCGTGGGTGTGGGACCTGGGTTTCTATCTCTAGTATGGGAAATATTTTAAGTGACCAGTGGGATAGCTCAGTAGGAAAGGGAGCTTGCCAGCACACACCCTCAGCACTCCCTGAAGGAGCAAAGGGGCTCCATCTGGTTCACAGACACAATCTGGGGCAAAGCACACTAGGGCTGCAAGGGCACCCAAGAGGAGGTCAGCACAGCAGCAATCTGCAACAGGGGAAACCCAGCCATCCAGTGTTGCAGAAATAGCCCTAGAGCCTCTCAGGAGGCTCAATCACCAGCCAGAAACAAGACCAACTAACGCCAGAGAACAAGATGGCAAAGGGCAAACGCAGGAACACTACTAACAGAAATCTAGGGAATATGGTAGCATCTGAACCAACATCAGCAAGTCCTGGTTATGCCAATACACCAGAGAAACAAGATTTGGACTTAAAATCACTGGTCATGATGCTGCTAGAAGAACACAAAAAGGACATAAATGAACCTCTTAAAGAAATACAGGGGAACATGGATAAGCTAGAAACCTGTATAATGGAAACACAAAAATCACTTAAAGAAATTCAGGAGAATAAGGCTCAAGAGATAGAAGCCAATAAAGAAGAAACGAAAAAAAAAATCTTAAAGAAATGAAGGAGAACTTGAGTCAACAGGCAGAAGTCATGAAAGAGGAAACACAAAAATCTCTTAAAGAATTACAGGAAAACACAAACAAACAAATGATGGAACTGAGCAAAACCATCCTGGATCTAAAAACAGAAATAGAAACAACTAAGAAATCACAAAGGGAGACAACTTTGGAGATAGAAAACCTTGAGAAGAAATCAGGGGCCATAGATGCAAATATCAACAACAGAATACAAGAGATAGAAGAAAGAATCTCAGATGCTGAAAATGCCATAGAAACCATTGACTCAACAGTCAAAAAAATGCAAAATGCAAAAAGCTTGTATGCCAGAACATCCAGGAAATCCAGGATACAATGAGAAAATCAAAGCGAAGGATTTTAGGTATAGATGACAGTGAAAATTTACAACTGAAAGGGCCAGCAAATATCTTCAACAAAATTATGGAAGAAAACTTTCCCAACTTAAAGAGAGAGATGCCCATGAATATACAAGAAGCCTACAGAACTCCAAACAGACTGGACCTGAGCAGAAATACCTCCTGTCACATAATAATCAAAACCCCAAATGCACTAAACAAAGAAAGAATATTAAAGGCAGTAAGAGAAAAAGGCCAAGTAACATATAAAGGAAGACCTATCAGAATCACACCAGACTTCTCACCAGAGACCATGAATGCTAGAAGATCCTGGGCAGATCTCATGCAGACTCTAAGAGAACACAAATGTCAGCCAAGACTACTATACCCAGCAAAACTCTCATTCACCACAGATAAAGAAACCAAGCTATTCCATGACAAAACCAAATTTACACAATATCTTTCCACAAACCCAGCTCTGCAAAGAATAATAGGAGGAAAACTCCAAAACAAGGAGGGAAACTAGACCCTGGAAAAAGCAAGATAGTTACCTTCCATCATCAAACCCAAAAGAAGATAACCACTCAAATATAAAAATAACATCAAAAATGACAGGAAGTAACAATCACTATTCCTTAATATCTCTTAACATCAATGGATTCAATTCCCCAATAAAAAGACATAGACTAACAGACTGGATAAGGAAACAGGACCCTACATTTTGCTGCATACAGAAGACACACCTCAGTGTCAAAGACAAAACTACCTTAGAGTAAAAGGCTAGAAGACAATTTAACAAGCCAATAGTCTCAGGAAACAAGCCAGAGTAGCCATTATAATATCAGATAAAATTGACTTTCAACCCAAAGTCATCAAAAGAGACACAGAAGGACACTTCTTGCTGGTCAAAGGAAAAATCCACCAAGAAGAACTTTCAATTCTGAACATCTATGCGCCAAATGCAAGGGCACCCGCATTCGTAAAAGAAACTTTACTAAAGCTCAAAGCACACATTGCACCTAACACAATAATTGTGGGGGACTTCAACACTCTACTCTCCTCAATGGACCGATCAGGAAAACAGAAACTAAACAGGGACAGAGTAAAACTAATTGAAGCTTTGGACCAATTGGATTTGACTGATATTTATAGAACATTTCACCCTAAATCAAAAGAATATACCTTTTTCTCAGCACCTCATGGTACCCTCTCCAAAATCGATCATATAATTGGTCACACGACAGACCTCAACAAATATAAGAAGATAGAACTAATCCCATGCCTCCTATCAGATCTCTATGGAGTAAGAGTGGTTTTCAATAGCAACAAAAACAACAGAAAGCCCAAATACACATACACATGGAGGCTTAACAATACTCTACTCAATGACACCTTGGCCAAAGAAGAAATAAAGAAAGAAATCAGAGACTTTTTAGAATTTAATGAAAATGAAGGCACAACATACCCAAATCTATGGGACACAATGAAAGCAGTGCTAAGAGGAAAACTCATGGCCCTGAGTGCCTCCAAAAAGAAAATGGAAAGAGCATACACTAGCAGCTTAACGACACACCTGAAAGCCCTGGAACAAAAAGAAGCCAATTCACCCAGGAGGAGTAGAAGACAGGAAATCATCAAACTCAGGGCTGAAATCAATCAAGTGGAAACAAAGAGAACCATACAAAGAATCAAAAAATCCAGGAGCTGGTTCTCTGAGAAAATCAACAAGATATATAAACCCTTAGCCAGACTAACCAAAGAGCACAGAGAAAGTATCCAAATTAACAAAATTAGAAATGAAAAGGGGGATTTAACAACAGAAACTGAGGAAAGCCAAAAAAATCATCAAATTCTACTACAAAAGCCTATACTCAACACAACTGGAGAATCTGGAGGAAATGGACAATTTCCTAGACAGATACCAAATACCAAAATTAAATCAGGACCAAATAGATCATCTAAACAGTCCCATAACCCCTAAAGAAATAGAAGGAGTCATAGAAAGTCTTCCAACCAAAAAAACACAGGACCAGATGTTTTCAGTGCAGAATTCTATCAGACCTTCAAAGAAGACCTAACACCAATACTCTTCAAACTATTCCACAAAATAGAAACAGAAGGAACACTACCCAGTTCCTTCTATGAAGCCACAATTACGCTGATACCAAAACCACACAAAGATCCAACAAAGAAAGAGAACTTCAGGCCAATTTCTCTTATGAATATTGATGCAAAAATACTTAATAAAATTCTTGCCAACCGAATCCAAGAACACATCAAAACGATCATCTACCATGATCAAGTAGGCTTCATCCCAGGGATGCAGGGATGGTTCAATATAAGGAAATCCATCAATGCAATCCACTACATAAACAAACTCAAAGAAAAAAAACCATATGATCATCTCATTAGATGCAGAAAAAGCATTTGACAAAATTTAGCATCCTTTCATGCTTAAAGTCTTGGAAAGAACAGGAATTCAAGGCCCATACCTAAACATCGTTAAAGCAATATACAGCAAACCGGTAGCCAGCATCAAACTAAATGGAGAGAAACTTGAAGCAATCCCACTAAAATCAGGGATTAGACAGGGCTGCCCACTTTCTCCTTATCTTTTCAATATTGTACTTGAGGTACTAGCTGAGGCAATTAGACAACATAAGGAGGTCAAAGGGATACAAATTGGAAAGGAACAAGTCAAACTATCATTATTTGCAGATGATATGATAGTCTACTTAAGTGACCCAAAAAACTCCACTAGAGAACTCCTACAGCTGATAAACAACTTCAGCAAAGTGGCAGGTTATAAAATCAACTCAAGCAAATCAGTAGCCCTCCTATACTCAAAGGATAAGCAGGCTGAGAAAGAAATTAGGGAAATGACACCCTTCACAATAGCCACAAACAGTATAAAGTACCTTGAGGTTACTCTTACCAAACATGTGAAAGATCTGTATGACATGAACTTCAAGACTCTGAAGAAGAAAATGGAAGAAGACTTCAAAAAAATGGAAAAACCTCCCATGCTCATGGATTGGCAGGATTAATATAGTTAAAATGGCCATTTTGCCAAAAGCAATATACAGATTCAATGCAATACCCATCAAAGTCCCAACTCAATTCTTCACAGAGTTAGAAAGAGCAATTATCAAATTCATCTGGAATAACAAAAAACCCAGGATAGCTAAAACTATTCTCAACAACAAAAGAAATTATGGGGGAATCAGTATCCCTGACCTCAAGCAATACTACAGAGCAATAGTGTTAAAAACTGCATGGTATTGGTACAGTGACAGGCAGGCAGATCAATGGAACAGGATTGAAGATCCAGAAATGAACCCACACACCTATGGTCACTTGATTCTCGACAAAGGGGCTGAAAACATCCAGTGGAAAAAAGATAGCCTTTTCAACAAATGGTGCTGGTTCAACTGGAGGTCAGCATGCAGAAGAATGCGAATTGATCCATCTTTGTCTCCTTGTACTAAGCTCAACTCCAAATGGATCAAGGACCTCCACATAAAGCCAGACACACTGAAGCTAATAGAAAAGAAACTGGGGAAGACCCTTGAGGACATCGGTACAGGGGGAAAGTTTCTGAACAGACCACCAATAGCATATGCTCTAAGATCAAGAATTGACAAATGGGACCTCATAAAATTACAAAGTTTCTGTAAGGCAAAGGACACCATCAAAAGGACAAATCAGCAACCAACAAATTGGGAAAAGATCTTCACCAACCCTACATCAGATAGAGGGCTAATATCCAATATATATAAAGAACTCAATAAGTTAGACTCCAGAAAACCAAATTACCCTATTAAAAAATGGGGTATAGAGTTAAACAAAGAATTTTCACCTGAAGAACTTCGGATTGCTGAGAATCATCTTAAAAAATGCTCAACTTCATTAGTCATTAGGGAAATGCAAATCAAAACAACCCTGAGATTTCATCTTACACCAGTCAGAATGGCTAAGATTAAAAATTCAGGAGACAGCAGGTGTCGGTGAGGATGTGGAGAAAGAGGAACACTCCTCCATTGCTGGTGGGGTTGCAAATTGGTACAACCACTCTGGAAATCAGTCTGGTGGTTCCTCAGAAAACTGGGCACCTCACTTCTGGAAGATTCTGCTATACCACTCCTGGGCATATACCCAGAGGATTCCCCAGCATGTAATAAGTATACATGCTCCACTATGTTCATAGCAGCCCTGGAAAGAACCCAGGTATCCCTCAACAGAAGAGTGGATGCAAAAAATGTGGCATATATACACAATGGAGTACTATTCAGCTATTAGAAACAATGAATTCATGAAATTCTTAGGCAAATGGATGGAGCTGGAGAACATCATACTAAGTGAGGTAACCCAGTCTCAAAAGATCAATCATGGTATACACTCACTAATAAGTGGATATTAACCTAGAAAACTGGAATACCCAAAACATAATCCACACATCAAATGAGGTACAAGAAGAATGGAGGAGTGGCCCCTTGTTCTGGAAAGACTCAGTGAAGCAGTATAGGGAAATACCAGAACGGGGAAGTGGAAAGGGGTGGGTGGGAAAACAGGGGGAGGGAAGGGGGCTTATGGGACTTTTGGGGAGTGGGGGGCTAGAAAAGGGAAAATCATTTGAAATGTAAATAAAAAGTATATGGAATAAAAAAAAGAGACACAAGAGGAAAACAAAGAAGAAAAGAAAGGGAGCTTGCTACCAAGCCTGCGCACTTGAGTTGGATCCTCAGGGCCTACAGGACAGAAGTAGAAAAGCAACTGACAATAGTTATCCACTGACCTTCCTAGGGATGCACGCACTTACACCTCATCAACAAAATAACCCAAAGTTTAAAGCACATGATTCTGTTTTGTCCCTCACCCCTACCCTGCTCCTGGCCTCGCCAGTAATGATCTCGAAAGAGCTGCGGGAGTGACCCAAAAGACAAGGCTGGGACACTAATAGTATTTTTATATGAGATCTGACCACAGCTTGCAGGTGAATAGATTTCTCATAGGAGGAGATACAGGTGCTTTTGGAGAGAGACAGACAGCAGACAGAGAAACACTGTTAAGAGACACGGATGTCCAGAGTCAGCTGTGGCTGTGCCTGGCTAGTGGGAGTATATGACTGTCAATTTCTTCATTCTACTTTCTCAGTATTCTCAAAATAGTATATTGGGAGCACTGCTAATTTCATAATGGAAGAGAAATAATAAACTTCGGGCTTTTAAGGTGCTGTATTGGGAGTCCGTATTGATTTTTACATGGGAGGATATCAGCACACTTTATAACCGGCCATATGAAGGACACTGTCTGACTTGCCTTGGTTTTTTCTCCTCCCACAAACAGAAGAATCTGCCTCAGTCGCTGTTCCCTTTCTTGGCACCAGCTGGTAGATGGGAAAGGGGGTAGGCAGGGACTCTACCTAGAGCGGCCATTCTGTAAGCATGTAAAGAAAGGCATGAGGATGTGGGGCCTGGCCTGTGTTCTGAGGTCTAAGCAGAGTAGATTCCAGGGGGAGCCTCCATGGGTCATGAGTTCCAACTTTATAGAAATGCCCACCCACCTTCCTGGCCCTGCTGCTACTCCTGTGAAGAACATATGCATGCCGGTGTGGAGAAGTGTCCTTTGAGGACCAGAACTGTGGTGTGTCTCCTCAGTTTAGGGGATGGCAATTCAAGGGTGAGTGAATGCGTCAAGGGGCTCATGAATGAAGTGTTACTAATGAATTAGTGGACGTGAGGACAAATAATCATGTTGTTCAGCCAACAATCATGTCAATTGTGATGTGCTAGCCAATATCCCGTGTCTCTAGTAACTCATCCATCCAGCCATCCAGCCACTCATCCCTCTAAGCTCTGATCCAACTATCAACTCATCCATCTAACACCCCAGTCCATCCACCCACTCATCTATCCATCCACCCATCCATCTAAACCTCCATCTATCCACTCATCCATCCATCCATCTACCCATCATCGATTCATCTGCCTAAGCCCCTGTCTACCATCATTCACCTCTGCTTCTACGCACCCACACATCTATCTAAGCCCTAGACTATCCATCCATCCACTCTGTCATTCCTCCTCCCAGTAATCTATCTATTCAAACATATCCACTAAACTAAGCCCTCCAATCCACTCCTCCACCCCACCCCCACCCCTACACACACAATATCCAGATGAAGCAAGAACAAACAGATTTGTTTATAGAAAAGATACAAAGGTTGGTGGGAGAGGTCCCCGGAAGCCCAAAGGTTTTCACATGCTGCCTCCTAGGAATCAGGTACACAAGAAGCCCCTTGGGATCCAGAAGTATGGGGCAGACTAAGAAACCAGGCTTCCAAGCCCCAGACCACGCCCCACTGCACACAAGCCATATGGCCTTTCACTCCTTTCCAGGGAGTTTTCAGGGTCTGAGAAGGCCGGGTCCTGCTCTGGTCTGGCCTTCATTCATCCAGAGCAGCCCAGGAGGCCACCTGGATATTTATTTGGTTGTTTGATAACTAAGATGGGCACTGCTTCTTTGATCAGACACTCTGATAGCAAGCAGAGGAAACAGAGCGTTTCATAGCAAAATGTTGGTCGATCTTATCTTCCCTTAGTGCTTTTAACAGAGTCAAGGATGGGAAAGTAGGTATTTAGAAGGAAGGGAAGAGACAGAGGGCCTGACTCATGATGGACCCCAGCACCCCCGTGTCTGTCAGAACCCCCTATATCTACCTGAAACTCCAAAGAGTTCTGACACCCTGAGGAAGCCCTTTGTGATTGATTACCAATTCAGAAAGCAGAGCTCTGCAGACTCAAAAGCAATGGTGCCCTGGGGGAGTGACTCACATAGCATGGGGGCCTCTCGCCCGGTTAACTTCATGTCTCAGCCACTCTGAATCTTCTAGAGCTAAAAAAAAAAAGAGTCCAGAGGCCCAGTGCGGCACCCTTCCTCCTGCAAAACAGAAGGCTGGTGTGTTTGTTTGTTTGTTTGATCATTTTCTTTAATTTCCTCCCCTTCCCTTCCTCCCTCTCCTCCTCCCTCCCTTCCTCCCTTCCTCCCTCCTCCCATGCATGCCTCCATCTTTCCTCTCTCTTCTCTTCCCTCTTCCTTTCTTTCTCTTTCCTTCCTTTATTTTTTCAAAGGTCAAGTTTCAAGCCACAGACAAACCTAACATTAGTCCCTCCCCGCCAACTCACCCCTCACAAGGCCTCCTCACATCTCCAGAAGAATCTTGTTCAAATACTGTGCTGCCTGGCTGTGTTCTGGGCTAGATGTGGCCATCACCGCCATGAATCAGAACAACAGTGGGTGCCAGCATGATACTCCCAGGAGGTCTCCGCTGTTGACATCTACTAGTAGAGTGGGGAGCAAACCTTACAGACCCTCCCTTCCCCAACCACTGCCTGGGGTACAAGATACTTTGCCAGGATTTTGCCCATAGCTACCCAGAACCCTTCTCAGCAGTACAACTTCCTGTGGGCTATCCGTGCTGTGGGTGGGACTCTGGGGATGTGCACACAAGTCACTCATGCTCTTGTGACCCCCCTGAAGTTGGTTCCCCAAGCTGAAGTTGGATGGAGTTCTTTCTTTGGTCTGTCAGCATAAAGTTTCTGGGACACTACATTTGTCAGTTCTCTCTCTTTTATTGGTACAGTTGCACATGGATGGCTACGCCATGGGGTATGTATGGAGGAGGTCAAAGAATGACTTTGGCCAGTCAGTCCACACCTTCTGCCTTCTTGTTGGTTCTAGAGATAAAACACAAGTCACTAGATTTCCCCAGAGTGTGCACTGTTACTGCAAAGACCTCTCCCAAGCTCCTTCTTATTTCGTTTTAGCTGTGTAATGTGTTGAAAGTGAGGCCTGTACTATCTCCAAACAGCTAAGTTCCAGATAGCTCATCTACCCCATGCTTCTCCCTCTATACCTGAGGGATAAACAGTGTGGACCCATCACCCAGGCACCTAGACTTGTCCTGCTGTCCCGAATATTGTCCCTTCCACTTCCTGATAGCCACCTGTGTGGCTCAGGAATAATAGTCCAAACTCAAAACTCATTTTTATCATGCTGGGACTGGAGAGATAGCTGGATTTAACACGGAGCTAACAAGAACTACTGGCTCATTTGGATGTGAGGAACACAACAGGTGGCCACCCTGTGTTCTCAGCAATCAACAGATCTAGCAGAGAAATCAGCCAATGCAGCCACAGCGCCTGCCACCCTCTGTGGGGAGCTTCTGCTTTTAACAGCAGCGTGGTAGGTTCAGAAAGATCAAATTATAACCCCACCTGGGCCAGCCATGCAAAACCCTCTTTCAGACAAACAAAAAGAAAGCCACTAATATTTGAACTACTGTCTACATCCCAGATTTGGCAATGGCTGGATTCAGAAGGCCAGGGGAAGCTAGTCACCCATGATGGGCAGAAGTGTACATAGTCTTAATCTGTAACAGCAAATTTTACAAATTAATGGACACATAATTGCCACAAATCATCACAATTATGTAAATTATAAACAGCCATCATTCATAGCTCTCCTCTGGCCCTTAATTCAATGCCTGCAAACTTCCTGTAATGGGGACAGCTGTTGGCCAGCAGCGTTTGCACAATGTGGGTTTCAGAAGCCCACCATGAGCCTCATGCAATGCTCAGTCATTCACAGATCCCCTCCCGCCTCGCTGTGAGGAAGATCACTGGGGACCCACTAGGCACCTTGCCTTCTTGCCTCTGGGGAGGAGAATAGTAAAGGCTGTGAGGGGTCCTAGGGTGGGGATCCTCAGGGTGCAAGTGAAGGGATCTTGGGGTTCCTGAGCCCAAGGAATCCCAGTTCCTTGTAAGATAAAGAGAAGAGGTATCTTAGGTCCCTTCTGAGATGCTCAGTAGGGAAGTTGGACCTGTGAAGCCTTCTGAAGGCCAATCTGGCTGCTCCAACAGGCGCTTGGACACAGATCTGCCTCAGGAAGACAGCGTCCTCCTCTTCCTCTTCCTCTTCCTCTTCCTCTTCCTCTTCCTCTTCCTCTTCCTCTCCTCTCCTCTCCTCTCCTCTCTTCTCTTCTGTGCTCTACTAGATCTCTCCCTCCCTCCTTCCTCTCTCCCCTCTCTCTTCCTCCTCCCCTCTCTCTCTCTCTCTCTCTCCCCTTTTTCTGTCTCTCACCTCCCTAAATCTTCTCCCAGCCCACAACAACACAGTGCTTGCGATGCACAGGGCCCCGACCTTGGCCCCGCCTATGCTTCCATGTTGATGGCCCCAATGCTCCCTGGGAAGGAGAACGGACCAGAGCCACTTGGCCCAGCCCACCACTCTCTTCCTTGATAAAATCTTAACTTTCTCATGCCTCCTTCCCTGGTGGCTACAAGACTTGTTTTGCTGCACAGGATGCCCCTTTCAATACCTGGTGTGGGGAAGGGGCCCACGGAGGTATTTCCCTGTCTTCACAGCTGCTTTGCCTCTGAGCTGCCGCCCAAAACCGACTCAGTCTGATGAGTCTGGTGGGGTAGGGGCAGGAGGAGGAGATGAGGTGGAGGAGGAAACTAGTCCCAGCCGGCTCTAGACTTTGCCTCATTACAGAGAGCCTTGCAGACTGGATCCAGGGCTGGCCACTTTCACTGTGGTCCTATGCTGAATATCTGGAAGACCTCAATAGAACGTTCTGGGATCTAGGGCCCAGAAACTCTAAGAAGAACTTTCTGTATCCGTAGGTCCTTGCTCTGTCTGGGAACAGCTCAGGCCTTGGTGCTCTCTCTTTGTCGGGAGGCCTCCTTGCCCTGGACTGGACTCTTGGGGCGGCGAGGACCCTAGAAGCAGGGCACAGGAGGGATGCCCGTGAATGTGAGTGGCAGAAGCTGTCGCATCCCGGGGGGCGGGGGGGGGTGGGGAGAAGGGGCTGTGTACAGCACAGGTCTCCGCACCCCGGGGTGGGGAAGCTGTGTACAGCACAGGTCTCCACCTCCTCTGGCATGTTAAAACAATGATTGCACAGCTCACCTCTCCAGGATCCCCAGCCGAGGGACAGGAGCATAGCCCAGGCCGACCTAGCTGCCCCAGCCCACAGCTACCAGAGCCTCTTCCAGACAGCCTCTTCCGGATCCCTGCAGCCATGCTCCCCTTCGCGTGCTTCCTGGTGCTCTCGAAAGGTGGGTGTCTCTCCCCCATCAACTCACCTTCTAAGGTTCCCAAGGACCCTTGGAAATGGTCGCACAGGTACCTGCCTGGGTTCCTGCCCTGTACTGCTGTGCTCTGTATCCGTTTTCCAGATGCGCCCGTGGCGTCTCCAAGATCTTTCTAGACTCTGAGTGGGGAGGGAGTCTACTAGGCAGTGTGTTGATTTTGCCCCTGGAGCCTGACTTCCAGGTACACAGAGCATCCCTTTGTGTACCAAGAAGGTAACAGGACTATCCCAAATATACTGAGTTACCCAGGCAAGGGGCGAACCCCCAGGCTGTTTAGACCAGGCTATTAGGTTGGTAATGTTTGCCAAACCCATAAATGTGCAGGGCTGCATACTGCAAGGTTGGGAGGAAAGAAAGGTAGGGATAATGTTTTTTGAGTCTCATCAATGATACCCAGGAGATCTGACAGTGGGAGGTGGGGGATTGAGGACCTCAGGGAACAGGGGCTGAGGAGGTACTTTTCTAGCATGAATGCTCTTTCCTGATGCCCTGTGCTAAGGGCTCTACAAATGGCAGCCGTGATAGTCCCAGGGGCCAGCGGTGAGTAGGAGAATAATTACCATCATTGAAATGTGTCAGCCCCAGGGCTGTCCCCAAGCACAAGCTAATAATTCTGGCCCTGGTTAAATTTTGTGGCTTGGAAGCACAGATCAACTCTGTATATGGCTCTGTGTCTACCCTTCAGGGCTCTTGGCCTCAACTTTCTGCTCTGTGAGATGGACATGAAAGTGCACCTTTGTCTAGGATGACTGGGATGTATAGATGGGTGAACCACAATGTCCCTAGGTCGCTGCCAGGTACTGCTGGAACCTAGAAACTCTCCAATACACAGCAGCCGGTGTCCCGGGCCCGCATCCTGTGGGAGGGCCTCTAGCACCCTCCGCCCTTTTTACAGGCAAGGCAGCTCTTCAACACAGCCTTGCCTTCCCAATCCCAACTTTCTATGCAAGGTATTTTGAGGAAAGATGAAGGGGCCTGGACAGAAGCTAAGGACAGGGGGAGTGCTCTCAATTTGAAAACTTGCAGAACCTACTTTCTCTGGCTGAGTCGAAATCAGAGGTCACACAGCTAGGTAGCCCTCAGCACTGAGCTGTCCTAGCAAGCAGTCAACTAAGTCTTACTAGCAGTGAAGAACAGGAGGAGCAGCCAGGGGCGGGGAGGGAGGCGTGCTAGTTGGGACAGACACTCTGCAGATCCGCCATTCTGGCTGTCCCGGGGCGCTGGGCAAGCCGGGGTAGAGGACATATGAGCCTAGAAACCTATGGTCTCAGCTGTAGTTGTGATCTTTGGTAAGCCTCAAGTTCCTCACTGTGTCAATAAGATCAGAGAAGTTGAGCCCCAGGTGGCTCACTTGCTGCTATCTTGCTTCTGACCTGTTACCACAGCAAGTCAAACTCCACAAAAGAGAAGAAGACATTGCCCAGGGTGGGTGACTGGCTGGCAACAGGGCAACCCTTTGGTTGGACCCAAGGTCGAGAGAGTAGAAACTACTCCGTTAACGCTGCCTTCGAGGCTCACGGTGCTAACCCTAGGCCCGGCACCATGTTCCGCACAGTGCTCTGATCAAAGTCCACTCTACCATGGGCACCATCTCCAGACGGCAAGATCGTCTGCATTCTTGAAAGGGACCAGAGCCCGGTTCATTGTTTCTGTTACTTACAGCTAAGTACCTGAGCTGGAGCGTGCCTGAGTATCATCTCCAGGTTCTGGAAACTTTGGGTAGAAGGGCCAATCCTCTGCCAAGGAAGCTCAGGTTGTATGACTGATCCCACATACATCTCCACTCCCACCCCTACACAGGTTTCTCGGCCTCAGCACTGTTAACATCTGGAACAAGTTTCTTTGCTCGGGAGGGTCGTCCTACACTTGGTGGCTGCTTGAAGTATTACCAGCATCTTCCCCCCCTCCTTCCCCCCCCCACCCCCAGCACACAAAACTCCAGAAGTGTCTCCTGACATTGTTAGGTGTCTACTGGGGACAAAACAGCCCCTGTTAAGAACCACTGGTCTGGCTAGTTCAACCATCGGGTAGATTTCCACAGGAATATTTGTCCAATGGCTGCTTTGGATGGGTCTTGTTATTCTTGCTCTGAGCAATCAGGAAATCAAGGGCCCAGTAGGGGCCCAAGAAAAACAACACGGCCAAGGCGGCCTCTAATCGGAACATCGATTTTTCCCATTTGTTCCCCATGGGTCTGTATTTGAAAATGTCTTTGCCAGAGAATGACAGGAGTGAGGCTATGGTATACATGGTGCCAGATGCAGTCTTGGGCCAGCCCTGTAGCTGCTGAGACCAGTTCCCGCCTCAGCAATTTCTGGATTAAAAAAAAAATCCTCTTATTCAACAATTTATGCTTGAGGTAGGCAATAAGAAACCACTGCCTCAGGTCTTTTTTTCTTGCTTCACTATTACACATTTTGTGTGCAGGGGTTATTTAATTTAGGCCTTGCTTTTATCGGTAGGCTTTGTGATGGCGAGCTACCATTTAGATAAAGATTAACAAGAATAAGATCGCAGCTATTCTCTAATAGCTTAGCTCAGAGGGAGAGCACCATTTTGGAAACCCGGTATGAGAATGGGTAGGAGCTGAGGAGATGGCTCAGACTTGCAAGTGAGACGTGAGTTCTAACCCCTAGGCCAGTGGCACACAACCGACCCCAGCACTAGAAAGGTGAAGACGGGCTTTGGGGGCTGATTGGGGCTTGTTGGCCAGTCTTGCCAAACCAGTGACCCTCAGGTCAGTAAGAGACATATCTCAAAGAATAAAGTGAAGAGTGGTTGAGGGAGAGGGAGGTTGCCCTCTGGCCTCCACATGAATGTGCACACACGTGCACATAACCACACTTGCCCACTGTGTATACACAGACACACAGACACAGACACACAGAAACAGAGAGATGGGGGAGAGAGAGCTCATGCAGGGGAGGAAATTAACTTAAATACACTTCTGCAGCACTCCAAGGGGAATAGAAATTGGTAATTGTGTTAATTATTTAAAACAAAGAAAATTATCAACAGAGACTTCATTCTGTACTTGGCGAGTCACAGGCAAATCATCCCGGCCAGCTGCTTCTCTTCTCTTCTGACCGAAGCTGCAATCTTGAAATTCAAAATAAACCAGCTCGAGGCAAACACAGCAGCTTCCTTGATTTTAAAAACCATCTGGATGGCAAACCAGAGAGAGGCTACATGTGAAGAAATATGTGTGCGGCATACAGGACGTTAACTGTGCTAATGAAAGCTGTAAGCGTAAATGAGCCCCTGACAAGCCTTCCAAGACACAGCGGTTCACCGCCAAAGTCAGGCTACAAAATGAAGATCAATAGCCCAATACAAAGGGGAAGGGAGGCTATTAAAATCAACTTGAACTTGAGAGCGTCTAAGCTGAGCTAGGGGGACTCTAGGGACAGAGTGAAAATCTAATGTTGGCACAAAGGATGGCTAAGAATGAAAATCTAAGTTGGCCTGGGCAGTTGGGTCAGTATGTTCCTGACATAAGGTCTTTGTGCAAAGCCCACCCCTGATCCGAACCCTTGAGTTTTCAGACTGTTTCTAAAAGACCCTGGAACAGAAAGCCACATCTGGAAAATGACATATCCAGCAAGGAAGTGGGCAGCAAAGTGCCACATGGGAAACAAAATGTCAGACCTGTGAGTTGGAGCTGTGACCAATGGTCCAATGTCCCTGGGACAGTTGGAAGAGGAAGACTGGTGCCCACCATGACACCTGCCTATGTGCTGACTGTGGACATCAACCTGGGTCTCACCCTGGCTTTATTACCTTCTTTGCTGTCATGGGACCCTCCGGGTACCCTAGACCTGGGTCTCATCGATGAGTTGGGAATGGTGATAGCTGTGGCCTCAGGATGCTGGAATCCAGCAGGATAATAGGATGTGTGTTTAGTCCTTAGTATAAGAACCAAGCAGCCCCAGAGCCACGCTGCAGAGCTGTGCCTTCCCCCAGAGGCCCTGAGTACAGAAAAGGACGGGTGGCTGTAGCCACTCCAGCACCACTGAGTGCTGTTTTCCTCCCACTCCGATGCCCATCAGAGCTCAACAACTCCTCCCACCGTGCACCCACACCCTGCCTTTCCTGTCCACCATCTCCTAGAGTAGCTCTGACCCACAGTGGGAGCTCCCACCATCACTGTTCTTATTTGTTCAGTGGGGATGTGGGTGGCTATTAAGCTAATTGTCAGGGCTGAAGAGAAGGCTTGGCAGTTCAGAGTGTATGCTGCACTTCAGAGTTCCTATCCCACGGCCCATGTGAAGCACCTGCCTGGTACTCTAGCCCCAGGGGGACCTGATTCTTCTGGCCTCCAGCACTCATAAACACACACCCTCGTACAAGCACAAAGACATAATTAAAAACAAAATAAATGTTTAAAAGGAAATAATTATATAACAAAATGGTGCACAGTTGGGTTGCAAACCAGAGGATATATGGTAGGTTCCTTCTTGTGTAGGTGCTGTCACTGGGGTGGGGTGAAGGGACCAGGCAGGCGGAGACATTCAGCAGCAAGGAGTGACAAGAGTGGTGGGCACCAGACAGGATAGGCCCAAGGGCGCTTACCCAGGCCTGACAAGGGCAGCGGGTGAACCAGAGCTGGACAAAAGATCTGCTGTCAGGTGGGAAAGCAGGGGCCATGTCAGACTGGAAGGCTGGGATGAACAAAGACCTAGTTGCCACAGTGAGCGTGGGGAGAGGGGCAGCTGTGGAGCTGGTGAGGAAGGACGGGAAGGGTGTGGGTCAAGGGTGGGAAGAGGTGAGTAATGAGTAGGACCTAAGTCTCAGAGACTCACAAGAGTCAGAAGGGGGTTGGACCCCTCCAGTCCTCAGACTCGCTTGACAGAGAAAGCAGGGTACAGAGCAACCGTGCGCAGACACATCACCAAGCCTATGAATCATAGTACCTGGCACAGTCTAGAGGTCCCAAGGACCTAGCCCTGTCCACAAACATGGCTTCATCCACTCAGAAAGAGCGCAAAGCCCACGGGTGGTCAGAGGACGACTCGCCTTCTGTGTGGGTCCTGGAGATTGAACTCAGGTTCTGAAGCTTGGTCACAGGTTCCTTTACCTCCTGAGCCACCCAGCCTTCAGGATCCCCATTTGCCTGTAGATTATAGTGTGAAGTCCTGGAGGTGGAACTGCTGTAACACAAGGCGTGTGTTAAATATGTCCGTCATCTTCCTCCCCTCCAGAGCTGTGCATCTGATGCCGATGACAGCATCTGCTCTGTGTCTTGCCCTTATCCAGCCTCGCCCTTCCTCTCTCGCTAATGTTGATATTCCTGATGTCATCATGACACAATGTCAGCATGACACTATGTCATGAGTATGGAGGGGTACCTTATTGGGTTAGGGAAGTGTTTGTCACTTGCCTTGTTGCTGTAAGGATACACCTAACAGGAACAACCTCGGGAGAGTAGGGTTTATTCTGGTTCACAGTTGAGGGTCAGTCCGGTCCATTATGAGGAAAAAGTCACAGCAGCAGGAGAATGAGGCAGCTGGTCAAATCACATTTGCAGTCCAGAAGTAGTCTCTCTCTCTCTCTCTCTCTCTCTCTCTCTCTCTCTCTCTCTCTCTCTCTCTCTCTCTCTCTCTCTCTCTCTCTCCTCTCTCTGTCTCTCTCTCTCTCTCTGTCCCTCTCTCATTAGTGAACTACTTCAGGTTTTTCTTGTGCAGTGAAGAGGGTTACACGTTTGCTTACCCACCCTCAGACTTTCCATTGCCATTTCTTCCTCGTGATCTACACGTGAACTTTTGAAGACACTACAGCCAGGAAAACTCAAGTTTCTGCCCGTAAACACTGACCTCATTATTTATAGAAGTTTATACCTACAGTGAAAATCATACTGGGATCTAACACTAATTGTATCTCCCCCCATACAAGGCCTTGACCCTTCTTTGCGTCTTTCTTGCCCTCCCCCTACTCTCAGCTTAGGTTCGATGCCCAAAGTGTCCCAGAGATCCTGGATCCCAAACACATCACATCTGAGTCTCTAGAGACTCCTTGTCGTCCTAAGCCTTCGCTGGGATTTCCACGCCTTTCTTGCCAGTCTCCTCCTCTGCTGCACAAGACAAGCTGTCAACCTCACACCACGTGCTCCTGTTAAATTTGCTCCTCGATGGAGATGCAGCTCTGCCGTCTGGATTCTGTAGCCCAGTTTCTGGGTGGTCCTTACCGCCTTCTTTCTCTCCCTGACTCATTTCTTCTGCTGATCTGTCAACCTCAGACCTTGGGTGTCTTCACTTCACAACTTCTTCTGGTATCTGGAGCTCAGGGGCAATAGTGTTCCAGTCACCTGACCTTCAGTGACTAGGCTCCTTCTACTCTGGGTTTCATATCCTTCAGATTCATGGGGTCATTGCTCTGCTCTTCCAGGAGTTGATTCTGGTCCTCAAATCTTTCATCTGAATCTGTTGCTTCCTGCACTAGAGTCTCAGTGTACCGCCCTCTCCCTGGGTCCCAGCTTTCTGTCTCTTTCAGATTTCCTGGATGTCAGAGGAGTACTCTCCTTACCATGTGGTGCCCAGGGGTTCCTAATGCCCACCAACACTTCCATGTACTTCCCGGCATCCTTCCATGTGCTCTCAGAGGTTCTCCTGATCTGGCCTTGCACTAGAGTGCTCATACGGTTACATGTGTTACTTCGAAGTTGCTCAGTGTAGTTTGGTATTTGGATTACTTCTTTAAAACTAAGTCTTAGTCATTGGGTCTTTTCCTCACTATCTCCTTTTTATTCAGTCCAGAACACCAGTCCACTGAATGGTCCTGTTCAGTTAAGGATGCTAAGGATTGTTTTCCCATCTTAGAGTATCTGACTTAGATCATCCCTCACAGACATGTCCAGAGTCCAGTCTCCTAGGTGACTCTAGACACCGTGAAGTTGACCATTAGTATTAACCATCACTAAAAATTGCACCTGGCTGGTCACAAGCAGGGTATGAGAGTCTGGTATGACATCACCCACATACTGGAAGGTAGGAGACACTTAGGCAGCTGTAGCTACTAGCTATTTGAAAGGAAGTTGATTTGGCTGTCTAGAGAGGATTCTGTGTTCTCCCTGCTATGATAACATGATGTTAGAGGTATCTTATTCCAAGACTAGTGTCTGGGGCTTTAGAACTGGGTAATAAAGTCTCTGCAGGGGGACTGAGGCCAGACTATAGTTACAGATGACATCTACTGAGCACCAGCTCTCAGGAAGGAGTCTGTGGGGTGGGTGTGATCATTATCTACAGTGGATACTTGAGACCGTGGGCATCTGCGCTAAAGTGTTGTCAAAGGGCAGATGGCTGGTGAGATTGCAACCTGGTAGGAGTCTCCAGGGCTGTGGCAAGCAAGCATCAGCCAACCAGCGCAGGGCTCAATGCTCCTGGGTAGCTCTGAGATGCTAATAGACCCTGGGCTGCACTGGTGGTGGAGGGATCTCCTACCACTGCACCCTTATCTCAAGTCCTGAAATGGACCAGTTGATGACTCTGACTCCTGGATTTCAATCCCCTTTATTCCTCCTTGTAGACCTGGTCCTGGAGGGCACCTCCTTCCACACGTGTCACTCCCATGGGGGATCTGGGACTCTGTCTGAGGATGCTTACTGGAGAGACCAGACACTCAGTACATTCACACTTCCGACATGCTGGAAAGCTGCAGAGAGGCTCCCTCCAGCTGGATTCTAAAACCTTCCTTTAGTTCCACAAGTACCTATATCCTTCCAAGGAATATGTTTAAGCTTGCAAAATTTCTATGCGGCTTCTTTTGGCACCTAGCCCACATGTTTCAAATGCCTTTTGGGGACCATGCTCTCAGAGGAGTGAGCTAAATAGGATTCATGCCTCCAGCATCCGTTGTAGCCACTACAGGAGCATGGCGGGCATTTGAGAAGGCATGTCTAAGGACAGAGGAGATGGGTGAACGTATAAAGTTCTAGCTGTGCCAGCAAGAGGGTCCCAGAAGCCAGGTAAAGCTGGCCACAGTAGCATATAGCTAGAATCCCAACAGTCCTACATAGAAACGGGAGACAGAGACAGGAGGAATCTTCAAGAGTTCACAGAGCAGCCATCCTAGCGTAGAGAGTGGATCTATCTCAAACAAAATGGAAAGCAAGACCCAACACCTGAGGTTGTCCTCTGATCTCTACACAGATACCATGGCATGAGTGTGACTTGAATTTTCATACATGAACATGTACACACACATATATACACACACTATGTATACACACAAATGCATACCTCATATACAAGGACACCACACACTTTATATATACATATACAAGCACATACATCACAGATACATAGAGAGATAAAAATATATATCTAAGCTTCTGTCCCAGAGCCTCAATTCTTACACATGAAGAGAGTCAGAAAGTAATAGCTTATGCCCTGCCCAACTTTCTTTCCCAAGTATGTGCAAATTCAAAGCAAGACATGGGTGTGTTTAGTCTGGAACCACTAGTGATCACAGTGATTGGAATAACTTGTTCTTCAGCACGGTCTTAGCATGTGTCTTTGGTGGCTGGGAGTAGTTGCTAGACAGATGGAAACTGAAGTCTATCATTGAGCCTTAACACAAGTCTGACAGGCCCTGACTTCATCCACAGTAATAGAAGCTCCTGAGACAGAAGCCTCCTACACATAGGCAAGGATACCTGGGCGTTGACCGTGAGCTGGAGTTGGATTTACTGGGTCTCTGTCTTCGTTACTTTTCTGTTGCTGGGACAAAATACCTTCCAAAAAGGAATGGTTGGTATACTCGCTGGTTTTGTGTGTCAACTTGACATAAACTGGAGTTATCACAGAGAAAGGCTCCCTTGAGGAAAAGCCTCATGAGATCCAGCTGTGGGGCATTTTCTCAATTAGTGATCAAGGGCGGGAGGGTCCACTGTGGATGGTGCCATGCCTGGGCTGGTAGTCCTGGGTTTTATAAGAAAGCAGGCTGAGCAAGCCAGGGGGCAGCAAGCCAGTAAGCAGCACCTCTTCATGGCCTCTGCATCAGCTCCTGTTTGAGTTCCTGTCCTGACTTCCTTTGGTAATGAACAGCAATGTAGAAGTGTAATCTGAATAAACCCTTTCCTCCCAAACTCACTTCTTGGTCATGAAGTTGTGTGCAGGAACACAAACCCTGACTGAGACAGTTGTTTCGGTTCACAGCACAAGGTTCAGTCCACCTTGGCAGGGAAATTAGGGAGGTGGGAGCTTGAAGCACCCAATCACATTGTATCCACAGTCAGGAAACACAGAGAGATGTGGGATAGGCCTCAGCTTACTCTCTCCTCTTATAGAAACCAGGACCCCAGCACAGGGAATGGTGCCACCCATAGTGGGTAGATCCTTCCAGCTCAGTCATCCTCCTGAAGACAATCCCCAGACAGACAGACAGACCCAAAGGCCTGGCTCCCCAGTGACTCCAGATCACAAATTGACAATAGAGACGGAGCATCATAACTTTCTATACTCCCACAGTGCTTGGCATTTCGATGTACCTCTTCTGAGAGTCAGTGAGAGTGACACCAAAATTTCAGAGAAGGTGAAAACCTCCCATTTGAGGGAGGAGCTTCCGCTTGCTAATAAACTCCAGAAGGAGAGTTTGGAACTACCTGTTGTTCAGGGATGTGCAGAGGCAAGAGAAGTATGTGGTGTGTGTGTGTGTGTGTGTGTGTGTGTGTGTGTGTGTGTGTGTGTGTTGAGTTTGTAAGCATCACTCCTGCTAATATTAAATGAGGTATGTGTGGTGTGTGTGTGTGTGAGAGAGAGTTTGTAGGCATCACTCCTGCTAATATTAAATGAGGTATGTGTGGTGTGTGTGTGTGTGAGAGAGAGTTTGTAGGCATCACTCCTGCTAATATTAAATGAGGTATGTGTGGTGTGTGTGTGTGTGAGAGAGAGTTTGTAGGCATCACTCCTGCTAATATTAAATGAGGTTTTCTTAATTTGTTTCCTAGATCTATTTTATTTTGTGCAGATGAGTGCTGTGCTAGCATTTACGTCGGTGTAGCACATGTGCACCTGGTGCCCACAGACATCAGAAGAGGGTGTCTGATCTTTTGGAGTTGGAATAACAGACAGTTGTGATCTCCATGTGGATGCCAGGAACTGAACCCAGATCTTCTAGAAAAACATAAAACTTCTTAATCACTAAATCATCATTACACGGAGTAAAAATACCACACTTTCTTTACCTTTCGGATATTTCCATCAAAGGGAACCTAGGGTTTTCTTCTTTTTTTTTTTCAATTTTTGACTATTATGAATAGAGCAGTAATGAACAAAGATGATCAAATGTCCTTGTGGTAGGGTAAAGAGTCCTTTGGTATAGCTGGGTCTTGAGGTAGATTGATTTCCATCTTTTTGAGGAACTGTCACACTGATTTCCATAGTGACTGTACAAGTTTGCACTCCCAGAAGCAATGCAGGAGTGTTCCCCTGGCTCCACATCCTCACCAATAGGAGCTGTCAGTTGTATTATTGATCTTAGACATTCTGACAGGTGTGCAGTGGGATCTCAAAGTAGTTTTGATTTGCATTTCCCTAATGGCTAAGGATGCTGAACATTTCTTTAAGTGTTTTTCAGCCATTTGAGATTCCTCTCTTGAGAATTCTTTGTTTACAAATGTTCCCCATTTTAAATTGGATTATTTGTTTGCTGGTTTGCTTGCTTTTTGATACCTAGTTTCTTGAATTCTTTATATATTTTTGAATAATAGCCCTCTGGTAGATGTGGACTTGGTTTTAAAAAAATCTGTCCCACTCTATAGACTGTCCCTTTGTCCAAATGACAGTGTCCTTTGCCATGCAGAAGTATCTCAGTTTCATGAGGTCCCATTTATTAAATGTTGATCTTAGTACCTGCATTAATGGTGCTCTGTTGAGAAAGTCTTCTTCTGTGCCAATGAGTTCAAGGGTATTCCCCACTTTTTCTTCTGTCAGGTCTAGTGTACCTGGCTTTATCCATCTGGTCTTTGATCTATTTGGAGTTCAGTTTTTTGCACGGTGATAAGTATGGATCTATTTGCATTCTTCTACATGCAGCCATCCAGTTTGGCCAACACCATTTATTGAAGATGTTGTTCTTTTTCCAGTGGGTATTTCTGGCTTCCTTATCAAAAATCAGGTGTCCATAGGTATGTGTGGTTTATGTCTGAAGAATACCACATGCCCGTAAAGGAAAAAATCCACCAAGATGACATGAGCACCCATGTTTGTAAAAGAAACACTTTTACAGCTTAAATCACATATTGACTCTCACACATTTATAGTGGGAGACTTCAATACCCCACTCTCATCAACAGACAGGTCATCCAGACAAAAACTAAACAGAGAAATGTTGGAGCTAACAGATGTTGTAAAACAAATGGACCTAACAGACATTTGTATAACACAAGAGAGTATACCTTCTTAGCACCTCAGAGAACTTTCTCCAAAATTGACCACATACTCAGACACAAAGATGCAAGGAGCATCCTGTCGGACCACTGTGAGCTAAAGCTGGGTATGAACGGCAACAGAAACAACAGAAAAGTTAGACACTCACAGACACTGAACAACTCTATACTGAATGGAAAATGAGTCAAGACAGAAATAAAGAAATTAAAGACTTCCTAGAATTGAATTAAAATGAATACACAACATACTCAAACTTATGAGACACAATAAAGGCAGTTCTAAGAGACAGTTTCATAGCGCTAAGTGCCTGCACTTAAAAAATAAAAAAAAAAAACTGGCAAGATATTAGCAGCTGAACAGCACACCTGAATGAGCTAGAAAAAATTACATAACACACACAAGGAGTAGATGGCAAGAAAGAGGGATGAAATCAATAAAATAGCAACAGAATAATTCAAAGAATCAATAACACAAAGAGCTGGCTTTTTGAGAAAATCAATAAACTAGACAAACCTTTATTCAAATTAATTAAAAGGCAGAGAAAGAATATCCAAGCTAATAAAATCAGAATTGAAAGGGGAACATAACAACGGACATCAAGGACATCCAGGAAATCATAAGGACATAGTTTAAAAAACTGTACTCCACCAAATTGGAAAATCTAAAAGAAATGGATACTTTTCTCGATATATACCCCTTGCCAAAGTTAAATCAAGCTTAGACAACCAATTTAATCAGACTTACAACTCCTAGTGAAATAGAAGCAGTCATTAAAAGTCTCCCAACCAGAAAACGCTCAGGGCCAGATGGTTTTAGCCTAGAATTCTACCAGATTTTCCAAAAAGATTTAATAACGAGATTCCTCAAATTATTTCACAAAATAGGAACATAAGGAATATTGCTCAATTCATCTTATGAGGCCACAGTTATCCTGATAGCAAAACCACACAAAGACTCAACAAAGAATGAAAGTTATAGACCAATTTTGCTTATGAATATAGATGCAAAAATAGTCAATAAAATACTTGCAAACCAAATCCAACATCACATCAAAGATATCATCCAACATGATCAAATAGGCTTTATCCCAGAGATGCAGGGGTGGTTCAGTATACAAAAAAAGCAATAAATATAATCTACCATATAAACAAAATGAAAGAAAAAACACATGATTATTAGAGATAGAAAAGGCTTTGAAAAAATTCAACAACCCATCATGATAAAAGAATGCAAGAGACATACCTAAACATGATAAAGGCAGTCTACAGGAAGCCTATAGCCAACATCAACTTAAATGGAGAGAATCTCAACCATTCCAGTAAAGTCAGGAACAAGACAAAGCTGCTCATTCTCTCCATATCTATTCAATATAGTACTTGGAGTTTATAAATAAAGTATCTTTATTTGCAGATGATATGATAGTGGTATACATAAGTGACCTGAAAATTCCACTGGGGAACTCCTACAGCTTATAGCATTTTCAGCGAAGTAGCTGGACACAAAATTAACTCATAAAAATTAGTAGCCCTCCTATATACAAATGATAAACAGACAGAGAAAGTCATTGGGGAAACACCTTTGCAGTAGCCTCAAATAATATAAAATATCTCTGGGGTAACTCTCACCAAGCAAGGTAAAGACCTTCAAGATAAAACTTCAAGTCTTTGGAGAAAGACCTTGAAGAAAGCATTGGAAGATGGAAAGATCTCCCAGGTTCATGGATCAGTTGGATTAATATAGAAAAAAAATCACCATTCTACAAAAAGCAATCTATGGATTCAACGCAGTCCCCATCCAAATTCAACACAATTCATCACAGACCTTGAAGGGACTGTGTTGATCTTCATATGGAAACCCAGGATGCTCAAGATAGATAAAACAATCCTATACATTGAAAGAAATCTAGGAAGCCATACTATTCCTGGTGCTAAGTTATACTACAAAGCTGTAGGAAGACAACAGCGTGGTATTGCCAGAAAGCAGACACACTGATCAATGAAACTGAATGGAAGACGCCAATACAAACCAGTGTTTGTTGTTGTTGCTTTGTTTTGTTTTGATTATTTTGTTGTTATTTTTCCAGACAGGGTTTCTCTGTGTAGCCCTGGTTGTCCTGGAACTCGCTTTGTAGACCAGGCTGGCCTCGAACTCACAGAGGCCAGCCTGCCTCTGCCTCATGAGTCATGGTGGGATTCAAAGAGTGCATTGCTGCCACCCAGCCCATTTTATTTTTCAGTTAGTATCAGCTGAAGAGATCCAACTATGGTAGATTATAAATATAAAAATATTAACTTTCATTTGTTGAATGATCTAGTGGGAGCCAGAGAGATTGCTCAGTAAACAATGTGTTTGCCTAGCTTGAAGACCCAAGTTCAATCAGAACGTAGACATGGTGGCATATACTTGTAATCTCTACACTGGAGATTGAGTCAAGTCAATCCTGGGCTTTTCTGACCAGCCTGCCTAGCCTAGTTGTCAATTACTAGACCAGTGAGAGACCCTGTCTCAAAACAAAACAAACAAACAAACAAAAAAACAAATGGTAGACAATGCATGAAGAATGATATTTGAGCTTTTTCTTTGTCCTATGTACACACATCACAAATGCATACACAAACACACACACAATCAGGTAGACATACACAAACATACACAAACACACTTACACACTTAAACACATGCACACATATGTACACATAAACAAACATACACATGCACATATATACACATGCACACACTTGTATACATATACACACAAACACACATACACATACAAACACACATAAACACAAATATACATACACACAAACACACTCACACTTTAACACACATGCACACATATGTACACATACACATAAACACACATGCACACACAAACACACACATGCACATATACACAAACACACACTCAAAAGAATTAATGAACAAGCAGAGGTCAGAGGAAGTGGGGAAAGGTGAACTGGTGTGAGCATTCATGAACAGGACCCCAGGGCAGGAGTCTGAGAGCTGAGAGAACAAAGGAAGGGTCTGGGGAGCAAGGGCCCCATGGGGGTTCTCAGTCTGCATAGTGTGACACCCTGATGGTGGAAATCATTGTGTGGATGATGGGGTGGGGTGCAGAGGTGCCTCATCCTCCTGCTCCATCACAAGCTAAAGATGGTATGGCTTAAGGGTCACTTAGTTAAGGAAAGTGGACAGGATGTTGGGATCACAGAGATGGCAGCCATGAGAGGCCAGCAGGAGAAGGGGCAGAGAAACAGAAGCAATACTGTGGAGAGTTCCTCTTGAGAGGCTCTTCTGGACACAGTAGGTAAGCCAGGTTAAAGACACAGAACTGAGAGATACCTCCCCTGGTCTGTTCCTGTCCTGTGCCAGGGTTCTAGAAGCCCCGTCTTTAGTTATCCAGAGACTGTAGAGCATTTCTAGCCTCCCTTGCAACTAGAGGCCCCGTGGAGCAGACAGCTAGAAGGACTACAAGCTGCTCCTCCCTGAGAGAAGTGTGAAGATAGGAACCCTGCTGAGCTGTGGAATTGAAGATTGGGTCCAGGGTTGGAGAGGGAGCCATGACAGAAGGGACAGAAGGCTCCTGGAGAGAGAGCGCTGTCAGAGCGCTGTGTGAAGCCCTGTCACCACAGCCAGAGTCATTCCTAATTAACTGAAGGAAGCGAGGATTTAGAAAGCCCCAGAGCTGAAGTGGTGACAGGACACTCAGGGGGCCGTGCGTAGCTGCAAGATTCCAAGAAAGGGAGCATGGGAGAGGGGGCTCTGCAGGCTGTGAGCGGTGACAGGGGACTGGACGTGATGTCCCACATGGGGAGCAGTGGATGGAGTTCAGAGGGTGAGGGCCTGCGACACCAGGAAGGAAGACACAGTGCTGAAGCAGTCCTGCCTCAGGGGCTGAGCATGGAGATTGGTGTGCCACTGGAAATCATGGCTCCTGAGGCCAAGCTCAGGGCCCAGTAGAACTCATGTCCAGTTTAGACACAGCTCCTTCCACTCCTTCAGCCTTCACTCCCGCCTCCACACCCCTCTCCCGCCATGTACACACCCATCAGCTCCCTTCCACGCCAGCAACATCTCTTTTTGTGCAAGAGGCAGCTCACAAAAGCCAGGGATAGAAACAAAAATCCCTTCTTTCCAGCTCTAAGAAATTATAGCCTTGTTAATTAGGAAACATGACATCAAACCTCCCTCTGCCCCTAGTGAAGCATCTTCTCCTGGCTTCCCAGTGCCCAAAGGATCTGGTTTTGGAGGCTAACAGTTCAGCATCAAGCCAGCAGCCCACCCCATAGCTCTGATTGCAATGCAAGTCCTGAACAAATTTCCTCACTGAGTGAGCGCATTTGAAGCTGGTTTACATTGTCTTTGCTTGGCTGACCTTGTATGCTATTGAATTGGAAAATGTGGTTTGTATTGTAAGGCCTCTTAATAATGTATTTAAAAAAAACAAGAGACTTTTCCATTGCAAATAAGACACAGAACTCCATATTTAACATGGAGAACGCCTTAGTCTGTTTGGAAACATTTTTTATTAGCTAGACTTCTCACCGTAACAGAGAAGAGATTTAAATTTTATTTTAAAAACAGCCTGCCATCCCCTACATGCGCAAGTATTTATGTGCACTCCCTCAAAGAAAACTATCTAGAAAAATATACACACCTACCGTAATGGTGGCTGTGAAGAAATAGAGAAACACTGTTTCTGCGTGTTGGCTTATTTTTCAGAATTAGGACCGTCCCTGGGTCTTGTGGTGCATGTCTACAATTCTAGTACTTGAGAGGCTGACACAGGACGATGAAGAGTTCAAGATCACGTTAGGCTACAGACTGGAGTGAATTCAAGGCCAGCCTAGGCTACTGAGCAGGGCTTTGTCTCAGAGAGAAGAGATATGGAGAACCAGGGAAGATGACCAATTAATGGTTACATACTGAGGTGATAGCATAGTTGGTAAAATGTTCAGTTGACCTTTCCAAACCCACAGGATGTGATTTCACTACACATTACAATCTCATGGAACTACCATGTAGGATGTGGCCCTTTGGTCACCAGAGACATTGTGTGTGTGTCGCTGTGTGACAAAAGAGCTGTCATGGAGCCTGCTCCCCGTGAGCACTGAGACCTTCACCAAATGCTGTCAACAGAGTTGTCTCTGACCTAGAACTCACAGGTAAAGGTTCTTACTCCTAGGACTGTAGGAAATGATATCGTTAAGGAATGGTGGTCTCTCAGGCTACTAAAGAGAGATCATTAGAATTCCCTAATCTGAAGTGACTGCTGTCCATCCAGAGGGGACATTTGGACAAGCACATGAGAAAGGGATTCCTGTGTGAAGGGTACAAAGAACAGGTGACTTTGTTTCAGAAACTCAGAATGATTCCAGTCTCCTGCTGACCCCTTGACCTCACTTCTCACCACTGGCCTCCAGAACATAAGAAGAGATCTTTCTATTGTTCTGGGGACTCCAGGAAACACACTGATTGCCCCAGTCTAGCTACCCCATCCCCTGCTGTGGCTTCACCGAGGTAGGGCAGGCACCCCAGAGTGGCTTCTTAGGCTCAGTACCCCTTAACCACACTCCATCCTTCAACCAGGTTGCCCAGGTACTTCCTTCATCCCAGCTACACTCATCAGCTCCTTCTCCCTCTGGCCTTTGCCCTCTGAATCCTGCTCCTGGAGTCTCTTTGCTTCAAGAGTCTACTTTCTCCATCTTCCCCACTCTGAATGACCGGTGGGACCAGGTTAACACCTGTGATTTCAGGTACCTGAAGATCCATCGTGGCCTTCCTATCTGGCCTGGTTTGGAAACCTGGCTCTGAATTTTATTTAATGTAGGGGCAAGTCTCCTTCCTCGGCTCCGTCCTCGGCTCTGCCAGTCTCTCCCTCCTCATTCTCAGGCCCAGGCCTCTCCCACCCATGCATGTCCACAGCAGGCTTGACGGGTCCCTGACTCTCCACTCCTCTGTCCATTACCCAGGTCCATGTCTCTTCACAGTTTCAGTATTCCCAGAGTCTCCCTGAATAAAGCCTAAACTTGCCCAGGATCACTGGGGCCCAGGTGAGTGATCCACCAGGCTCACGCCCTGCCTCTGGGCAACTGAGCTGTCCTCTTCCTGGAACCTTTCCATCAGCTGCTTCTTAGACCCCCAAGACCCATTACAATCTCCCTTCTATTTGTGTGTGTGTGTGTGTGTGTGTGTGTGTGTGTGTGTGTGTGTGTGTGTGTGTTCTAAGGCCCAAGGTGAACATCACTGGCTTCTTTAATTGCTCTCTAGCATATTTTTTGAGAAAGGGTCTCTCACTGAACCTGGAGCTCACAGAATGAGCTGACCAGCTGCCAGTGAGCTCCAGGAATCTCCCTGACTTCACGTCCCAGCACTGGCTTTAGAGATTCCCATTGCCATGTCTGCCTCTTTATTTTTTTTTCTGTGTTATAGATCAAACTCAGGCCCTTAGGCGTGCACAGCCTCTGAGCTGCCTCCCAGCACTGAGCGAGGCCCATCACCCTCACCTGTCACGCCCCACATCAGGCCCCTGAGATTCCCACCCTAAGAAACAGCCTTGCAAGGTCTCTCAAAGGATTCACCCCATTTTCAACAGTGAGGTGTTAGACTGAAGTTGGATACCGGGTTTTCTTGCTTAGCAACAGCCTCACACCCAACACGTTGCCTGCCTGTGACAGGGGCTGCCCTAGCATGTGATAAACCAAGGTACCCGCTGCATAGTGACTGTGCACTTGGGGCCCTGAAACCAGCCTGGGCTGCAAGCCTCCCTGCAGCCCACACTCACAATGCCTCTTTGCGTCCCTCCCACACCTGCCCCGGGCTCTGCAGAGGTTACTGCTAAATAAAAGCGCTAATTGCATCTACTAGAGTTCTCTTTCAGGATTCAGAAAACCAACCTGCACTCATTAACCCTGGGGAAGCCAGGCTAATAGAAGTGTGCCCTGACCTCCTCTCCTCATACAAATGGTGTGAACACAGTATGAGGCTCTCACTCCTCCTCACCCAGCACTCTGTGCTTCCTAGGGGCTGGGCAGAGGAGCCAGGTGCACTGGGACAACCCAAGGCTGAGGACCCAGAAGCCCCGAGAGGTGAGGTCGAGGTCCACAGGGCTGTAGCCGTGACCTCCAGCCCACGCTGGGGGGACACAGGGAAGCTAGCCATCTGCTCTCTACGTGGCTGACAGACTGGGATGTGAGGACCCCCCAACTAAGGCAGAAAATCACGTGCCAGGGCATGGATACATGTTTCTCATTCTCAGTCATAGGGAGAGAATGGAAGAGAGCCTTCCCACTACCTGTTGGGTCTTCTCACATCAAGCTTCTGACCCCAATCTACACAGAAGGAAGCAGAGGCTGTGGCGGGAAGGGTTGCAGGGTGGGGTCACTGGCACATTACCCAGAGTTCTGCAAGGCAGCTTCCCACCTGGATTAAGACCGGTCACAGGACCCTACAGGCAATGCCTAGACCCTAAAGAAGCCCGGGGCACAGAGAAGATAGAAAACAGACAGGGGGCGGTAGGGGTAGTTAGCAAGCCTTTAACCTGGAAGCTTACGCCTGCTCACAGGTAGGCTGTGTACACCCACCCCGCACTAGTCCTGTCTATGGCCCAAGAAGGGCCCTCTGTGCTGACATGACATCCCTAGCACATTCTGAGCCAAGACCAGTGTGCCCAGTGTGCCCTGGCTTCCAGAAGCATGTGGTTGGCCCTGGTAGCTGTTGCAGGCATGGGACTCTGGAGACAGGATGCTAGTGATACGGAGTGTCACAAGTGACAGGGCATGAGTGAGCAACCCATCAGTCAGCACTGGTGGCGGAAGAAGACTTGCAAAGTGACTAGACTCTCGATTTTTTTTCTACAGAAGGGGCAGCAGGCTCTAGGGGATGCCAGGGTACCCACCTCCTGTGAACAAGGCCAGGAGAAAGGTCTCTAAGTAGCTAACACTTGAGCCCAGGGAGGAGAGGGAGGCAACACGGTGAGCCACTGTGAATCTAAGCAGCCCGCAGTTCCTGGGTCCCCAGATGCAAAGGGCTAGGGACAAGAGAGGAGCTGTAGAATCAAATAATCCTTCTACTCATTCTTTGAGCATTTCTCAGTACAGCCTACTGTGACCGTATTCATCCACACTCCCAGCTCCCGCTCTCCCCGAATCCCGCACCCTACCCCCCCACTCCCAACATCACGTCCTCTGTTTTCTTTCTTCTCTTAAATAACCACCTGAGTCTAATTAGTACTGTCCACATAAACGTGAGTGCATCGAGTAGATTTTCAAATAGAAGTTTGCTGGGACTAGAGAGATGTCTCCGTGGTGTGGAGTATTTGCTGTTCTCTAGAGGACCTGGGTTTAACTCCCAACCCAGACACCGGGAGCCATAGCCATCTGTAACTCCAGTTCCAGGGGATCAGACACCTTCTTCTGTCCTCCTGGACACCAGGCATACATGTGGTACACAGATATACACTCAGAAAAAGCATTCATACATGGAGAGAAAGGTAAATAAATCTAAATATACATATACATAGTTGCTAACTACAACAATATAACCTTTGCGATATCCCACGCTCACCCCCAGATCCCAGCTCTGCCTGCCTACAGCTAAGCCTTCCTGAATGCCTGCTGACCCTCCCCCACGCCCCCACACCCCAGTCTAGTGCAGTGTTTTGGGTTTTTCTTTCTCTCCCCTTTTCTCTCTTTTTCCTTGTTTCTTCTTTTTTTTTAAGTTGCACATGCTCTTTTTGAGCTTTGTAACCATGGAAACATTGGTGCTTACAGTATGCGCTGCCTTCCAGAGCTTGATCTTGCCTGATAGATTCTAAGATGTAAGCTGTTACTGGGTGTAAATGCGTTTACCCACTTTTCGCTGCTGGGTAGTATTCTGAATTGTGAGGCAGCTTTTTGTTTTTCAGTCCACAATTGCTCTGTGTCGTTCTAATTTCTGCTGTGATTATAAGCAAGTCCATTAGCAGCTCCTCATGCTTGCTGCGCAGTGCACGCAAGCAAGTTACCAAAGTCTGAATCACTATCTATTAAGGAGGTATGAAATTACATTAATGGGGCCAAGGATCTTTTTCTTGTTTTAAGTAGAAGACAAGAGTACCCTTGAGCATGATTAGCTAGCTCCTACAGAGAGCTAATATTTTTCCTGAAGCTTCTGCTCCCATCTTATGCATGTTCGTGTTTGTGTGTGAGAGTGTGTGTGTGTGTGTGTGTGTGTGTGTGTGTGTGTGGTGTGCGAGTGTGTGAGTGTATGAATTTGTCCTGTGAGAATGTATGAGTGTGTCGTGTGAGTGTGTGTCTTGTGTGTGTGAGTGTATGAGTGTATATGAGTGTGCAGTATGAGTGTTGTATGTATTGTGAGGGGGGCATATGTGTGAATGTGAAAGAGTGTTCCTGCATGGTATGTATGTGTATGTATGAGTACACCAACATAGTATGTTGTGTGCATGTACATGTGTGTATGTATGTATGCATGTATGTATGTATGTGTGTATGTGCACACGCATGTGAGTATGCTCACACAAGATTGTGCCTGTAAATATTCATACAGCTGTGATACAGAACCTGCTTGCAGCTGAGGTACTTACGAGCCTCTGGTCTCACACTGTGAATGAACATAAAGTTAATTGACAAAAGTTGTTTTTCAACACCATTGTCCCAACAAGCCATTGGCAGCAGGGCCCCTACACAGCCATCCTCCACACACATGCTATTTTGGGAATTCTGAAATTTTGTTTATCCAATGAGCATGAAGTACTACGTCACTGATGAGGCTGCGTGTATTATGAGCACAAATGTATCCACACTCTACCTTCCCACTTCTTCTTCTGTGACGTCGGAGACCTGTCTTGGGCCTGTGTTTCTTTTGTAGGCTTTCCCACAGATTCTAGAGGGAGGGCTTCTGTCTAGGTCCTGTGAAGTGTCCATTCTCACCCACCTGTATGTTGTAGAATCCTGCGGTTTGGGGCTGGTGGTGTAGATCTGGCTGTGGCGTGCTCAGACAGCAGTCAGTAAGCCCCGGATCTGACCCTCACCACCATACAACCCGTGCTGAGTGTGGTGGTTCTCCTCTGAATCCCCGGCTCTCAGGAGGGAGGCAAGGAGGTCAGGAATCCAAGGTCATTATCAGCTACATAGAGATTTCAGGGTCAGGCTGGAACTCGAGACCTTGTCTTGAAAAAAAATAGTAACACTAATAAAAAAAACAATCAAAACAAAACAAAAAAAGTTTGGGGTAGCACTTCTTTAACACCTAGGCACCTGGGTGGCTTGTTTACCAAGTCTTTGCCACCCTGAGGTCAGAAGGGCACCACCTGCCTCTGCTTCTTCCGGGTTTTACCTTTGACATTTCCTTCTTTGATCCTTTGGAAATCAATGTGGAATGTGAGAACAGAATCGATTTATTCCTCCACCGCCCCCCTTTTTCTTTCTTTTCTTTCCCCCATACAGATAGCCAGGTGCCTTGGCTCTCCTCAGTGGACACACACGTGCGCGCGCACACACACACACACACACACACACACACACACACCAGTCTCAGAAGCTGAGAGGGTCTGGGAGCCTGGAGTCTGCAGATTCCTTTGTTTCTGCCTCTGCAGACGCTGTTACACGGTTACAGCCACGTTTCCCAGATGCTCCTGGTCAGCTGAGTAACAGTCTCTGCCTCTTGTTTCCCTTCCATTTCTGACATCCTTGCTCTTCCATGTTTTATAATCATCTTGTCAGAATCCTAAATATAATAATAGTAATAATAATAATAAAACAAGACAATCTTTGGGGGTTTTTTATTTTTACTGGAATCTATTGTATCTTGGCAGCGAACAGACATGTCTCTTGGTATTTTATTTTCTCTGTGTGAATATACCTTTCATTTATTTATATCTTCTTTAATGTCTTTCAATAAATTTTTATAATCTCCTCCAACTACGTCTTGCATATTTCCCCTTGATGTCTTCCTAGGTGTCTGATACTTTTTACTGCTGCAGTAAATGTCTTCTCCCCCTAACTATTTGTTGCTATTATGGAATGTAATTGATTCTTGTACGCTGCTCTTCATCTGTCTATCTTGCTAAACTCCTATTATTTCTAATAATTTGCCTATAGATGCTGAATTTTTACACAGACAATCATATCATCTCCAAATAGTGTCAATTCCATTCTTTTCTAATCTTTATGCCTCCGGTTTCTTGTCCTCGCTCTACTGCAGAGACCGTCCCTGAGACGTCTAATGTAATTGGCATTCATTTCGGTGATATAGCCAACCCCCGCCTTACTTCCGCTCTCCAAAGTCCAGGATTTCACCATTAAAAAACAGCATTCAGTGTGGAGATTTTTGATAATGTCCCTAATCAGCCTAAGGACACAGCGAACTCTTTTCTGTGACAAGGGCCTTTGATTGTGAATGCGTGTGGAATTTTACCAGCCTCTCTCCCTGCATTTGCGAAGGAGCCTTTGAGTCTGGACATAGGGGTGAGTGCACTCATGGCTTTCTCTGTCGCCAGCACTTAACCCTGACACAGACACGGCTGGCTGTCGCCTCTGCTGTATAGAATTGTACTCTGCAAGCAGGTGCCTTATGTAAGGTGCTGGCAGCCTCCTCCGTGCAGAACATCCTTGTCTCAGACTGCCCTTTCTGCTCCTTTGTCACCCCCACCCCCAGTGGCTTCAGGCTCTCTCTTTTCCTGGTGTCCCTTCCAAAGTAGCAGGGCAAGCCTATAAAATCCTGGACAACCTATTCACGTGGATAATACAGGACCGTCCAACCTGTGGTGGCCCACTGGCTACACATGGCCAAAACAGCTATGAAAGCCTTACAACACAAAAAAACCATCATTCACTTTTAAAATACCATAACATCTTTTTTAAACGTACACGCACGCACCGTAATGCATTAGAAGAGTTGAGAGGACAACACACAGTAAACAGTGCTCCCCCTCTACCTTGTTCCTGAGGCAGGGTCTCTGTTGGTTTGGCTGCATGCTCTGTACCCAGGCTAGCTGTCCCCTGAGCTTCTGGGAGACTCCCCTGTCTCAGACTCTCATGTCATCGTGCTGGAATATCCCACTTTAGGGCTGCTGGAATCACAGATGCTCACCACCACCAGCAGCTCTTAAAAACTTTCATTTGAGAGCGTCCTTTCATCCTCATGCCCTCCCCTCCAATCCCCCCCCCATGTCCTTCCAACCATCCCCTCCTGAATTCATGATCTCTTTTACCATAGTTTGCTATACACATGCACATGCATTTATGTTTTCACAGGCCAGCTGAGTCCAGGTAGTGTTGCCGTCATTTGCATGTGTTCAGGGCTGACCACTTAGGACTGGGATCTTGTCCTGGAAAAAGAAAGACTAAAGCAACCAACCAACTAAACAAACAAAGTTGGCTCTCCCCCTTCAGCAGCCCGCAGCCCTTCATCTGGGGGCAGGCCCTGTGAGCTGCTCCTCCATCCGCTTCAGCGCGCCACTGGCGTGGCTCTGCAGGACTTGTGCAGGCAGCAGCCACGCTGCTGAGAGCTCATGGGTACAGCTTCCAGTAAACATGGCCACACAACAACTAGCCTGTGCTCAGACTCTTAGAATCTTCCCTCTCTCTCTTCTGTGATGTTCCCTGAACCTTAGGATTAGGGATTATGTTAAAGAGGTCCCATTACACCCCGGCTCCCAGACATCACTTATAATCTGCATTTTTGTTTCATTTTGGACCTCTCTAGTAGCCTCTTTGTGCTGAAAAAGAAGCTTCCTTGGTGAGGAGTGATGTCACCCTTATTTGTGAGCAGCAGAGTAAGTGTTTGGGAAGCAGTATTTAGAATGTTCCTCTATCTCTTTAGGAACACGGTAGCAGTCTGTTTCCTCTAGGATCTACAACATTTCCAGCTATAAGTTCTTGTCTGGAATTACAGCATATCAGGCCTGAGTTCCTTCTAACTAAATGGGCCTTAGGTCAGATTAGATAGTTATTGGTTACCCCCGAGATGTAAGTGCCACTACTGTAGCACTGGAGATGGCATACCAGTCTTGTTTTGCATCCAGTTGTTGTTTTTTTGTTTGTTTGTTTTTTTTTTTTTTTTTTGAATGTGGGTTCCAGGGACCAACTCAGGTCATCAGGGTTGTGCAGCTAGTGTTTCTACCAGCTGAGATCTCTCCCCAGCCCAGGACCCAAGATGAATCGGAGGGGGAGGGGAGAAGATTGATTGAGACAAAGAGCAGTCAGGCATGAAATCCTCAAATGAACGTTTTTTAAAAAGCTGGGTGTGGTGGTGAGCATCTGTAATTCCAGCAGCCCTAAAGTGGGATATTCCAATACACCAGCATGAGAGGCTGAGATGGGGGGTAGGGGCAGCAGGAGGACAGTCCTCCCAGAAGCTCAGGGAACGGCTAGCCTGGAGTAACCCGCATGCAGAGCTGGGTATCAGTATATCAAAATAGACAGACAGACAGATAGACAAATATACAGATACAGATATGCACAGTTCTGAACCATGAACTTTGAAGATGAATCATGTGTTGCTTAGGCGTGCCTGAAGGCATTGTAAGTGCTGAAGACATAAGATTTATCAGCTGTGTCCATAGCTCACCACACTTGACTTTTTACATTCTGACCTTTTCACAATCAGCCACGCCTTTTTCTATAGGTTGTGGAGTGACTTCGGGCATGTGATATCAGGTGCTGAGGGACTGCTGGAGGTTGGTGGGCTGACACCAGGGATAGGGGAATCTTCAGCAAGGAGATGCTGGGGTGAGGATCTGCTATCAGGATTTGCTGATGTGTTTGTGTTAAATCTGTGGTAGCTAAGGCTGCCTACCCCCTTCTATCACACTAGATGCTACCTAGGAACTCAGCCTGTAGTTCTGAGCACCAGCACCACGGTTGGTAGAGCAGAGTTAACTGGAAATATGGAAGGCAGTGTGTGGAGTTTCTACTCACAGCACCTAGTGAAAGAAACTGGGCTGTGGCTTTGCAGGGTGTGATGAGAATCTTACCACAGCATCACATCGTAATGAACGGTGTCTTAGAAAGCCTGCTCAATCGTCACTAACAACAAAATATCTTAAATTGAATCAACACAAAACTGAACCAACTTAAGGTTTCATATCCCCCACACTTGCCTTTGGTCATAAGACCCAGACAGAATGCCAGGTTGTCCCTTTCTCTAGTTCTTGGGAAGAGGTCATGCCAAATCGGGGTGGTCTGTGTCTACACTTCAGTAGAGGACATCTGTGACCTTCCTGGGCAGTGGTAGCACACACCTTTAACCCCAGCACTCAGGAGACAGAGGCAGGTGGATCTCTGATTCCAGGCCGGCCTGGCCTACAGAGTGAGTCTCAAGAGAGCTAGACCTACGCAGAGAAGCCCCATCTCAAAAAATAACTTAATTAATTAATAAAAAAAAAACCCTGACCTGGTTTTTTATTTGTTATGTTTTTCGGGGTAGGAGGAATATTTGTAAGTCCTTCTTACTCTTTAGCAGCTATAGAATGATTTAAAATACATGTAGACAAATATTTCTTATGAACTGTGTTTTTGTTCCCTCTTGATCTGCAATACGGTGCCTCTGACACCCCAATGTTACTGCTCCCCCTGTCCCCCACTCCTCCTCACCCACTCCTTGTTCCTTCTTTTATTTTTGCTGAGTCTTACCTGAGCTCTGTCTAATTTCTGATCTTGTCAGAGAACCAACACAGAGCCTATTCCTTCACTCTTCAAAATTGTGTTTTCTACTTTACCAGTATCTGGTTTTGCTCTTAGTATCTTTTTCATTTCCGCTTTCTTTGTGTGTTCTCCTAAACTCTTTACAGTGATGATAATTGTCAGGCTTCTTCCTTGTAAACATAAGTGCCTCAGCCCACACGCTCACTTGAAAATGCAGCTCTCTCTGCACCCGGTAAGTGTTTGTGACCGCCGAGTTCTTTCATACCTCTAAAATCGAAATTGAATCCTCGGATTTTGATTTCTTCATTGATGTTCTTTGTGTTCTGAGCACTTTTTCATTCCAAAGCACATAAAAAGTTCAAGTGTTTTAATTTAATTTGTTATTATTTTATGTATATTTGTGTCTTGCCCACGTGTATGCATAGGCACAATGTGTGAGCCTGGTACTCATGGAGGAGGGTGTCCAATCCCCTGGAACTAGAGTTACTGAGGGTTGCAAGCTGCCATATTGGTTCTAGAAAACAAATCGGTGTCTTCAGAAAGAGAAGCCAATGCTCTTAACCACTGAGCCATCTCTCCTGCTCATGTAAAAAACAAACAAAACTCCTTTACTAGGCAGTACTGTGGCCAAAAGGGTATCCTGCCTGAGTCTACCAAGTCTTCAAGTGTGTTGAGATCTCTTATATGGCTTTTTGTGGGGTTGTTTGTGAATGTTGCACAGTTTCAAATGTAGGAAAAATATGCATGCTCTGGTAGAGGGTGCTGAGATATATGCAGTCGACTAGGCATGGTGTCTCCCCCTCCCCCTTTTACTGTGGTAGAATATCCTCACAGAGGTAAGGGCTTACACAGGGTGTCAGACCCGAGCTACAGCCCAGCGTGGTAATAAGGCTTGGCAACAAGAGCCTGAGGCTCTTGGCATCAGGTCAGGTGGCATCCACAGCAGGGAGGCAGAAAGACGAGTGGTGGACTCAAGTTGCTTTCTCCTTTGTGTGCAGTTTCTGAACGCAGCCTAGGGAATGGTGCTGCCCACAGTGGGAGGGTCTTCTTCCTTCAGTAAACCCAACCAAGATAATCCCTCACAGACGTTCTCAGAGCCTCACTTCCATCTCACGAGCCTCTCATGGGTGTGCCTGCAGGCTGTGTCCTCCATGATTCTAGATGCTGTCAAACTGACAACATCACACATGCACAGTGCATAGAGGTGTGCGCACAGACCTATAAGGAAATCCATTTTCTTTTCTTGTGTGTGAACCCCTTTTACATTGTTGTCAATCTTTTGTCTATTAGATGTACACATGACTGAGAAGCTAGCCTTGACTATGGTGAGTGAGTGTTAAAGTATGAAGTCCTGTGTTAAACTCCCAACACACACCCCCACCACACACACACTTCAAATCAAAGATTTGTACTAAAATCTTCCTTTTCTGTAATAGACTTGTTGAGATCTCCTAGACCGGTAGTGACCTCTGCATTGTATATTCTGATGCTATTTGTAGCTTTATCTTCCTGGTAAATTGAACCTTTAGTACAGTGACCATCTCAAGCCCAATAAAGCTTCTGGTGGTACCTCTAACTTCCTCTGATGCTGACAAAGCCACCCACGACCCCTTATTAGTACTCAGTGTGTTTCTTTACAATCTGCCATTCCAGGTCTCCCTGTCTCATGTGCATCTGCTGTAAACATCACAAAATGATGCAGGGAGGAGGAGGGGTGAATCCAATCACATCATATCATTACCGTTCTCATTTGCTCAGATTTGTTTTCAAACATCGTTTATCTTATACAAATGGTACTTTATATAATTTATACCTTTCTCCTGATTCTAGGGGCTACCTTTCCAGCTGCCTTTTCACTTTTTATTTTGGGACAAGATCCCACTAAATCATCCAGGCCGGCCTCAGACTCATTATATACCCCAAGCTGACCTTAATCCCATAATTCTCTGCCTCAGCTGCCCAAGTAGCTAGGATGAAAGGCTGGACCTTTCAGGTTCAGCTCAAATGACTCTTTTCCATATATATATATATATATATATATTTGTCCCTATTCTGTTTGCTTGTTTGTTTGTTTGTTTGTTTGTTCTCCAAGTGCTGGGAGTCTAAAGGCACGGCTTCTGCACCCTCAGCAAGCTTTCTCCCACTAAAATGTATCCCTGGACCATCTTTTTTACTGTTTGAGACAAGATCTCACCCAGTTGCTCAAGCTGGCCATCCCCCCTGCCTCTGTCTCTGTCTCCTAAGCATCCAGTTGGCAGGCCCAGCTCCCCACACCATTGGACCTATCCTGTCTCTCTTCTTTCTTCTGATTCAATGTTTATGGGTAGTTTACAGTTGATACAATGTTTGTGGGTAGTTTGCAGTTGATGCAATGTTTGTGAGCAGTTTGCAGTCAATACAATGTTTGTGGATGGTTTACAGTTGATACAACGTTTGTGGGTTGTTTGTGTTTATTTTGTTTTGTTTTGGACTCATTTTCACTATACAATCCTGGCTGACCTAAAGCTTGCTGTGTAGACCAGGGTGTCCTCCAATTCACAGAGACCCTCTTGCCTCTGTCTCCTGAGTGCTGGAATTAGTCATGCACCACTGCACTCTGTTGTTTAAAATGTTGACTTACAGCATTTTAAAATCATCCTGTCTTCAAAGTCAGTCTTCTCACTGTATTCTATCTCTCCCTCTGACAAGCTCGAATTTTCTGACCTCTATGGTATCCCAAATGAAACACACATCTGAAGATTCACTGCTGACATACACACAGGAGAAAAAACAAATGACAACTGTCTGTCTGGGTTTGAGTTATGTCAATCAGGAAGACTGTTTCCAGATCCATCAATTTACTTGAGGATTTCATAATTTTGTCTTTTTTTAAATTTTGTGTTTTTCTATTTTGACATCTTTTGTTTTATGCATATGAATTTTTGCCTGAATGCATGCATGTGCACCACATGTGTGTCTTGTACCTGCAAAGGTCACAGGAGACTGTTGAATCTCTGAGACTAGAGTTTCAGGTGGTTATCAGTCACGGTGTGGGTTCTGGGAATCAAACCCAGGTCCTCTGCAGAGTAAGTACTCTTAATTCCCCAGACACCTCTCTAGCCCCAATATTATTGTGTTTAATAGCTAAAACTGTATAACATTTTCATTATCTGTTTACCAGTTGATGAACACTAAGGCTGTTTCCAGTCTCTGGCTATTATGAATAGAGCATCAAGGAACCTGGATAAGCAAGTGTCCCGCTGTGAGATACAGAACCTTTCAGATAGATGCTCAAGGGTAGGAGAGCTGCATTTTGTGGTAGGTCTGTTTTCAAATTTTGAGAAACATCCATAGAGATTCCCACTGTGGTTGCACCAGTTTGCATATCCCCTGGGGGTGTGCTCTCCTCTCCCCGCATCTACCCCAGCATCTGCTATCATGTTTTTGAGAGGGTTGTTTGGTTTTTGTTTTGGTTTGGTTTTATCTTAGCCATTCTGACTGGGAAAAGATGAAAATTTTCTTTAATTTTTAATATGCATTTCCCACACAGCTAAGGATGTTGAACACTTTTAAAAGTGGTCCTCAGCTTTTCGTGTTTCATCTCTTGAGAGTCCTCTGTGCACTGCCATGCTCCATGTTGTGATTGGGTTGTCTGTTTTCATGGTGTCTGGCTGCCTTCGCTCTGCACACGGACCCTCCGTCAGATGAACGACTACTAACAACTTTCCCCCTTCTATAAGAAGTTGAATAATGGTGTCCTTTGCTGTACAGAAGCTTATAGTTTTGTGAGGTCCCATTAATTAACTGTTGATTGTTATGCCTGTGCTATCATGTCCTGTTTAGAAGGTTCTTTCCTGTGTCAGGAGTTTAAACACATTCCTGCTTCCTTGTTTATCAGATTCAGAGAGTCAGGTGTTATGTTGAGGTCCTCGATCTGTTTGGAGATCAGTTGGATCCAGTTTCATTCTTCTACATGTAGCTAAGACTTAAAGGAGAATAATGGATCATAAAGGATTAAACTGGATGACAAATTGGGGCAGGCAGGGTATGTTGAGACAGGAATATGGAGAGTGGTAAATAACACTAAAGACTATTCTAGAAATTCATTTGGAAACCTACTACAGAAGAAGCTCTGTAAAATATATTCATATATAAAATATATTAGGCAATACAGGGTAACAAATTAAAAGCCCGGGGCCAGGATTGAACCACCTCCTTTGCAGCTGTTAACCAGTGAGGTCCCACAGACTCTCAAGCATTTCAGGCTACTGCTACTGCTCTTGGTTACCCTCTGAAACTTTATGATAGGACCCTATGGCTGAAGGCAATGTGTGCTTGAGTCAGAAGAACATGGATATGTCAAACTGGTACTGACCTGGAAGCTTCATCCCTAACTGGCTAGCTGTCAGGTGCTGTGCATAAAAAGAAAAGCAATAACTCATCAATCAATTATCAATCTTGCCTGGCTATGGACCTTATAAATGTCAATAATGACTGGTCTGGCAAGATACAGCCATTTGTGCAATAGTGGCACAAACGTCATAATCATAACCAACTGCTTCTGATCGGATTGAAGTCCCACTCCACATTCTGAAACCCATAACCAGCACCACTATTGAGCCAAGAACCTTGGATTAAACAAGCCATAGTTCCTAAGGGCGAACCTATTGCTATTACTCTGGCAAGTGAACAATATCACATTAACTCTTAGCTATTTGCTGTGGTATCCAAAGACAAGTACATTACTCACCCTGCATCCGAGAAGTTTCTATTTGCAGTAAATGGCATTTAACAGAGTCCCACAACATGTCAAGGTGTACAAAAGACTAGCCTGTGGAATGCTCAGCCCTAAATGGGACATCTGTATCATACCTCCTCCACCCAAGGTTCAGAGATCACAGCAGAAGAGGGAGCAGAAAGAGTGAAGGGGCAGAGGCAAAGAACAACCACAAGGAAACAGTGTCTTCCAGACACTGGAGGGCAGCTGCGCATGTGAACAGACAGCTGCACAAGAGTTGTGTGAACTCAAGTCAGACCAAATCCCAGCATGTGTGTGTGTGTGTGTGTGTGTATTCTATGGCATAGAATTCCAGTAGCTGGTATTCTTTGGATGGGAGCCTTCTGCTTCTGTTGACCTGTGTCTTCGGTGATCCGTAATTGGGAATTCTCTTGAATTTTTTAGAAAATCTCTCAGACTCTAAAACAGCAGCGCTTTCCTAAGAGGCCGTTTATCTTTGCCTCTTCCAGGAGCCAAGAGGCATCAGGACCCTGAGACTGGACCAGCCCTGTTCACCACCATCACAACATGGACAGGACCAGCGTTTCTATTAACAGGAAGGTTTCCATAGACTAGCCCTGTTCACCACCCTCACAACATGGACAGGACCAGCGTTTCTATTAACAGGAAGGTTTCCATAGGTCTCGTTCCAGTAGTCTTTGAGGTCTGAAGTGTTTAGACACACTTTTTGCAAAAGAGTCATTTACATTATGCCTCAATGTGTACAGTGGAATCCCTCTAAATATTCATATTATTTTTGTAGAGACAAAATGCCAACTCACACTTTTTAGCATTCTAAGACAATAAAATAGTATACACACATACACACACACACACACACACACACACACGATGTGCACACACACACACACACACACCTACAGGACATCAAGAAGTCATTGTAATCCTCCTGCTGGGACACAATAGGGTGATAAGTTAGAGTGGTATCCATAAAGGTACCCAGAGGCGTGGGGCCCCCAGAGAGATAGAACAGCTGCTGTTTTTCTTAACTGCTGCCCTCACATGGCTGTGCACACAGAAGAAAACAGATGGTTAACCAGGGGCGTCAACTTCTTCTCCACCTTCAACGGTTAGATCGGCAGATATCAAAGCGCTGTTTTCAGAAGAAACTTGCAATGGCACACACCTGTCATCCTGGTGAGTTCGAGGCCAGCTCCATCGACTCACAAAGCTCTTATCTCAAAAGCATGTGTGCATCATGCCTACATTTGGTAGTATGTGGCATGGCCAGAGGTGGATGGATGTGGGTAATTCTCACAGATCTCCAACAGAGAAGAAATTGAAACAGGATTTTTGGAGGACAATGCAGCCACACTCATTAATGTCCGTTGCACATACAACCTCTTTGTTAGGGCACTCTTATTGACATACACAAATTTACATCAAGGAACACTGAAAAGGTTATCTGATATATTGTTTATAAATAGGAAAAAAATCAAGTGTCAGGGGCAGCCCATAACCTCATAGCCACCAACAAAGGAACAGTTAATTGAATCAAGACTCACCCCGATGTGACAATTCTGCCTTTCCCGTGAACAGGTAAGTCTAAAACGAAAAGCTGTCTCTGATAATTTAAGGATAAAAAGCAAAGGGCGGAACGATGCGTGTGAAAAGATTGCATGCATAAAAATATTTTAATAGCCAAATAAAAAACACATACGTGTATATAGGCAGGGCTGGGCAGGGAGATGTTCCCTGAGAGGATGAATGAGAAGCCATGAATGTAATTCACGGCGCACAAAACCACCAGGGCTTCGGGGAAAGGCACAATGCTCGCTGTACACGTGACACCAACGCCGTGGGCTTCGAAAATTCCACTGCAGAGCACCGATTGCCTTTGTTCTGAGACATCCATCCATTTTTATTGGGCTCTTCTTGATGAGGGTTTCTGCTCCCCTCAATTATTCCCTCTCCTGTTTCTGCTACTTCATCGTCTCAGAGTCTCCCCTACAGACCGTAAATAAATATGCATTAGTCCCTCTAGCCTTAAAGAAAAAAAAAAAGACCTTCCACAAAGAACTCTAAAACCTATTATTAGATCAAAATAGTAGATTTCAGAATGATCCATTTTCTAAAAAAAAAAAAAAATGTAAGTGTATTGTATGTTTTTAAAAAAGACAAAGAGAGGAAACAAACAGCTCTCTTTCCAAGACATTACTGCAGAAACACGACTCCAAGATGGCTGAGTTCCCCACCACAGGCTCTAGGGGAGAAGGTCCACATGCTATTTTTTTTTTCTGTATTTTCCGAGTGCCCTTGGACATTAAATAGCTTCAATGAAAATAACAAGCCACAGGACACAATGTGTCTGTCATGAGTCTCTGCTCTGGCCTAGCTTTCCTGTCTCCCAGGACACTGAAGCCTTCACTTAGGTAGCATTTGGAGCAAAGATTTTCCAACTAGGCTTAAGTAGTCACCCTGTGTGCCATCTGCAGTCCTACCTACCAAAGCCCTCTCATACCCTGCCCCACTTCTTGACCCCTCTTGCTTCCCCTCAGAGATTTTGGTCTAGGGCAGTGTCCAGCTATCTCAGTCTCAGCTGTGTGTGCCTTGAGGTAACGTCTGGCTCCAGCCTGTGCCTTCTCAAATAACACACCCCAAAACAGAACTCATACCCAGTTCATCTCAGGACCAGTACCCCATGTTCCCTGGTTAAGGACCCATGGGTGCCCCACCCCATTCTTGTGTTGTTTTCTTATCTGTAGCTTCTGCCTCTCCATCCTGTGACAGCCTGGACCCCGACAGGTAACCACGTCATCATTAACAAAAGCAACAGGGAGCTTAGAGCCTTGGCCGCCAGACACCTGCGGCTGTAGGCCATCAAGCCAGTTTGATCCTTTCTGATGATCATTGCTGTCCTAAAATTGAATCAACTTTTCTCTTCCAATCAAAGAACTCATTTTCACTTGACTTATTTTTAAAAATAATCAGTCTCTGCCTTCACTTCGTCCTAACACCACCCCAGGCTGGATGTGGCAGTTATTGAATTGAGTCAAAATAGACATGAAAGTAATCAAATGTACAATGTCCATCCTGCCCCCCCGGAGTCATACATGAATGTGTATGCTTGTGCACGAGCGCATGCACGTGCACACCACATGCATGCGCACCATAGGCACAATGTCTTTCAAAACGCAAGGTGTTTCAGAACATGCTGATCCTTCTGTATCATAGATACTCTTGCCCAGGAACACTCCAGAGCTCACCCCACCCCGCATCTGTTCAGCTCTGCACCTTCCCCATGACAACGTCCAGAGCTGTGCCAAGCTCAGAACTAATTACATTGTCCTCCATTCCCGTGTGCTTCACACCTTTCTGCCACCTTCACAGCTCTGTCCAAAGAGCCCATTACCTGGTCTTCTATCTGTCAAGCTGTTTCTGTTTATGTAAGACCCTGAAAGAACATGCAGTCACTGAATCTCAGACCCACAGAACCAACCCCCCCTTCTCTGCCTTCCTGTAGTGAACTGGACATGTACTGGACAGAATGTGCCAAGCAACAGCCCACCAACTGACCAGGAACCCCAAACCCTGGCATAAATATGTCCATGATGTCATAGACATACACATAGTAGGAACTAAATGAATGCCAAGGGAAGCCAGGGCCAGAAAGCACAAGTTGGGAAAGCTTGTGGTTCCTAGGCATCTGGGTTTGAGGTAGGGTCTTTCTGTTGATATTTACATAAGAAAAGTCAGGCCTCACCAGGCTCTGTATTCCAATCTGTAAAACAGTAGCAGGCAGAGTTGATAAGCCAACCAGGGCCATGCAGAATAGAGCTTTCTAAAAACAGGCACCATTTTCCTATGATGATGGCAGCCGTTCTATCCCTGATGACTAATCGGCCAAGGTCATCTAATCATTGCATGATGTCCCCTGAGCAAACCATCAGTTCTATTCTCCAGGATGACAAACATCAGGAGGTCACAAGGGAAGGCAAGAGTGAAAGGCCACTTATTGAATAGGAAACGAACATATTTCCTAGTACCTTCTCTGCAACACTTAAGCTAATATTTGTGTCTTTAGGATTCTATTTGTATGGTAATTTAAAAAACAAGATTCAGACACTCTCCTGAAATTGAAAACTATATTAATTTTCTAGATGGTGAAATAATATCATCATTAAATATTACTACTTCTCTTAAAAACCTGGTGGCTTCTAGCGAAATGGGGTTTTTAAGTATGACGTAGGTTTTCCCGCAAGTTCAGACTCTGGGGATATTCTTTATTTTGAATACATGAAAGATACCATGAACTTAATCTCAACACAATGCAAGAAAAATTGATTTGTTAGAATCACCATAATTTCCTTGCATTTAAAATCTCTGTGCTTTCTGACCCGAAGCTCTCCCTCTCTACACATCTTTGGGGGAAAGACCCAGGGGAGAGCGGCTTGTTCCACTGTTGTGGACCCCCCCCCCCCCCGGGTGCCCTTTCTTGTTCCATTTGTGGCTCTTGTTCTAAGTTGCCCATGTGTCTAAAAAGAGATAGGGATGGATACTCCCATAATTCTTCCACTTCAATCTCAAAATATGTCCTCGGTATGACCCAACATGATGACCCTTGGCCCAGCAGAGAGCATGGACCCCAAAACTGACCTTCTATGGACATTGTCTTGCCCAAAGACCTGGAAGGAGGAAGAAAGGGAGGCCAGTGACCTTCGGCAGGAGGCCAATTTTGGAAGAGACCTGTGCAGGGTTTCCACCGGGACACCCAACCACCCCAATTGAAGCTCAAGAGGTCCCCCTTGTGGGGACTCCCAAGAACAGCCCAGCCTGTGGTATGTCTGCCCCACCGCCAGGGTGGCTTCCAGTCGCCCCCTACATCTTTGAGAGATCTAGGAACCCAAGATGCCTCATGAAGATCTCCAGTCTCCATGTTCTTGTGAAAACCTTCAACCTTCTAACTATTTCTGATAGATGGGAAGGTTCTTGGTCCTTTAGGAGAAGACCTGATGGCCACCAAGTTCTCAAGTCTCTAAGAAGAATCCATTTCTTAGAGGTTCTTGCCCTAGGTTTCTTCTCAAGCAACCATCTCATGGTTCATTGGGAAACCTTCACTACCATTCACTCAGATCGATGTCCTGTTCCCTACAGAATACACCACAGCCTTGTGACACTCATGCCAAACTCCTTTTCTGCAGAACAATGAAACTTGGATCTTCTGCCAAGAGATCACCAAGGATTTGTTGGTGTGATGGAGACTTCCGGACACAGATCTGTTCAGCAAGCAATGTTTCAGCACTACATCCCTTAGGACAGACACAAAGTCCAGCAACTGGCCATCCAGAACCCCCAAGCACTCAACCATCTCCACCCATCCACTCTATCTCCATGATGGAGGATGAGTCAGGGCAGCACAGACTATGGATATCTGAAGACCTAGAGACCTAGAAATGTGGTGCTGATGAGGCAGAGGAAGCCTTGTCTGTTAGACTCCACATCTGGGTAGAGAGGGAAGAGCCTCTATCGATCACCAAGCTGCCTGGGCTATTTTGAAACATCTGGGCTCTGGCTAGAAGTTTCCAGTTTTTGCCTGGGGAGGAAGCCCCAGCCCAGAGCATAGTAATTAGCATTACCATGGGGCCCAGAGAGAATTCTGATGGGAAGTTTTTTTGTGCTGGAACATTCTTAAACAAACAAACAGAAAAACCTGGCGGATGGGCCAGCTGAGTAGGCCAAATCATGTCTCCCCCAAGCCCCTCATTCCTTTCCCATCCCAGGAGTAGTGGGCTTCCTCTTCCCTTAGCAGGAAATGCTAAACTTGGACCTCGGGAAAGATGTCCCAGCGGCAAACCTCTCCCCTTGACAAAAGGCTTCCCACGCACAGGAGCTCATGACCGCGGAGCCACACCAATGGCAAAGCCAAACTACATCACTGATGCCTGAGTTCTGGGGGGAGTATGGAAAGCTGGGAGGACACTGGGGAGCCCTGCGGTTCCTTCCCAACTGTCTCATGTGGGCCTTCAAGACCCCTATGCGTCTTCCATCTGGGAATCAACGGTTGCAGGTGTCCCATGCTTCCCGGGGGTCCTCAGGGCAATCATCCACTGAGGTCACCCAGCAGAGAATGCATTCCAAAAGGCCTGAGAAACTGCCAGGGGTGGAAACTGGGACATGCTCATTGTAGAACTTACTATTTCTGAGTTTCCCAGGGTTGAAATGTACACACACACATACTCCCTAAGCACAGAGGCCTTGAATTCGATGGATTACAAGGCTTTAAGACGATGGCCAAATGCAAGACACGTGAAAAGGCTGAAGCTGAGCCAAACACTGCAGAGGGGCCCCGGGCTCTGGGGCGTCCAAGTCTGTCTTTGTCCTTCCGTGATTTGTTGGCGTTTTTTCATGACATGCCAATCTGAGACCTTCTCTGGGGAGATCTACTGGACGATCTCATGCCTTGTGTATGGTGATCTCATCCCAAAGCACATGTTTTCTGTGGCAACGGTAAGGACTGCTCCCCTGACAGCCAGTTTCTGGGGCTTTCTGAGCTCATCAGCCAGCGCGCCCCGGTGTGCACAAGGAGGCCTCTGCTAATCAAGAGCTTATTGTTGGGCGGGACCTGTTGACACTTTTATTTAAAATGTGCACAAGCCTTCCTCCAAGTCCAGGCGCTCCAGGTGAATTACCTCAGGCTGAGGGCTTGAAATAAACCAGAGATGTTCTGACTTTTTGTTTGTTTCCTTTTAAATCAAGTACATTTTTTAAAAAAGTAAAAAAAAAAAAAATAAGACAAAGCAAATCAGCACTCCGGAAGGGGAGGCGGGAGGATTCAAGGGCAACCTTGGGTACAAAGTGTGTTCAAGGTCAACCTGAGTTCCAAGATACCCTTGTCCTGAGTTTATAACTGGCTTGTGCTGTAGGGAAGAGCTGCCCCGTCTCTTCCAAGCTCTTGTGTCCACTCATAACTGCTCCTGGGTGCAGACTTTAGTTTTCAAGGCGTAGACCATTATCATCAGTGCCTTGTTCCCCAAAGGCCCACCGATCTAGACATTGAGTGTGTCTGTAGTTCATCTCCAGTGTTTTCTCCAAATGACCTGGTCAGGGTTTGTTTTGTTTGTTTGTTTGTTTGTTTAACTTTCTTCTGGATTCACTTTGCAGAACTATAAGAAGGGAAGGAAAGAAGCAAAGAAGGGAAGGACAAAAATCTGATTTATCCACAGAGCACAGAGTAGGGCTGCAAGACCAGAGCCTGAACAGAAAACCAAACCTACTGGACACCCCACCCCCCATTGTCCAAAAAGACCCACCCATGGCTGGGATCTGCGGTCGTGCAACACACAGCATCCAACTTTGAAGTCACACTGTGCAATCTATGCAAGGTCTACACATCAAATGTTTCCATCATCTCTTGTATGTAATGTTGGGGCTGGATAAAAAGATACTATGATTAATTTCACGTATTTCCTTTTACCTTTTTGACCATGGCTCTTGGAAGCCATCAGTGAGCCTGTTGACTTTACATGTATGGTGAACAGGCATTTCTATGGAAATGCCATTCTGTGCCCATTGCCAGGGCAAGCTCTAAGGCAAGCAGTGGGCATTGGGCTTGGAGTTCGGATCCAGCCCTTGACCTGATCCAGTGTTCACAGGTCATCTCCCTTCAGCCGCCTCTCTTTACTCTCCACTTGCCTGGGCCGTGGATCCTGGGAATGCAGTTACTCTCTGCCCTTCCTCAAAAGTCCCAACAGCTACAAATCTACCACTAGTCTGACCCTGACAGCCACTTCCTGAGAGGAGGAAGACAGATGTGTGTACAAGGCAATGGGAGAGGGGGCTCCCAGTGAGAGGAAGTGCTCCCGCATTTAAAAGAGGAAAGGAAAACTAAACCGGGGAGTGTTAGTCTGAGAACTTTCAGGAACTATTTTCCGGCATCAACCAGGTACTGTGCTGAGAGTAGCATTAGGAGAAAGAAAAGAGAACCTGGTCCTAATGAGGCAGGTGGACTCGACTGGCAATACTGTAGAGGAAAGGAAGGGAGAGAGGGAAAAATACAGAAAGAAGAGAAACAATGAGAAAAAAGAAAGGAGGGAGGAGGAATCAATAGAAGAAATGAGAGAGAGAAGAAGAAAGGAAAATGGAGAGGGGACAGGAGGGACAAGGAAGAGAGGAGGAGGAAGTGGGGGGAGGGAGGAGAGAGAGGGGAGGGAAGAGAGGAGGGAGGGAGGAGGGAAAAGGGAAGAGAGGGAAGAAGGAGAGGGGAGGAGGGAGGGGAAGAGAAGTAAAGAGGAAGGGGGAAGAATAGGAAGAGTGAGGGAGAAGCACTGAGGACCACCATTGCGATTTCACTACCAGTGAACACCCAGCCCCTGAGGTCTACATTTTCCATTAAAACAACATAGGGACTGAGTCTAGGCTGAGTCTAAGAAAATGCAAAGTGAATTCAGAAGATCATTTGCTCCCTGGGAAAGGTTAAACAAACAAAACAACAACAAAACCCTGACCAGGTCATTTGGAGAAAACACTGGAGATAAACTACAGATACACCCAGTGTCCAGATCAGTGGGCCTTTAGGGAACAAGGCACTGATGATAATGGTCTACGCCTTGAAAACTAAAGTCTGTACCCAGGAGCAGTTATGAGTGGACACAAGAGCTTGGAAGAGACGGGGCAGCTCTTCCCTACAGCACAAGCCAGTTATAAACTCAGGACAAGTGATGGCCTCCAGGACAGGAAACACATAGGGCTTACAATGGCAGGCAAGGATGTTACCAGGTCTCAAGAAGGCTTTGAGTCTATTAGTAACCACCAAGACAATTGTCCTCAACAGTGGACATAGTAATGAAGGCTGAACTGTAGACTGACCAACCTGGGGCCTTTTGACACAGTGAAGTCACTCATTGCTCTTGCCACAGGCACAGGTCAAATTCAATCAATAGGAAACACTAGTTCCAGACAAAGGGACTCTGTGAAGAGACTGGCCAGTATTCCCCAAAAGTGTCAAGGTTGGAAAAGGTAAAACCAAAGACATGTGAAAAAGACATGACAGTTAAATGCCTGCACCTAAAACTGTCATAAACACGACAGAGAGACTATACTCTACTTCCTGGTTCTGATCCTTATTGGCTGTCTGAGTAGATGGGAACCCTCAGAGCAGCTAGGCAGAGGGTATACCAGAACTCTACTGCTTCTGCAACATTGTCTAAAATTGTTCCCAAAAATGAAAACTCAAAATACTAGAGGAAATAGAAAGCAGATACATAATTGCTGGTGTGGAAGGGTCAAACAGGAGTGGGGAGTGGGTCAGAGAGCAGAGGGGCTGTGTCAGGTAGGGCTCTCCTGATAGACATGGGGTTACAGTGCCAGCCTATTAGTCAGCACAAGAGTCAACAAGGACGAGGCCACATGGCAGAGTGAGTAGCCTTGTGGGATCTACCGGGTAAGGGGAAAGGGAGTCACAAGTCTTTGGGCTAGGAGAAAGCTAGGCTGGGCCACCAAGGACACTGGGGAAGCCTGGGATGTCAGGGACTATCATGTAGTCTTCCTTGAAGACATTCAGAGTCACGGTGGCTTTGTGTTACAGATATCAGTCTCTCCAAGAAAGAATTCTAACCCTCATGGGCAGGCCTGTAAATCTAGAACCTGCAACAGGTGTGTGTGTGTGTGTGTGTTTCTATGTAGTGTATGTGCTGTGTGTATGCATGTTTGCAAACGTCTGTGTACAGGTGTGTGCATGCACACTCACACAGAGACAGCTCTCTTTGTCAGAGTCTCTCAACCTTATTCCTTTGAGAAACTGTCTCTCACAGAACTCAGAACTCACTAGATTTTCACTAGACTGACTAGCCAGTGAACTCGAGCCAACTTCCTGTCTCCACCACTCTTCCCACCAGCTCTGGGTTTACAGAGACACCCGGTCACATCTGGCTTTCCACATAGGTGCTGGGGGATCCAAACTCAGACTTTTCAGTGTCCGTAGCTCACTCAGCCCTCTCTTCAGTCTTCTACTCTTGCTTTTCTGAGGAAAAGGTAGCCAGAGCAGAGAAGGTCTCCACTCTCCTATACACAGGCACACAGACAGACAGACAGACAGACACACACACACACACACACACACACACACACCTATTATCATATCTCATCCTATCTGTCTCAGGGCTGGACACACAGGCTTTCCAGACCTTCACTGCTTATCTGAAGAATGGAAACACTCTCAAGGTCCCAGGGAAGACTTTGGTGAGAATCAGGCAAGTGCAGTGGAGTCCATCCATGGGAAACACATGGGTGACGCCGTTTGCAGCAACAGTGGGGGTGCTGGTTGCAGGCTCTGAGGAAAGGAGAGTGGTGGATGTGGAGAGCAAGCTTCCTTCCATGGTGACTGGATTGTGTGGACCTAGCCGGAGGTGATGGCTGCCTGGGACAGTGATCATTCTAATGCCACTGAATTGAGCGCCTTAGAATGCTTAAAGGGGCACATTTAGAATGGGATGATTGGGTTTTGTTTGCTTACTGAGGCAGAGTCTCTATACTCCAGGCTGACTTTGAACCTGTGATTAGATGTATATACGTCACTGTACCCAGCCCTGATTATTATATTAGATATATTTTACTGCATTTCTAAAGTTGTCTACATGGGTTCAACTCCTTAGTACCCATTTTTTTTAAAGAGTGCCTAGCTACTTCATGAATTTCAAGCTACAAAGAGACCTACCTCAAAAATAAAAATTAAATTAAATTAAAACAGAAAAAGGTGAACAATGCCTAAAGAATTGCAGCCAAGGTGTCCTCTGTCCTGTACACGTATGTTCATATACATGTCTAAGAGCTGGCTTGTTAATACACATCTACCTACCCAACACTTAGAAGGCTTAATAAGGAGGATTGTGAGATGCAGGTCAGTCTGGGCTCCTAACATGTGTGAGTTGGTACTACAAAGGAAGGAAGGAAGGAAGGAAGGAAGGAAGGAAGGAAGGAAGGAAGGAAGGAAGGAAGGAAGGAAGGAAGGAAGGAAAGAAGGAAGGAAGGAAGGAGAAAGAAAGAAAACAAAAAGAAAAGAAAGAAGAGAAAGCAAGCTTCTTTGGGAGACAACATTGTCATAGTGACAACAGCTAAATCTCTCTACCACTCTGAGATTCTGCATCCTCAACTATAGGAAGGGGTTGAGGATGGTCTTGCACTCCAGACAGCCACGCAGACAGCAGTCCCCAGCAATGGCCAGACAGAAGATGTCTCCCCCAAGGCTGTGGAGTGCCACAGCATGACACAGATCTAGACTCCAATCTAGGGGACTCCCAACGAATGGGCTCTTTGGAGGTGAGGACCTCAGTGCATCTGTAGAACTCCACAGTCAGGGGCTCAGGCAGCATCTGCACTCCCTACAGCCACAAACATGCCCCATATGGTGTTTGTGCAAGTGGACTGTCCCTGGTGTTCTAGCTCCCGCTAACACATCGGGCCATGGCAGATCATATTTTCAGCTCTGGGAGCCTGGTCCAAGCAGTTGGGTACTGTAAATTTAATTCTGCAGGTAATTTGAACGATGCTATCTAATTTCAAATGTCCCCGCTCTTATGAGTGCAAAAGCAACATAATTTTTAATTAGTGGGTAAACAGTAAATACTGAACGGCAGTAAAGTGGACACCACTGTTAATTAAAAATCCATGGTTGATAAAAATCAATTTGGTCCTTGCATTCAGGTCCCTGCAAAGAGTCGTATGACCCAGCCATGGCCCCATCTGCCGGTAGTGGTTCATCTAGTTAAGACTTTCCTGTGGGGAGAGGAAAAGAAGCGGGGTGAAGAAAAAAAAGAAAATCGAGGTCTGTCCCAAAGCTGTGGAGGGGCAACATCGTGAGGTTATTTCTAACTATTACTTGGGTTGGTGGTTGATTTTTTTAAAAACAACCTTTATGTTGAGGTTATGGGAAACCAGCATGGCTGGTCTCTGGGGCTTTGTGTGTGTGTTCGTGTTCCGAAGACAAAGAAGTCTGGCTATATATTATAGTCTCCTAATGTAATTAAATCCTAACTTCTCGCAGAAGAATAACATAAAGAAAAACACACTTGGGGGGAAATAGCATCTGAAGCTTTGTGACAGAGCGTGACATCTCTTCTCGATGCCTTCGGGGAGGGTGTGATGGCTTCCTTCCCATCAGAGACAGCATCTCTTCAAGGACCAGAGACTCATGGAGACAGCGACTCTCTCATTTTCAGAACCCATTGTGCTATTTCACTGTGAAATGTAAGCTTCATTTCCCAACCAGGCAAATAAGGCTGACCCTCCGGATTCTTCTCTGCTCCCATCTCTTCACCAAATCAACACTTTGCGACAGGTTTCATTGACACCGGTGATGTTCAAATTAACCTGCAGAATTGAATCCAGAGAATCCAGCAGCTTCCGACCATGACTGTGCCTCAGAAGCGCCACAATGCGCTCTGGCTGACAGCTTAGACAAGTCTGTCTCGGTTCGGGACTCGTGGGCTCAACAGGGATGCCCGTGCACCGACTAGAGGGATCTGGTTCAGGTCATACAGATACTGTACCAGGTTAATTCTGAAAACCCCATCTTCTATCATGCAAGACTTGCTTCCCCAAGTGATGGTGTGGCCACACTAAGACACCTTGCCTTGGTTACCTGTTTGGTTTTGTTTTTTCTACTTGTCTGACCACACAATCAACAAATCCATTGATCGGCAGGACCAAGGGCCACTCTCAGTCAGTCCTTTACTCTGCACACATGTGTTGTGCACTCTGGGTCTCCAAATCAGCTCCCAATGTTCTCACTGGTGACCCAAATGACGAGCAGTCACCCTGTCGGGCTTGAATCTGACAACCAGGGCTCTGGTTATGGCTTTTCTTGGCCAGTGCCACAAACCCATGGCGCTGAGCCACCAAGACAGACCCAGCTCCTGGGATGGTTGCAAAGATTGCAGGACATACCACAAAACCATGTGTATCCTTACTTGATCTGTGACACCATTGCTGTTGTCACCAGCTACACCACTCAGCTTTCTCTGCTTGTGACAGGGTCCCCAGAGATTCTGCATGTTGACTCCAGCTGCCAGGAACTTAAGCTTGCCTGAGGCATTGCTGGGCACAGAGAATTTGGGGTCCACGTGTATAACAGATAGAGCTCTGAGAGGTAAAATGGGGTTCCCCTGGCCTCCCCTCAAGCCCAGACGGGAACCCGTGAACCTGCAGTGGGGAAGGGATGGGAATATACCGTGGGAGAGTTTCTCTACCCCATCCGCAGCTTTCCCTGGAGGCCCTGACTGGCCAAGATTCCCTGAGCCCCTCCCGATCTACTTGGGCCCCAGGCTCAGTGGGAAGGGCTGGGTTGGCAAGACTGATACCGTGGCTAGCAGCCGGGGTCAAAGGCCACTATGAGGACAGTCACTGCTGTAAGACTTGGACCCTGCTCACACTAGCAGCCTGCCATCTGGGTTGTGTCAGTTGTCCTTCTAAGTTAGAGATGACAACTCTCAGGGGATTATAGTTCCTTAGCTGAATGAAGTCTTGAGCTCAATTCTGAGCAGCAGTTAGGAGGTGTGGGGAGCTGCCCGTGCCCTTGCCAGCTTATCCTGGGGTCATCAGAAGGACCCCTGCTGCTCAGTTCATCCTCAGACACCACCCTCGAAGTGGTGCTGGCTCCTGGCCAGGTTAAGGTAAGAGCGCCCGGTGGGATACAGGCTATGTGGCTGCTCTCCCGCTCAGTTCTTGTCTCCCACCATGCACTCCATGAGCACTGAGTTAGACCCCGGTCTGTGTCCCACTACAGAGAAGGGGACAGTGACAAGCCTGCTATATGTGGTTAACAAGCATCTGGGTTTCTGGGACCTGAGGTGGGCTCGGCCTGACACAGGGAGAGCAGACAGGCCAGGCAGGTTCTAACCATGTTCTTTCTCCCTTGCATCTAGCACCACAGACACAGCTGGGACTTCAGGCGGTGGCCATCTACACTAGGAGCCCCAGCGTTGGCAGCCAGTGCCTGACGGTACGCCCATCACTATGGTCACGTTCCCAAGCCTCACTGGCCCCTGGATCTAAACGGGCCGGATAAGACGCCCTTAAGCTCCCAACCAGGTGCTGCTGGCCTGAGGGGGGAGATGTCTCCCCCTGAGTCTGTGAAGTTGGCATGCTCCTGGGTCCCCAGAGGCTGCCTTCCAAGCTGGGTGCTTGCTTTCTACCCTCTGGAACTGGCATCTGGAGGAGGGACTGCCAAGCATCGGCAGAGGTAAACCGAATGATTCACACGCGCACACACACTGAGGCTTTCAAGCTGACGCACTGGGCACACAGTAGGGTGTGTTAAAGAGGCAAATGGGATGTGTGTAAGGTCGATTTAGCATGGAGCTGAACTGTGCTGTAAAGCAGAAACCCAGGGTAGGGTAACAAATGTCTTAGAGGATTCCTAGAGGTGATGACATCTGGTTGAGAGACGTCCCCATTCTGAGATCCACAGGAAGATGGGTCAGGCAGAAAGCACAACCCGTTCAAAGAACAGAAGGCAGGAAGTAGCTGAGCAGAGAGAACCCAGGGTTCCTTCCCTGTTCTCCTAACCTTGAAGCCACCCCCCTCACTGCAGGGGCAACTCTGAGACCCTCATCTATGGTAAGCATCAAGTCACTCTCCCTCCCAGGCTGGGGGCTGAGGGGGAGTGTGGCCTCCCTCTCTTATCCACCCCTGCACTGCCCCCCCAATCTCCTCAGTCTGTTCCATTCTGAGGTCAAGGACTGAACTTTCCCTGTTCTCCACATGCCTCCTGAGATCATGAAGAAATATGCCTGCCAAACATCTGCTAGCGCTTTGGGTGCCGGAGGAGGTAGGGCGTGGGCTCTCCTAGCGCTTTCCCAGGCTCTGGGCTGCAGCCCTACCTCATTCAGCCCAGCTGGGACCAAGGCAGCAGCTAGCAGGGTCACTGAGAGCACAGAGAGGGAACGCCGTGCTGTCTGCTCCGGCCTGTGGTAACACTCGGGAGCAGTTCTAAGAAACTTCTAGAACTTTCTTCCTAGAAAGTCCCACTGTACTCTCCAAGTAGGCCTTGTTGCTTTCCGAGAGGCATGCAGAAAGGGGTCAGTAGAACTCGTTCTGCGCGATGACAGTCTGGATGCCTGAGGAAGGTCATTTCATACTGCAGGCCCCATTTGAGGCTCTCAGAGGTACAGGGTGACTTTCCTCTCGGCAGCGACCGCCTAGCCCATTAGCCACTTACTGTTTTTCTTCAGACCAACTTACTTTTATTTACTTAAACATATTCATGTGTTTTTACAGCCTTATTGGGATATAATTGGCATACATAAACAGCACACATTTATAGTGTAATATAATTATTTTAAAGGATGCCTAACATCGCTATGGATGCAGAGAACAGCCCCTCACCATAAATAAGAAGTAACTGTGAAGAGACCCAGTGAAACAAAACCACATAATTGAGTTCTCTCTGGATTCACAGCCCATCTCAGACTCCATGTCTGCTCTCTCTGGGAGAAAGGGTAGCCGGGGCTTAAGATTCATTAGGTCCCGGTGAGGGTTTTCTCCATCATGTCAGCAGAGAGTCTGAGGGAGAAGTGGGAGCCATTTTCTGCTTGGATGATAACAACTTAACTCTGAAATCCATATTAAGATGGTAGTCCAGGTGGGCACCAGGGAATGAGAGGGCATCCACCCAAAAAATGAGGCCTTGGCAATGTTTTCTATCCTTGGTTATGATTATGGGGCCAGGGGTCAGTTTGTTCCCTTCCTCTGTATACCCCAGGACCTGTTTACACTGCTAACAGACAAGAGCTAGAAGTCCAGGCCAGGTAACCACCCCTCTCTCTCTCTTTCTCTTTCTCTCTCTCTCTCTCTCTCTCTCTCTCTCTCTTTCTCTCTGTCTCTGTGTGTCTCTCTGTCTCTGTGTGTCTCTCTGTCTCTGTCTCTCTCTGTCTTTGTCTCTCTGTCTCTATCTCTCTGTGTCTCTGTCTCAGTGCCTCTCCCTCTCCTCTCTCTCTCTCTCTCTCTCTCTCTCTCTCTCTCTCTCTGCAGAGGTAGGTTGTCAGTCATTCTACACCTTAGCTTTTTGACCACAGTCTCCTCTCACTGGGACCCGAGACTCTCTGTCAAGCCTTAGAGAGAGACCCTTCTGTCTCTACCCGAGAGCTAGGATGATAGGCACACATCACAATTGCTTCACTGTGTGAACAATGAAGATGAAACTCGGGGCATTATGCTCCTGTGGCAAACACTCCCCCCGCCCCTGCCCCCGAGCTATCTCTCTGGTCTTGCTCTCTGGTCTCATTTCAGTACAGTCGTTTTCATCAACAGCAATGCAGGGTGGCTGGCACAGGTCCTCCAGCAGCCTGCGACCCTAGAGTATGTGTTGCCGCACCCTGGAAATAGCTTGCTCTTGGAGGATGAACTAGGACAGGGGACAGCTTGTCAGAGGGAGACACTTGAGAGATGTCCCTTTGCTCAATGACTAGGTCCTTCCATCAGGAGGAGATCCAGGACAGAGCTGGGGACCCAGGGAAGAGACTAAGTACACTGAGTGGGAGACAGTGGACCGGGCGGGTCGACCAGGAGGAGAACTGGAGAGCTTTTATGAAGATCACAAGATGGAGACGTCCTCCCACCCCACCCCAACTGGGGAAACTAAGGCTATGGGGCCCAGGCTTGAGTGAAAGAAGCTGGGGATGAGGGAGCTCAGCTCAGAAAGAGGGGGACCCCAGGTACGCTTTCATTTCTCTGCCCAACACACATCTCTGCTTCCCCGGCAGCTGCGAGGTTCGCCCAGGGCAAGAATTCCTCACCTGCTCCTACGCCTTCTACTCCAACCATCTCTTCTGAGCCTACCAGTCCTACTCCAGGGACCCCTCCAGCCAGGAGCCTACCCTGCTCATCAAGGGCAAAGTTCGTCTGTGCCAGGCCTCCTGGGTCATCCACGGTGCCACTGAGGCTGACTACCATCTACACAAGGTGTGTGTGGTCACCAAGCTCTCCTTGACATTGCCAGGTGCTTCAACCAGACCCAGGACGATTGCCCCCAGGCCAGGCCTGGCTGTCAGGGACTTCATATGAGTTGCTGAGCTCCTGGGTCTCTGGTGACTGCGTGGTGGCACTGGGCTTCAACATGCACAAACTCAGTCTGCTGCACCTGCAACGGCACATGCAACAGCAGCCTGGGGTGGCGCCCCATCTAGTTGAGGAGTTGTTACTTGGGGAATGTCCACACAGACTGGGCAGAGAGGCAGCACTACCATCCCACTGGCTACCAGTGCCCCCTGCAAAGTGTTCTGGTGAGTATGGAGCCCTGTGGGTGCCAGCCCAGCAGGTCCTACAGTCTGGTCCTGCTAAGAGTCTGCCCTACTCTTCACTCTGCCCTCAGCTTTGGTCAGCTAACCCCAGGTCATTTGCACATTCTGTTACCTCTGCTTGGGCCTTCTGGTGTCATCTGCAAGGCTAGATGTATTTTGTGGAGAATAACAGTTCACCCTCCCTGCCCTAGTCATTCTCGGCATGCATCTCCTGGGTTTGGTCTTCATGATTCTTGCAGGACCCCATGCGCATCCCCGCAGGGCACAACGGCTCAGGCAGGTTTCTTCCTGTTTGGGCCTGTTTACCTGGTCCCTCTATTTCCCACTCTGCACATCTCCTAACACCCAGCATACCCTGCCTGTCACCTCCTCACGGGCACCAAGCACTTCCTCAGGGGAGTTCTGTGGCACCACCCAGTGTGGAGCCTGACATCTGGATAAAGACAGCATAGCATTGGCACGTGCATTGGAAACACTGCTGGGGCTGTGGTACTTAGTGACATCTATCAGGACCCAGGGTGACCAGGGACAAACCCCTGATGTGTGTGTGCACATGTGCTGATGTTATAGGCGGTTGCACCAAACTCCACACACATTATGGACTTAATATAATGAACAGAGGTGGAGTTGGGATGTGGGCAGAAGCTCTTACTACTGAAGCTTGGTGGAAACAAAGGCAGCTGGGTGGTGTTTGGGACTCTGGATGAGGACCTGGGCCTCTGTGACCATGTGGGTCCACGGGAGGCCTGTGGTTCTCTTTGTTTCTTTGTTTCTTTTTTCTTTCTTTCCTGTTGTTGTTGTTGGTGGTGGTGGTGATGGTGGTGTTGTTGTTGTTGTTGGTGGTGGTGGTGGTGGTGGTTTTCGAGAAAGGCTTTCTCTGTGTAGTCCTGACTCTCTTGTGCCTGGTGGTCTATGGAGTGGTCCCAGAAGAAAGAGGCTCTAGCTATAGTGATCAGCCCCTCCATGAGATTCCACAGCATCCCTGCAGCAGCCATACACTTCAACCGTGTGGAAACGCCATGATGACCCAGACTGTAAAAGGATGGAGCTGGTGACACTGGAGGAATATTGCTTATTGTGAATGGAGATGAAGGTAGGTTATGCCTCTGGGTCAGGCACTCCTGACCAGGCTACCCCATATTTATTTCCTGGTAATCAGATTAAGCTTGGCAACTCACATCTGTAATCCTAGCACTTTGGAGGCAGAGGCAGGGAGTTCTCAAAAACCAACAGGACAACATAGTACAAACAAATGGACAGATAGACGAATAAATTCAGGCGTCTCTCAAGAGTTGTTTGAACCTTGGGCCGTCCAGCCGTCACGAAGCATACACTGAGAGCCTACTGTGTTCTGTGCACTTGGTTACAAAGCCAGCTGGGGCAACTTCTGCTCCCTTATAGCTACTGCTTGTGAGAATCCCAGGGGTGAACATTAGTGAGGAGAGTCCAAGCTCCCCTGCCTTCTTTACACTTTCCAAGTGTCCCCAAAACCCAGGATCTGGGGGGTAGAGAAGCAACCTTGCTGAGCAGAAACAGACTCAAGGTTCTTTCAAATTGACTTCCACATGGATCCCCATCCACTGAAAGTCACCTGTACTACTCAGGCCGAAATCCAGAGGAGGTGAGTTGATTACCAGCCCCCACCTCCTTGTTCCAAGAGGCACCATGAAGTCTGCTGGACTCCCCTCTCCTGGGGGGAGTGGGGTAAGGGGTACTACCCCTTCCCTTCCTGCCACCTGGCCAGTCCCGGTGGCCTCCACAGGAGAAACAAGACACCTAGAAAGATGTCATTGCAGACCATCGCCAGATGCAGACACTAAATTAAAGGTCTGCTAGGTAACCCTCCTCCTGGGGAGGGGGAGGAAGATCCTTTGAGAGAAGGAGACACTGCAGTCAAATCTCAAGATAGCTCCTCTGTTCTTGGGGGCCTGAGCCTTGCCCACAACCCAAACCAGATGGTAAACATTGAACATTTTTAGATGTTAATTTAAAACCAATTTGATCCCCAAATTTATTGCCCGGATATAGAATACTAATCAATCGGTCCATGTTCCACCATAGTCATCCGGGCAGGCATCATCTCTGGGGCTTAATTAGCAATTGGTACATGCCATAGGAGGAATGGCCCGGTGAGGTGGCATGGGCTCACATCAGTACAAGGTTGGCAAGTGTGAGACCGAAGGCTTTGTCTGTTAACACAGAGGCCTCTGGCCTCTGCTGAGGACACCCTAGAGGCTCTCAACAGAGACAGGGGCACTGTGTCATCCTCTTTAACTGCCCCTGAACAGGAAATGCCTGTTCTGTCACCTCAACCACCTGCTCTGCCCCAAATCACTTGTCCCAAGTGACCAGTCAGCTCCTGCAATGTCCCTCTACTCAGGGATCATACACAGGTGAGGTCATGCATGTGTCCCCATGAGTGTGGCAGGAAAGTGCTACTCAGTATTATTTCAATGCTGTACATTTGGTCCTGTCAATACACATTAGTGTGAGCACAGTTCAGAATGTAGGTTAAAAGGCCTAAATTAGAGGGAACTCTTATCAGCCAGCCTCCCAATTACCAGCACTCTGGGTAACTGCCACTGCCTTCTCCATCACAAACAAGTCTGCCACCATTTACCAGTGTTTCAAAGTGCCTTCCGGTCCTCTGGGTCAGAATCCCCCCGAACCCCCGAACCCCCCGAACGGCAGCTAGGCCTGATGGCATTCACCTGAGGAGTCATCTGAGCCCCGCGGAAGCTGAGGCAGAAAGGATTGCCTGGAGTTTGAACTCAGCCTCAGTTATACAGTAAGGCTCTCTCAAAATAATAATGGGAGATGATAAGCGTAAGAATAATACACAGAAATAAAGCGTGATATAGGGTCATGTGCTGTAGAAATAGAACTCCAGCCTCCTCACAGGAAGAAGTGTTAATAGTAAGAGCTTCGAAAGGGTGGCAATCCAAACAAGGAAAAAAACGCCAACGCCCCCCCCCCCCTCGCCTTTCCTGCTCGGGCCTCACTTCTGTTCCCTCAGGAACAGCAGGAACAGGGTTGTCAGCGCTGAACGGTGGCTATCCCAGGCCATCACGTTTCCACACTTCTGCATTGACTTCAGGAAAGAAGGAGAGGCAAGGGGGGGGGGGGAGATGGGAGTCTCTATATGGTTCCTTTTCGGCGTCTACTAAAGTTTTTTCACTCCAGATTATAGACGAGCCGCTTCCACACAGTTAGATTTAGTGTTTCCTGATGGTAGGCGTTCACTCACCTCAGCAAAGCCCAGCCTGGGGTGATCAAAGTAATCAAAAGCTGAAGAAAGCACTGCAAGAGCAGAGTCTCCAGCGCAACTTGTTATGTCTGTTGTAATAAATGCTGGAGTCTCTAGCACAACTTGTTATGTCTGTTGTAATAAATGCTGGAGGCAGGACTCGGTGGTCCATGCTCTTCATCGCAGCACATTAGAGAGGCAGAAGGAGAAGCAGGCACGAAAGGCCAGCCCGGGCTGCAAAGCAAGGCCAAGCAGAGAGGAGGGCCAGCAGGCCAGGAAGATGAGTCCTATCGACAAGTGTGGGTTCAACTGAGAGACTCTGCCTCAGAATATGGTGACTCGCGACACGAGGAAGACTCCCCGTGTCAACATGAAGGATCCACATGTGCCTGCACACACACACACACACACACACACACACACACACGAACGTACACCCTCACCTCCCCCCACACATACACCATACATACAAAACAAAAATAACCAATGCTGGTGCTGGTGCTCCCAGTACAGAGGACATGTAAACTGACAGGGCTAGAGGCTGCTTTATAAAGTTCAAGCCTTCGTTGGGTTGAAGCACCCAGGGAAGAGGGTGACTTTGCATTCTAAGTCCACGGGCGGGCGCTCAGGAGGCCAACCTGAGGACAAAGACAGCAGACACCCAGTAAGTGGATCTCACCTGCACCTGACTAGCCATGGGGCCCTGCACTGCGAGGCCACTCTAGTTGGCGCCTGGCTCTCCCTGCCGCCTGACCATTCTGTTTCAACTTTGGCATCACCACGCTCGGCCCTGCCTGCCTTGCAGTCTCACTGCTCGCTCTGACGACCACCTGCCCGTGCTGCCTTCCCGGCTGGCCAGCCCTGCCACTGAGCCTCCGTGGCCACTGGGTCAGCATGAGCTCTGAGGTGAGGCCTGAGGTACTGTTTCTCACATGGCACTTCAGCGTGGATGACTGCCACCGCTCCTGGGAAGGGTATTGCCACTATGTCTCTGACCCTGCCTGCTGCCAGCCCACCTTCACGGTGTTTGCGGCTGGCCACTACTCCAGAGGCACCCTGTCCCCCAAGGTCCACGGGGACACTGAGCTGGTGTTTGAGGTTACACGGGCCCATGTGACCCCCATGGACCAGGCCACTACAGGCATAGTCAACTTCTCCAAGCCAAGCAGCTGTGGTGGTCCAGGCGTCTGGTCAGCAGGTACTAAGAGGAATGTCGCAGCCACCAGCGGGTTGCCCGTCCTTGGGCATCAGGCTCCCACATGTAGAGTATGAGCTGTTCAAAGTGGAACAAGAGCCACATGGGCAGAGCCCACAGATGGGTCCAGTCCTGACACTCCTGAGAAACGCTTACCCCCTTCCAGGACCCACTGCTGCTTTGCAAGAGGCAGGCCCAAGAAGCCCCCAGGCCCTCACGGCCAAGGCCTCAAATGCAGAGGCTCCCCACTGGGTGGGCACCATATCTTCCTGTCATCTCTCTCCCCATGCTCTTCTTCACTCAAGGACCGGTCCTCTTTGAATGGCTATGACGTCAGCCTTCCACTTTTCGGGTGGCTGTGAACCGTGTATGGCCCTCCTGCCCACACCCACCTGGCTCTGTGCTGTCACAGCATTACAGGGGAAGGACAGCGCTTCTCCAGTTGCTCTGTCTTGGACGAATGTGCGGCCCTGTCACTTCTAGTCTAGCCTGTATCCAGGGGTGCGGACCACAGACCTGGATATGGCTGCAAAATATTGTTTCTAAAACTCTACTGCTAGTTTTAATCCTGTCGTTGAGGTTGGTGTCAGTCTAATGGGCCCTTCCTCACCTTAGGTATTGAGACAGAGAGAACGTGCTATGATGGTGCCCAAGGTGCTTCCTGCCGCCTGGCCAGGTTCTGAGTTGCGGTCTAAAGATCATTAATTTGAGTTTAGCAATACAAACTCAGGCAGAGCATGAATTAAAGATGCCGTCTGGGGCTTTTGGTGCCTCTCAGCTCTCTGGCAAAGGCCTCGTCTCTCTGGGGCCAGCCGGCTTTCTTGAGTTCTGCCTGTTGGCATCTTCAGGCATCTGCCTTCGCTTCTGTAAGCCAGGCCTCAAGCTGGCAACACAGCACATGGATAAATCCGGTCCTCCGAGGCCACAGCACGGAAAAGAGGGCTTGATCTGAGCTGAGACCTTGGCCTCTCCCCGCAGGCTGCGGCCTCTAAGTCTCCCTCGCCCACGCCAAGCGCCTACAAGCTTAGGGCTCGCCAAGCGGGGGCACAATCCATGGAGGAAAGTGCATCTCTGCCTTTGGAAACTAATTAATACTAATGATGGCTGCAGCACAATGTGCTCTGTAATTAGCCCTGCATCTTCTTCCAGAATCTGCTGCTGTCAACAGACGGGGGTGGGGGGGAACCGTGGTGAGCATCAGACGGGGGTGGGGGAACCGTGGAGAGCATCAGACGGGGGTGGGGGGGAACCTTGGCGAGCATCAGACTGGGGTGGGGAGAACCCTGGCAAGCATCTTCAAGACTGCCCGAGGGGGAGGTCAGGGCCATGAGGCTGGAGGCAGGACCCAGCAAGCCTGACCCTCCATTGTCCCCACACCGAGATGCTAATATGTCGGGTCTCATCTGCTCAGGGGGGCTGTCATCCCTGTGGGGACCCTGCTCCCAGGCCCAGGCTTTATCTGCTCACTGAGAGATTAACTGGTGTCCTAGTGGGCTCAAGGGTTTTCAGGACCGTGAGCCACTTGTTCCTGCTCCTTCTGCCAACCCCCACCCGTGTCTCTTATCACAGATCTTGAACAATCCTATATGAGACTAATGATGCATGCAGAGGAAAGCCCTTGGCCTCTCCAAGACTGTGTGCAGTTCAGTCAGGCTAAGGAGGCCTCTCTAACTTATTATCCATTCTTCTCGAGAGGAAAAAAAAAGGCACCAAGTTAATATTCTCTGTGGGTCTCAGACAGCTACGAGTGTTCCTGGCATATTTACCAAGTACAAGAAATAATTAGATTATTTACAGTCCTGGACTACATGGCAGTGGGGAGGGAGGTTAGCCCCGTGGGGGTGACAGTAGGTGTCGAGGATACAGCCATGGCTGAGCAAGCCTCTGAGGCTTGAAGCAACCATGCCAACGTCCATCATCAAATTTAAATCTTTTAATAAAGTTAAACAGCCTGAAAAATGTTCTCGCTGGTTATTAAAAGTCAACCAACGAGACTATGGTTCCGAAGAAAAGACACGAGGGAAAGAAGAAGAAAGAAGAGGTGAAGCCCAGACGGCTGCGCCCTCCCAACGTCCCGCTCCCTCATCCCTCCATCGCTCCCTCATCCCTCCATCGCTCCCTCATCCCTCCGTCGCTCCCTCATCCCTCCATCGCTCCCTCATCCCTCCGTCGCTCCCTCATCCCTCCACCGCTCCCTCATCCCTCCGTCGCTCCCTCATCCCTCCACCGCTCCCTCATCCCTCCACCGCTCCCTCATCCCTCCATCGCTCCTCATCCCTCCATTGCTCCCTCATCCCTCCACCGCTCCCTCATCCCTCCATCGCTCCTCATCCCTCCATCGCTCCTCATCCCTCCACCGCTCCTCATCCCTCCACCGCTCCCTCATCCCTCCACCGCTCCCTCATCCCTCCACCGCTCCCTCATCCCTCCATTGCTCCCTCATCCCTCCATCCCTCCACCGCTCCCTCATCCCTCCATCACTCCTCATCCCTCCATCGCTCCCTCATCCCTCCATCGCTCCTCATCCCTCCACCGCTCCCTCATCCCTCCACCGCTCCCTCATCCCTCCATTGCTCCCTCATCCCTCCATCCCTCCATCGCTCCCTCATCCCTCCACCGCTCCCTCATCCCTCCATTGCTCCCTCATCCCTCCATCCCTCCACCGCTCCCTCATCCCTCCATCGCTCCTCATCCCTCCACCGCTCCCTCATCCCTCATTGCTCCTCCTGTGCTCAGAGCACCGCAGCTCCGGCTATCTGCTGCTCCCCACACCCCAGATGCATCTGCCTCTCTGTTTCTTGCTCACAGAGGGGGGTGGCTGGGGACCTCTGCCGCGTGCCCTCACTAAGGCTCTTTCACTCAAGTCTCAGCTGAACATCATCTCCTCAAGAAGGCCAGCATAAGTGCCTCACCCCCAAAACATCAGCCCCCGTCTCTCTTCCGACCAGCACTGCACCACATGTCAGTCAGTGTTAGAAAGGTTTTCAGTTTATTCATGTCTGTCCCGTAGAGAATGTAACCCCATCTCAGCATCTTCCCCGTGGGGTGGGAAGTGCCTGGTGCCTGGTGGAAAGGGCCTGGGAACACAGCTAACTCTTGGGGATACAGAGACTGGTGAAAGCCAGAGGCCCCTTGTGGCCTCCCTGGGTGAGAAAGCCTGAAGCAGCTTCCCTGTAGCTTCCATGTGGAGACATGTGGGTGCAGAGGGGGGGTTGGCATGAGGTTTCACGGTAAGCAGAGGATCAGCTGGATCCTGAGTCAGGGCTTTCCAGGGGAAATGTGGGGGGCTTCTTGCTGTAACAGGGAAGGTCATTTGGAATGGCTCAGCAGGTCCTGTGCCACCTAGTTAGGTGTGCTAAGTCAGAGGGTGTTTCCAGGCTGGGCTGTGTCACTGATGCCCACTATGGAGATAGCTAACGGAAGAAAAGCCTCTTTATGTGAGGAGCGAAGTGGTGGGCAGAGGCCAAGGCCTCAGAACCCCCCGGCCCTGCCACCCTGGCAGAGAGAGACCCAGGAGCATTGTCCTTGGCAGAAGGGAAGAGCCTAGTCTTGGCTGCGAGCAAAACAAAACAAAATTAATGTTCTCCACTATATGTGCAGTCACATACAGTCACGTTGAAAGGGCGGCAAAGCCCGTGCGGTTGATAATTTCACAGTGCAAGTCCCAGGAGAGCAAAAGAGCTTTTTTTTTTCTTTTTAATAAAAAGTTTAGATTGTACACAGCTCTCAGAGGCCCATTAGCTACCAGACTCTGCCTAGCAGAAGACGTTGTTTCTTTGCTTTTCTCTAAGCGAGTGTGTTTAATCTCCCAGCGGTACTACCGAGAAGCAGTGTATGCTGCTGACGTGCGGCCTCTCTCGGTGTGTCCTCTCCTGGGAGCCTGGGTGACTCAGGCGCTGGCTGGAGCCTCTGACGCAGGTGGAATTGCATTAGGGCCCTGGCAGTAGAGTCATTAGTCACTGATGAGAGCTGGGGGCAGGGGCTGTTCCCACTTACAGAGGTGGTCTTTGGGTAGCAGCCGTCCACCACCACCCCCTAGTCACCTGAAGAGATGGAAGACCCACTTCCACAAAGGACAGAAATCATCCGTCCACACTGGAGGACTCTCCTGTCGTCCAGGCAGCCCTCTCCTCCATGTCAGTCATTCTGTGGCCTCCCTGTTTCTTCACAGAGCTCAGCCCACGCCTTCCGGCTCCTCCAGCCCCTGCAGAGCTGGGTGGCTGCCCCCTACATCTCCATCACACATTTATCAACAACATCCTGTTTATTCAGGCTGGAGCTTCAGAACAGCAGACCTCCCATCAGAGCCCCTGCTGGGCCTCCCGTGTACAGTGTCACCTGGCCCTGCAGGCGAGAGCTTACAGAACACGGGCTGAATGGGTAAATGGCTGTCTGGTCTGGAGGCTCAGGATGTGGCTATTAACTATCTACAAGCCATCCACATGCTGGTTTCAAGCACTCTCCGTACTGCTTTTTCAGAAAGGATGGATAGAGTCAAACCCAGACATGAGACCTGGAGGACACTTGGCTTTCTAGGGGTCGTTGTTTTTAGAGCATCGAGGCTAACTCCTGCTTCAGGAGGCCACGGACTGTGCACCCCAAACGACTGAGAGGCCCTGAACCCCATGAAGGAAGCCTCCTGCCCCGGCCCTGAAGCCCCACAGCAGGTGACTGGCAGAGGGCTCCAGGCCATTCAGCCCCCAGTTAGAAAACCAACGGTGAGGAGGGCCTCCTCCCAGTGTGTGGCACTTCCTACAGGCATTTAGTAATCGATACCTCTTGGTTCTGTATACTCATACTGGGGTATCTTTTTAATCTCTTAAGATGAAGGGGGAAAGTAACAAGCAAAGGAGGCCTTGTTTGTTAAAAGAAACGCAAGGCACCTCGGGAGGAAGTCCGGCTCTCAGACGCTGAGCTGAAGAGAGTCACAGAGATGCTCCTCTCCCTCCATTTCTTTCAGAAGTTCAAGGCTAAATTGACAGGGAGAAGAGAATATGGCCACCGAGATGGGAGAGAGACTGAGCTGGGGCAGGTGGTAGGGAGCTGGGCCCTGACAGCAGGCCTCGGAGAGGGAGTTTCTAGGTGGTCAGGGTGAGGCTCAGAAGCAGCCTCATGTGTCACAGGTCTGGGCTTTGAGAACCAGCTGCCTGGCCAGCTCACAACAACAGAAGGGCAGAAGGGGTGGGCACGGGGCATCTTTGCAGTACTTCTCAGTGTGTAAATTAAGGAGCTGTGCTCACTAGAGCCAGAAAAGAACCACACATTCAACCCCTTGTTCAGTGACAGGCAGGAGCAGAGGATCATGGGCTATGAATCAAACCCTAGCATTAGATGCTGCAGGGAGGGCATCCCACTGTCCATGGCTTCCATAGAGGGAGTGAGCAAGAGCGCACAGCCAGGCAGCAGATGGAAGATTTTTAACCCTTTAAATAACCCTTTAAATAAGTCATGTGCTAGACCACACAACAGAAAACAACAACAAAAACAAAACAAAAACCTGCCTTTCCCAGCTCCTTTGACAGGAAAAAACAAACCATCAAACATGTCACATCTTTGTTACATGTTTGTAATCTAACAATTATGTTCCTAGAAAAGGAAAAAAAAATCTACATCTGCTAAATATGGTGATGAAATAGGAGGGACAGGAGTTCAAGGCCAGCCTGAACCTTGTAGTAAGCTGGATATTAGCTTGGATCACAGGAGACCCTATCTCTAGAAATAATTCCCAAACACTCCCCCCCCCCCACACACACACATACCACAGACACACACTAAATTCAAATGTATATACATATAGCTAATGCAATGTATGTGTGTGACTGTATGTCTGTGTCTGTGTGTATCTGTGTGTATCTGTGTGTGTGGCTATGTGTTTGTGTGTGTGTCTGTGTATGTTCAAGAAGCAGTTGTTACTCACAAATACAAACTGGGAAAGAAAGAAATCTTAAAAATTACAATATGCAGGAGGCAGAGGCAGGTGGATCTCTGTGAGTTGGAGACCAACCTGGTCTATATAGAGGGTTCCAGGCCAGCCATGGTTATATTGTGAGACTTGTCACCAATAAATAAATAAATAAAACAGAAAAGTAAAAAGACTATAAATTAGAGTTGAAAAAATCCCCAGAAATTAACAGCAGAATTTGGGGTGACATTACATTTTTAAAGGGGTCCATTAGAAGTGGAATGATGTTTTCAAAATCCCCACAGGCACAGTCAACCTTGACTTTTATACCCAGTACAACTGTCCAGTCAAGTGTGAGGACAGAATGGGACAGTTTCCTGTATTTTTCTGAGAAAAATTATGTTCCACATATGTCTTTCAGAAAGACCTGATAAGGGATGTGCTTTTACAGAAGAAGTAAAAGAAGAAAGACCTAGTTATTCCTCTCCTTGGCACTTACCCAAAGAATTCCATGTCTTACCATGGGGATATTTGCATATTCATGCTTATTGTTGCTCTATTTACTATTTATTTATTACCTATTTATAAATAAAATAAATTTAAAAATGGAAGCAACTTAGATGTCCATCAACAGATGGACAGATAATAAAAACACGGTGTGCATATACAGTGGATTATTATTCATCTGTAAACAATGAAATTGTGAAATCTATAGGAAAACAGACAGACTTGGAAAGAATATTAAGCAAGGTGAAAGAAAAGAAATGCATGTTCTCCCTCATATGCAGATCCTAACCTAAATTGTATATATGTTCATATGTAAATGGGTGTAAGTACAAACATGCTTTAAAATTTAGAAAGGATACCAGGGGGCTAATAACAAGAGACAAGGAAGGACAGAGTACAAGCAGCAGACACGTGAGTCCTGACAGATGATCTAAAGCTATCTTTGTTCTAATTTCAATTCGTTAATACATTCTTGTGGTGTGTGTGTGTTGCATACATGAATAAAAAATGCAATTGATGTTGGAAGTACACACCTTAAGTGAAGCTCCTGCCTTCAGAATGGCTGTCATGAGTGTTCAGAGGTTCACTGCGAAGCACGGAGTCTGGGGAATGTTTGAGAGGGTTCCTTAGACCTGCTGGGCACTGTCTCCATTTAGTCAGTTATAACAAAGCAATTGTGTTTTTTTCGAAAAATACAGTAAGGAAATAACTAAATAAATCAGAAAAGGGAAAATGGAGACCTGGAAAAAAGGAGATGCAACCCGAAAGAGAGCAAAGGAGATTTACTAATGTCAGTAAAAGAAGCACACGTGAGGTGTCGGCACAGATGTGGTCTGCAGTGACTGGAGTGGGACCTCCAAAGACATCTGGGAAAAATCAACATGGATGTGTGTGAGTGCAGAGACTTACCTGTCAGGGTTTGGTGTCAAATCCATTGTACAGTGAAACCTAAACCAGTAAGACACCGATTCAGCGACTCTGGTGGAAACTATGGGTTATGAATAAAAGGTTGATTCCCAGCACGACTGTCAGCCACGCTGCTCAGTCACAGAACAGAGCACTGCTGTAGCCTAATTCTATGGCATAATTCTTTGAAAGGAAGAGGAAGAAAATCTGTGCTTGGGACATGGTTGAGAGACTATGCAACCCCTTATCTTTCATAAAGGAAAAAAATCAAACAATAATAATAATATCTGAGTTCAAAAGCCATTTATAAATGCATGATATTTGGAACTGGAAGGGCTAGTCTGGAGCAAGTGCTGCTTGACCCAAGGGGCATGGAAGTTCAGGGTAGTACTGTCTGATGATTTTCATTGCATGGTCATCAGGTAACTTCAGGTTTGTTTTTTTTTTTAATTATTATTATGCACACAAAAGGCCTTGACATAAACAAACAAAGCCAATCGCATGCCTGTCTATCCACATTTGTGTGTGTGGTCCACATTACTTCTATCTAATGACATAAAGGGCAGATCCTAATGAAAGGGATTTTGAATGCTTTGAGGAAGCAAGACAGTGGACTCTTGGTTTGCAGAGAGAAAACATCGGTTAACAGGAGGATATAGCACTGGACAATCTGACATGGGACAGCCTCCACCCTGAGTCTATGGGAAACACAGGAGGAAGGAAAAATGGGTCAACAACTGGGACCTGGCCTTGAGCCATCAGCCCTTCCTCACATGTTGGCTGGCTCAATATTGGTGGCTGTTTTTATCATTACTAATGGAAACTATTTCTCCTGGTCAGGAGCCATACTTCAGAGCAACCACACGATGGTGGGGAGGGTGGAGGCACAGTGGGACTTGGCTTTGAAAAGCCTCCTGCCTTCCTACACATTTTCTTAACATTTTTTGAAGTAGAAGAAAGGTCCATTTTTCAAAAGGTCTGTAGCACGTATTTTGTGTTTCTCCCAACTTTCACTCTTTCTTTTCTTCTTTGAAGTGATTTTAGTGGTCAAACATTGCTAAGAAAACAGAAACAGAAGTTCTACTTGAAAAAAAAGAAAGCTCAGATTGTAAGTGCAATTCTGGGGTGTTTTCAGTGTCTGATGGGCACCCCACTCCCATTATAGGACCCAGCAAGTCCACAGATGGCAGCTTCATCTCCTAATGCATTAACAAAAGACCCTGAGAGTACGGTGGTTTCTTCTACAGGATAGCTCCACTTCCCCAGCTCCCATCCTGACCATCAGGACCCCACCCCACCTCCATTCTTTATCCCTACACCAGGAGCAGGGATATGATCTGGCTTTTGATTTGCAATCTTACTGAACACCATGGGGGTAAAGACCCACAAAGATTCAGGGGACACAAGCAAGTTTGGACCAATGCAGTCATCTCCCGACACACACACACACACACACACACACACACACACACACTCCTATGCCCTTGGCTGCAGTCTTCCCATAAGAATAGGGGACAGCCCTTTCTGCAGTCACAAGCATCCCTGCATCCCTTCTCTGTCAGTTAGCACTGCCTGTCCTGTGTAGATGGCTTTTCTCCAACCCTATGTCTGATGTGAATGTGCCTGTTTGGTGAAAATCAGCCATTGTTGGGTTTGGACAGCAAGACTTATGTTCACTTTTCAGATGGGCAAAGGCCAGTGTAAGGAGAGGACCAGTCAGCGAGAAGACGAGGAAGTGGCTCAGAAGGACTGAGACAGCAGTGCTGTCCTGGAGGTGATGGCACTAGCTATCTAACTTCAAAACACAGTCTTCCCTCATCCATTCACCTTCTATGGGCCAATCTCATGATGTCAGGACTCATCTGCACAGCAAGAGCATAAACTGCTTCAGGACACCTCAGCTGGCTGAGTTCTTGAGTTCTGGGTGCACTAGACAGAGGGAAAGTACCAAGTAATGACAGCAACTCTGTGTGTGCTAACATAAAATGGTCTCCAAGATACATTTCCAAGAGGCCAGCTGCATGGCGGAGCAGGTGGGAAAAAAATCAGACCATCTCCAGAGAAAGGGAGTCAGTGGGGAACCACCTTGGATCTGTGTCCTTTGGTCTTATGACTTCTTAGTTTTTGCCTGTGTTACTTTTCCAAAAGAGCCTTGGTGAATGCTTTCACATACACTGTGACTTTTAAGTCTGTCAGGGCTCAAAAGGCAGAGGCCAGCTCATCTACACTTGTGATGACAACAGCCTTGCCTCCTCCAACAGGATGCTGGGACAATGCAGAGGACCCCATGCAGAGGGGTACCTGCTCCTGGGAAGTTCTTCAGAGGCAAAATGAGGAAGCTGATCTCAGTCACCTTAAAATTTGGGTTCTAGTGCAAAGACCTGTGGTTTTCAGTTAATCTGATTCCCCGCCCCCGCCCCCAAAGGAGCAGGGAGAACGCAGAGCGATGACTCCTGGTACATTCTCTACATCACACCAAACGTTCTCAAGTCATCCATTCAAAATAATTATACATGGAATCATCATTTACATATATTCAGAGCACACGATTTATTGAACATTATATGGAGACAGCTCATACGAAAGTTTATGCCGTGGAGGGCAGGATTCATCAGACCAGTACACAACATGTGAGAACGCTGGGTGAACAGCTCTTTTGGTCTGGACACCAGAAATGTGCCTCCTTCCCTCTGGGAAATGTAAAGTCAGCCGTAAAACCATGGATTTATCACACATCAGACAAGCAGAGTGCACAGCGAGGAAAGAGTCCCTTCCTGCTCTGATTCTGTGAACAAGTCCCACATTGGAACAGGAAATACACTTTAAAATCATAAAGGAGAGATCAGGAAAGAAGAACATTCTAAAGCATCCCTCAAAACACTCAGTCCTCAAAATGATGATGTCTACTGAGGTCAGAATACTGAGGTCAAGCACAGTCCCAGGCTGCAGAGATCTTTAGAGATGAGGAAGGATGTAAAACTGGACAGGGACAGCATGAGTTACTGAGACTGTGTCTCTCTTCAATGAGGAGGGGGCAGTGACAGGAACATTATCTTGTGTTTATTATAGGAAGTTCTAAATGCCAGCAGTTCATATATTTTATTTAAAATCCTAAACAGAATAAACAAACACCAACAACCACCAAACAAAGAAACACCAGCCACATACACACACACACACACACAACCACCAAACAAAGAAATACCAGCCAAACACACACACACACACACACACACACAACCACCAAACAAAGAAACACCAGCCAAACACACACACACACACAAGAGGCCTGATGCATTTTGCATTTGACTTAGTGCTTACCAGTGAAATACACACTCGCTAAATGACTCCTGCTGATTATTTTCTGAGCACCTCATCATACGGAAAACAGACAAAGCACTTTAGGAACGTCTGCTACATGGATCATGAAGAAAAGGCAGTTTTGTACACAGGGTTTCACTATCACAGACAATAAATTCTGACCTTAGAGGCCATATAACAGACTCAATGGGAAAAGGTATTTTTTTCTTTTAAAATAAATGCTGCACTAGAGGGCTAGCAGCTGAATGATAGTTTGCTTCTAAAAAGCAAAAAGACTGGAATGCAGGCAACCCAAGCATAAAAAAGATGGAGGCCTTTCTGTCACGGGGAGAACTGGTGAGTCGACGTGTGGTGTGTACATGAGAATTTATCACGTCCGTAAGTCATGTAAGCTCTGTACTCTTGTTAGCATGGAGCCTTAATGAGATTGTGTTAAGAGATCTTATTTGTTTCCCATATTTGGTGTCTTCTGGAGGGAGGAAGAAAGGAACAGGTAATCTGTTTTGTTTTGGCCAGACATGGCTTTTGAGCATCAGGAGATGGAACTGCAGCTGCAGCTCCAGCATGCAACAGCCCTAATGGCTACTGAGGCTCATCAGGATGCAGGCAGGGAAGCAGGACAGAGCATCCGTCCTGCACCCACATCCATTAGCGAGATGATTAAACCTGCCTCGGCCCCTTGCTGCAGTATAGCAACTGTAATGGGGCATTGTTACAGAACCAATGCCTCCTGGTTCAAAATAAACAGCAGCATTACTAGACTGTGGCGCCCAGCGACCCACAGCCTCTCTCCTTCCCAGCGACATCTTTTCATCAGTGGAATCCACACTGTGGCAACATTCCAAGGTAGAATAACTGCCAACATTTGTGGTGAAGTGGATAATAGCTGTGTTTTTACTGTTAGCTTTCCTTCCTTTTCTGTAGAGCAGATGCACAATCTTCTAATGCATTAATTCCATTAAGGGAAAAAAATTAAGGTAATTATTATATTCACCGAAAACAACTCTCCTCCGCCTTCCCGGTATCTCTCTGAACCATAATACACAGATGTTTGTGTGTGCTATGCCTTTGAAATTTTTACACATACCTATGTAGCAGGAATCAATGAAAACAATATGCACGTTGCTGTGGAAATAGCACTAGCCCACTCCCTTAGGGGTCTGGCTCCCTTGTGCACTCCAAAGAGCAAATATTCTTAGTGACTGAGCCTAGTGTGTTGAGCATGCAGTGACTGGTGGAGGGCAGGAAGTGAGGCAGTGATTCACTTTGGGCACCCAAGCTGTCTGTGCCCTATGCTGCTGCGGCCGTGGCCATCGCCTGTTGCTTGTTAATGCATTTCTCCATGGGTTTAGAGGGGGCCCAGACACCATGAGCTCAGCTGCATTCAACCCTCAATAGGCCACTTCTATGATGCCAATTTTAATGAACTTCTCTCATTCCCATTTAATTTACAAGTTATGAGGAGCCTCCAGACACAGCAGCCTTACCTCACTGAGACAGAGTGGTAATTTTCTCTCTAAAGCTCCCACAATTCCCCAAGCACACGGGCAGCGAGCGAAATAGAAACAACGATATGCATTCATCATGTGGGATGCATTCAGGCCACACTAGGGGCCTGGCTCTTCCTGCTCAGCCTGGAAACACCAGCTGCGGCAGGGGGCAGACAACATGGCTGGTGAGCTGAGGTGCCTGGAGTGAATCCCTCCCTCTGCCTTGTTCCCTCCACGGATTTGCAGATCTCAACAAGCAGTGCTTTGGCATGCACACACAGCTGGTGGTGACTTAGTTCAGAACTAAAAGGTTCCCCACCTTACAGCACTGGGGCTTTTGAATGCCTGTGTGTAGGGCAGAGCCTAACAAGAGGTTTTGTGAGGTGCTCTACAGCCAGGGTAGTGTTGACAAAGGTTCCTACAGTAGTAGCTCTGTCTGGGGAGAGAAAAGGCCTCCTCCACATCCAGTCAAGCCAGGGAAGCCTGAGGAAGCCAGCAAGCAGGCCATGATCCCAGAGAGCGCTAACGGGGCCTCTCTGTGCTGAGAACAGCAGCCATCCAGCCATGCTCTGTAGGGAACTTTTAAACACAACTGCACCTCTGCTTGGCTTTGAGAAGCATTCACTCTCAGTAACAGTAGACAAGGCCAAGTGTAATTAGGATGAGCCTGGTGCCTGCCTTCCGGTTACAAAGTTTCACTCATCCCCTCTGTCACAGTAGACAGGGTCCAGGGGAGATGCAGCTACCACAGCAGCAAGGGGAGCATGGGCCGCTACACTGGAGAAGAATGTCACTCACACCTAGATCACAGGACCAGCTGCCCCAGTCTCTCCCTTAAAATAAAGGTTTTGTGAACTGTAACTAGAAATTCGCACTGGGGCCAGTTAATTTTGAGGAGCCTGAAAATGAGAAGTAATACTGCATTTTGGCCTAGACTCACGAGTTTGAAAACACCAGATCTCTGTGCAAAAAACAACAACAACAACAACAAAAAACAGGCACCATTTGGGAACTGTCAAGCTGCTTACACAGCACATATGCTACACAGACACACACATGCACACACAGGGCTTGTGTTCAAATTAATCTGAGGGGCTATTTAGCTCTAGCTGCATTCAGTGCTGTCTGACTCAACACAGCCTGCAGGCTGGGCACTGCTATCTTCACACAGCAATGCTGTTCGTAGGATTTGCTTGAGAGCAGTTAGCTTTCCACGGCTCACTGGAGGCTCTTCATCCCCCTTCTGCCTTATGTAGGTATAAGCCGTCTCTCTAGGCATAAACTGTCCACTGGTAAAAATCAATTTTGATTTTATCAGTATTTATTACTGCTGGTGCCAGCAGTTTAAAAGACCAGAGAGGGGAAACATGCAAAGTAGGAGGAGAAGAAAATTAAAGCCAGGGCCTCGCACGGATGGATAATAGTGCTCACTGTCTCCGAGAGGTGCTCTGTCTCTTTCCAAGCTTAAATTATCAACTTGGAAATTCAATCAATAGTGGTTGGTGAGACCCTGCTGCTGTGTCCATCTGTGAGCACGGCGGCTGGCGCCTCTAAAGCCAGGACACTTACTAAAGGAGGGGCAGCTGGCCCGTAACTGCGGAGGACTCGCCCTGGCTGCCTCATGGCTACTGTCCCACCAGCTCTCAGCGTCACACCTTCCAGAGCAGCCAGCTCTACCCTCTGCCGAGACAGCAGGCTTGTAGTACTCACCTCCTCTGGGCCGCACTCAGGTTTTCCTGCTCTGAGATTTTCAGAGAAGACACCCAAAATGTGCACAGCTCTCTTTAGAGGCCCACATCCAAGCACTCTTCCTACAGATACCTCTCTTCTGGCGTTCTTTAGTGATGGTGGTTACTCGGAGATTTACCCATTCTGCCTTGCTAACCTCCTTTGAGTTCCCATCGTCTCCTTGGTCAAGAAGCCCCAACTACCAAGAAGCCAGTCATTTCTCCAAGGACGGACTTCTGAGGGTCAAAGGAAGGATTTTAGGATCTGGAGTTTTTGTTGTTGCTGCTACAGCAGATGTCTGTGGCCTCTGGCCTGCTAACAGCACTCTGACAGCATACACACAATCACCGGCCACGGCCCAAGCCACAGCAGTTCCCAGACCCGCTTTCACCTCAGCAGCTGGCTATGCTTCTTTCTGACACACAGAGCCATGCCTTGACTACACTTGCAGACCCTGGCTCTGCATCTTAGAGCTAGATGACACCCGGGTCCTGTCTGGGGCACTGAGCTGCTCTGTTCTCAAAAGCTGCAAGAGGATTATTGACAGCACCTTAGACTGCTGAACCTCTGTCCACCAAGCGAGGTGGCCGCTCAAAGCTCCCCTCAGCTCAGTTGTACCCTCCCTTCCTCCGGTACACAGAAAGGGTCTGGAAACACTGTAATAACGGGGACAGCAGGGCTGCCCAGCATGTCCTGAGGGTACTGCGGGCTGCTTACCGCCCGGTGCCGTCTCAGCCGTCTCCAGGTCCCAGCTGGCTACTCGGGCACAGCAGCAGTGTGGTCCCAGGTGTCTAGGCCAGTCTTCCTTCAGATGGGCCTGTCCTGTTGGACCCAGGCCAGTCACTGAAGGGCCAAGGTCATGGAAGGGGAAGGACAGCCGGCCTGAGATGGCTCCTGCTGTTAAGCTGAAGCCAACCAAGATATAATAAAAGTAATAGTAATATATGTGTGTGCGTATGTACACAGATGTGTGCAGTGAAATCATTACACATGTGTTTCCCACTGATAGAGCTCATTTTAAAATCAACCTTCCATAGCACGCTAACGATGATTGATAATAAGAACCCCACACAGCAAATGTGACAAAATGACAAAAGGACTCATAATTTGGGGCTTTATTTTAATCTCTTCCTTTAGGATGCTACATAGTTGAGCAGAACTGGATCGGTCTTTTATGGCATGAAATTAATTCAGTCAAGACTCTTCATCACCAGCAGATGGATTTGCTGAGGGGCTCCCCTCCCCCCTCCCCGCCCCCTCTATGCCCTTCACCCCCTGCAGCCTGGCTCATTCATCCTGAGAGGGCAGGTCAGAGCTGGCCTATGATCTAGAAGGATGAGTGTTAGGGAGAGTGGGGAAGAACACTCTAGAAGGCTGGGACTCCAGAGATGACTGTCATTATAAAGAGTATCCCTCCTCAGGACAGCAGTTACTGACCTACAACAAGACACCCCTGACTCAGACCCTTCCCATCCCTCAGACCTCCAGAGCCTGCAGCAGCAGCTCCTCCCTCTCCGGTGGGGTGGTCAGGCTGCAACCCTCAGTGCCTGTGCTCTGGTGGCAGCAGGGACAGGAGATGAAACAGGTTCCATCAGCATCAGCTCTGATGACAACCCAGCTCACTACTCCAACCGACAGTAATTTAGCTTGGTCCCTTCAAGAGAACAGAGCGCAGACTGCGACTCCCTGCGGTGGGCCCATCGCTCCACTTGTGTCTCTCCCATGTGACCTACAGGTACACAGGATGTGGCCGCTGTGCAATGCACTTTGGCTCCTGCGGCTCTGTAGGCCTGAGGAGACAGTGCCTGGACAGAACAGCAGGCCTGGGGAAGCCACTTGGGTAAGAAAAGACAGCTTGCTCCACCTTGCAGGACTCCCGCTCCCACGGGCCAGCTCCAACGTGTGAGGAAGAGCTTCTTGCTTTAAGAGAGTGATCTAGCAACACGTGCCAAGGCCTACCCGAACTGAACGTGACAGCTACAAGGTGCCACTGTGGTTAATCACGGCCCGTCCTACTGCGGCGACAGACCGTTCTTCCCCCATCCGTTCCCTATACATTTTTAACTTTCTAAAAGATCATTATATTATGCTATATTTGTGTGTGCATTTGTGTGTGCATGGGGAGGGGTATTTAAAGGCAAGACCTGTGAGATGCCGTCATACATTAATTTCTTTTTACGCATGGTTATGATAAATTTAAATCCCATGGTGTGGTAGATCCATCCATCCAATCTGCCGTCCTTCGCATGCGGCCTCTACAAGGCAATCTTCCCGATGATGACGCCGACGATGAAGAACAAAACCACCAAGGCCAGCAGCCGGGCGCTGAGGCCTTCCTCCTTCCCGGTGGCAGCCAGAGCCGCCATGGGGCTGCTGCTCGGCAGCGCCTTCCTCACCCGAAGCCCGTCTTCTTCCTGTGGGGGAAGGGACAAGGGCACACTTCAGAAGCAGCTCAGGGCATGGCAGACACAATCCAGCCAAACGGCACTGTCAGGACCCTCCTGGCCTCTGTGTTCCTACCAGAGCTGTGATCTCTCTCTCTCTCTCTCTCTCTCTCTCTCTCTCTCTCTCTCTCTCTCTCTCAACACACCTGAAAACACCCCTCAACTCTCCATGAACCACAAGGAAAGGTCTTCAGGGGGCAGCCAGCAGGCTCTTCAGCCAAGTCTTAGCCTCACCTCTGTGTACCTGCAGGTCTGACCTCTGCCCTGTCTTGAACCCACAAGTTTGCCCAGTCAATTCATCTCTGAGTGAACTCCCAGGTATTCCTAAGATCCAAACCACATTCTGCTGTCCAGTGGGGACCTACATACCCTGCAGCCCTGGTGGTTTGCTACAAACAGGTCTAGGTAGATAGCCAAAGCAAGTCTCCCTTCAACTTTTAAACACATACTATGAGCATCCACTGTCACGACAGGGGAAGAGGAAAGGAAGCCTTCATCTGCCTTCTAACTAATGCATGGTTTCTGGTTGTCAGGCACACAAGACACCAGACCACACCCACCACGGTCCCCAGGATGGGTAAAAAACAAAGTGTCTGTCTTCCTTTGCTTCTGAAGGCCCTTCTCAGGCCCCACCCTGCACAGGGCCAGCGGCAGGTCACTCCACCATGACGCCCCACACTGCTGACACTCTGTCCTTTCCTCTGCTGCCTTCTTATTTGCCAAATGCCAAGAGGAGGCTCCCCGGGATATGCAGCTCTCCTACTGGACATGGGCCTCCTAAGGACATGGGTTGTAGCCGTCACTGTCTTGTCTTTCCCTCAGCTCCACTAACAGGGAGTTCCCCTGCTCACAGCTGAGCCCACAGCACCTGGCACATAGCAGATCTCACTATACAAAAAGGCAATGTCTGGCAGGATAAAGCGCCCCCACTACCCCTACCCACATGGACATGGAGATGGCTCTGACATGATTTTAGAGATATTCTGCTCATGGGCAAGGCCAACATCACAGCACGGCGATGAATGAGCTGCAGCCTTCAGTTAACTTCAAAGAAATGGGCACAGCAAAATGCAGCACTGACTTTATCTGGTTTACAAGGAAGCTATCCCTACCTATAGGTAGCTTTAAATGGTTCAGAACTCTGTTTCTGAAGAGAAACAACTCAAAGAGAAGCCTCTGCAAAGACACTGAGGCTGTTTGGAGCCGCTGTCCTCCTGCATCCTTCTCAGAGCTGAAGCCGGGGATGGCTTAAGGGAGTGGGCTGTGCGCATCTGCCGCCACGGTGGGTAGAGGGGAAACCTATTACATGCTTGGGTGGTGTCATCAAGATTGAGAACAAACAGGCCTCAGAATGTAAGCTGCAGCTAAGGTTCCTACACGCGCGTGCGGGTCTATCCATACAGAGCCACACTTCTGCAGCCACAAGTCAGCCAGAGAGATGCTTAGCACACAGGCCTGAGAAATGGGCCCGGAGTCACCAAGACCTAAGACCTCACGCAAACTGTGATGACGGCAACATGGGCTGCGTGGCCGAGGGAGCCTCTGGCCTAACCAGACAGCCTGCTGATCGATCGACAGCCCAGCCAGGTACCTCGGCTACAGCCTTGTTTCCGGTGTTCCTCCACAGGTCCCTCCCTGGGCCAGCAACCTTGAGAGCAGCTGAGGAGCTTCTGCCACCTAGACCCACTCAGACTTCAAACCGCAGGGCAGGATTTGGCCTCTAACTCACATCGCCCAGGATGGCGCACAGTGGGCTCTGACGAGGCCTATTCAGAGAACCAGCTCAACTTAGACCAGCGGGGTGGGAGTGCATTTGGGTCCTTGGGGAGACACCAGTTAGCTGGGAGAAAGCTCTGCAAATGTATCCCCTTAAGAGAAAAAAGCAGCCAAAGAAAAGCAACAGAACAAACCCTCTAGGCTCCCCTCCCCCACTCCCAGCGATAACCACTAGACCCTGAGAGGGTGGGCATTACCTTGAGCTGCCTGCTCTCCTCCCGAAGCCTCTGCACCTCCCCCTGCAGCCGCCTGCACTCTTCCATCACCTTCTTTACTTCTGTGTCATCGAGGGGCGACGTCAGGGACTTAGCAGCAGCTGGGGCATCTGCCTTGGATGCACTTGCAGGCGCGATTTTATTTATTTCTACGTCGTGCTGTCCAGACATAAAGGAGAGCCTGAGTGTTAACTGTCTCAGAAAGCACGGTATGCACAGCCATCCTCGGCACACAAGACACAGGGCCGCACCTCATCCACACGGTACGATGTCACATTCCTTGTTTAAATGGATCACTTTATCTAATATCTTGATAGTCTAAAGCTACTGGGCCCTAGAAATTATGAATAAGGACAAATAATGAAGGTGGGCTGAGGCTAATACTTCAAGGAGGAGAAAAGGGCCATGCATATTGCACTATCAAATTCCTGCCATGCAAAAATTAGCATACTGCAATTGTGCAAGCTCAGGAATTATCAGCTGCAAATTATGTTTGCAGGAGAGCTGAGCATCCCAGGCAGGGGCTGGGGTATAGAAGGTCCAAAGAGTGCATGCTACACGTAGGCCACCTACCAACCAACCAACCAACCAACCAACCAACCTACCAACGGGGCTGAGTGCAACCGAGTCAGCACGGCTCTGTTGTGGGTGTGTTGGGGTGTCACACATTCCTGTTTCCCTGCATAAAAAGGGCCGGGGTACCCCTCTTGGAGAATGAGCCAGTCAGTGGAAGCAGGGCTAGGAAGCACTCAGGATGGCCCCTGAGGTTCTAGGCAGCAATCTGAAAACCAGGCATCCAGTTCTCCCCTGATCCCCACAGCAGGGAGAGGCCTGGAAGGCAGAGCCCAGGCCAAGCCCATTTATCATGGGGCTGGGGCTGGGGCTGGGGCTGGGGCTGGGGCTGGGGCTGGGGCTGGGATCCATGTCTCTCTGATTCTAAGTTAACTTTCCTGCAACAGGATGCTGCTCTCTCTCTCCATTCAAAGAACTAAGGCGCCAGTAGCTGATTACAGAGTAGAAGAAAACACGGCATGGTTCTGACCCCAATCAACAGCATTCTTGGTGCTCATTACGATCATGTGAAGAAATACTGCAGAGCGTTTCCTCTTCCCAGCTCCTGCCATCCATGGTCCTCAGTGAGGGCCAGATGAAGTTACCACAGGGGGAGGGGCATCCAGGGAAGCAAGGGACAAGTAGGCCTCCCAAAGGGGCAGTGGGCATACAGCAATGCCTATGAAAACTGGGGGTACCCCTAGTGTCTACAGAGAAGGGTCTGGTTCATACCTGGCACTCCACAGTACATAGGACACTGCTGCCCAGTAAAAAATACCAATCCAGCACAGAATGCCAACAGCACTGGGGCTGAGAGCCTCTTGTCTCACAGCAGACCTGCGCTGAGGTGATGTGTGGGGATGGGGAAAGAGGGGTGAACGCTCGGGGAACGCTGACAAGGATGTTCTGCGAGTCGAGCGCCTGCCCACCCAATGATAGTCTTCCAGCCTTGTCTCCACACTTAGCCATCACGGGACTCATGACCTTGGGAGTCAACAGGCTGTACTTCTCAAGGGGAAACTGTTTCCGGTAGCCGCTTCCCCAAGGTTGACTCTATACAGCCTATCTGTTGACCTAAGCTTATCTTGTTTCTTCATACATTAGAGGGAGGAAAATAATTTGCCAACTTAAATCTTGGTTTCACAGGAGATGGCATGCAAATAAGTATCAGCTTGCAACATTCGATTACTGTTAACTAGAGACATACTTACTGGTTTAGCGTTTTCTGCTGGCAATTCAAACACACATCTAAGTTTTGAATCCATAAGGTCTTCCGGTTTTGCCTCCTTCCACTAAAACAATTTAAATTTAATAATCAGGGTATTATCAAGCTGCTGGAAGAATAATTCTCCTCCTATAACTGACAATTTCAGAAAAATACTCTTAATGAGAAAGCCCTGATGTATATCAAATAAAGAACTTAAGTCTGCTGAGATTTCAATATTTTTAACATGACAAGATTAAATGCACTAGCTCTCCTGAATATTTATCACACTTTACAGACCCTGCAGTCCTGCTGCCTGGCTCCTCAAAGCCTGTCCAAGCTCACTCATTGCTGCCACATGGGCAGTACAGGACCGGGGAGCACGGCGAACCAGGGTTACCCACCCTCTAAAGGCAATTCCACGTCTCCTTGAGACAAGGACATTTATGCAACAGGGCACACACTACCTAGAGAGCTGAGGGATGAGTCTCTAGCTCACCTTGGCAACCGCCAGTGGGGCACACCCACCACCCCCATCCACTACAGTGCCTGCACCAGGATGGCCCTGCCCGAGCTACCCCAGCCATCAACGAGGGGCTTTTCTGGTATGTGTCCCTCACTGATGTCTCCATTCAGATGTGGAAGATTGGAATACAGGAAGAGTTGAGAGTGACAGGCCATCAGGGCAGCAAGGTGACAACTGGGAAAGGGAGACACCCATCCGCACCCTCCCTACCATGCATGGCCTAGGTATGGCACAAGTAGTGAATGGGACAGCACACCCCCACTCACAGGGCCCCTGAGAGCACAGAGCTACACAGGAAGACACCGACACATGTCTGCTGTTCTGTGCAAGGCCCACTTGTGAGTCTGAGAGGATCACGGAAGGGCCAGCTCTGGGTGCCCAGTGCTGGTCAGCAGGACACTCAAGTGGTCTCAGGGATCTGCCTACAAACTACGGGGCAGACCACTTCCACACCGCCTGAGCCAACTCATCAAACCACACCAGGAGCAGGACAAGCCAGCAGTAATGTCACCTGAGTACCGGCCATTCTAACCCCAAATTTGAATCTAAATTTAATGAGGAAATAATGGAAGCCCTCCAAGCCCACCAACCTGGACCCTGAAGCCTTAAAACCCAAGGTGCCATGGAAATACCGTAGGCCCCTCTGGAACTGTCAGAAAACACTGGATGGGTGAGCCCCTATAGGGTACTGGTAACAGCAGCTCACTGTACTGACACAGAGACTGAGTACAATGTAGTGAACAGAGCCCTTGTTTTACGGGGCTCAGGGACAGTCAGCAGCCATTCTCCTGTAGGTAGCTAGCACAAGGAAGCCTATGACAGCCCAGGAGGCAGATGTTCACACACAGGACATCAAGGCAAAAGCAATGGGCACTGCTCTTGGTTGCCTGCATGGCGTCAGCTTAAGAGCAGCAGCTCAGGCCCACACAGCAGCAGGGCCTGGTGTGGGAGAATCAGCAGTCACCTGCATCCAACTCAGCCTTCACTCAGTGGGGCGTGTCCACAGCGCCCTTCAAACTGTGCTGCCAGACACTTAAAACAGTTATTAAAGAACAACCTGCCGAGAAATAAAAGCCCTTTATCAACCTGCAGCGCCCAGCCCTAATTGCTAGGGTGACGTGTCAGGCGTGGGCACACTCTCCTCAAAATCCCGTGGGCTTCATTTTTATGCCCAATTCACAGGTGGCCAAAAACTCAAGAAGCATCAACAAAGTCTGTTCAGAAACAGACCATAGCACTAGTGAAGCAGGCTCAACTCCAGACCATAGCACTACTGAAGCAGGTTCAGATCCAGAGCACGGCAGTAGGGAGGCAGGCTCAGATCCAGACCACGGCACTACTGAAGCAGGCTCAGATCCAGACCACGGCACTAATGAGGCAGGCTCAGCTCCAGAGCACAGCACTAGTGAAGCAGGCTCAGCTCCTGTCCATAGCACTACTGAAGCAGGCTCAGCTCCAGACCATGGCACTAGTGAAGCAGGCTCAGCTCCAGACCACGGCACTACTGAAGCAGGCTCAGCTCCAGACCATAGCACTAGTGAGGCAGGCTCAGCTCCAGTCCATAGCACTAGTGAGGCAGGCTCAGCTCCAGTCCATAGCACTAGTGAGGCAGGCTCAGCTCCAAGGGAGCACAACCAACCCCCCACCTTTCCAGCTACAACAAGGGGAAGCCAGACCAAATCATGGCCTGTCAACGGTCCACCGTCTGGCCTGTCATGTGTCCCTTCAGCACACAGAACAACAGAACACAAATCTGGAAATGAAAGGTCAGAGAAATGCCCCAGCTCGGTCTTATGACAAGGTCTCGCTCTAACTCAAAACTTGACTCAACCTTCCCTCTCTACCCCAAGGTAGCAGCAATGACAACAGCTGGCTCTGCCCCCCCCCCCCCAAAGCAGAGACTGAGCAGTGGGTGAGAAGGCCCGGCCACATTCAGCTTGAAAACAGAGACAACTGCTGAAGCGCCGTCTCTGGGCTGGCCAGATACTGAGGACCAGTGCCTGATGTGCTGCCACCCAGGTCCTTGTCACCTGGAGTAGGTGAGGAGCCACCTTTGGGGAGAATTGCCATTCTAATCCCTCTTCTTCTAGAAAAATCAATACCATAAAATACTGCTTATTTATAAAAACAAAGGCATCTTAATTTTTACCAAAATTAGGGACCCTATTAAACATGTACTTACATGGGGGAGGAGGAGTGGAAATGAAGGTAATTAAAGAACAAAGAAGCAGGCTCTATTCAGAGACAGACAGAGTAAATGCTTAGCGTGAGCAAGACCCAAGCTCCATCCTCAGCAAAAAACTGGAAGAACTCCGCTGACCAGACCGAGCAGAAAAGGAGAGTAACCCCAGGCAGTGCCCTCCTCGGGAGGAGGGCATTCAGTGTTAGGCACACCCCTGGGTGTGAGGGCTGGAGACAGGCCAGAAGCCTCCTGAGCGTGGAGAGGAGCACACGTGGCTGTGGTGCAGCAGAGGGAGGAGGGCAGAGAACGGAAGCAAGTTCTGCTCATCGAGTCAGTAAAGAACAGCCGTGGAAAACGCTAGTCATCAAAGTTAGGAAGGCCATACAGGGACCTGAGAGCACGCCTCCCATCAGCCACAGAAAGGCATGCACCCGCCATGGCTGCCCTAGAGGGCTGGAGAGGAGAAGAAGTGTTTGTACTTACTACAGCCTCCATATCAGAAGTGTCAGGCGGAGCAAACATAGACTGAACCATAAACTTGTGTTTACTTTTCTCATTGGGATCGTAATCGAAAGGCTGTAACATCACTGAGAAAGAAAATATGTCATTAGGATGGTCACAATGTGGTCATCAGAGTCATCGGTCACGCTAATACTTACACTGCGGAGTAAACAGCTTCCTAGTTTTCCCATCTGGACCCTGAGGAAGGCCGTAAGGCAGCAGAGACGTACGGCCTCCCCACCCCCCATTTTTCAGGCCAGCAGCTAATGCCAGAAAAACTGGGGACAGTCCCAGCCTGACAGCAGGTGCCAGCTGACCTGTAGGTGGGTCTGCAACTTGGGTGCCTGATTTGATACAAAGGTAGTAACATCCGCACAGAGCCACCCTCACACACCTTCAGCTCTCACTGAAGACAGAAAATGGGAGAAACACCAAAGCCCTATTTTTCTCAAGGAAACATTGCTAAATGATCTTTTTGAGAAAGAAAACAGAAAACTCAAATCGTTTCAGGATGGTTTTCGCTTCTCTCCACCCCATTTCCCACGCAGCTCATCAAGGTAAGACTTGAAATATGATTTTGCCAATAGAATTCTGGAGACGGCTTAAAAGCTGGATTTGCCACAGCAGGAAAAGCAATTCCGACTCCTGCCCGACTCCCACCCAGAACCCAGAGAAAGCTCAGCCAAGGCACCCCGCGGTGTGGAGGTAGTCTTGGATTCTGATGTACTTGGACTTCCTCCCTGATGACCCACCCAGGCCCTGTTACAGGAGGGCTGCTTTGTGACACACCCTCTCTGCTGCACAGCTTTGATAAGCCGTGCCCCTAGTGACCTTCCCTGAAACCTAAGTTCATGAACAGGGGAAGCCTCAGAAAGTTGGTGTGGGCCTAGTGTCTCCACACCAGAAACTAGGCTCCTGGCCCTCAGCACTATCATTACCCGACCCCATCCTGAGAGGCAGGTGTTGCTATGGGAAGAACTATTATTGTGTTGTCTGTTTTTCTGATAAAAAACAAAAAACCTGAAATAGCACCTAGTTTCCTCAGTACACACACACACACACACACACACACACACACACACACACACACACATATGCACGCAAACCCAAAGGTTCACGTCACAGCTCCTGCTCTCCATGCATCAAAGGGTGCCAGGCCTGCCCTCTGCAGTCTGCCCCAGGAGAGGTTTTTGTCTCCTAGATAGGAGGTCAAAGGCTAGCTGGGGAGGGGCTCCTGCCTGGTTGACTCCAGGGTTACATTCCCATAGTATGGGTCCAATCTGCCTGCAGTGGTGGCCTATACCTTTAGTCGGGCACTCTGGAGGCAAAGGCAGGTGCATCTCAGTTTGGGGCTAACCTGGTCTACATGGCACATGCAAAGCCTGGGTCAACCCTAGCACTGAAGAAGAAAAAGAAGCAAAACAAAGAAAATGCTTCTTGTCCTCCTCAGAGCTGTCTAAGGATGCTATTAGCTTCCAGTATGGGAGACACACCCACCATGACAGCAGTACAGCAGACTGAAGGAAGCAGACACGAGAAGCGGCCTATTAAGACATCAGATTTGCAGAAGCTGTCAACATCGCCAGCCTTCCAATTTCATGAGAATAGCTACTTTCATAAAAACTATTACTACTAACATGTAATTGATAGATTGTAATTTTTAAAGAAATTAGTCATTTAAAATTTTTTAATATAATAGCTATCACTACAGCTCACAAAGGCCTACTACACTCTGCGGTCTTCAGCTGTCAGTAGCACACAAAGTTCAGAGACTTCACAAGAGCATGGCTGCCACAGATGCTGCCTTCCTGGCCCTCTCTAGAGGACATCGACAGCCTAGTGCCTATGGGCAGCCGAATCTAAAGACAAAGGGCTATCGGCACCAATGTCTGAGCCATGGGCAGGCATATGGTCCCTGTGCTACTCTGAAAGTATATACCTCAAGACCTCAAAACTGCAGCTTCACCTACAGCCTCACTGCCTGACTCCCTGCCTACAGCCTCACTGCCCTACTCATGGCCTACAGCATCCTGCCTACAGCCTCACTGCCCGACTCCCAGCCTACAGCATCCTGCCTACAGCCTCACTGCCCGACTCCCAGCCTACAGCATCCTGTCTACAGCATCCTGTCTACAGCCTCACTGCCCGACTCCCAGCCTACAGCATCCTGCCTACAGCATCCTGCCTACAGCCTCATGCCCGACTCCCGGCCTACAGCATCCTGCCTACAGCCTCATGCCCGACTCCCAGCCTACAGCATCCTGCCTACAGCATCCTGCCTACAGCCTCATGCCCGACTCCCGGCCTACAGCATCCTGTCTACAGCCTCACTGCTCGACTCCCGGCCTACAGCATCCTGCCTACAGCCTCACTGCCCTACTCATGGCCTACAGCATCCTGCCTACAGCCTCACTGCCCGACTCCCAGCCTACAGCATCCTGTCTACAGCCTCACTGCCCAACTCCCAGCCTACAGCATCCTGTCTACAGCCTCACTGCCTGACTCCCAGCCTACAGCATCCTGCCTACAGCATCCTGCCTACAGCCTCATGCCCGACTCCCGGCCTACAGCATCCTGTCTACAGCCTCACTGCCCGACTCCCGGCCTACAGCATCCTGCCTACAGTCTCACTGTCTGACTCCCAGCCTACAGCATTCTGCCTACAGCCTCACTGTCCGACTCCCAGCCTACAGCATCCTGCCTACAGCCTCACTGCCCTACACATGGCCTACAGCATCCTGTCTACAGCCTCACTGCCCTACGCATGGCCTACAGCATCCTGTCTACAGCCTCACTGCCCTACTCCTGGCCTACAGCATCCTGTCTACAGCCTCACTGCCCGACTCCTGGCCTACAGCATCCTGCCTGCTTAGCCCTATACTAGAGAGCCCAGAGAACCACTTGATGGCAGGGCACACAGAGCAGGCCTAGTGGTGGTCAGTCACAATTCCTAAGTCAACACACACTGATATTCAGGGCACCAGTGAGGCTGACCAGAGAACCTCTGCCAGGAATGGGAACCAGGGCCTCTGGAGTGTTCTTCTAAGAAGCTCTGGGCATAAGGTGGGGACTTGTCCCTCCCCCATTGCAGAAACAAGAAGAGAAGCAACTGTCTGTCTCCCACTGGCTGTCCTTGGTGTATGTGACACTACACAGGCCCCTGGCACACCTAGGCCCGACACCCTGACTCACGAAGCCCTTCATGCACACCACCGAGTCCCTGCTCTCAGCTGCCACCATCTCATGTCAGATCCAGTTTCAGCAGAGATGTTATGAGGACATGAAGGAATAAATGTTGGTCAGCGCTAGCTCGTTGCAAATTGTGGCACAAATTATGTACTTTTTCCATGACAGGCTATAAAAGAGCTTCCCATTAACTTAATTTATTTCATTTAAATACCAGAGACACTGATGATAAAAACCCTAAGTGAACCGTCCCTCCTTTCAGAGCGCATCTGCTGACAGAACATTAAAAGAGGCCTGTTACCAGGAGACAACCTGGGCTCAGTCACCGCTCACCCACGCTGGGATAGGACACATCCTGCTGCATTAGGCACGAAGGTAGGACCCTTGTGAAGAACCTTCAGGGTCAAGAAGAAGTGGATCGATCACATCAGACTTCCCTCAAAAGAAGTGTGCCACTTAAAACACATGCTGGCTTAGAAAATGACGGCCTGGCTGCTTCCCGGGAGCCAGGCAGCCACAGGCCATTTTCACATACACCGCAGTGGGTCAGGCAAATAAGTGAGGACAGTCTAACGAGCTCCACTGCCCAGTCTCTGACTCTCACCTGGAGGTGTGTCCACATTCAACAAGCCACAACCACTCATCCACCCACTCACTCACACTCACTCACTCACTCACCCACTCACTCATTCACCCATTCACTCACGCACTCACTCGCTCACCCACTCACGCTCTTCTTCCCAACCAGAGGCTCTGCAGACTTTCTCCCTGTTTCTTTCCCACCAAATTAGCTTTCTAGATCCAGGAAGACACCCCACAGCGCCCCGACAGCACTCAGATGACAACTTCCTATAACAGCAGCTACTGCCCCAGCAGAAGCCACCCATCTGAGTGCTCACACCCTCTGGGCTTCCTCCCTTTCATTCACAGGTCAGAAGAGCACGGTCCACCAACTCTGTTTGTGGTGGCGGCGGAGGCACCACTGCCCTCTTTTGAAATGGAAGACAAGCATTAGCCTCTTACAGCTGGGGCAGCCAGCATGGCCATGAATGCTGGACTCTAAGCTGAGACAACTGGGAAGGCTCACACTCTCGCCACAAGTAAGTCCATTACTTCCTTCAGGGCCACTGTGATACTTTCCTGGGCCTCTACTCTTCAAACTGACCTCACCTCAGATGAGAACGTGGCCACCCTCCCTGGACCTCTCAGGCTCATGTGCTCAACTCAAGTAACAAACACCCGGCAGCCTGCTCCATCTGTGTTTGCAGAGCCCACGGCGCAGCCTCAGCCTTTCTTCAGGGTCCACAGAAGGGAGGCATGAGATAGGCTGTGCAGGTCAAACCTCAAGGCCCACTCTCCCTCCCTCCCTCCCTCCCTCCCTCCCTCCCTCCTTCCCTTCCTTCCTTCTAAAGGCTTTCTCAGTTTGTCTCCTGCACCATAGCCAACACCAGAACACAGCCTGGCCTCTCTTAGTGCCCTCCTGAGCCCCATCAGGTGTCAGATGATCTCAGGGAGACTGTGAGGCAAACCTCAGGACTGACTGTCTGCAACAGACAGACCCCTGTGTCTGAAGGCAGGGCAGTTCCTGGGCCTGGCGGCTCCTTCCTCGCCTGCTTTCTGAGTGCTCATGGCCAGTTCTCTCCCAATGACCTTTCCCTCTCTCCTCTGCCATGAGCCAGCAGTGAAGTCACAAAGGGTAGGTATGATGGGACTTCAAGGGAGCCAAAGACACCACCGACAAGGGCAGACCGAGGGGACTCGTCTCTGCTGCACCAAATCTTATGGATTGTACTTCTGGCTCGCCTCGCAGAGCCAAAAGGTCCTTTCAGCTAAGAATCTCTTGACCAGTCTTTTAGGTTCTGTCCTTGGGTCTTATTCATAAAAAGATGGGAACGGTCTTCCCAAGAAGCCTGCATCCTACAGCGAGATCTGAAAGGCTGTAAGCACAATTAAGCTGAGTTTTTGTTCGTAAAATATTTTAAGCCATAATCTAATCTGGTGAAAAGATTAGAGGCTTATCTTAAACTGTGGCGTAGGCTGCCCTTATCTGGGAGGGCTCATGGAGGCCATCCAGTTAAAAGGCTGCACTCATTTATCAGAGTCTTCCAAAGTGAGGATTGGATCCAAGGAAGGAAGGGCACTGCTGCTGAAGTCCCCACAGCAGCCCCTCCGTCCACACTGGAGACAAATGCCAGGCTTCCTGTCAACAGGTTAAGTACACTTCTACCCTGAGGCTCAACACCTGATTGTTGCACACACAGCTGCCTGGTCCAATGCCAGTAAACAGTACCATCCACCCGAGCCAGCACCATCATAAACGGATTAATTATCAATTGCAGTGCTACCCACTTACATTAATTGACCAACATCCCCACCCCAGAGCAGCTGATGCCCATTCTGTCCTCAGCACTTCGCTGGAAGAACTTTATGTCTAAACATAAAACGAGTCCTGAAGGGACTGTCAGACACCAACATGCCCCTGTGCTCTGAATTCCAGTTTAGAACACATACACACACACACACACATACACACACACACACACACACACACACACACACACACACACACACGGATACTGGGGGGCCTACGTTTGGCTTGAATGCACCTTCAATCCCGAGGCAAGCTGAGTATCTGGATGCTGGTGTCTTAATGACTCTGCCCATGCCCCCCGTGGAGACTGCATGTGTAATGCACTTGGCACAGGGGCAGGCAACGTGCACGACTGAACTGCAGATGAAAGCTCACCACTTCGTGCGATTAGAATTCACAGAGGTTATACAAATACTAAATTTAATGTCATATTACAGGAAGCCTAAGTATTTTTGATGGGCCCATAATTCTACCTCTTCACCTGCTGTATGTGCTGGCAAACATGGTTTGGAATATTAATGGAAGAGTCCCTCATTATTAAACTGCATCATTAAAAACAAGATCCGCCACACTAACAGCCTTCTACAAAGACATCTTCAGAAATTACATGCTCTAAAAAATATTTCCCTACCATGCAGTTCTGAAAGATCCTTAGTTCTGTGAGGCTGGGATGCTGTCCCCGCCCCGGCCTGGCCCCCAGGAGTCATGGAAGCTGAGGTTCTCCGTCCTGTCCTCTGGGAAGTCTCCTGCCTTCCCGCAGGCTTCAACATGCCTGTGCTGTCGAGGTGCAGATCCACAGGTGCAAGCCTAGCTCCGAAACCCAGGAGCATCGGGAGTCCAGGCCTGGCACTGTGGGAGTAACTGCTAGCCGGGCTGTGTCTCAGAACAAGCAGAATGCTGCAGCCAGAGAGTGAAGACAAAGGCAGGCCCAGATGTCCACATGTCACACTTTACCCTCTGTCTAACTGTAACTGGGCTGCCCAGGTTACTGAAAGGAACCCCATGCACACATATTCGCTGTGTTATGAAGGAAACAGCACACACAGGTCAGAGCCTGAGCTGTTGAAGTATGACTTAAAGTCAGGCTCACTGGAAAGGCAAGCAGAGCACCACAGGGTGTGGCTGGGGATCACTAACCATGCCTGCCACAGCCAAAAAGATGCAAAATGGGGTTGAATCTAGATGCAAAAGACAAGGCCTTTAAAGCCCAGCCCTGTCACCATCACTCCCATCCCCCTCTAGCTCCTGCTCCTTTCCCCTCCTCCCCCAGCCTCTTACAGGGATGATTTATAGCCTTGTCTAACAGCTAGTACCTCCCAGGGGTCTTTAGAAATGCAGGATACACTAACCCTGTCCTTTCCAGGTATCCTGTGACACCCTAGGTACTAAGTAGAACCATGCTGATACAATTTTAAGTTTATTTGATGGTCACCGTTTTATAAATTATGTACGAAAATTCACTCACAGGCACGTGCTTTATAGAAATTCTCGTAGGCCGTGCATATGTAAAATGCATAGAATTCCTTTGCTTTTTAAAGGCAATGCAAACAGTACACACCTCGTCTATGCTTGTGGCTGGCTGGCTATGTGCATAGACAGTGGCACCAGCAGAGTCTGTACAGCTGACCAGGCCGGCAAGATGTCAGCCAATGGGATCAGGACAGGCCTAACTTCACACTCAGGCTTCCTAACTGCTCAGCCAGTCACAAGTGGGTGTGAGCACACCAAGGATAGTGCTCTGCCTGTGCACCTGCCTTCTCCAGGGACTCTGGCTTACCATGCTGTCACCCCAATAGCTGCATCAATCCTCAAGGAACAGGCCTGGACAAGCACAGAGCTTCCTAACCCGAGATATACAAGAGTAAAATGTGACATTTGTACACCCAGCACCTAAAACCGAACAGGCTGCACCACTCTCCTGGTCCCCACAAGACCACCACCAACAGATGCGGGGGGGGGGGGGGGGGGGGGCGGCGCGTGCCATAGCAACTCTTCTCATTGGCTCTCCTACGTCAGCGGGGAAAGGGGCGAACATGTCACTCCTCCTGTCTCCCCAACCCTACGATGCCTTACATTTCAGAGCATTCTTAGGCTGTCGATGCAGCAGCACAGAGCCACTGAAGAACATCTGCCTATAACCTAAATGGCTGACAGTCATGTGACAGAGACCATGTGATGTGGACCACACACATCCATGCTGGCTCTGTGTTTTCAAGTCTGCAGAGGGTAGACTCAACACAAAAGCTGTCTCCAACGAGGAGCCACTGATCAGTCAGGACGCTTCTGAGACAGGAAAAGACTTGCTCCTGGTAAAAGATACCCATGTGTACACACAGCCACTCAGACAGACAGACAGACAGACAGACACACACACACATACACAGGCACTCAGACACACACATGCAGACATGCACACACATGTACACACTGGCACTCACACACACACACATGCAAACATGCACACACAGGTACTCAGACGCACATACACAAATACTCAAGCCACATATCATCTATAACATTAGAAAGCACACCTACACTACACAACTACCTGCTAAGATTATTTTATTCAGATAACCAGGCTGCCTGTTTCATATGAAAATTGGTGATTTTCATCTGCTAATAAACTCAAATTTTCTGAAATGTGTTAATGATAGAGAAATTGGCAGATCGTGGTTAACGAAAGGAGAAGGCTTAGACAGTTCAACACAATGCCCTCTGGTACCACACAAAAAGGGGGTAAAGATATAAGAATCCAGCTGTACTAATCTCAACAAAAGACTTAAGACACTCAGAGGCATCAAGATACCACATCCTGACCACTCCCTATTTCCAGCAGGCCAGACCCAGAGCAATAGCTCTGTCACACACCACTCAGTGATTCAAAATGGACACAAAATAGAAGGGACAATGTGTCCTGCACAGTGCACATGATGGGACTGTGTGGGGTCCTGCAGTGGGAACCCTTCCAGGGGCTGGCTACCAGCTAACTGCTCCTGATTGAAAATCTGACTCACAAGTCCAGACCCGGCCTTGCAGACTCAGAGAGGGACACAGGGGGAGCCGGGGCAGGTGCTCTGTAATGAGAGGCACCAACAGCGGCGAGGAATCAGAGTCTGAGATAATGAAACACCTTGTATCTCTCCAAAGAGGTGAATCATTTTCTTTTAGGTGTCAAATGAATAGCCAAATGTATCACAATCAAAATCTACCATGGAAAAACCCAGACAGGCCCCACTTCAGATGAGAAGCAGCCTTTAATGATGCTGAAGCTAAGGGACACTGAGTCACTCGCTGGTGTCTACAGGACATACACTCCCCCGCAGCTCCTCTGAGCAGCACGAGCTCTAATGAGCTGCAAGTTCACCAGTTTCTAAACACATTTAAACCCTAACATCTCACTCAGACTTCCGGAGTTCTCAAACTCAATTTTCAACGTGGGCACTTAGGCACTTATCAGCATCTTTTCAGAAGCCAGGCGTTGGAAATGTCTGCAGCCTCATAGAGAAGGGGGGGCTCAGAACACACGGGGTCCACAGCCTTGCCTGTGCAGCTCTGCAGCCCCACGTCCTCAGCTTTCAGGGGGCAAAGTGTACCTCCAATTACCAGATGGCATGAGCAAGGTCAGAAGCCATTTAGCATTAGGAAAATAATGCTATTTAGCATTCTCCCACAAAGCAAATTTGTTATTCAGCCCCTTCTGATTTGTCAAGGTGCAGACTGAATTCCGAATGAACGGAGGCCCTGCTCTACAGCCAAATCTACACCCGCCACTTTAATGCTGCACTGGCTACTAAGGTACCGAGATTTTGAGACGTGAATCATGGAAAGTCAGAGGTGCTAAGGCACCAAGTATTGTACCCAGAGGTGGGCTAGGAGAGGTGGAGAGAAGTCTGTAGCTTCCTGTACTACTCTGAACTACCCGCCCTGACAAGGCCCTATGGCTCTGGGGCCTTTGGAACCCACCCATGACCTCTAGGCTCAGGACTTACCAGACACATTGAGAGAGGCCCCAGCATCAATGACCCCACTGTTGGGACGCACGCAGTACCTGCGCGGTGCTGTGGTCTTCACTTTAAAACACACGTTTCGGTCTGTTGGGTTGCCGAGCTTTAGGTTGGTGGTAACGACATCAGTGAAGGGACCTACGTGGAGAGACAGACACTGGTTGGTGTCCTATGAGGAAAGTAGGAGCTCAGGAAGACAGGAGACCTCTGTGAGAGGTGAAAGGCCCTAGAACCCAACCCCAGTCACTCATGCTCAACACTTACTTCCACAGAACCACCGTGGATCTGGCAGAAACTGTACAAAGGACCAGGCATGGGTCCCCAGTGACTACTAAGAGCAGCGTGTCCGGTCTCAGGCGGACTCTGGGAGGGTAGGATTCTGGAGACAGAAAAACTCCTACCATTGTGTCTGTAAGGACAGCTGAGTACATTCAGAGCCCTGATAGCAGCTCTAAGCACTGAGGCTCCCAAGAAGCCTGGAGCCACATTTCGTGGTCCTATGGAGCCACGTTCCGTGGCCCTGGGCTGTGGTTCATTACTATTACTTATTCATGTCCATACTTTATTAGAATATTTTTAATTAAAAAAGTAAAACATGCTTCTTAAAACAAACCAAACAATGAAAGATGTATAAAGAGAAGTTAATAAGCTTCCCTTTGTGCCTGAGGTAACTAATATTAACCATGTGGGCGCTTGTCCAAACATCTAGACTTAGCAGCAATGTACATACCACACAATTGTTTCCCGTTGGCTAATCTATACCCGAGCAAAAGGACATCTGATCACTAGGCTTCTTAGGGGCCAACTGGGGAGAGGTGAACTGCAAGACCACTTTTTCTTGTCCTGTGGGCATGCATGTGTGTGCAGACAGCTGTGTGTGTTGCTATGGAACTAACCCAGGGACCTGCGTCTACACCCAGTCTCTGAGCCACACCCTAGGCCTCCATCCACCTCATGTGTACCTATTTCAGCAGAAGTGGCACATTCTTGTTTCCTATAGGCAGGCTTCCGACTCCCACCTTCAGTTACAAGCAAGCAGGGAAGGGGACTCTGTTTCCGTGGTTACAAGGATATCTACCAGGTCACCTGTCACATCTCAGAAGACCCAACAGACACTCAACAGTGTGCTCTAAAATGCTTGCAGTGACTCTCAGCTGCTGAGGGCAAGATTATCCTTTGTCCATCTCAGACCCCAGGGCTGTGTCCGGGCTCAGTAAGGGTCTCCAGACACATGCACCAAGAAGAAAACTACTCACAGGTAATTTCCTGAAAAATGAGTGCCTCGGGCTGGCTTCCTCTGAGGTACTCCAAATATGAAATACCCACTGAATAAAAGCTTAGCTTAAACACAAATGGTGGCTGGGCTGATGGGGAGGAGGCGCAAGTCCGAAATCAAGCCTGTGGCACCCAGGGCAGCTCCAAGGAAGCACCGAGCTGTCCATGTGGGATAGATGTGTGTGACGGGCACAATCTGAGCATAAGATAATGCCCACATTTGCTAATGGACAGTCTTCTCCATCAGAAGCCGCAGACACACAGCTGTGCCTGCAGCCTCACCGTGTCAAACATGAGTGCTCCCAACATGGCTGCTCAGCTTGGCTTTCACAAGGGGCTCACCAGCCACACACATGCAACTTCAGAATAGAAGCCTGGGGCCAGCTCCATACAGGATCCCGAGGTAGGTGGCAACTCAGTGGTAGTGCCTGCTATTCCATCAGCCCCTCCTCCTAGCTCTGCGGCTGCACCTCGCTGTCTGCGGGGAAGCATGCATGCACTGCAGTACATGTGACAAGATGGTTGCATCGCTCAGTGTCTGACATTTACCTAGAAGCTCTTCTCATATCAAGGACAACACCGCGGACATCTGAACACCTGAAGAGGTCTCCTCCAGCTACCTATCTTTCAAGAAGCCCTGACTCTGGTCCTCTGGGAACCAGGCTGAAGCCAGGAGAGAGGACTTCCTGAAGGATCCGGAATGTAGCTACATCCAGAACTGACTCCACTGCCATCCAGCCCTCCCACGCTGGGAAGCATGGGAAACGGCTAGCCTTGACTCAAAGGGTTAGCAGCCATGGGGGAGGGAGGGAGCTGGGTAATGGAGGCAACAGGTTCTTGGCCTCCAGAGAGAAATGAGACACTTGGTGTTGAAAATGTCCAGGGGCTTGTGGGATGGCAGCTCTCTGGAATTCTACCCTATCCCACCTGCACTGCATGTAGCTGACTCATGGGAAGATGGAAGGCTGATATGCCTTTACTTAAGGTGGGGATCACTTCAGTAAGCACAGTCTATAAAAAGGAGAGCTAAAAACAGCTCTGCTTTTCTAGGGCCAATGACAGTGGCAAGCCCTACACGCCTGCCACAGGTACAACTCGCAGGCACGTGGTTCATAAGACACACCAATCCCTGATCTGCAAGACTGGGTACTCAGGGACTTCTAGGGGCTGCAAAAAGGCCTGTTTCCAGCGTCAATAAGCCTATGGAAAAAAGGTCAGGCAGAGTAGGTCAGGCCTATCATCCTGAATTTGGGAAGGTGGAGGAAGGAAGATCAGAAGTTGAAGGTCGTCTTTTGGTACATGGCAAGTTCTAAGCCAATCTACAATACAAAAATAAGCCTTGTCTGGGGAAAAAAAAAAAAGGAAGTACACAGAATGGTCATTTAGCCTCAAGCATGCAGACACACTGTCAGTTCAGATATATAACATACCCACCACCACATGGAGAAGACAAAACACTTACTATGCCCACCGCAATTTCCAGTGACTCCCCTTCTGCTCCCCATTAAGCTGGACTGGGGAGCCCAGTTGTAGACCTCACCAACGTCTTCTGGGATTCTATAAATATAAACTAGATTCCACTGACTGAACACCCTGTGGCAAGTTACCCAGGTCTGCCTATTATGTGGCAATATAAATGGTTCTTCAATTTACATGAATCACATAAAAGATGGCCTAAATTATTAAAAGGCAAGTAATATTGGTAGCAGTGAGTGGGATAAAATAAGCTGTATTTCTCCCCTAGCACCCCGCCTTGGGTCTGGGCGCTAATTTGTAGAACTCTGGAGGGAGCCATGCTAGAAATATATGCAGTACAGACATCACTGGTAGAACAGCAAAGTCTCATGGGTGAAAATCAAGGCATTTTGCAAAAACAGGCCAATCCTCTTCGCCCCACTCTGGGCAATTTACTTCAAGAATTTTATTGAAAATAAATTCGATTTGAGTAATTACAGGAGATAAACCATGTTAGTGCTCGCCTTTCCCCTGTACTAATGAATTAGAACACACAAAAACCTCAATAAAAACGATGGGAAGGCTTATGGGCATCATTCAGATTTTTCCTAGTCACTTTCATTTCATAAAACTGCCATTTCCATTAAAGCATTATGTAAAAAATGGGATTTTATTCCACAAACATGCATATTTATCACCAATAAACATAAACATTGCTTATAAAATACAGTCAATTTTACAAATGAAATCTTCAAAAGTTAAGGTTTTTTTTCTTTTAAGAGATTGAAAAAAATGATTTGTGTCTCCAGAGTGGGAGCACATCACATCCTTTAATTACTTTCTTCCATGTCCTCTATCCCTTGGTCCAGATGTCTGTGTGAAATTAGAAACTCCACATCTCCCGGTGAGAATGAGCACAGAGAAGCAACCCCAACCTGGGGCAGATTCCCAGTGTGGACTAACATTCTTTGCTTCTATGTAACTGGCTGGAAGGAGTCTTTCTCCCCTGGTTACAGCCGTGTGCACCTGCAATCATTTATTAAGGTGGATGAGGACGCTGGTGACACAGCACAGCCGACAGAGTATAACCTCCCCCACTTGTTCTTGAGGGTTCAGACCCAGGAAGGCCCAGCACAAAGCACCGGCACCCTCCCAGACCCTCTGGCTTGCCTCTCTCTTTTTTAAATTACATAAGAAAGCTCTGGATTCCACCTGATGAAGAAAGCAAAGATCACAGACCACAGAAACGTGTGTGTTTGTGAAAGGAGACCTGGAGGACGTGTCTTGCGTGGCAGGTCACAGGACACAAGCTCTGACTTAAAGCACTATCTTCAAGTTCCAGAGAGGAGGCTCCAGGTGCTGAAGTTCTCTCTAGAGACAGTGAGTTTCAGGCCAGGAACCAGTAGCCCAGGAATGTAATCTCAGAGGCTAAGGCAGAGGGACTGTGAGTTCAATGTCAGCCTGAACCACACAATGCACACCAGAGAACAGCAGGCTACAGAGTAAGATCCTGTCTCAAACACACGACAAGAAGGCTGGATGAATCTAGCCATTGGGAAACATCCTGGGAACAAGAGTGTTTCCCCAGGCTTTAAAGGTCTGAACACTCGGTGACTGTCGCCTGGAGAGCAGCATTAACATGGAGCTCGTTAGGAAATCCAGATGCCAGCTTCACAAGAGGACAATGTGAGTGTTCACATCTGGCAACTACACAGGCCAGGGTGAAGTCCAGGGGCTTGGGGCTCAGCCCAGGCCTTTCTCATCTGCAGACTTAGGTCTGTTTTAAGACTCTGCCTGGTAAGTGGTAAGACTACATGATGGAAGAGGAAAAGAGAACATTGTATTTTTAACAGGGCAATTCAATTTTACTAGAAACTAAAGCTTAGCTTGTCTAACGCAGCTGGGCATGATGGTCGCCTCTTCAACCCCAACTCTCAGGAGGAAGGGCAGGAAGATCTCTGTGAGTTCAAGACCAGCCTGGTCTACACAGCAAGCTCCAGCCACCCAAGGCTACATCGTGACATCTTATTTCACAATGAATAAATGAATAAAATCTAAGTAAGACTGCTGAAAGGTAAAATGGAAGAGAATCTAAATGACTTGGGTGACTTTTTAGGAAACCAAGCCAGGTAGAATGTAAGGAAGACTCAGGACTGGGCTGGACGTCATTAGTACCCAGAGCCTGTGGGCTGGGCAGGGCTCTGAAGACGGGGTGCCTAGCCCTCAAGAAGCCCCGGAGCCCATCTCCAACACAGAAAAAGAATCAAATGAATAAAAACAGAAACATGTGCCATGCCGAAGACTGTTGCCGACAGGACGGAGGGTCAAGAGTGGCAGTGTGTCCAAGCTGCTCTGACGGAGGAGCATCTGCTGAACATTGGAGACTCCTGGAATTCAACAGCAAGGAAACATGCCACCTGGGTTAAAACCGGTCAGAAGAGCTGCAGGAATGGCACTAAACAAGGTGAAAACACAACAAGGTGTCACCACTTCTTCCTAATGTGGCTGAAGTCCAACACTGAGCACCAAACGTGGGGTGGACTCAAGGCGGTGGGATGTCATTGGTGCTGCGGGAACATGGGCTATGCAGCCACTTTGAGAGACAGTCAAGTATTTATTTTCTTTTTCCTTTTGTGGTTCTACTCAAATTTGAACTGAGAGGCTCAGGCATGCTAAACCAGGGCTCTGACCTGTACTCTCAGCCCAGCTGCGTGCATTCTCCCTGGCGCTCTCTCCATTCCCACACTGTAAACGGTTTTAACCGCCTCACCAGAACAATGTCCACCACAGAGGCAAAACAAGGTCCTTCAGAAGGAGAATACAATAAACTATGGAACATCTAGATGTAGATACTATAATAATAATAATAATAATAACAACAACAACAACAACACCAACAACAACAACAACAACAACAGATAAATCCACAGAAAGGCATGGCTATAGAGAGGGTAAACAGGTCCTGGGTGGACAGTGAGCACCTGTCAGCCGCCAGCAGACTCCAGGGTAGAGAATCAACTTCAGTGGGCAGCTGCTCTGCTGGGGACCCCCTTTTTCTGCACAATCTCCCATGAGCCACCATCATCTAGAGAAAGTTATATTTTATAAGAGGAGTGCTTGGTATGCTGCATCCACGTGTCCAGTGGATCCTGAGTTCAAATGCATGCAAGTGTAGGTGCAGAGGAGAAAGTCGCTGACCCTCTGTTTGGCACAGAAATAAATCCCTTCTCTTCCTCTTCTAGAGCTCACGAAATCCTAGTTTATATACATGCATCCTTCCTGTGTAATTTATCTCCTGGTGTGTTTTTGAGCCTTTGAAATCCACACTGCATGTACTGCCATACAAGTTACACACCAACCTGACATGTAATATACGGAGTCTCAGCCTTCCACACAGAAGCTTAAGTTATTAGCTTGGCTGCAGCTCAAGACTGCACACAAGGCTGCATCAGTCTCTTCTCTGTGACCCTCCAACAATAAGCGGCCACATTCACTTCAACCTCACAGAAAGCCTTTGGGCAGAAGCGCAGACCTCTGATGGATGTTGCAGGGACAACAAAACAGCCCTTGAGGTCTCAATACAATAGACTTTGTATATAGGAAAATAAATTAAAATTGGGAGACATGGGCCTTCTAGAGTCAGGTCTGCCGTTTATGTTTACCCCATCACAGTCTGTTTTTACTGTCAAGCCCTGCTGCCTTCCTTACCTGACTGCAATGTCTGTATTTGTTCCACTATAATGGAAACCACAAATCGCACTGGCTGGGCCTCTTGCTGACACTGGTGGTAGCACCTGGAACAATTCCAGAAGCAGTACAGAGGTTCAGCTATGCTGGAAGAGGGGGGGCAGGCAGAAACCGCAAAGCTGGAAGAGGGGGGCCAGGGAGAAACCCCAAGGCTGGAAGGGGGGGCCAGGCATAGACCCCAAAGCTGGAAGAGGGGGGCCAGGGAGAGACTCCAAAACTGGAAGGGGGCCAGGCAGAGACCCCAAAGCTGGAAGAGGGGGGCCAGGGAGAGACCCCAAAGCTGGAAGAGGGGGGCCAGGCAGAGACCCCAAGGCTGGAAGAGGGGGGCCAGGGAGAGACCCCAAGGCTGGAAGAGGGGGGCCAGGCAGAGACCCCAAAACTGGAAGAGGGGGGCCAGGCAGAAACCCCAAAGCTGGAAGAGGGGGGCCAGGGAGAGACTCCAAAACTGGAAGGGGGCCAGGCAGAGATCCCAAAGCTGGAAGAGGGGGGCCAGGTAGAGACCCCAAAGCTGGAAGAGGGGGACCAGGGAGAAACCCCAAAGCTGGAAGAGGGGGGCCAGGCAGAGACCCCAAAGCTGGAAGAGGGGGGCCAGGCAGAGACCCCAAGGCTGGAAGAGGGGGGCCAGGGAGAGACCCCAAGGCTGGAAGGGGGCCAGGCAGAAACCCCAAAGCTGGAAGAGGGGGGCCAGGGAGAGACCCCAAGGCTGGAAGAGGGGGGCCAGGCAGAGACCCCAAAGCTGGAAGAGGGGGGCCAGGTAGAGACCCCAAAGCTGGAAGAGGGGGACCAGGGAGAAACCCCAAGGCTGGAAGGGGGGACAGGCAGAGACCCCAAAGCTGGAAGAGGGGGGCCAGGGAGAGACCCCAAAACTGGAAGGGGGCCAGGCAGAAACCCCAAAACTGGAAGAGGGGGGCCAGGGAGAGACCCCAAGGCTGGAAGGGGGGCAGGCAGAGACCACAAGTTTGGAAGAGGGGGCCAGGCAGAGACCCCAAAACTGGAAGAGGGGGCCAGGCAGAAACCCCAAAACTGGAAGAGGGGGCCAGGCAGAAACCCCAAAACTGGAAGAAGGGGGGCCAGGGAGAGACCCCAAGGCTGGAAGGGGGGCAGGCAGAGACCACAAGTTTGGAAGAGGGGGCCAGGCAGAGACCCCAAAACTGGAAGAGGGGGCCAGGCAGAAACCCCAAAACTGGAAGGGGGCCAGGCAGAAACCCCAAAACTGGAAGAAGGGGGGCCAGGGAGAGACCCCAAGGCTGGAAGGGGGGCCAGGCAGAGACCCCAAGGTTGGAAGAGGGGGCCAGGCAGAGACCCCAAAACTGGAAGAGAGGGGCCAGGCAGAGACCCCAAAACTGGAAGAGGGGGGCCAGGCAGAAACCCCAAAGCTGGAAGGGGGCCAGGCAGAAACCCCAAAACTGGAAGAGGGGGCCAGGCAGAGACCCCAAAACTGGAAGGGGGGCCAGGCAGAAACCCCAAAACTGGAAGAGGGGGGCCAGGGAGAGACCCCAAGGCTGGAAGGGGGGGCAGGCAGAGACCACAAGTTTGGAAGAGGGGGCCAGGCAGAGACCCCAAAACTGGAAGAGGGGGGCCAGGCAGAGACCCCAAAACTGAAAGAAGGGGGGCCAGGGAGAGACCCCAAGGCTGGAAGGGGGGGCCAGGCAGAGACCCCAAGGTTGGAAGAGGGGGCCAGGCAGAGACCCCAAAACTGGAAGAGGGGGGCCAGGCAGAGACCCCAAAACTGGAAGAGGGGGGCCAGGCAGAAACCCCAAAGCTGGAAGGGGGGCCAGGCAGAAACCCCAAAACTGGAAGAGGGGGCCAGGCAGAAACCCCAAAGCTGGAAGAGGGGGCCAGGCAGAGACCCCAAAACTGGAAGAGGGGGGCCAGGCAGAGACCCCAAAACTGGAAGAGGGGGGCCAGGCAGAAACCCCAAAGCTGGAAGGGGGGCCAGGCAGAAACCCCAAAACTGGAAGAGGGGGCCAGGCAGAAACCCCAAAGCTGGAAGAGGGGGGCCAGGGAGAGACCCCGAAGCTGGAAGGGGGGGCAGGGAGAGACCCCAAAGCTGGAAGGGGGCCAGGCAGAGACCCCAAAGCTGGAAGAGGGGGACCAGGGAGAAACACCAAGGCTGGAAAGGGGGCCAGGCAGAGACCCCAAAGCTGGAAGAGGGGGGCCAGGGAGAGACCCCAAAACTGGAAGAGGGGGGCCAGGCAGAGACCCCAAAACTGGAAGGGGGCCAGGCAGAGACCCCAAGGTTGGAAGAGGGGGCCAGGCAAAGACCCCAAAACTGGAAGAGGGGGGCCAGGCAGAAACCCCAAAACTGGAAGGGGGCCATGCAGAAACCCCAAAGCTGGAAGAGGGGGGCCAGGGAGAGACCCCAAAGCTGGAAGGGGGCCAGGCAGAGACCCCAAAACTGGAAGGGGGCCAGGCAGAAACCCCAAAGCTGGAAGAGGGGGGCCAGGGAGAGACCCCAAAGCTGGAAGAGGGGGGCCAGGCAGAAACCCCAAAGCTGTAGGAGGGGGGCCAGGCAGAGACCCCAAAGCTGGAAGAGGGGGACCAGGGAGAAACCCCAAGGCTGGAAGGGGGGCCAGGCAGAGACCCCAAAGCTGGAAGAGGGGGGCCAGGGAGAGACCCCAAAACTGGAAGAGGGGGGCAAGGCAGAAACCCCAAAACTGGAAGGGGGGCCAGGCAGAAACCCCAAAACTGGAAGAGGGGGGCCAGGCAGAAACCCCAAAACTGGAAGGGGGCCAGGCAGAAACCCCAAAACTGGAAGGGGGCCAGGCAGAAACCCCAAAACTGGAAGAGGGGGGCCAGGGAGAGACCCCAAGGCTGGAAGGGGGGCCCGGCAGAGACCCCAAGGTTGGAAGAGGGGGCCAGGCAGAGACCCCAAAACTGGAAGAGGGGGGCCAGGCAGAGACCCCAAAACTGGAAGAGGGAGGCCAGGCAGAAATCCCAAAACTGGAAGGGGGGCCAGGCAGAAACCCCAAAACTGGAAGAGGGGGGCCAGGCAGAGACCCCAAAACAGGAAGGGGGCCAGGCAGAAACCCCAAAACTGGAAGAGGGGGGCCAGGCAGAGACCCCAAAACTGGAGGAGGGGGGCCAGGCAGAGACCCTAAGGCTGAAGGAGGGGGGCCAGGCAGAGACCCCAAGGCTGGAGGAGGGGGGCCAGGCAGAGACCCCAAGGCTGGAGGAGGGGGATCAGGCAGAGACCCCCAAGGCTGGAAGAGGGGGCCAGGCAGAGACCCCAAAACTGGAAGAGGGGGGCCAGGCAGAGACCCCAAAACTGGAAGAGGGGGGCCAGGCAGAGACCCCAAAACTGGAAGAGGGAGGCCAGGCAGAAACCCCAAAACTGGAAGGGGGGCCAGGCAGAAACCCCAAAATTGGAAGAGGGGGTCAGGCAGAGACCCCAAGGCTGGAAGAGGGGGCCAGGCAGAGACCCTAAGGCTGGAGGAGGGGGGCCAGGCAGAGACCCCAAGGCTGGAGGAGGGGGGCCAGGCAGAGACCCCAAGGCTGGAGGAGGGAGGCCAGGCAGAGACCCCAAGGCTGGAAGAGGGGGCCAGGCAGAGACCCTAAGGCTGGAAGAGGGGGGCCAGGCAGAGACCCCAAGGCTGGAGGAGGGGGGCAGGCAGAGACCCCAAGGTTGGAAGAGGGGGGCCAGGCAGAGACCCGAAGGCTGGAAGAGGGGGCCAGGCAGAGACCCCAAGGTTGGAAGAGGGGGGCCAGGCAGAGACCCGAAGGCTGGAGGAGGGGGGCCAGGCAGAGACCCCAAGGTTGGAAGAGGGGGCCAGGCAGAGACCCCAAAACTGGAAGAGGGGGGCCAGACAGAGACCCCCAAGGCTGGAGGAGGGAGGCCAGGCAGAGACCCCAAGGTTGGAAGAGGGGGCCAGGCAGAGACCCCAAAACTGGAAGAGGGGGGCCAGGCAGAGACCCCAAAACTGGAAGAGGGGGGCCAGGCAGAAACCCCAAAACTGGAAGGCGGCCAGGCAGAGACCCCAAAACTGGAAGAGGGGGGCCAGGCAGAGACCCCCAAAACTGGAAAAGGGGGGCCAGGCAGAGACCCCAAGGCTGGAGGAGGGGGGCCAGGCACAGACCCCAAGGCTGGAGGAGGGGGGCCAGGCAGAGACCCCAAAACTGGAGGAGGGGGGCCAGGCAGAGACCCTAAGGCTGAAGGAGGGGGGCCAGGCAGAGACCCCAAGGTTGGAAGAGGGGGCCAGGCAGAGACCCCAAAACTGGAAGAGGGGGGCCAGGCAGAGACCCCAAAACTGGAGGAGGGGGGCCAGGCAGAGACCCTAAGGCTGAAGGAGGGGGGCCAGGCAGAGACCCCAAGGCTGGAAGAGGGGGGCCAGGCACAGACCCCAAGGCTGGAAGAGGGGGACCAGATAGAGACCCCAAAACTGGAAGTGGGGGGCCAGGCAGAGACCCCAAAACTGGAAGGGGGCCAGGCAGAGACCCCAAAACTGGAAGGGGGGGCCAGGTAGAGACCCCAAAACTGGAAAAGGGGGGCCAGGCAGAGACCCCAAAACTGGAAGAGGGGGGCCAGGCAGAGACCCCAAAACTGGAAGAGGGGGGCCAGACAGAGACCCCCAAGGCTGGAAGAGGGGGGCCAGGCAGACACCCGAAGGCTGGAAGAGGGGGGCCAGGCAGAGACCCCAAGGCTGGAGGAGGGGGGCAGGCAGAGACCCCAAGGTTGGAAGAGGGGGGCCAGGCAGAGACCCGAAGGCTGGAAGAGGGGTGCCAGGCAGAGACCCCAAGGTTGGAAGAGGGGGCCAGGCAGAGACCCCAAAACTGGAAGAGGGGGGCCAGACAGAGACCCCCAAGGCTGGAAGAGGGACGCCAGGCAGAGACCCCAAGGCTGGAGGAGGGAGGCCAGGCAGAGACCCCAAGGTTGGAAGAGGGGGGCCAGGCAGAGACCCAAAGGCTGGAAGAGGGGGGCCAGGCAGAGACCCCAAGGTTGGAAGAGGGGGCCAGGCAGAGACCCCAAAACTGAAAGAGGGGGGCCAGGCAGAGACCCCAAAACTGGAAGAGGGGGGCCAGGCAGAAACCCCAAAACTGGAAGGGGGCCAGGCAGAGACCCCAAAACTGGAAGAGGGGGGCCAGGCAGAGACCCCCAAAACTGGAAAAGGGGGGCCAGGCAGAGACCCCAAGGCTGTAGGAGGGGGGCCAGGCAGAGACCCCAAGGCTGGAGGAGGGGGGCCAGGCAGAGACCCCAAGGCTGGAAGAGGGGGGCCAGGCAGAGACCCCAAGGTTGGAAGAGGGGGCCAGGCAGAGACCCCAAAACTGGAAGAGGGGGGCCAGGCAGAAACCCCAAAACTGGAAGGGGGCCAGGCAGAGACCCCAAAACTGGAAGAGGGGGGCCAGGCAGAGTCCCCCAAAACTGGAAAAGGGGGGCCAGGCAGAGACCCCAAGGCTGGAGGAGGGGGGCCAGGCAGAGACCCCAAGGCTGGAGGACGGGGGCCAGGCAGAGACCCCAAGGCTGGAAGAGGGGGGCCAGATAGAGACCCTAATGCTGGAAGAAGAGGGGGGCCAGGCAGAGACCCCAAGGCTGGAGGAGGGGGCCAGGCAGAGACCCCAAGGCTGGAGGAGGGGGGCCAGGCAGAGACCCCAAGGCTGGAGGAGGGGGGCCAGGCAGAGACCCCAAGGCTGGAAGAGGGGGGCCAGGCAGAGACCCCAAGGCTGGAAGAGGGGGGCCAGATAGAGACCCTAAGGCTGGAAGAAGAGGGGGGCCAGGCAGAGACCCCAAGGCTGGAGGAGGGGGGCCAGGCAGAGACTCCAAGGCTGGAGGAGGGGGGCCAGGCAGAAACCCCAAGGCTGGAGGAGGGGGCCAGGCAGAGACCCCAAGGCTGGAAGAGGGGGGCCAGGCAGAGACCCCAAGGCTGGAAGAGGGGGGCCAGATAGAGACCCTAAGGCTGGAAGAAGAGGGGGGCCAGGCAGAGACCCCAAGGCTGGAGGAGGGGGGCCAGGCAGAGACTCCAAGGCTGGAGGAGGGGGGCCAGGCAGAAACCCCAAGGCTGGAGGAGGGAGGCCAGGCAGAGACCCTAAGGCTGGAGGAGGGGCGCCAGGCAGAGACCCTAAGGCTGGAGGAGGGGGCCAGGCAGAGACCCTAAGGCTGGAGGAGGGGGCCAGGCAGAGACCCCAAGGCTGGAGGAGGGGGCCAGGCAGAGACCCTAAGGCTGGAGGAGGGGGCCAGGCAGAGACCCTAAGGCTGGAGGAGGGGGGCCAGGCAGAGACCCTAAGGCTGGAGGAGGGGGCCAGGCAGAGACCCTAAGGCTGGAGGAGGGGGGCCAGGCAGAGACCCTAAGGCTGGAGGAGGGGGCCAGGCAGAGACCCTAAGGCTGGAGGAGGGGGGCCAGGCAGAGACCCTAAGGCTGGAGGAGGGGCCAGGCAGAGACCCTAAGGCTGGAGGAGGGGGGCCAGGCAGAGACCCTAAGGCTGGAGGAGGGGGGCAGGCAGAGACCCTAAGGCTGGGCTCTTTCCCACATATCCCCTGCAGTGTGGCTCACCCTTTAAACTCACTATCTCCCTTCCCTACAGGACCAATTCTGCATGTTTGCCTCTGTTTCCATGAACTGGACCATCCATCATCACATCTAGGCCTTGAACAAGGTATCACCAACAGTCAGAGGGGCTGATGTCTGACAGGCCTGTGTGAGGTTTTCTGTGGTACAGGGTATGCTACTAACAGGAGCACATATGAAGTCCTTTCAGGTATGTGTTGTTCTCATGAAAGGGTCTGGATCCAAAATGTTATTGTAGGAGCTCTTCAGTTTTTAAAGTTTCCTTCTTTCTAAAAACAAAGAAAGAACAGGTTTAGTGCACTTGCCTGTTATCCAAGGAGGCTATGGGAGAAGGATGGAGAGTCTGAGGTCAGCCTGGGCTCTAAGAATGAGTGCACACTCAGAGAGATACCAGGAGGTCACACAGCACGTTCACAGAGGGTCAGCTCTTCAACAACCATGAACTCTCCAGTTGGTTTTCATAAAGCTACATCTTGTATTAGTTCACATATTAACTCAATGCTGCATCCGGGCAACAGTGGCACACATCTTTAATAGCAGCAGAGACAGAGGCAGGCAGATTTCTGAGTTCCTGGCCAGCATGGTCTTACAGAATGAGTTCCAGGACAACCAGGGCTACACAAAAATCAGTCTCAAGCAATGGCAATGAAAAGGAAGAAACAAAGGAAAAAAGAGAAATGAGGAGCACAGGCCTCCCGTGGACCCACATGGTCACAGAGGCCCAGGTCCTCATCCAGAGTCCCAAACACCACCCAGCTGCCTTTGTTTCCACCAAGCTTCAGTAGTAAGAGCTTCTGCCCACATCCCAACTCCACCTCTGTTCATTATATTAAGTCCATAATGTGTGTGGAGTTTGGTGCAACCGCCTATAACATCAGCACATGTGCACACACACATCAGGGGTTTGTCCCTGGTCACCCTGGGTCCTGATAGATGTCACTAAGTACCACAGCCCCAGCAGTGTTCCCAATGCACGTGCCAATGCTATGCTGTCTTTATCCAGATGTCAGGCTCCACACTGGGTGGTGCCACAGAACTCCCCTGAGGAAGTGCTTGGTGCCCGTGAGGAGGTGACAGGCAGGGTATGCTGGGTGTTAGGAGATGTGCAGAGTGGGAAATAGAGAGACCAGGTAAACAGGCCCAAACAGGAAGAAACCTGCCTGAGCCGTTGTGCCCTGCGGGGATGGGCATGGGGTCCTGCAAGAATCATGAAGACCAAACCCAGGAGATGCATGCCGAGAATGACTAGGGCAGGGAGGGTGAACTGTTATTCTCCACAAAATACATCTAGCCTTGCAGATGACACCAGAAGGCCCAAGCAGAGGTACAGAATGTGCAAATGACCTGGGGTTAGCTGGCCAAAGCTGAGGGCAGAGTGAAGAGTAGGGCAGACTCTTAGCAGGACCAGACTGTAGGACCTGCTGGGCTGGCACCCACAGGGCTCCATACTCACCAGAACACTTTGCAGGGGGCACTGGTAGCCAGTGGGATGGTAGTGCTGCCTCTCTGCCCAGTCTGTGTGGACATTCCCCAAGGAACAACTCCTTGACTAGATGGGGCGCCACCCCAGGCTGCTGTTGCACGTGCTTTTGCAGGCGCAGCAGACTGAGTTCGTGCATGTTGAAGCCCAGTGCCACCACGCAGTCACCAGAGACCCAGGAGCTCAGCAACTCATATGGAGTCCCTGGCAGCCAGGCCTGGCCTGGGGGCAGCCATCCTGTGCATTCCTGACCAACTGTTGAGGTGCCTGTCAAGGAGGGTGTGGTGGCTGTGGAAGACCACACCCACCTTGTGCAGATGGCAGTTAGATGTTTGAAACAGCCCAGGCTGAAGCCCAATCCTATAGCTCTTATTTTGAAATAGTCATATAAAGAACCCTACATACAAATAAAATTGTTTCAAAGAAATTTTAAGCCCAAAGTCTTCTAAACCAATAAAGTACCCTCCCCAACATCCTCAGGAGATAGGAGGCTGCCAAGCCATGTCACACCCATTATTACAGTGGAGGAATCAACACCCAGAGCTGTCACTGACAGGACCATCAAAGGAACCTAGGGCCAACTTGGCAGAAGTAGATGACAACCCCTACAGGAGGGTCACCTGACTCTTGGCTTCCTACCTAGCTCCTTAAACCCCCTGCCCTGACGTCTTCCACAGGCGGAAAACTGGAGTGCAATCAGCACTCTCTCAGCTTGAAAGGCCTGAAACCAGACTCGCAGCTACCTAGAAAACACAGCAAGTCAGACAGGAGGGCCCAGGAAGCAAGGTGCTGAGACTTTAGGCTATAGAGAATTTTCACGTGCAACACATGTACTACGTCTGTCTGAAGGAAGATGACAGCCATTTGAAAGAATGACCTGTATCTGTGTCTCAACTGTGTCTTAAAAGCATGTTGAGGGACACATAGATCACAGCTAGCTAATACAGAAAACACAGAAAGAAACTACACTAAACTCCTCTGGCGCATAAGAGAAAGCAGGAAGTGAGGGCCGGCAACCGAGGAGTAAAGACTCCCAGACTCCTCAATTTCACTTACCTCACTACAGAAAGGTTTAAATCAGAGTTAGTGCCCACTAACGTGTCTACGCTATGTCTGCAACGTACTCAATTATCTGGCTAGTTCTATGTTTTCTACATAAAGAAAACTCCTGTGTCCAGACATGATGGCACACACCTTTAATCTCAACACTGGGGAGGCAGAGGCATGTGGATTTCTGTAAGTCTGAAGCTAGCCTGGGATACACAGTGAAACCCAGTCTCAAGAGTTCAAAACATCCTGTGGGTACAAAAATATCATCCTAATCCACTGGCCAAAACCAATAGACTTCTGGCAATAGTCATTGGAATATAACTTATAAAAATCCAAGTTCCTGCTTAGAACATGTTCAGCACAGCAGTAGTCTCAATAATTCTAGGAGAACCTAACTTCCAACTTTGGCAGAAGTTGTTATCAGCATAAGAGATACCCTCACTTACCTAATAGACATTGCTCAGATCAGTGCGGTGGGTCACTCCTAAAATTACAGCACTTGAGAGGTAGAGGAATTGCTGCTATGAGTTCTAAGCCAGCCTTACAAATCACACCCACACCACAGAGAGAGAGAGAGAGAGAGAGAGAGAGAGAGAGAGACAGACAGACAGACAGACAGACAGACAGACAGACAGACTTGCTGTGATATTCTAGGTTTTTCTAATAGAAAACTGGCTGCCTAGATATAGCGCAGCCCTTTACAGTTCCTTAGGACATCCAGCAGGATAGACCCAATGCAAGCTGAATTTTATATACCCATTCCCCCAAAATCTTCAAAAGACAAATTTCCCTGTGCATAATATTTACCCCATCAACTAACAAACACCTAGTAACTTTTACAGAACAAGCCATTTCCCATAAACACAGCCTGAGTGCACAGAGGGGCCGGCTGAGAGACACCCATCTTAGGGGTTGGAATGATCCTAAAGCAAGGCCCTAAGTTCTCTGGGCTGCAGCCTCTGCAATACAAATAATGGCTCATGATCGTTTCAATCTCTCAGGCTATAGGATTCCCCCAAGCTGCCCCTCTTCCCTACAAACAACACAGACCATGGAGGACATGGCTAGTCTTCTGAGTCTCTCCTCACCAATGGGAGAAAGGGCAGCATGTAGCTGGTTGGTAGGATGGATTCTGGCCTGGTTTACTTGTTACTGAAGACCCTAAGTAGCCATTCCAGGACCCTCCTCTGTTTTAGGAGTATGCTCATTCTTCAAAGCTCTGCTCAAACATCTTTTTTAGAAAGGGTTAAGGACTCCCTCCACCAGGAGAGACTACTACATTCTATTGTGCTTTAACAAGCTGCTGACTTGCAGATGTGTATGCAGCCTGTCCCTGGCTTCTAGGCTTCCCAGCCCACTAGCCATTTTCCATCTCTCTGGGCATATTCCTTTACATGTGTACTTGCCACACCTACCCAACCGGCCTGGGACTCACTTTCCCCATTCTGCCTCTCCTTGAGTCAGTTACCTTAGCTTCTATTGCCTGGTCGCCAGCAGATTCTGAGGGTTCCACCCTCGAGACAGTCAGAACCAGAGTGCCTCTCCCCTTTCATTGCTGCTACTCTGGTCCATTGCACCTGTCTCTCTGGTCCTGATCATCACAGTGCTCCCACACCTAGTCAAAATCACCAGATTTTAACAGCCGGCCAATTTAAAAATAAATCTTTCCAAATCTTCCTGTACCCATCACAGCCCAATCTCATCTCTCCAGCAGTCCTTGACTGTGCCCTTAAAAGCTCATCTTACCCCTCTATCTTTCAAAGTACAAGGCTGCTGCTATTCCTTGACTTCAGGTGCTCACAGCTACCTGCTCTGCATTTGCCATTCCCAATGTCTAAAATATCTTTCACCAAACATCTCAGGTTTACACAAGTTGTATATAGGTCAACCTTTCAGCTCAAATATCACCAACCTCAGTAAAGTGGCTTCCCCAATGCCCTATTTAAAATGGAGCCCAGGGGTCAGGATATAACTCAGTAAAGTACATTTGCCAAGCATGGACAAGACCCCAAGTTCCATCCCCAGAACCACAAAATCTTTTAAATATTTTAAAATACAAAAATAAAACAAAAATCTTTTTTAAATTTTAAAACAAAACACACAAATAAAAGTAAGTAAAACACATAAAAAGATAAAAACAAAGTTGTTCCCAAATCCTTTAACTTCATGCCCGTCTTTACTCAGCATTCATCTCCTGCTGACACCAGAGTCCAATTTTCCTCTCTGGAAGATGAGCTCCATAAACAAGGAGATAGAGCAACTAGTCTGCTGGAATGGAGGATCCCATCCGTAACTAGGACTGTGACTGAGCACAAGACTGAGACCAATATGGCCTATCTCTAAAATTCAAGTGTGACATGAGCCTGAGTCCCGAGGTCTATCATAAGCTCTTCAAACTAACTTACATTATTCTTCCTACACAGCTGAGGTGTGGTGCAAGCTTGAAGGAGCCAACGATAGTTCTTAAATAGTGAATTCTCAAGGTAACGTTTCAATTATGAAGGATTTTCTGAGTCAGGCTTGGTGGCACAGGCCTGTAATACCAGCCAACCTAGGAGGCTGAGGTAGGAGCAGAAAAAGCTTAAGGCCTGCCTAGACAGCTTAGAGACACCTGCCTCAAAATAAAAAGTTCCCTTCCCTCACAAAGGAAGGCTGGGGATGGAGCTCCACAGTAGGGCCGTGCCTATCATTTATGGGATCCTGTCAGTCCCCAGTGCTAAAGAAATGAGAGTCTGTCAACTGTATGCACAATAGTTCAAAGTATGACAGAAGCAGGAAGACTGAGAACACAGTACTACCTGCTGAAGGGTGTGTGCAGCGAACAGGCTGGTACTTTAATGATATAAGTGGTCTCACTCACTCACGGGTGTGAGAATGAGGGAAAAGGGGATCAAGGATGTTTGCCTAACTGGATGTAAAAACATTCTGAAGACACAGGATCACATTCAGGGGTAAGAATCACCAAGGAAGGCAGGGTGGGCTGAGACTATGGTTTCCATGGCAACCAGGCTGACAGGCGCTCAAGCCAGCCAAAAGACCCAAAGAACCCCCTGGAGCCACAGAGTAGTCAAGGCACTGTGTGGAAACACAGTTGAAAGGGCAGGATAAGAGAAGCCTAAGGCCAGAATCCTGAGAGATGGAAACAGAGACAAGAAGAGGCCAGCAAGTCTCCAGGAGCTCCAACAGCAAGTCAGGCAGGAAAAAACCGGGAATGGACAGGGTCCAGGGAGGGGTAAAGAGAGGGATGCAAAGGCAAAGAGAAGACATGTCAAACTCACTGTATCCTCAGCCAAGTGAGGATGGAGGAGACAGGAGACAGGTGAGGAGAGGCCTGGGGAAGAATCAGGGAGCAAGGAACCCTGGGCTGAATAATCTGTGCCCAGTCATTTGGCTACACAAGGCTTGGGGAGGAAGGCCCCAACTAACACAGGACACCAAGGAAAACACACAGGGTCAAGTGTGAAGCCTCGTACTGGAGCAATGAATGAGAGAGAGAGGGAGGGAGAGGGAGAGGGAGAGAGAGACTGACTCAGAACTAAACAGGAGAGTAGGAAAGACAAGACGGTCTGTGTGAAAGTCCTATGGCCAAGGCAAGCACGGGCTGGAGGGGAGATGACACTAACCAGATAGAAGTGACAGCCACACTTAATCTGTTAAAGGATATGATCTTGACTCTGCTGGCCACGGGGCAACATTAACAAACTTAAGCAAAATATGGTCATATTTGCATCTCTGAAAGTTGTACCAATGTGGAGAAAGACAGGTCTCAGAGTGGAAGATCTGTTAAGAGGCTATTAGTCAGACAGAGTGAAACAAGCCAACCACAGAGGGGACAGGGTAGAGGTGGCCACAATAGTCACGGCCTGTCTAGGCTGCTCAGCACAGATGTGAGTGCCACTCAATGAGCTAGCAGGAAGAGAGGAGGGCAAGGAGAATGTGGTACCAAGGGCATGAATGCTGCAAACGGAAGACCATCCAAGTACCACAACTGTGGATAAACACCACCACACATGTAACATGACAGGGTGTACCTCAAGCTGCCCTCAACTCACCACCAGCTTCACGCTGTCATTCTGGGCACACCGAGTACAGAACCACATAACTCACCCTGCCCTGCCTCTCTGCCAAGGCTACCGCAGGAAGGCTCAGGGATCAGCTGGGAGAGGCTTTGCTGCACCTGGAAAGGCCGTTTACCTCAGGTGGTGCCTTCTGGGTGCACGCTCACCTCTCCTGATTGACACTTTGTCAGTCTCTGCAAGGTGAGGAAACCTCTATCATTTGTGAGCTCTGCTGACACCCAAGAGGTGGTTGGGACCACAGCCTGTTCTTGCCTAGGGTTTATGGGGAGGCAATTATAAATGCCACAGACCCTGACAGGACGAATTGGTCTTCACAAGAAGGCCCGGTGAACATGCTGCAGTCACCAGCCTCTACAGGGTCAAAAGATGAACTAACATTAGGAAATTACACCTGAAGGAGTGACAGGTCCCTAGTCTGTCACTGTGCTGGAGTCACATCAAAAATCTGAAAGGGGTCCTTGCTCTTAGTGAAAACGCAGGCAGGACGGATTTGTGCCTGCCACGCTCCCAGAAGTACTCAAAGGACACAGGCTTCATTAAGTTGAACCAAGCGACCTTTCTTGAATAGATTATTCAAGGCTACCCAGTGAAGGAGAGCATGCAAGTCTTGTACATAAATTTTTTTACAATATCAGGGCTGGAGAGGTGGCTCAGCGGTTGAGAGCACTGCCTATTTTATTCCTCCAGAGGGTCTCAGTTTGATTCCCAGCACTCACACGGCAGCTCACAACTGTTCTGAAACTCCAGTTGCAAAGGATCTGACACTCTCCCACAGACATACATGCAGGCAAACATCATATAAAAATAAATAAATCTTTTTAAAAATTAAACATGGTAAGACCCTCAAAATAAAAGAAATTATCCTGATGGCCATTCCTTCATAGGTGCAAAACTTCCACTTTACAGAGAATGAAACTGTGTGAACCAGCACTAAGGAGCTATCAGGAGAGGGGGTAGGAGAGACATGTACTAAATATCCTTCTAGACAACCAATTTTAAACAGCGAATATGTATTTTTAATATTATATATAAATAATAAAAAAATTTCTTATGAGACTATAAATTTTAACAGCAGTGACTCCAGACACCCCACGCATGGGAGGAACCCCAAGGTACCCATGAGGTCCTGTTTCCAGTCAACAACAGCTTCTGTTTAAAGGATGCATTTAGCATTTTGAAATATGGAGATTCTAGGAGGTATTTTATTACCACACCATTACTTTTTAAGATAATCTTGAAATGACCATCAAGTTCAGTGAGCAAGACTCTTTAATGCTACTTTTGTTTCTGAGGCAGAGGGGCCCAGGTACCCAGGCAAAGGCTTCAAAGAACCAGTGAACAAGGCCAAAGCTCTCTGGGTGTGATGTGCTGACCGTGCGTGGGTCTAGAAGGCCCTGAAATGACAGAAAACGAGCCACACCGGCACCATAATGCACCCTTGTTTTAGTACAATTCAAGGCTCTTACTTTATGAAAGAGTCCACGGCGAGCTCACCCTGGCTAATGGAAGGCTCATCTGTGTTCATCTTCTGTCATCTGGCAGACAGCAGTGCTCCTTCAAGGCCAGGTCAGCCTTCAGATGGCAGAGTTTTTACCAAATGAAAAGACAGATGGAGCAGTCTGGGAGAAAGTTCTTCATCTTAAAACTCAAGTTTCTAGTTCTAATGTCCTCTGGAACGTATTCCCTTGTCCCAACCCTCAGTTCCAACTACTCAGCCTAAGACTGCAGGCGCAAAATACTGCTCTGTGGCGGAAAGTGTAAAGATAAAAGATGGCGTTAATGCTACGTTAGAGCCGGGCTCTTTAAGAGGCATCAGTTCAGTCTAATTACTTCAGTAAGTCAGCACGGGAGAAAAGTTACTGGGGAACTACCAGGATGCCCAACACGAGCCCTCACGGAGAACCAGCCTGCCTTCCAAGTACAAGGCCAAGGCTGTGCAAACGTTTCTAAGAAGAAGATAAGAGAAAGTTACCTTTTAGTTCATTTCTCTCCCAGGGATAAGGTTTCAGAAGTAAATAGTACTGTCAATGAAGATTTAAGTTTGACTCAGTAAACTTAATGCCACTTGCTTTTCTGATGAGCAAGCTGGTTAATAATTAAATACGTGAAGATGATCTATTCAGGATGGATTTAAAGCACAGCAATAAAGAACCTTAAGCACGCTGCTGACATTTTGTTGTGCTGTAAAGCAGTCTGCCAACAGGATCCTGAAATGTTAAGGAAACCAGAGCTCTGACCCACTGAGCAAGCAGTGGGAAGGTAATTACTGCCAACAAGGACTCTAGCTTCTGCTTGGGAGACTGCTTCTGGTGTCTTCCCACCAAGTTTGTATTATACCAACTCAATGACCTGAACCAACAATACCAAGCCTCTTCTCTCCATACAAAAGACAGTATCTACCCACAAGCTTGGAGTGCTCAAGTGATTACTCCTACCTAGGTACTTAAGCTGCTTCTGACTTCCCAAATGTCACTGGCTGTGAACCAGCTTTTGCCAGAACAAAGCCAGGAGGCCTCGAACCCACAACAGATTGGTGCCTCTACCCAGTGAGGTGCTTAGCTATCATTCCCGGCTATGACTTCAATAGAAAGTGGTGTGGGGGTGTTGACTCCTAGACAATGACCTAAAATATACAAGACACCACACACCACAGAAGAGATCTGACTGAAGAGAAAGGAAAAACAAACCTTTGAGAGGTAGTGGGTAGACACAAGTCCCAGCTCCCGGGAGGATGGAAGAAGCAGTCAGACCCTACAAAGCCTGGAGGAGAAAAGAGAAGGGAACAGTCCTTCCACAAGCTTCTGAAGTCTTTCACTCTCTCAGAAAGTGCCCTCGTCTGAAGGGACTTCTATTCTGACTCCATAAAGATAGCTCATAAAGATCAGGAGTCCAAGAACCCCCCACACACACACGCACTGTGTCTTCCCATGAGCCTTTCTCCTCTGGGTGTTTACTACAGTGCAGTGTAGCATGGTCCACAGAACTAAACAAAGCATAGGAACTTGTAGGCTGTTTTCTTCTGTAATTGTGTGTGCATGCATGTACATATGTGTATGTGTATTGCATGTGTGTACTTGTGTGTGCATATGCAGCTGTGTGTATATACAAGTGTGCGTACATGTGTGTGCACATGCACAGTGTGTGTGTGTGTGTGTGTGTGTGTGTGTGTGTTGCTAGGGATCAAACAAAGAGTCCACTACCACTGACCTATATCGTTTTTTTTGGTTTGGTTTTATTTTATTTTTATGTTATCTTGAGAAGTAGTCCAATCTGATCTGGAAATCAATCTTTCTGCCTTAGTTTCCAAAGTACTTAGTTTACAGGCATATGTCACTACCATGTCCAGATTATAATGCGTTTAAATTTAACACATCACACAAAATTCCCAAGATTACAACCAATACTAAATCCCATAGCACATCTTCAACTGCAATAAAAGACCCATGATTCCCTGGATGACAAGTACTTTGATTAGCTCATAAGTGTAATTCATTTAGATGAACCTCAGAAATTAGAGTCATTATTCCGGATAACAGGAGGGAGACCGGTTAAATCCGAAGGTTCTCACCCTAAAATGAATTCCCTTAACACAATGAGCCAATTTACTGGGCCTCTCATTTTACTGTCTCAGCACTCAGCTTAAAGCAAACAAACCAAGAAACTGAACACCCCAGCTGGGCTCGTGGTGCCACGTACAATCCCAGCACCAGGAAGATATGGCAGGAAAATCACTCGCTCCATACCAGCCTGGAAGGCTTAGTGAGACTTCATTTGCAAGGCAAGGGCTCCCCGCTTATGCATGGCTGGCACTCATGAGACACCCCCCCCACATCAAGTCTCCACACATCCCTGGATGACTCTTACAGAGTGAGGACATTTGGACACCAAACCTCTGGGCTACCTTCCTGGCAACCAATGATGTTGGCTGGAGAAGTGTCACCTTCTTAACACTGCCACCAACCCAGGGTAAGAAAGCAAAAGGCGGCCAGGGAAGGTCACACGCGCTGAACCCAAAGAGCTGGGACACTGGGGTCTCCTCTGTCAGAGACGACAGTGTGTGGGGGCTTCAGGGCATCAACCGGAGGAAGGTCAGTCAAATCACACCCTAGTGGGTGTACAGACCTGACTCTCAGTTACCAGCCAGTCTGTTCCTCTATGCTGCCCCGCCCCTCCTACCCACAGCATCTCCAAGAAGCAAGCACTCCAGCTTTGGGACCTCTATGCACACTACTGTCCATGCCTGGTCACGCCCACCCACGTCCCCCTTGCTGTCATTGGACCTTTGTAACCAGAATCGGTGATTCTCTGTCATGATCTGACCTCCCACGCCCTGGGAAGCTGTTTCCCACACTCTCTAGTCTAGGTCACCTCATCTGCCCTCTCTTTCCCTGGATGCAAAGGACAGGTGGGTGTTGGAGAACAGCAGGCGACAGCAACCAACTGGATTTGAATGCTCCTGGGTTCTGACACGTGGAGGCAGACCAACGGGATAAGTGTGCCACATCACCGGCACGGGGAAAAGCTTCAGGCAACCCCAGTAAAGTCACTTCGGCTGTGGTCTTCCTTTCCCAGTCTCCCCCTCCAGAGAAACCACTGAGACATCACAGAAAGTCAAAGAAGTCCCTTGATAAACTTAGATCCTGACAACCCCTTCCTACATTGAAAGTACGTTTACGTAAAAGTGCATTCAACCTATTTGACCTTTCAAACATCACAGCTGACCCCAATCCAGGCTCACACCACCCTTCAGCTGCACAGAACCCTACTTCACAAAGCCCGTTTGGTAACATGCTATTCCTGGAGAAGCAAAGACAAGAGGATCATCTCAAGACTGAGGTCTTGGGAGGCAGAGGCAGGCGGATTTCAAGGCTAGCCCAGTCTACAAAGTGAGTTCCAGGACAGCCAGGGCTACACAGAGAAACCCTGCCTTGAAAAACAAACAAACATCAAAAAACAAAACAAAGACTGAGGTCTGCCTGAACTGACCTCAGAACGTGAGAACTACATATCTCTAAAGGAGAACACGAGCGTGTGACGACAGCTCAGGAAGCAGAAGCACTGCTGTGCAAGACCGGAGACCTAAGTTCAGTCCCTGGCACCCCGGTGAAGGAAGGACAGAAATGAATCCTACACAGTGTCTTCTGAGCGCCACACGCTCCCTGTGGCGCACATGCCCCCAGTCGCAATATATAAATGCAAAATAAATAAAAACACACGCGGAAGAGTTTACGCACATATGCTGAAGAACTTACACACATGTGCACCCCCACCACAGAGATGGATACTTGGTACACACGACAGGGTGCAAACACACGAAATATGCAGAGCTACAGTTATAACTGGATGGCGGTGCACTGCTGTGCAGTCCTGCGCGGGATCATGCAACACCATAACCTGGAAAAGGATCAGAATTTGAAATTCCAACTAGTCGCTACCAAACGCGCACCTAACAAGTGGGGTCCCCATAAGTGGGGGAACCTCTGGTGCTGAGGAGCCACATTTTAGTGGATGCTCCTACTTAAAAACTGTTGTGTATATGTCCGTGTGTTTGTTCACGCGTGTGACCTGTTGGGGTCAGAGGGCGTCTCGCAGAAGTCGGTGGTCTCCTCTGACTGTGTGGTCCCAGGGATGGAACTAGAGACCTCAGCCTTGACAGCAAGCTCCTTTATCTGGTGAGCCACCTCTACAGCTGCCTGGGTGAGGCTGCCTAAGGATTTTTGGTTTTCAGGGTAACGGGACGGCCTCTGCTTCCTCGTAAGAGTCCTTGCACACTGGAACCTGGAAGGCAACGTGCGCAGCCTCCGCTCTGAAGCATCTTCTGAGAGTCCGTGGGTACAGTGGCCAAGGAGCTGAACGTCTGAAACCAGAACTCAAATGCGACAACTTCCCGGTGGCAGAGAAACGATGACTCCCAAGCACCCCAAATCGCGAGCCCCCAGCTGTGGGCTACATGTGGGCTATGCACTGAGGGCCACACCGGCCCTGCTAAAGTGCACCTCCATTGAGCAGTTTCATCTTCTTCTTCCTAATCCCCACCGCTGTCTGCTGCTGTCTTGCTTACTGGTTGTTGAGCTTTATAGGCCTCCAATGCCCAATCTCATGATTCAAACATGCAACGAAGCAAGGCACAGGCTGGGCATGGACCCTGTTGCCTCGTGGCCCTTAAAATTAGTGAATGGAAACATACATACATACACGCACACACATACACATGTGTATGTATACCTATATATATGTACGCACATGTATGTATGTATGTATGTATACACACTATCTATAACATGGTCATATATAGTTGTATAAGTGCACCTTTTTAATCACCTGTGCATGCTTGCATGTATGAAGTGCACCTTTACACATAAATGTATACAGAAAGTGTACTATACAGAAAGTTTACTACACAGAAAGTGTGCACAGACTTCGTGGGCTGTCGCCCTGGCAGCTCGCTGCCTGGGTGGGGGGAGCTGACGGAAGGGTACCCAGGCCAACTCCATGCACTGACTCCACATGCATGCATTAGGCGCCGGGTGCATGCGGGCCTCAGCCGGACAGTGTCCTGCCCTCAGGGCGCGTCCCTTCCGGCGCCGGCTGCTGAGTGACAGCTCCCGTACCGGCCGGCCGCTTACCTCGGAACTTGAGCTCGTGCTGTGGCTCGAGGCTCAGGACCTGCTCCACCTTCGCCATGGTCCTCCCCGTCGGGGGCGGCGGCGCGGGCGGGGGGCGGCGGCCTGGGTGGCGGGGCTCAGGGGCGGAGGGCGAGGCCGCGGTGCCGGGCAAGCTCACTGCACGCACGACGTACGCACGCACGCCCCGACGCACGCACGTACGCACGCACGTAGCAGCTGCCGGGCTCCGGCAGTGGCCAGAGGCTCCAGCGGCAAACGGGAGACTACGCATGCGCACGGTTTGCTGGGCCACTGCGCAGGCACAGTCCGGGCGGCAGAGGGCGGAGCTTCCGCGGCAGAGGGCGTGGTCTCTCGAGGCTTGGGAGGAGGGGCGGTCTGTAGTGAGACTGTTCAGTAAGCCCCTGCAGGGAAAACTGTTGTTAAGTGCTTTACTTAATAATAATAATTAACAAGAATAAACTTCCACTTTCTTCCCGCACGTGTGGCGCCAGGCTCTACTGAGCCTGAATATAATAAAGTACTTATTATTCTCACAAACTCAATGTTTACGGGTTAGTGATATGTGCCAGGCCTTGTGACAGTTCATAAATAACAATTATAAATATAATAAACTGGCAATTATTGTTTGCTTATTTCGTGCCACTCTGCTGAATGCTTTCAGTAACTGTCATAAATAAAAGCTATTCTCCATTCAGTGTTTACCAAACCGCAAAGCGCTTCACTGAACCATTTGCTGATAGCATTATTTGTTTATGCAAGAAATACTTAGAAATACAATAACCAGAAAACGACCCCCTTCGCACCTTGCTAGGACCCTACTGAGAGAATAAATTAGTTTCACATATAAATCACATGATTAAAAGTGACTGGGAGCCTAGTTCTGTCTAATGCCCAAAATAAGCCCTGTATGCTCTTATTAGCAGTAGTTCATTGTGTAACATATACTATGTAAAATAGACGTTAATAGCCTCCTCCTCAAACATTCATATATGGAGTAAACATGACTCTGTATGGTAGGAATATCTATGTTGTTCTTGCATTTCCCGTGTTCTATAAACCTGAACTTATTTTCATAATAAAAGTTTTCAAGAGGTAGTCTCTGTCTTTTAGTTTGTGTATCTAGTCCATTTATACTTATTATATTTGCTGGCATTCCTAGATTTATTTCTGCTACCTTACATTGTTTTTCCCGTTGGGTGTACTGTTCCTTTTTGCCTCTCATTTCTAACTCGTCAGGATTATTGTTTTCCTCTCAATCTGTTCTTTCCTTGTGTGTTCTGCTACTGCTTCTTCAGTGCTTATTTTAATTTTTTTAACATGTGTGCTGGTTTTCTGAAAGTCTAGCTTTTATGACATTTTTGTTCTGCTCTCTTGAAGTTTAAGGACTTCAGTTCATTATAGTGGCCCACTGCTCAATTATATGCCTTGCTGTGCTTTTAAAGGAAACCGTGTTTCCTTCAGTCTCCGTCCTGTTTTGTCACACTGTCTCTGTGTTTGGCTGTGTTTGCCATACTTTGAACTCTTTGGGCCTTCTAAATTTGTTGATTGAGTATCTTTCATCAAGCTCAAAGCTTTTCAGTCAATATTTTTACTTTTATTCCTTTTGTTATTGTTTGCTTGTTTGCTTTGTTTTTGAGACAGGATCTCTTATATTCCAGTCTGACCTTGAAGTCCCAATGTAGCTGAGGATAACCTTCATTCTCCTGCTTCCACCTCCCAAGTGAGGAATTTCAGGTGTTAGCTTTCATACCCAGTGCATGCAGGGCTGAAGCTGGCCCAAGGCTGCACAATAGCCAAGCACTATCAGCTGAGCTGTCAGCTCTAATTCTCAGCCTCTAATTCTCTTTTATCTTTGAAGTAGGGGCACTGCATAGCACTGGCTAGCTGGAGCTCACTGTATAGAGACCAGGGTGGCTTCAAGTCACTTTGTTGCTGTTGTTGTTGTTGTTGTTGTTGTAAATTACAGCTAACACAGCACTTCCCATGTTCTATTTTCAAGAGTGTGGCCCAGTAATACTGACCCCTTTCCTGTTGCCTGCAACCAGCTGGTTCACCCATCCCAAACATTCATCCTTCAAAGCCAAAACTCCACAACTCCACACTCTTAAACGATAATCTACATTTCCTTCTGCAACCCCAGCCCTTGGCCGTCATCATTCTGTTTTATGTCTCTGAATTTGAGTGCTCTAGGCACCTGACAGAAACACAGTTATATCAGGCTCCTGTCAGCAAGCATTTGTTGGCATCCATAATAGTGTCTGGGTTTAGCAACTGTATATGGGATGGATCCCCAGGTGGGGCAGTCTCTGGATGGTCTTTCCTTAGGTCTCTGTTCCACACTTTGTCCCTGTATTTTTTCCCATGGGTATTTTGTACCCTATCTAAGAGGGACCAAAGTAGTCACACTTCGGGCTTCCTTCTTAAGCTTCATGTGGTCTGAGTATCTTGGGTATTCCAAGCTTCTGGGCTAATATTCACTTATCAGGGAGTAAATACAATGTGTGTTCTTTTGTGATTGAGTTACCCCACTCAGGATGGTATTTTCTAGTTCCATCCATTTGCCTGAGAATTTCATGAATCCATTGTTTTTAATAGCTGAGTAGTGCTCCATTGTGTAAATGTACCACACTTTCTGTATCCATTCCTCTGTTGAGGGACATCTGGGTTCTTTCCAGCTTCTGGCTATTATAAATAAGGCTGCTATGAACATAGTGGAGCATGTGTTCTTATTACATGTTGGAGCATCTTCTGGGTATATGCTCAGGAGTGGGTATAGCTGGGTCCTCCATTAATACTATGTCCAATTTTCTGATGTACTGCTAAACTGCTTTCCTGAGTGGTTTTACCAGCTTGCAATCCCACCAGCAATGGAGGAGTGTTCCTCTTTCTCCACATCCTCTCCAGCATCTGCTGTCACCTGAGGTTTTGATCTTAGCCATTTTGACTGGTGTGAGGTAGAATCTCACAGTTAGCATTGAGAGCAGAAGGCGGTGGGGGTGGGAGTGCAGCTAAGGGGATGTGTGAAGGGAAGGACCCTTCCCCACCCTCCCTGGGACATAATTTGCTGACTAAAAGTCAGAGTACCTTCACATGACCACCTCTTGTCGGCGAAGGCAACCACCCCTTCACAGAGGACTGAAGGAGATGATTATTCTGAACCAAACAAAAGTGACCATGGTGGGGGAATGCAGATGTAAACTCTCCCCAAGTTCCATATTCCAGTGAAGCAGTAACCCTATGGATTTTTATTTCAAATGCATATGTGAGGATATCAGGTGGACGGGTTGCAGCAAAGTGGGGAAATCCTACTATAGGCCATAGATACTATCTGTCTGTATTCTTGGCCCTTTGATTGGTGGAAACTAGGGGTCTGTGCATACATAAGGACTTAACCAGTGGTCACTGAGCTGTTAGGTCAGGTGTAGAAGAGGGCAGCAGATGGCTATCGGGAGGCATAAGATGACTTGTGGCGATTGGCAATCTTCCTGCCTCTCCTCATCACCGCTCGTCTGCCCTGCCAACCAGTCTTGGGAGATACAGCTTCTATGCAAGAACTATGGTTCACATGACAGAGCCAAGATAGTCAGAGCTAATGTGTGTTTCCCTGACCACGCCTCAGTCAAGGATTAAAAAAAGCCAAAAACAAAACCAACCTAACAACAGTGCGTCCTACGGTAGAGGCAGCCCTCACATCTCTTAATTGGAACAGTGCACCTCAGATGGTCTCTCACAGCGTCGCTGAGGCAGAGCACAATGCGACTAAGGTTTTTAAACTTAGTTTCAAGCTCTATTAATCTCTAAACCTTGTAATAAATTGCTTCCTTTGAAGAATGCAACTTAAAGCCAGAGGATCATGTCCACAGCCACTGTGACGCCACCTAAGTGATGTCAGCCACAGCGGAGCACATGCCTGTGTTCAAGGTCCTCCTGGCCTGCCGAGCAAGTTCCAGGCCACTCTGGAACTCTCTTAAGAAGTGCACACCTGGGATAGAGAGATGGTTCAGAGGTTAAGAGCACTGACTACTCTTCCAAAGGTCCTGAGTTCAAATCCCAGCAACCACATGGTGGCTCACAACCATCCGTAACAAGATCTGACCTCCTCTTCTGGAGTGTCTGAAGACTGCTACAGTGTGCTTACATATAATAAATAAATAAATCGTTTTTTAAAAAAGCACACACGCATGGCTAGAGTGCACACTGCCTTTTTCCTGTGTTTCTGTCTAAATACTTAATAAAGTTAGTGATTTTTTTCCCTTTAGTTTGTCTCTTCTTGAAATTCTTTTCGGCGCCATTGTTAAGCATGTGGCTTTCTGAGCAGAGGTCTCTGAGGGGAAAGGAAGCTCTTCAGGCTGTTGGCAGCAGTGCTGGCCTGTATCTCCCTGCCACCATCGCTGACAGCTTGAGGTCCCCCGGGGCTCATCCATTGTGCAGCATGTGTGACAATATCGCTTTCAAATGCCACCTCAGCCTCAGCCTCTCACTCTTAACATCTGGAATTCCTGTTGGCATTTTTATTCATGATGTTTTTGAAACTGCGTTGTTTTCCCCATAGCAGCTTATAAAAGGAATCCAGACGTCGTTGCCAGAACCTGGAAAGAAAGGGTGGGATGGGCTGAGGTGCCCTCTGTTACTCAGGAAACTTCTATTTGACCATACTGACGTGACTGCACTCATATCTAGGTCTGGCATCACGAGTGTTAGCATAAGATGTTTGTTATTGGAACTTGATAGACAGAGAGTAGGTGAGCTACTGAGAAATAGAGGAAGAAGGAAAGGAAACTGGTCAAAAATAAAAAGTCCCTATTTTTCAAGCCGGTGTTAGTGTCTCTTAAGATAACACATTGTCATCACTGTCATTATTACTTATTGGACTAGGTCTTACTGTGTACCTCAGTTGTCCCAGAACCCATTTCATAACCTGGGTTAGCTTCAAATTCACGATCCACCTGCCTCAGCCTCATGAGGGCAGACCTCATGGTCTTAGGCCACTACCCTCAGGTGCATACACTTGCTCTGCCTGTCTTTCCTCTTGTTTATTTATTTTTATTTATTTAGGCACAGGCAGCTCTTGCACGCTAGTAAGTGTCATACAGCATACAGCCCAGGCGTCTGGATCCCACCCTGACCTCTCTCATAGCTCAGATTGCAGACAATTCTAGACCTTTCTGTGGGTAGCTTGCTGTCGCTTCGGCTGCCGGTAACCCCCTCAGATGCTTTTCATTTGTCTTTAGTGTGTCCACAGGCTCCGTTTTGCCCCTTTTTCTGTCTGCATGGCAACATGGGATTGTAACAGAACTCCTACTCTCCTCCCACTCCCCCAAGGCATGACAGCATGGTTTTAGTGCTGGCTTTCTAGGTACTCAGCAATAACAGCAATAACGGTGCCCAGGTCAGACTGGGGAAGGGAAGTTCATACAGAAGGTGAGCAACCTGCCACCATGGCTGCTTTGTAAATGGGCCCATTGAGCAGGCAGGCGCGCGAGGGGAGGATATTGTCCCAGATGCCTGCTTCATTATTGGAACCGCTGTTGTAGACAGCACCTTCTCATGGGAATGTCCCTAGGCCTGATGGCCAGACTTCTACATCTCTACTCTCTGCCCATAGTCACATGTCTGTGCTCCTGGCCGTGAGGCTGTGTCGTTGCTCATGCACCCGTGTTCCCATTCTGAGCACCAGGGCTCACGGCTATGCGCCTCTGCTCCTGCCAGGCGTCAGGCTGTACTGCTGATTTATGCTCCTGTATTCCTAACTGTGGTCTTGCCTGCGCACCTGTAGTCTTTCTTGACTATGCACCTAGTTTCCTTTCCATACACTGTGTTCCTGACCATGCGCCCCCTGGCCATGCACCTGTGCTCCTGACCATGCACCTGAGTTCCTGGCCATGAACTTGTCTTCCTGCCCATACACCTGTATCCCAGATTAGCTCTGCTCCTGTCTCTAAATCCATGCTGCTGGCTTTGAGCTCCTGATCACCTCTCAGCCACACCAGTAGGAAGCCACAGCCACTTCTACTCTTGCAATTCTGACAGATGATGATGTCCAATTGACCTGTTACTATGCAAGCCTGTTAAATCGTGGGTGTGATTTTCATCTAGGTTGAAAGGGTTGATTTCCTATGGGATCCCTGTTTCTCTGACTGTGATTTACACTGAAAGTACAAAAGCTGAAGCAAGCTCTTGGCTTCCCATAGTTGCCCTGTGGCCTCGGAATGGCTGTCCTTCCCCAGGTCCTCCAATCCTCACTGCTCCGTCCCTACAGTAGCTGCAGGGCTCTCCACATCTGTGGCAGATGACTATGTCACACAATCGGCAGTGACACCAGTGTTTCGTAGGAAACTGGCTCCGCACTCTCCTGTGTAGTGTTAAGATCTCCGCAGCACTCACTCCTACCACATCAATGGATATCAGTCAAGACAGGTAGACAGTAGATGTGTTTGGCCGGCTCTCGTTAGCTGTGTGGACCCCTGTTGGCGTCCAGCTCAGCCAGGCCCTGTTCCTATAGCCACACAGAAATCTGGAGGTATCAAAACGTGGACCTCCAGAAGATACTGCCATCCCAAGGTCAAGGAAGCCCATGAAAGAGACCCTAAATGAGGTTGAGACCGTAAGTGAGAGCTCAGAGGAACCTCATGGAGGTGGACAGAGTCCCAAGAAAGAAGTGTTGTCCGGCCAGGGCCATGCTCCTTGCTACGGGAATGCTTGGAGGCTGTAATGCACTACTCTTTCTAGGAAGATAAGAACTGACACCCCATTCATCCCCGATAGCACACAAAAGACAACCTAAAGAAATGACTCCATTCTCTTACTACAAGTTCATCCAGTTTAGAGGGTCTTCTCCCAGAAGCATAGATGAGGGGTTACTCACCAGGGACATGCATGACACAAGACTCCTGCAGCATGAGTAATAACTCAAGAAAGCTGTATCCCTGGAGCTACTTGTCCAAATTTTAGGCAGCCACGTTGAAGAGACTCCTCTCCCTCAGCAGGTGCTCGATGTTTGTATAACCTTAGGGCCTTGTGAATTTTATAACTTTCTAACCTTCCTGAGGGTTGTAAGTTTTATGGACATTCTGAACCTTGTATGTTTCCTAAATTTGACCCGGCTTCCTCCTCCTCCCCCTCCTCAGGTGGGGCTGCTTCAGTGTAGAGAGGGAAAGCCACACAATAGGTTATTTCTGGGATTATAAGAAACACCAGGAGACTGGGACATTATGCTGTTGGATAAAGGGCCATTGCTAAATTGACAGTGACAAACATGGGCAGCAAGTATTTCTCGTGCCCTCATTCCTCATTCCTCATGGCTGTGATGTCTTTCTTAAGTACCTGTCCTGGTGGAACATGTCAGGAGCCTTACCTGACAAGAAATGACACTTGCAAACCCACAGAGAGATACCAGTTCCCTGTCTTCCACCCACTTTCCTTTCTTTAAACATGATAAACATCTTTTTTAAAAAAAATTTGAGAGCATGTCTTGCTATATAACTTGGTTTGTGTTCTCCATTCCTCTGCCTCGGCCTCCTGAGTCCTGGAATTACAGGGGTGGAGCTGACACTGCAATTACCCTGTAGCTAAGCAGCAGAGAGCCTCACAGCCTCAGCAGCAGTTGTGTTCTTTCTCTCACACTGGCAGTAGCCTGATGGCGACTCTCATTTGTGGGCTCTATTGCTGCCTGCCATCCATCACGCTGAGCAGGAATGTGAGAGGCTGGTCTCCTCGTATCCATGGTGAGGAGCCAGGGCTGATTGCTGGTTCTCAGCTTGTGTGAGCGAAAGCTCCTGAATAGAAGCTGTGTCTGCAGAGACGCTAATTAGCATCTCGGAAACGGGAATGTTGCAGGTCCAAAGGCTACTTACCTTATCTCGGGCTAGCTGTAAGCCATTCCTGCTCTAACTCTGTGTCAGAAATAACATCCCGTGACTAACAGGTAAAGACTGGCTGGAATCTAGTAACTTAGCTGATTGCTAGTTTTCCCCAATCCAAGAATGTTTCAAGATGGCATCATGGGCCTATAGAAAAATCTTCCCTCATCTCACAGTGCCTGCCTCTCTGATGGACCCACCAATGCATTCTAACATTGTTCTGATCTATCCCTTTCTTTGTTCTGTAAAACTATAAAAACCACTGATGAAACCGATTCCACACTGGGAGATGGAATTTGCTGTAACCTACATCCATGTTCCTAGGCCACAGCCACTCAGAGGTTTGTTTCCTAGGTGACTCCAGAGCCTGTCAAGTTGATAATATTAAGCACTGTAGACAACAACTGCAAGTTTGGTGGTTGTTTTGTTATTGTTGTAGATTTTCAAATTTTTAGATGTGTATGTGTGTGTGTGTGTGTGTATGTCTCTCATGTGTGTGTATGTGTGTGTGTGCGCATGTCTCTCATGTGTGTATGTGTGTGTGTGTGTGTGTGTGTGTGTGTGTGTGTGTGTGTGTGTTTGTGCACTCGAGTGCAGGTATCCGCAGAGGTCAGAGGCATCAGATACCTTTGAGGCTGGAGTCTCAGGTGGTGGTGAGCCCCTTGACATGAGTGCTGGGAACTGAACTTGGGTTCTCTGCAGGAAATGCATGGGCTCTCAGCAGCTGGACTATCTCTCCAGCTCCTGGTGTTTGTCTAAAGACACTGACAGGCTTAAGAATTCTGTGTTTTGTTATTAGTCATCATCGGTCTTAGGCAGGTCTCCAGTGAAAAGGAAAAAGTGGGAGGAAAGGAAATACAAAAAGTACAGCTGAGAAAAAAATAAGAGCAAGAGGAAGTTTGATTCTGAAGCCAGAGCTTGTGTCGAAACACATAAGGGCAGGGGTGGGAGGGCCGGGGTGGAGGGTGCTGATCTGAGATGGAGGGAAGAGAGAGAGCCCTCCAGAGCCCACCCATCCATGTTCGGAAAAGACTTTGGATTTTTAAATTGTGTTGAGACTGTGGAAGACTATCAGGACTTTTGAAGTTGGACCAGGTACATTTTGCATTTACTGGTACATTTACTAGGAGCTTTTGGCGTCCAGGCAGTGGGATGCGGTAGTTTGAATGACGATGCCCCTCATAGACTCCGAGGGTTGAATACTTGGTCCATAGTTGGTAGAACTGTTTGGGGAGGATTAGGGAGCGTGGTCTTAGGAGGTGTGGTCTTATTAAAAGATGTGGCACTGGGGGCACAAGGTTTCAAAGGACTCAGACCATCCTCTCTCTCTCTCTCTCCCCGCCTCATGGTTCTGGATCAAGATATAAACTCTCAACTGTTCCTTCACTTCACCGTCATGGACTCTAACCCTCTGAAACTGTAAGCCAAACTAAACATTAAACAAATTAAGCCAAACTAGCAGAAATAAGTTTCCCCCTCCACCCCAACATGCTGTTTTATCACTGCAGTAGAAAAGTAACTCAGATGGTATTCACAGCAGACGTGGGTTCTTGCTCTGAGATTTCCGGCTTACGTTCATTATACCATTACCTCCCTAAGGCCACTGGGTTCTTGGGAGAGAAAGAATGATTCATGGTCCAGGGAAGGAATACCGGAGACAAACTTGAGATAACAGATGGGACCAGGGAGCAAGGCGGTCTTCAAAAGCTGAAACAGAGGGGACAAGGGCCAGCTGAAGCGAACCTAATGGCCAAAGTTCAGAGGATCTGAATAACAAAAGCACATGACATAGCAAAGAGCTTAGCAGGAGCTGCAAAAAGAGATAGCCTTTTGTGCGAGCTTTAAGCTAACCTGGGCTACATAGTAGACTTTGTGTCAGAAATTATATATTTGTATATATTGTTCATGTATATGTATATACATATGGAAATACCAGTCAATGCCAAGCCTGAGGGACTGAGTCTGACCCTTAACCCCTGACCTCTGACCCTGGGACCCACTCAATGGAAGGAAACAACTGAGTCGAGTAAGCTGTCTTCAACCTCTACCCCACCCACCTCCACCCTTGCCCATCCATCCATCCATCAATCGATCAATAAACAAATCATGATTCATAAACAAAACAAAAGTAAAAAACAAAATAAATAGACTTGTATCTGCAACTATACAAATAAATAAATGGCCAGACAGAGCCTGGTTTCTACACCTTGAGTTGTGACTTCATGTCGGGCTGTGTAGCTGAAAGTGGTCTTAGGAAACTGTCGGCAACAGTACAGGATTCCTGAATTCAGGATCAAATGCGACATGAATGCAAGGTGTTTGTGGCTGTGACAGCTCTGTTCTGACACAGGGCCTCAATGCAGCCTTGGCTCTGAGCTCGGGACAGCCACAGCTTGTTCAGCTCTTCACAAGCTAAGGCATTGCTCAAGGCTGCTAACATTCGCTGAGACACAGCGCCTCAGAGTTGAGACCATGAAATGCTACACGTTTCAGTGCTTTTACTGCATGCATACAAAAAAATTCCTGCTCTTGTAGAAGAAGAATGGCTTGATTAGGAAAAACAATACTTAATATATTCTAATGTCACTCCTCAGCCTGTAAGTGTCAAATTAGCATATATTTGGATTGTATCATGCTAGAATGTTTGATTTTAAAAATTGCTATCACACACATGCATATGTATGTATGGATGGGTGGAAGTATGTATGTATGTATGTATGGAAGTATGTATGTATATATGTATGGAAGTATGTATGTATGGAAGTATGTATGTATGTATGTATGTATGGAAGTATGTATGTATATATGTATGGAAGTATGTATATATGTATGGATGGATGGAAGTATGTATGGATGGATGGATGGAAGTATGTATGTATATATGTATGGAAGTATGTATGTATGTATGTATGTATGTATGGTTTTTTGAGACAGTCTTGTATAGCCCGGGCTAGCTTCAGACTGACTGTATAGCTGAGTCAGCCTTGAGTTTCTGAGAATGCCACTTCACCTCTGTCTCTGAAATGTTAGGATTACAGTCATGGACCACCAGACCCTACAAAACAAAGAAATAAATAACTATAACACTGTTTGACTTGCTGACTTGTGTGTTTTAAGAACATTTGGCCATCAAGATAGCTCAGTAGGCAAAAGCATTTGCAGACAGACCTAACTACCTGAGATCAATGCATGGAGCCCACCCCATAGAAGGGACAACTCACACATGTCATCCTCTGATCTCTGCATGCTACTGTGCACACCCATAAGCATATGCACACATGTGGGTATGTGTGCACGCTCATGCAAATGCTCGCACAGAATAAATGGATGCAAGGATGAAATTTAAAAACTGTTGTGTGGCGCAGCCCTTTAATCCTAGTGCTGAAGGGGCAGGGGCAGGCAGATCTCTGTGAGTTCAAGGCCAGCCTGGTCTACAGAGTGAGTTCCAGGACAGCCAGAGTGAGACTCTGTAAGCCAGGTGCAACTGCTCATGTCTCTAGTGCCAGCATGAGGGAAGAGGAAGCAGGAGGTTTGCCATGGCTGAAATCAAGAGTTCCAGACCAGTCTGGGCTCCAGAGTGAGATCTTGTCTCCAAACAAATGGAACCACAAACATTGCTAAGTGAATTCTGACTTGAGATTAAGACAGACTTTCCAGCGGCTCCTGAAACGACCTTAGACAATCTTCTACCGTCTGATACTCTGCAGTGATGTGAAGTGGTATTCTCAGAATTGACAATTATAACATCAAAATGTCAATCTACTCTGAGAAAAACAATCTGCAAATACTTGTCTACTCACTCATTCTTTAAAAAAAAAATGTAGTGTGTGTATGTGAGTGTGTGTGTGTGAATGTTGTGTGAGTGTGTGAGTGTTGTGTGAGTGTGTGTGAGTGTGTGTCTGTGAGTGTGTGTGTGTGTGTGTGTGTGTGCTCATGTCAAGGCGCATGTGTGGAGGTAAGAGGACAACGTTTAGGCGTTTTCTTCTTTCATCACATGTGTTCTGGGGAGGGAACTCCAGTCGTCAGGCTTGGAGACAAGCACATACATATACTGAGCTAACTTTCCAGCTCCACAATTTCAAGCGTTTTGGGGGGGATGGGGAGTTGATTTTCTGTGTAGCTTTGGCTGTCCTGGAACTTGCTCTGTAGACTTGGCTGGCCTCAAACTGGTAGAGATTGTCCTGCCTCTGTCTCTGGAGTACTGGGATTAAAGGTGTGCACTACCATCTCCCGGTTCCAATTTAATTCTTAATGTAAAAATAAATGAGCACTGTTATCTCAAAATCTAAGTTCGATTTCATCTTTAATAAATGGTAAAAAGCTGTATGTGTACCAAAGAGGTTTTTAAAATACATCTCTTTAAGGCTTACTTTCGGTAAAAGTTTGTGTTGGAACCCTCTTTCACACGCTTATACACCTAGAGTCATGACCCAAGGGACTATGAGAAGAGAATGACAGAGGTGCAGAAGAATTCCAAATGTGTCAGTCACAGGAGCTGGGTAGGACCTTCCTGTGGAGTCAGCAAGGGTTGAAACTAGCTACAAGGCTTTAGAGAGGCCTTGATCGAGGTCAGGATCCCAAATCCCCAAGCCCCGTTGGTGGACTGTGACCTTGATGACAGCATGTGACCAAGAGGGCATCTCTCCTCTCTAGTCACAACTCTGACATCACAAGACCAGAGTGGAGTGACACACTGCACTCCCAGCTACTCTGGAGACTAAGGTAGGACCATCACTTGAGTCTAGGAGTTCAAGGCCAGCTTGGCCACTCGGTGAAGCCTCTGCCTTGAAAGAAAAGAATTAAAATCAAAGCATAAGAGAAATCTCAGGAAGTTAAGCAATCAAATTTAAAAATAACGTCAAAAATGACAGGAAGTAACAATCACTATTCCTTAATATCTCTTAACATCAATGGGCTCAATGCCCCAATAAAAAGACACAGACTAACTGACTGGATACGTAAACAGGACCCTACATTTTGCTGCTTACAGGAAACACACCTCAGGGTCAAAGACAAACACTACCTTAGAGTAAAAGGCTGGAAGACAATTTTACAAGCAAATGGTCTCAGGAAACAAGCTGGAGTAGCCATTTTAATATCAGATAAAATTGACTTTCGACCCAAAGTCATCAAAACAGACTCTGAGGGACACTTCTTGCTGGTCAAAGGAAAAATACAACAAGAAGAACTCTCAATCCTGAACATCTATGCTCCAAATGCAAGGGCACCCTCTTTCGTAAAAGAAACTTTATTAAAACTCAAAGCACACATTGCACCTAACACAATAATTGTGGGTGACTTCAACACTGCACTTTCCTCAATGGACCGATCAGGAAAACAGAAACTAAACAGGGACACAATGAAACTAATTGAAGCTTTGGACCAATTAGATTTAACAGATATATATAGAACATTCTATCCTAAAACAAAAGAATATACCCTTTTCTCAGCACCTCATGGCACCTTCTCCAAAATCGACCATATAATTGGTCACAAGACAGACCTCAACAAATATAAGAAGATAGAACTAATCCCATGCCTCCTATCAGATCACTATGGAGTAAAAGTGGTCTTCAATAGCAACAAAAACAACAGAAAACCCACATACACCTGGAAACTGAACAATATTCTACTCAATGATACCTTGGTCAAGGAAGAAATAAAGAAAGAAATTAAAGACGTTTTAGAACACAATGAAAATGAAAACACAACATACCCAAATCTATGGGACACAATGAAAGCAGTGCTAAGAGGAAAACTCATAGCCCTGAGTGCCTCCAAAAAGATAATGGAGAGAGCATACATTACCAGCTTAATGACACACCTGAAAACCCTGGAACAAAAAGAAGCTATTTCACCCAGGAGGAATAGAAGGCAGGAAATCATCAAACTCAGGGCCGAAATCAATCAAGTAGAAACAAAGAGAACCATACAAAAAATCAACAAAACCAGGAGCTGGTTCTTTGAGAAAATCAACAAGATAGATAAACCCTTAGCCAGACTGACCAAAGGGCACAGAGAAAGTATCCAAATTAAGAAACTTAGAAATGAAAAGGGAGATATAACAACGGAAACTGAGGAAATCCAAAAAATCATCAGATCCTACTACAAGAGCCTGTACTCAACACAACTGGAGAATCTGGAGGAAATGGACAATTTCCTTGACAGATACCAAATACCAAAATTAAATCAGGACCAAATAGATCATCTAAACAGTCCCATAATGCCTAAAGAAAGAGAAGGAGTCATAGAAAGTCTTCCAACCAAAGAAAGCACAGGACCAGATGGTTTCAGTGCAGAATTCTATCAGACCTTCAAAGAAGAGTTAACACCAATACTCTTCAAACTATTCCACAAAATAGAAACAGAAGGAACACTACCCAATTCCTTCTATGAAGCCACAATTACGCTGATACCAAAGCCACACAAAGATCCAACAAAGAAAGAGAACTTCAGAACAATTTCCCTTATGAACATCGATGCAAAAATACTCAATAAAATTCTTGCCAACCAAATCCAAGAACACATCAAAACGATCATCCACCATGATCAAGTAGGCTTTATCCCGGGAATGCAGGGTTGGTTCAATATATGGAAATCCATCAATGCAATCCACTACATAAACAAACTCAAAGAACAAAACCACATGGTCATTTCATTGGATGCTGAAAAAGCATTTGACAAAATTCAGCATCCTTTCATGCTTAAAGTCTTGGAGAGAACAGGAATTCAAGGCCCATACCTAAACATAGTAAAAGCAATATACAGCAAACCGGTAGCCAGCATCAAACTAAATGGAGAGAAACTTGAAGCAATCCCACTGAAATCAGGGACCAGACAAGGCTGCCCCCTTTCTCCTTATCTTTTCAATATTGTACTTGAGGTACTAGCTCGGGCAATTCGACAACATAAGGAGGTCAAAGGGATACAAATTGGAAAGGAAGAACTCAAACTATCATTATTTGCAGACGACATGATAAACAACTTCAGCAAAGTGGCAGGTTATAAAATCAACACAAGCAAATCAGTGGCCTTCCTATACTCAAAGGATAAGCAGGCTGAGAAAGAAATTAGGGAAATGACCCCCTTCACAATAGCCACAAACAGTATAAAGTATCTTGGGGTGACTCTTACCAAACATGTGAAAGATCTGTATGACAAGAACTTCAAGACTCTGAAGAAGGAAATGGAAGAAGACCTCAAAAAATGGGAAAACCTCCCATGCTCATGGATCGGTAGAATCAATATAGTTAAAATGGCCATTTTGCCAACAGCAATATACAGATTCAATGCAATACCCATCAAAATCCCAACTCAATTCTTCACAGAGTTAGAAAGAGCAATTATCAAATTCATCTGGAACAACAAAAAACCCAGGATAGCTAAAACTATTCTCAGCAACAAAAGAAAATCTGGGGGAATCAGTATCCCTGACCTCAAGCAATACTACAGAGCAATAGTGTTAAAAACTTCATGGTATTTGTACAGTGACAGGCAGGAGGATCAATGGAACAGGATTGAAGATCCAGAAATGAACCCACACACCTATGGCCACTTGATCCTCGACAAAGAGGCTGAAAACATCCAATGGAAAAAAGATAGCCTTTTCAACAAATGGTGCTGGTTCAACTGGAGGTCAGCATGCAGAAGAATGCGAATTGATCCATCCTTGTCTTCTTGTACTAAGCTTAAATCCAAATGGATCAAGGACCTCCACATAAAGCCAGACACTCTGAAGTTAATAGAAAAGAAACTGGGGAAGACCCTTGAGGACATCGGTACAGGGAGAAAGTTTCTGAACAGAACACCAATAACGTATGCTCTAAGAGCAAGAATTGACAAATGGGACTTCATAAAATTACAAAGTTTCTGTAAGGCAAAGGACACCATCAAGAGGACAAATCGGCAACCAACAAATTGGGAAAAGATCTTCACCAATCCTACATCAGATAGAGGGCTAATATCCAATATATATAAAGAACTCAAGAAGTTAGACTCCAGAAAACCGAACAACCCTATTAAAAAATGGGGTACAGAGTTAAACAAAGAATTCTCACCTGAAGAACTTCGGATGGCGGAGAAGCATCTTAAAAAATGCTCAACTTCATTAGTCATTAGGGAAATGCAAATCAAAACAACCCTGAGATTTCACCTTACACCAGTCAGAATGGCTAAGATTAAAAATTCAGGAGACAGCAGGTGTTGGAGAGGGTGTGGAGAAAGAGGAACACTCCTCCACTGCTGGTGGGGTTGCAAATTGGTACAATCACTCTGGAAATCAGTCTGGCGGTTCCTCCGAAAACTGGGCACCTCACTTCCAGAAGATCCTGCTATACCACTCCTGGGCATATACCCAGGGGATTCCCCACCATGTAATAAGGATACATGCTCTACTATGTTCATAGCAGCCCTATTTATAATTGCCAGATGCTGGAAAGAACCGAAGTATCCCTCAACAGAAGAGTGGATGCAAAAAATGTGGTATATCTACACAATGGAGTACTATTCAGCCATTAGAAACAATGAATTCATGAAATTCTTAGGCAAATGGATGGAGCTAGAGAATATCATACTAAGTGAGGTAACCCAGACTCAAAAGGTGAATCATGGTATGCACTCACTAATAAGTGGTTATTAACCTAGAAAACTGGAATACCCAAAACATAATCCACACATCAAATGATGTACAAGAAGAAAGGAGGAGTGGCCCCTGGTTCTGGAAAGACTCAGTGAAGCAGTATTTGGCAAAACCAGAATGGGGAAGTGGGAAGGGGTGGGTGGGAGGACAGGGGAAGAGAAGGGGGCTTACGGGACTTTCGGGGAGTGGGGGGCTAGAAAAGGGGAAATCATTTGAAATGTAAATAAATTATATCGAATTAAAAAAAAAGAGAGAGAGAGAGAGAAATCTCTGGGAGTTTGTGGCCAGACTGGTCTACATAGTAAGTTCCAGGACAGCAAGACAGCAAGAGGTACACAGTGAGACCAGGCAGGGCTCCTGAGACGTCAAGGTCACCCAAGAGAAGTCGGAAAGGCTGACACAGCCCAGAGGAGCAGAAGGAGACATGACAACTTATGATTGTGTGAGAAAAGGACAACCGGGGACAGCCGAGGAAATCGGTGTAAAATGTGGAGTTCAGCGAACAATAACATATTACTCGTGTTAATAATGCCTCATTAATTGTGATAAATGAGGCGCTCTAATGGAAGGCTCCAACAATAGGGGAAATGGGGTGTTGGCTAACAGTCATTCTTTATTGTCTGTAACTTTTCTGTGACTCCAAACACTCTCAAATTATAAAGGTCTCATTTATTTTCTCACTTCAGGGACAGATGCGTGCCAGGCCAGGGCCCCACTGCTCAGTCTGACTACCCAACCCTGAGGGAGAAAAAGGCGTTTTGAGACAAAGTCTCATTATGTAGCCAGACTGGTCTGAAGCTTTCTTTTCTCCTCCCCCATCCCCCTTCTCCCTCCTCCTCCTCTTCCAGGCCCTGAGGTGGCATTGCAGCACCACCACATATGGCCCCCAAATTTCTTTTTAATTTATGGAAACTCACCAAGACCATGCTAGGCTCTGATCAGTGAGCTCCAGGAATTGGCCTCTCTCTGACCCTCTGGAGCTGAGACTGTAAGTACTCACTAGGACACTTAGCTTTAAAAAACCAAAAAACAACAAAATCCTTATTTTTCCACAATTTCATGTATATGTCACACACATGCACATACTGCTTACTCTGATCATAGTCCCTCCATGAAATTCTTAGCTCCCTCCCACTGAACTCATCTTCCTGAGTCCTCCTACTCTCAGGTCTTTTGTTTATCTATTTACTTGTTTACTTACTTACTTACTTACTTATTTATTTAACTACACTTACTTAGTTACTTACTTACTTACTGTAGCGCACTGCATCGAATTGTGGTTGCCACCCCCACCCAGCATGGGAAGCTTACCAGCGACTACAACACTAAGAAATATGACTCCCCTTCCGCAGCCAATGTGAGCTCGCGGGTGTAACCGGCACACCACGTCTGGAATACCACTCCTCCCATCTCTCAGCTCTTCCATTCTTTGTTTTGTTTCTCTTTTTTTTTTTTTTTTTTTGAGACAGGGTTTCTCTGTGTAGCCCTGGCTGTCCTGGAACTCACTCTGTAGACCAGGCATAGATTCCTCCAGTGGAGCAGGTCTCACATTGAATCGGGAAGTGACTAGTTACCCATAGACACTCACAATGCTGTTGCTTCCGTGGGCACATCTTACCTGGCAAGTTCACATTACAGCACACATGGCTCACAGGAATGGAAGACAACTGACTCCCTGTTTGGCCCCACAAGGGCACCTTCCTAGCTTCCTTGCCTCTACGGACAGTCCAAGATCTAAAAATTCAAAACTACGATCTTTGTGCTGGCTGGTTTCGTGTGTCAACTTGACACAGACTGAAGTTAATCACAGAGAAAGGAGCTTCAGTTGGGGAAGTGCCTCCATGAGATTCAGCTGTGGGGCATTTTCTCAATTAGTGATCAAGTGGGGAGGGCCCCTTGTGGGTGGTTCCACCTTTGGGCTGGTGCTCTTGGGTTCTATAAGAGAGCAAGCTTAGCAAGCCAGGGGAAGCAAGCCAGTAAGAAACATCCCTCCATGGCTTCTGCATCAGCTCCTGCTTCCTGACCTGCTTGAGTTCCAGTCCTGACTTCCTTTGGTGATGAACAGCAATGTGAAAGTGTAAGCGGAATAAACCCTTTCCTCCCCAACTTGCTTCTTGGTCATGTTTGTGCAGGAATAGAAACCCTGACTAAGATGATCCTCGTATGAAAGAGAACATGTAGCATCTGTCTTTCTGGGCCTGGGTGGCCTCACTCCGTATAACATTTTCCAGTTCTATCCACTTTTCTGTGAATTTAATTTCCCCTCACTTCTGAGGGAAGATCCACTGTGTGTGTACCACGTCTGGGCTGATTGCAGTAACTAGTTATCATGACTAGAGCAGCATGAACATGCTCTTCAGGGGCTTAGTGGTAGGACATGAATCCTTTAGGTAAATGGCCAGAAGTGGTGAATCTGGGCCATATGGCAGTACAAGTTCTCCTGCTTGTGAAACACACGTTAGCCAACTCCCTCTCTTCTATGTGGTACACCCTGCAGGCCAACTTGTGACCACTGCCCTGAGTCGACTGGAGCCTCTGATGCCCCAAAATGGCCTCAGCTGAGCCCTGTCAAGGAGACAGGTGGCTGTTCAGTTGTCATCCTTGTCTTCAGCCTGTCTCCCGCTTTGGGAAGCCCCTCGCCTCACTCACGGCCTCACACAGTCCGTGCCCCTTCAGCCATTCACTTGCTGCTCTAAGTTTTTCCTTAGTTTGTTTGCTTTGAGACCAGGCCTCACTCTGTACCCTAAGCTGACCCAGATAGACCTGTCTATAGATCAGACAGGCCTCACGGTTGGAGTGACCCTCCTACCCTCTGCCTTTGGCAGGCTGGAATCTGCAGGCGCATGATACTATGTTTGCTTGCCTTTATCTAGGTTTTAAGTAAGATTTTAAATAGTGTTGCATGTGCTGTGTGTATTTGAGGTGTGTGTGTGTGTGTGTGTGTGTGTGTCCACATGAGTGAGGGTCAGAGGATAACCGTGGCTGTTGTTCCTCATCCTCCATCTTGTTTGAGTGAACGAGGCTCTCCCTCTAGCTCACTGCCCCTTCCCTCAGGCTGTCTGTTCCATGAGCTTCCAGTGGTTCTCCTGCCCTTGTCTTTGCTCTCCCAGGGAAGGTACACAGTACATTGTTGCACCTGGCTTTGCATGGGTCTGAGGGACCTATACTGAAATCATCAGGCATGCCCGCCCTGCAAGCAGTTTGCCCACAGAGCCCTTAAATAGAATGTTCTCACCGCTGCTCCCGAGCCAGGCTTATTTATCTGCCTTGTTATGTATTGTTTGCATTGCTTCAGAATCTACTGTTTGAACATCCTGCAGTGCATACATTTATTGTGTTTATTTTATTCTATTTTTGCAGTCCTGGGAATTGAATCTAAGGTCTGGTGCCTGTAGACAAATGCTCTTCCGCTGAGCTACACCCCTGGCAACAGTAGATGTGTTTAGGTTGGGCTGCCAGCGAGAGCTCCCTTGAAGAAAAACACCAACGTGATTACAATCTGTGATGAATGGCAAAAGAGATGAAAAGAAAACTGAAAAGAATAAATCTGCTTCACCTTGGAGTCTTGGAAAACCACATGCTTGGAAGATATTTTAAAGGGGGGCTTTAAAAAAAATCGCAAGAAATGACTGGAAAGGTGGCTGGGGGGAAAGGGTTCTTGCTGTGCACACCTTGTGCATGCACACACACACACACACACACGCTGTATGGTGCAGAGAATGACCTTTGGTACCTGTGCTTCAAGTTTGAATGAGTGAGTTTATTAAGTGCACAGCAAACAGCAGTGCATAAACAAACAATGAGGAGCAGATAGAGAGGCAGCAAACACCATCACCTCAGGAGCTTACAACACACAGCATGGACAACTGGAGTGGCCAGATAGAGTGAACTAAAGGTAACCTCATCCAACCAGGACTTACGGCATCCAGCAGAAACAGCCTAGAGAAGCCTGTGGAGGCAGCAGCTGAGTTTTAGATTGAGAGTCTAGGAAGAGCAGAGTTCTCTTTCCATGATTTCCTCCTTCTCCTGCAGTATTTTTGTATTGTGGGGGTAAACAAGTACAATTTAAAAAAGAACTATTACTGGATAAGTTGGTCAAGGCGGCACAAGCTTTTAAATTCAGGACTTGGGAACAGAGCCAGAAGGAGCCCTGTGAGTCTACTGTGTAGATTGTGAGTTTACACAGAGAGTTCCAGGCTAGCATGGTCTACATGGAGAAGTCTAGGCTAGCCAGCTCTATGTAGTTAGACCCTGTCTCAGAAAAAAAAATTATAAGGAAGGTCTTGCTGGGCAGAAAAGACAGGGAGGGTCCTTCAAGCAGAGGAATGACCTGTGCAAAGACCCTGGGGTTTCGAGGCTTCCAGGGACCTGCTTAAGGAAAGTCAACAAGCAATGGCAGCTCTCACATTTAGTTAGCCCTACCACAGGTCAAGCTTTACAGCAGCATGTATATAGACTGACTTTAGGTGACTACCTAGACAGCCCAAACCATCCACGTGACTTGAGATCCCTGCTCATCTTACCGCTGTGGAGTCCTGATGGCCAAGACTGGGTTTGATGGGGTTACAGCCAAGGTGCTGTCGGCCTGGAGCCAGGTTGAGCCCTGAGGACACATTTGTGATCATCTCCCTTGGTTCACACCCACTTTTTCCATGAGAAAAGCCAGGCCCATGGTTACTCCGAGTCTTCTGTTGTCTGTATCAACCGCTATGCATTCTTCTCGCCGTGGCTTTTCTCTGTCCCCGTCCCACTGTGTGCGTGTGTGTGTGTGTGTGTGTGTGTGTGTGTGTGTGTGTGGGTGTGTGTGTGTGTGTGAGAATGAGAGAGAGAGAGAGAGAGAGAGAGTCTGGCTGTGTCTTGGAGGTCAGAGGTCAATACAGGGCATCTTCCTTTATCACTCTCCACATTGTTTTTTTTGAGACAGCGTCCTGCACTGAACCTAGAGCTCACCAACTCAGGTAGAAACAGGCTGGCCGGCAAGCTCTACAGACCCCTGACCCTGCCTCTCATGCTGAGTGACAGGCGTGTGGTGCAGGAGTATAAAGTTCAGGATGGGAATGATAGGCTGCAGAGCCAGCTACAGAACACCTGGTGCATGCACGTAACCTTGGCCATGTTGTGTTCCAACATTGCCTTCAGTGTGTCTCCTGCAGCCTAGCACGTGAGGAGCCTGACCAGCTCTGACACCATCATCTACTTTGAAAAATCAGTACCTACCTGTGTGTGTGTGTGTGTGTGAGTGTGTGTCATACATACATGCATGTTCACGTGTGCTCACAACACACACAAGTACAGGGTCTGTTTGTGTATGTGTGGGTAGGCTAAAGGACATCTTTGAGTACTGTCCCTCAGGTGCCCCATTTGTGGAGTCAGGCTCTGTCATTGTCCTGGAGATCGCTGAAGTAGACAAGGCTGGCGGCTCTGTGAACCCCAGGGAGATACGTGTTTTTATTCTCCTACTGTCCTTTGCATCCCCTGCCCCCTTTAATGTGTGTTTTAGATACCATCTTAGGGTTTCCATTGCTACGAAGAGACATCACGACCAAGGCAACTCTTATAAAGGACAACATTTAATTGGGGCTGGCTTACAGTTCAGAAATCCAGTCGACTATCATCATGGCGGGAAACAGCGGCATGCAGGCAGACATGTGCTGGAGAAGGAGTTGAGAGTCCAACATCTGGACAGGCAGGCAGTAGGAAGAGACAGTGACCCACTAAGCCTGGCTTAATCTTCTGACACCTCAAAGCCTGCCCTAGTGACACATCTACTCCGACAAGGCCATTCTTCCTAATAGTGCCACTCCTGACCCTTTACTGAGTCATCTCCCAGCCCTGCCGGCTCCCTTTAAGGACTCGCCTGTATGATTCTGGGCCATATACCTCAAGGTCCTGAATGACCATCTCCCACACAAGATGCTGCAGTCACCGGTCTGGGGGTCAGAGTGGACTTTTCTGAGGAGCAATTGTTCTTCCTGCCTCAGCTGTCAGCTCTGGGAACTCTCACAAGCATCATAGCCACGCACACTTCCATCTTACAGAGGTAGGAACTATGATAGGTAAAAGGGAGACACTTGGGCATCACCACAAGGCACCCCAGTAACCAAGTTGTGGGAACTAAGGCTGTGTGTCTGGAGTGTCCTCTGGGTAGAACAGCACATGAAAACCTTGTGTTCCAATTGCACCCTTGTTGTGTCACAGGTGAGGAGGCCAGGCTGCTGGGAAGCTCAGCCCAGTTGGGAATGAAGGCTCCTGTTACTCTGCAAGGTCCAGTGGGTTTTAGTCTCAGAGATTTAACCTCTCTTTGCCCCCTCCCCTTTTCCCTTTCCTGTCCTTTCCTCTCCCCTCTTTCTTGTTATGTGTGATGGCGATGATCAAACTCAAGTCCTCTTGCAGGGAGCCGATTTTGATCCCCAGAACCCATGTAGAAAACCCATGTGCATGCCAGGGAGGGGGGGGGGGGCTAGAGACAAGCAGATCCCTGAACAGACTAGCCTAATAAGTGAGCCCCAGGTACCAGGAAAATGCCCTGTCTAAAAATCAAGGTAGTTGGCACCGGAAGAATGACAATGACGACACTCAAGGTTGCTCTCTGGCCTTGATTTACATCCATGTATACCACGCACACGGATGCCCACATGTCTGCACACGATGTCATCTTCTAATCCTAACCTGCACCAACTGTGCTTAGCTTCCCAGGTGAGTTAAGAGTGGGCACCTGAAGGACGGTTGAACCACAGCATCATCCCTGGGCCTTCTAAGCTGCTCCACCTTGTCCTGAATGCACAGACAGCCCAGGCTCCCTCCACCTGCTTCTCAGTGTGTTTGTGGCTTTCTGTGTAGAGGGCCGAAGCTTCACGTGACCCCAGACATCTTTCTTTCTCTTCAGCTCCCTTCTCTTTCTGATCAGTTTCCTATCCTGGGTTCAGAAAGCCTTCCACGCTCCTGGCACGTTCCATGGCGTGAATGTGCACGTGGTTTTTCTTGGCGGGAATCTAGTTGTTAACTTGCAAGTTTACAGTCATGAGGGCGCTAGAGGTCAGGCAACGTTCGTTGCAGAAGCTTCCATTTTTTACCCTGTGCAACGGTTAAATTATCAGTGTGGTGGGACCTAGAATTACCAAGGAGACAACAAAACCTGTGGACAAGTTCATGGCAGGGTTTCTGATCAGGTTAGTTGAGAAGGGGAGACCGGGGGCTGGAGAGATGGCTCAGTGGTTAAGAGCACTGTCTGCTCTTCCAGAGATCCTGGTTTCAATTCCCAGTAACCACATGGTGGCTCACAACCATCTGTAATGGGATCCGATGCCCTTTTCTGGAGTGTCTGAAGAGAGCAATGGTGTATTCACATACATAAAATAAATAAATAAATCCTTAAGGGAGAGAGAGAGAGAGAGACAGAGACAGAGAGAAACAGAGAGACAGAGAGACAGAGAGACAGAGAGAGAGAGGGAGACCCATCCTAAATGTGGATAGCACAGTTCCCTGTGCTGGGGTCATGGAATAGAAATAAGAAAGGGAATAGAGCTCTTTCTGTTTCTGACATGGCTGCAGCAAGGCCAGGACTGCTGTGCACTGGCAGACTGTACCTCCAAACTGTGAGCCAAGATACACTGTCCTGCCTTCCTGGGATGCTTCTGCAGACTTTGTGTCACAGCAACAGGACACATAATTAATAAACCCCAGGAGTATGTGTGGACTGTTCCTTTGTGAATGGCACCCATGTCTTGACCTGTGCTGTGTCATGTCCAGAGGCCCAAAGGCCATGTCGGAGACCCCTCCTCTTTCCCTCTATGTCCGTCAACTGGAATAAGTTTTTGTTCTGCAGTTTTTTTAATATCTTCAGAAAATTTTCGAAGAAAGCCCAGTATCTGGGCATCCCTTTCCCACAGCGTCTCCTCACACTGTCCTCTCATGCCAGCCTGCTGCATCTGAAGCAACCAGGAAGCCAGCCCTGGCCTAGTATCATCAACCACTCTCCAGACTGTGGATAGCCATGCTTGGCCTACCGACTCTGCCGCTCTCCTCCAGGATCCGAGCACACACACGTACAAATGTCTCTCTTGAGAAGACACCCTGGGATGTGCCTGCTGGATAGGGTTGCCATGGCAACAGCAGATACCCACCACATCCAACAGGGGCTCTGGCTGCCTGAGAGCTTCGGTCCACTGTGTGTACCTCTCAGGAGGGCAGGGCAGTCACTCCCGTGTTTTCCTTGATGCACAGATCAGGATGCTGAGGCACAGGAGTTCCATAAGTTGGTCTATGGGAGTGAGAACCTGAAAGCAGAAGCTGGGGACTGGCTTTGATGGGCTGCAGGGCAGGAGGTATTATCTGTATGTCTGCCAGGAAATGGGTTCCTGAGAGGTCATCATCTTTGTTTGTTTAGTTATATAAGCCCAGGCTGCCTTGAACTCTTTATGTATCCAAGGCTGGACTTGAGCCCCTGATCCTCCTCTGTTCACCTGAGTGCATGGATTACAGTGTCTATTTCCATTCCTGGCTCTCCTTTCCTTTATTTTTTCCCCCAGCCCCATCTGCAGCATAGTGTGAGACCTGTACCCATCAGACACTCAGTGGGCAGAGGAATGAAGACACGAGGCTGGGGAGATGGCCTACCAACCAGTAAGAAAGCCTGGACCATCGACTTGAGGACTTGAGTTCAGATCCCAGCACCTACACGTAATGCTGGATATGGTCTATAGAGCACAGCCATCCACCCTTCTGGGGCTTGCTGGCAGATGACACAGCTCCAGGTTCAGTGAGAGACACTGTCTCAAAGAAATAAGGAGGAGGTGCTGAGAGACAGAGCAGGGCACCTGACATTGTCCTCTGACATCTGTAAGCATGTGTGAAGTGCATACATACCATACACACATGCGCACACACACATGCATACACACACACACACACTCATACCACACATACACACCATACCCATGCACATATTCACACCATACATACATGCACATGTACATAAACACACCATGCATATACTTCACACACTCATACACCCACACACCATACCCACACACAGTCAAACTATATACATGGGAGCACACACACATGCACACATACATATCATATACACACATACTCACAAACATACCATTCACATATGCTCACATACACATCATAAATACACACACTTATATGCACACATGCACTTACACACACACACACTCACACACACACACACACACACACACACACTGAAGAAATTAATGAGAGATAAAGATTTACAATCCCTGTGTCCATGCCCTTTCACCAACACATCCACACAGTGACAAATTATAAAGGTTCAACCACTCGTAGGGTTGAAGTGTCAAGACAAATCCATGCATAGTATTTGCTAGAACCTCAAAGACCCGGTAACCCAAGGACTAGCCTAGGTGGGTTTTGGGGTGATCACAGGCAATAGGCTTAATAGACTATTTAAAAGGGGGTACAGCCATATGAGCCTCTCCCCAGGAGAGAAGGCCCCATCTGGGAAGGGCCCCCTCTCAGCTGAAGGTCTTGATGGCCTAAGAGGGCTTGCACAAGTGTCCAGAAGTTTGGGGCTCTGTCTCTGGGAGAAAGCTCTTCCTGGATCCAGCTTTCTCGGACCCCCCTGCCGACTGAGAGAAAGTGGAGATGCATTTCTGTGCTCCATCTCTGTGCTTTGCACGTAAAAGGTGTTCAATAAATGTTTGATGAATGAACGAAATAATGTAATTAAGAATCAGAGAGGGCGGGGGTGGAGGGAGGGAGTCTTTCAATCCTTAGAATTTGTCCCCAAGCACCCAGAAGGCCACATTTGCATACAAATAATTGATATTCTAATTACAAATCATTCCTATTGATTTATTAAGCAGATCCCCAAAGAATCTCCAGATGATAATTAGATTCTCTCTCCTTAGGGGTGAGGGAGGTGTGTTTACGTCTGTGGGCGCCCCCACCCCTGGGCAGCCTGGCAGGGCTGCTTTCAATCCACTTTGAGCAAACAAGAGAGCAGGGGCGGCATCGCTGCTGAGAGAGGTCTCAGGGCCCCGCAGATTGCTATTGTGTTGGAGAGCAGGGGATGCGCCCACGTGTGCCTCTGAGTGGGGGAAAACCCTAGCGACCTTACTCACAGTGTTGATGCTTGAGGGGCTCCGTGTTCACACAGAATGGAGAGACAAAAGGCAGACAGACAGTGAGATAGACTGATTGGTCCCTCCCAGTGGATGGGAGCAGGACCTAGACCTATCCCTGATGTCTGTGTGCTCCTCCTCGTGACACGCTAAGGGCACGGCAGTAATGCATAATGGTTTAAAAAAAAGAAAAGAAAAGAAAAGAAAAAAAGATTACATATCCAGTGTGGGAGCACGCCTTGAGCAGAGCCCCCTCCACTCCCCCCCCCCACTTCTCCCTGCTCCCCAGCTACACACACAGATCAGGAAACAGAGGCACAAGGAGGTCCAGGAGTCCTGACTGCACTGACAGCTCTCACTCACAGCCCACCTACAGAATTTTTCCACCCTCATCTCTGTCCTGACTGGATGGTTACCACCATCATCCCTGAAAATGTCTGCAGTGCTCTCAGATCCTCAGCCCTTGAAGGGCAGCTGAAATCTTGGAACTGCAGACAGACAGACAGACAGACAGACAGACAGACATAGAGGCACAGGGCATGGACAGTGACCACGACAGACACGGGACAAGGCGCTTTAAAGTTTGCCCTCTCCATTCTCGTCTTCCTGCTCCTAGGAATGCCGAGTGGCTGACAGCACTTTGCTTTTCTGTGTAGGGGAAACCAGGAGCCTGAAGATGACAGGCCTCAAACCAGTGCCAGCCTGCAGCAGCAGGAGGCCTGTCACATGTCCCGGAAGAGGGGTGCTAGCTGCCTCAGCTCCCGTCTGTCCCTCTGGCTAACAGTGGTTACCCCACAGGATAGGTTGCTTAGGCATTAGGCAGTGCTCTGCAGACTGGGAGACCACTGGAATTCCTGCAGGTGTGTGGTTGGTGTGCAACTCTGGGCATTCCTTGGGGAGGTGGAGGCAGGAGAATAGTAGAAATGGGACGCGCTAATGAGAGGCAACTATGGAAAGGCTAGGGGTGTAGAACTTTGTTCAGGTGTAGACCCTGTGAGGATGTGTGGACCAGCACTTTGCAGAGACCACCAAGGGCAGGTAAGAGTGAGCCGGTGGTACATGCTGGCACTCAGTTTTAATGCCAGCACTTGGAGGTACATACAGATGGATGTCTGTGAGTTCAAGGCCAGCCTGGTTTACAGAGTGAGTTCAAGGCCAGCCAGGGTAGTCAGAGAACCCCTGTCTATAAAGCAACAGGAACGAGGGAATGCCTAGCACTACTGAGCGGTGTGGCCGCGTTGGCATTTAGACCAGGCTTTGTCTGGGCTCACGGGTGATCGCTGAGGGGTCTTGTGTGATGTGTATCCTGTGGGTCAGTGAACATCATGGCAGCTGTGGTCACCAGGGAGATGTTTGTCTCTTAATAATTTGGTCCTTAGTGCCACCAGTCACGGGGAGGGGAACACAGGAACCTCGTGTATGGGAGAGGCAGGGCCACTGGAGGAACAGAGCCCATGATGTTGACTGATACCATAGGCATGGTGTAGGCAGGATGTCTCACTACGGGGATTTCACTCAGCTACCCATATCTCCTGTCAGTCTGGGGGGGCAGGAGAGGCAGAGCTTCAAGGAGCAGACTAGAGTGGGGCTATGTTCCATGTTGTTGCATGGTGAGTGTATCAGTCATTTGACACTATATGAAGGACCTGAGTTCATCAATTCTGCTGGCAACCTTCTTGGGTTCCAAAGACACCATCAGCATCCAGGCACCAAGGCCTCAAAACTGGCTCGTCACCATTGCTCCTCAACTCCGAAGACATCCCCTCTCCTCAACCTTAAAACGCTGTTAAACAGAAGCAGATGACTCTTAACTTGTAGCAGCAGGAAGCACAGAGAGTGGTAAATATCTTGTGTGTTCTGTTTTATTTTTTCTAGGGGAAAGGGCCCACAAAAGAGCAGTCTCCCTTCTCTTTATTTCTCAGAAGCTTAATTCCCTACGGGGACTCTGATTTGTTTGTGCTCTGATAATGCATGGTGTCTGTCTGGACTCATGAAGCCCTGTCCTGATTTCTCGTTTATTTATCCCTCTGAGCCCGGGATGTAGGACTTTGCAGCGGCAGGGATGTTTTAACGTTTGACAAACCAAATAATAAACGATGATGGATCAGCACAGGAGCGATGGTACCAGGAAGGGGAGGGAGGCGACCTTCAGCTCCCGGTGGCAGTCAGCTGCTGTGCCATCTGCACTGTTTGCAGAGCTCCCCGCCTCTTCAGCTGTTCTGTCCCTTCCTGGCTCCTCTGCTCCCTGCTCTGGGGAGGGGGGGGCAGGTCTCCTGATGACAGCCCTCCCCTGATCCTGTTACTTTGTTACAAGAAATATTTTGTCTTTTTGTCATTTTTCTCTGCAATTTAAACATTTGTCTTTTCTTCATTTTGTGTTTGCGTGTATACACAGGCCTATGTGGGTGTATCTTAAAAAAAAAAAAGAGACAGCATTATGAAAAATGAGGAGATGCTTTCACATTGTTTAGGCTCATATAGAACCAATAAAGAAGTGCCCCATGGACCTGTGGTGGAAAAGGCAGGTGCCGCTGTACAGGGCCCTGTTATAAGCAATTGCAAGGCAGTCCTGAGAACAGAATGTATGTGTGTGTGTGTGTGTGTGTGTGTGTTTTGTGTATCTGTGCACATGGGTGCATGTGTGCACATTTGTGGTGCATGTGTGTGAGTATATGCATATTTGTGGACATGTGTATGCATGTTTATGTGTGTGCCCATGTATTTGTGTGCAAGCCTATAGTGTGTTTGTGTGTGTGTTTGTGCGCACATGCTGCTCAATGGATTGACAGATACTTGGTTTCTTGTCATAAAGTTTGCACCCTTCTCATTAAGCAAATAAATCCATCCACCAAAATCAGCTGTGGTGCCTCACACCTGTAACCCCTAGTGCTTGGGAGGCTATGGCAGAAGGACTGTCATAAGTTCAGAGCCAGCCTGGGTGATGCAGAGAGTTGCAGAATAGCCTGAGCTATGGTGTGAAGCCATGTCCCAAAGAAAATCCACACACTAGATAATAGACGAGGAACAAAGGTTGGTGGGGTACACACCCTAATTCCAACTCTTAGGAGGCAGAGGCAGAAACAACAGGACTTTGAGGCTATTATGAGCTCTACTTCAAAACCAGAAGTACCTGTGTGTATTAACTGCCCTCAAATGATGTGCGCGACTTAGGCGATTCCCAGCCTGGAAGCCAATGGGAAGGAAGGGCATTTGTACTCAGATGATCTCTGAGAGGAACCACTTGGGTCAATACCCCACAGAGGCTTTGTGGCCAGACACTTGAAGGGCATCACTTGGAATTGTGTTGAGTCCTTGGATACACTTGGTTTTTGAGACAGGGTTTCAGTATGGAGGCAATGCTGGCCTGTAGTCCACTCTGGAGCTCAGATGGCTGGCCTTTAACTCATGATAATCCTCCTGCCTCAACCTCTCAGTGCTGGGGTTACTGGCATACACCTCTGTTGCCCTGTTCACCAGGGCACAGGTCCCCTCTGTTGACTCTGGCTGGTTCTTCCTTGATGCCAGGTGTCTGTCTTTTGGGGGAGAAACAGATGGGCTTCATGTCATCCTCATAGGAGCATCAGAGGCCTCAAAACTTGCTGCCTTTTCCGCAGCCACCAGTTTATGGTGGGCCGTTTATAAACTCTGCCTCTCTGCCACCCTCATTTCCGTTGTCTGTTACTTTCAGAAGGAATTCAAGAACAGGGAAGAAAGCCCACTTGGATCCTAACTCCTGAACTTGGGGTTCATCTGCGTAGCAAGATGATGTTTGGAAATCCATTCAGGTGAACTGTTCCAGATGGGCTGTCTCATGCCTGGGCAGTGTGGGCACCAGGGGCCGCTTCCAGCGGCCACCCAGCCTGTAGATAACAGGTGGATGGTTGTCCTTGCCAGGCTGCCACGAGGGCTTCTGACAAATTAAAAATAATAAACCAAACAACTCTGAAGTCAAGGTGTATCCTCATTTATATGCAAACAAGCCCTGGCCTGACCCCCTTGTCTGGGCGTGGGCTCCAATGTGGATGCTAGTATATCCCCGATCCTCACTTAGCCGTCCCGGCAAGGGGCACTGACTCCAAATTAACATTCTCAACTCCTCAATTTTCTCCTTTAAAAACAATTTAAAAAAAAAGTCCTTTTCTAATGGAGTGGAGCTCTGGTAGCTTTCCTGTTCTCCTTCCCATAGATGTGATTTCACAGAGGCCTGAAGCTCTGTTCGACACTAAATATTAATAAAGAGAAAGGTGACCCCCTGCCCCCACATCCTACCCCATTAGCGGTAGTATCAGAGACTGCTGCACCTCTACGCACACTTTCGCAAAAGGTGGCCTCCTAGTTCCTACCTCGTTTCCAAGGAAACGATGAAAAGAAATCTAAAGTGACTGGAGGTCTGATGAGAATCATAATTAACCAAGTGATTCATCCCGACAAGGTGTTGGCTGGAGAGGTCCCCCCACACACATTTCTTACAGGCTCAACCAGCACTATAAAGAAAAGTGGTAACTTAATACCCTTGGAGAGTATATTCTGGCAGCCTGGAGAGGCCTAGATGACCGACCATGGCTATTTTCAGAGGGGAGTCATGACTTTGAACATTATTATTAAAAGAATACTACCCCCTCCAAACTTAAAAGATCTATGCTTTGCAATTTGTCATCTCAAAGGAAATAGATTTAAATTCTGATGTATTAAAGAAAGAAAGAAAGAAAGAAAGAAAGAACAAAAGAAAGAAAGAAGAAAAAGACCTGACCTATCTGCAACCAAGTCTGGGGCTGCTGAGAAACCTGGCCAGGTAACCCAGCTGCTGTGTGCTTGGGCCAGGCAGCCAGCTGTGGAGACCCGAGCCATTGTTTCGTGAATTTAAGACATCCGGCTTGTTTGGTGTGGTGGTAATCTGTTTCTTCCTTTTTTGCTTGGGCTCCTTCTGTTTCTCTTGGCATCTACACATGATGCTGGCTCCTGCTTAGTGCTGCTCTGATGGGCCAGACACTAATTTGTTCTCTTAGTATGCGTTTACACTTCCCTGCCCACTCGCTTCCTTGAGGATTTAAGATAACTTGGAAAGACCTCTGGCAAAGTAGGGAATGAAAACAAATGTGCCCTGTGAAAGTTTTACACTGCTGTTCCTAAACCAGCTCTAAGCTTTATAGTGGAACGAAACTCTTCAGTGTGTTGGAGCAGCTGCAGGCGTGCAGGTGTGCATGTGCGCGTGCGCGAGTCCAAGGATGACTGTGATTGTCCTTTGAGTCCTTTGGTTTGAGTCCCTTCAGTTTGAGATACAATTTTTCATTGGCCTAGGTTACAGGCTGGGCTGGCAGGGATCTGCCTGTCTCTGCCTCCCCAGCACTGGGAGTATGAGCATAAACCACACCTGAGTTTTTATAGGGGTTCTGGGGATCAAACTCAGGTCTTTGTCTAAGCTGTCTTCCTAGACCCCTGGTCTTGTCCGTCTTTTGAGGCAGAGTATTGCTGTGGAGGCCTGGTTATCCTTCTCTATGTAGACCAGGCTAACCTCAAACTTAGATTGCTGCCTCTACCTTCCAGGGGCTGGGATTAAAGGAGTGTGTCACCGTGACAAGTGGCCACGAGTGACCTAGAATTCCATGTCTTTCAGCTTCTACCTCCTGAGATTCCAGGCAAGTGGCACCATGTTTATTTTGTGCTGTGCTGTGTGTGAAGCCCAGGGCTTCATGCACACTAGGGGAAACCAGACCACCTCTCTCTCTCTCTCTCTCTCTCTCTCTCTCTCTCTCTCTGTGTGTGTGTGTGTGTCTCTCTCTGTCTCTCTCTCTCTCTGTGTGTGTGTGTGTGTGCATTGCGCGTGTTTATTGATTTTCATTGAAGTTCTGAAGGCAGGCGAGAGGTGCAGAAGGTTTTAAAAGTTTTATCTGTGGTTTTAGAGGCTGTGTAAGCCCTTTGAAGCTTGCAAGGTGCCGTGAGGATTTGGTCAGCTGGTGAAAGCATTTGCCCTTTAGACCAGAGCAGAAAGAAAACAGGTTTATTCGGTGCACTGGACAGAGAGCAGCGGGCACAGCAGTGACACACACAACAGCCCTGACGTCTTTAAAGTGTATTGTTCTGTGAAATGTGAATTCGGGCACATCTCTGGCACAGCATGCATGGGGAGGTTGGAGATCAACTTTCAGGGATCAGCTCTCTCCTTCCAGTGGCTGTGTTTTGAAAGTGAGGAAGATCATGCACACAGTAGACGCTTGCACAAGCATAGAATCATCTACTAAATAGGTGCCTGTCACCCAAGCTCTCTTTTCAGAAATAACTATTGCCGGCAGCGGGGTATGGACTTCTAGGCTGTAAGGAGGGAGTTTGAGCAGGAGGGATTCTCTGCTAGTGGCTTCTATGGAGGGGCCACTTTAGAAAAGTTCATCTAATAAAGAACAAATTAAGGAGCAAAAACTGTGTACAAATACCATGTGCCTCCTGGGAGCCAGGAACACTACTGCCAGGAAGTACCCAAGAGAATGCTATGTATACACTCATAGAATGCTCATTGCAGCTGTGTGGGGCTCACACCTCACACCCCAGCACACTGAGGTAGGTAGCTCTCCGTGCCAGCCAGAACTACAGTGTGAATTCCTTGCATACCCAAGACTAGAGTGAGATTCTCTTAAACCCAAAACGAAACAAGCACCAGTAGACCAACCAGGCAACCAGGAATGCTCATTGAGACATTCCCACAACAGCAGAAACCCTGGAAGCAACCCAGTGCCTGCAGATGCAGGATGGACACGCAGGAGCCTGTTTGCAGGTGGTCTTCTGTAGAGACGAGGGCAGGAGTGCTTCGAGCTACTCTGACTCAGGCCAGACCCAACAGCACGCCCACACGGCTGGTGTGCTCAGACGAGATGTCTCAAGGCACACATGCAAAATGTGAAAGGAGACGAAGGTTCTTTGGTGTCAGAAAAACAGAGCTGGAGATGTGCTCGGCCATGATGTGCTTGCTCTTCGGGCCTGAGGACCTGAGTTCGATCCCCGGTACCCACATAAAGGCTATGGGTGGCAGTATGTGCTTGTCATCTTAGGGTTGGGGAGATAGAAACAGGAGTAGTTTGCTGGCTGGCCACTTTCACCAACTGGGGAGCTCCAGGCTTTGTGAGAGACTTTGTCTCAAAAATTAAGGTGGAAACATTTGTAGGAGAACATTCAGTGCTGACCTCTGGCCTTCACATGTGCACGTACACACACAGACACACATACAACAGGGCAGAACTGTTTCTGGGACATACATACCACCATTTGGGCTGGACATAGATATGTGATGTTTTCTATACATGTTTATATATTTTGCAAATGACAAAGCAAGTCACCCAACCAGTATTAAAGTTACTTCCCTTGAGTCATACGGGTCTCTCAACACAATGACTTGTAAGGATAGATATATTTATTGTGTGTTTATTCCTGGCTAATAAACCAACCTTCCACTGGACACCACAAATACACCAACCTTCTACCAGACACCACAGATAACACCAACCTTCTACCACACACCATAGATAGACTAACTTTCCACCATATACCACAGATACACCAACCTTCCACCACACACCACCGTTACCTTTTTGAACTCTATGCCCCAAACCTGTCTCAAACTGTCTTTGGAATATGTGGTTAGGATGTAAAGGGTGATGGGTGTGGTATGCACAACCTGAAATCCCAATATGTAGGAGTGCTGATTTCATTAGGCTACCCAAGGGAAACCCATCTCAAACAAAATCAAACAAAGAGAATTGTAATGAATGCCGCAGAGAAATACTGCAGACTGAAACATGCCTCTGTAAACATAGCATTTTATTAACAAAATATTTACACCATTCTTAACACAAATCTTTTAGTGACAGAGCATGCCGCACTCTAAAAAAGCATATGGTTGAAGGCAAGCTGAAGAAACAGTGTTCTACAGCCTGCCAGACCTACTGTCTGCAAACAGAAGTACACAAGAGACAAACCTTACAATGAGAAGGCGAATGGCTGAGTTTTCTTTAATCGGCATTTACAAACAAGACAGACATCATACAGTTTACATAGACTTAGGTCCAGCCCAAGGTCAGACTGTAAAAATAGTCATCGAATACCCATACAGGCTTGGCAAATCCTCATTCCAGTATTATGTCACGGGTAAGCAGGCAGTATGTCATTTGGTGTGAAGCCACTGCGGCTATTTAGAATGCTACCAGGCTTGGGAAACCGGGGGCAACTGCATTTTCAAATAGATGTTATTGTAAAAGGCACAGGTCACTTACTCCTGGCATCGGGTCTTGACAAGGGACGGCACTCTTAGGAGAAAAAAAGGATTGCTGGTACAAGGGCTTGGATTGTCTCTTCTCTCTAGATGTCGGATTTGGACTTTTAAACTCCCAGACAGGTGCTTGCTCACAAACTGCATGTGTTCTGGTTCTGACCCTTCAGCCCATCCTCCTATCTATCACCAGTGACAGATGACATCCTCTCTGCGTAGCTGTGTCTGCCTCTGCAGCTCATGCTGCCCACCGCCCTTCTACAAGTCCCGGGGGCTCTTTCCGGGACAGAGAGAAGGACTCGACACAGGCGCAGGGAGCCCGAGGGAGAATTCTGTGTTGAGGTGGGGGTGGCTAGGGCAGGGAGCCCGAGGGAGAATTCCTCGCCAATCCTTGTGGAAGGCAGGCAGTAATTTCTGAAGGTCAGGGTGGTGATTGATGAGGGTGTGAGTGACTCACGGTGTAAAATGATGGAAAGACTGAGTGGGACGAGTTTAAAAAAAAAAAAAAAAGATCTTTCCCAGGGCAATAAAGCTCTGTCTACAACAGCCTAACAAATGGTTTAAAAACAGAGCTTCGATCAGCTGCCCTGACTACCCAACAAGCTGACTGGTCCGTCTGACATCACGGGCATGACCCAAGTTGAGAAAGTTTCATGCACCATGCAGTAAACTCCAAACGGGGATGGGAGGGAATGGAGTTCCATGGCCTTGCTTCCAAGCTTTTCCTAGGGGAAGGATGGACTGCTAAAGTATAAATGCCCAATGTTAATGATGACCAAACAATGCTAGGATTAGTCCTTGAGGCAAACATCCTTGTGGGCAGGCCTGGCAATGGCCGGGGGTGGGGGGGGCACGCGGGCAGACTGCAGCCACGGGGCAGCTGACTCAAACCCTGCTTCCCGGAGCGGTGGCTGAGGCATGCGGCTTGCCTTCTGATGTTCAGGGCCTCCTTGACTACGCTAGTTCTGGGTAAAGACTACAGGGCCTGTGTGCAGCTATTTTAAAGATGATTCCTTCCGATGGACTGCAGTAAACAACCTGCTTTAGAACACTGGAAAGTTCCTGAATTGAGAAGTGACACTCAGAAGCCGGCAGGCTGTTTCTACTGTGCGATTAAGGAGGACATTAAGACCCGTAGTTGAAAACTGTCAATTAAAGAAGGCTCTTTAAAAAAATCATTGCTGTCTTAGGACTCCCTATTAATTGGCAGATGGAGCTTGGCACTTAAGGCCTATCTGTGGAGAACTGCCTGGGCTTTTGCTTGTTGTAATTATGCCGCACTCTGATGAGACACTGGGCACCATAAAATGAACTCGCAGCAAATTAAAACATTTTTTCTTAAGTTTGTTAGACACTATGATTTTAATCTCACCATCTACTATTTATATATTCTAATCTTGCCATCTAAAATGTTCGACATAATAAAAAGGCACCGATGGAAGGCCTGAGACATTTTTTTTTTTATTATTAAACCTCTGAATCCTTTTGTTTTGAAGCCAAAATATTCTAGCACATCCATAATCGATTGCTCTCTGAGAGGAAAGAACACAGATATTAGTTATTTCTGGAAGTACAGACCATCAAATTAAACGTGATGTATGCTGGTGGAGGTGCCGGCTCCACGGCGTAAATCACTCCGCTCCACGCTCAGCGCCCTGCAGGATGAGCTGAGCCTGAGCTTCATCTGCCCTTCGCAGCACATCTGACCACCTTCATCACGGCAGCAGGCCCCTCACTCATCACCTTCCGAGATACAGAAGGGGGCTCCTGAGAAGTCGGGTGTCCTCCTAACATTTCTCAGGCTTTCATTTGCACATAAAACAGGACAAATGCCCTGGAATTCCATTAACATTTCTCGCAAATCAGATAATCAAATTGCCTGGTTTTCTATTACTGGAAGTCAAGACAAGCCTTTCTGCTGCCACGGGAAATTCACTGAGGTCATCCCTCCGAGTCTCGGGCTAAATTCTATCTGACCCTCCTTTTCTAGAGCTGCACAGTGCTGTTCATCCTCTACATAATAGGATGCTCTGAATATTCTAATGATGACATTTACTGATGTGTGTGTGTGTGTATCTGTATCAGAGGAGAACCTGTGGAGTTCTTCTCCTTCCATTATATAGGACTGTGTCATCAGCCTTTATAGCAAGTGCCAACCCCCAAAACAAAAACATATTCATGGTTATCTTCAGCGTCATCTTATACATGAATTTTTTTTTCCTTCTTGATAAGCCAAGAAGAGCAAGCAAGACATAGCTGGCAGCTTGAATCTTGAAGGTTCACCCCATTTATTCTGTGGAAACTTATGAACTGTTAAGAGGTGGGACATATCTTGGAATCAAATAACAGAGTACGTTGCTTGTCCCTCCAGAGCAAGTTTAAATGAGGACTTGTAGGTTCCTGGAGCCGGCTCCCACGGAGCTGGCCAGTGGGACAGTCTGCTAAGTTTAATGATAAAAGCCAGCCTGGTTTGGCAGCCATGTTCTGAAGCAGGACTGCAGGTTAGCTTAGGGGTCCCCAGGTGAGGACTCTTTTGTGACTCCCGCAGGGTCTTGCACGGATATCTGAGGACCCATGTGTCGTGTTCACAGTCTCTGGGCTCTGAAAGAATGTGTGTGAAGAAGTGTTGAGCTGGACCTCATCAGTGCCTTTTGTAGCAGGAAGCGATGTAAGGCCATGGACCGCTGCCTTCTGGGATGAGGAGGCGGATGTGCTGGCATGCAGTGTATACCAAACCCAAACCATCTACTCAAACATGGCGCCCTTGAAACACAGCAGCAGGCCCTCCGGTCTGGCAGCCTGGGGTGCCAGGAGACAGCTAGTTGTTACAAAATATCTTCAGCACCATGTCTCTTAGAGTTTTAGAAAGCCCCCCAGCCCATTTTCCTCCTGGAGACAAGGGGAGACATATTGAGACTTACAGAGAAGTCCTAAGATTAAATGTGAGTTGCTCACCGCCCCCCCCCCCCCACCACTTCATCTATTAAAAATTCCATAGGGCAGCTCATCTCAACAAGGACACTGGCCTCTTCAAGTAGCCCAGCCTCTTGTCAGAAGATCTCAAGCCTCTGACCTGGGTAGGCGTGGAAGGGAGGGGAGCACAAGGAGAGGAGGCGGACACTTCAGACATGCCATCTTAGATGGGGAACAAGGACCTGGGTTATTTTAAGAGGAATGAGTGTCTCGGCTGCCATGTCCAGCACTTGTCTTGGAGGCTGCTGACAGCCGAGTGACGGCGTTGCACTGGGAGGCAGAGGGCTTGCAGCAGGTATTTCTCCCCAATCACGTCTCAGAGTTTACACTGAAGGACACTTAATCAAGCCCTCACGCTATGTTCCTTTAATCACCAAATGATAGTTAATTAGTTATCGCAGAATCAGAAAAACACTTATATAGAAGGAGACATGGAGAGACAGTGGTTCCTCGGATAGGACACCTGCAAGGAGCTTATTCCTGTTCCTCTGAAAGAGATCAATACACACTGGCAGTTAATTAAAGATCTTCCCTTCTGTTCATTCTTCAAAGTTTTTAAAAATGGCCCTGCATCACAAGGGAACCAAAGAATTTTATGGAAGGGCTGTGTGTCTTAATGCCTTTGGAGTCTGGCTATTTGTCTTAAGAAACAGCCAGGAAAACAAAGAATGTATATTAGATTCCTGCTTAATCTAAAATGTGGTCCAGAAGTGCTATGACTACATTTTCATATGTGCTCTTAAGAAGAAAGTAACTGGAGATCTCCCTCTGCTCACTACCCAGGAAGGGTGGGACTGACGGAAATCTGCTGTCACTGAGTACAGCACAATACCATAAGCAGGACAGCCCCTGACAGCCCAGGACAGACTGGTGACAGTGAGGGCAAGGACGACATGAACAGAGACTATGCTTCTCACGCGTGGCCAGTCACTCGCTACATGTGACACAGGAGGGAAGGAAGCCAGAGAGGCCAGGAGCTGCAGAAGAGAGCAGGCGCTGGACGCACGAGCAGTGGGGCAGAGATGTTTTCCTGCACACTCATGTGCCATGGGATCCAGTTACTCAGTCCCTCAGGTCAAGGATCTATACCATCTTTTGGTGAAATGCCACAGAAAGGGTCTCACATGGGCAGCCTAGTCCACACGAGCCAAGCAACGCTGTTTTTGTTTATACAGAGGTGCTCAAAGTCTGACTTCAGTAAGGATAAGCAACTTGAGATGTTTACAAGGCCTCGTTCGGGTCTGGTGTGGCCTGGAATGCCATTCCATTAAACCCTCTCCATCGTAAGCATGTGGTGGAGGGGCATAAAGTAGTAACACTTGTTTTTAAAAGTTTTGACTGTTCAGTTAAGGACAGCTCTGAAAACACAATTTGGTTTGAAATTCAGGCTGTTTCATTTCCTATTTAATCTTGTAAATTTCCTTCCCTTACAATACCCGGGCTGGAAGGGCGCCAAATTAGGCCAGGAACAAATTCCCAGCAGCTTCACTTGGGTGCTTTATTTTTAGATTATATTAAAAACCTCATTAGGCTCCTGAGGGAAAGTGTGTGAAGCACTAACAGAGCGAGAGAAGATAAAGGAGAGAGAGGTGAGCCGGCTGGTAATAAGCAATGCACTCTCAAACAGTTGGTCCGAGCTCTGTAGAAGAGCTGAGAGCAGCTCACTCTCACCCTAGGTGAGTGACGGGTGCTGGGCTTACTCCCCGGGGCAGGAAGGACTGACTAGTCAGGCTTGTCAAGGAGGCATATGCCTTTATTACCATTTCCAGATGGGATGCAGAAGGGTAAGGGCAGAGGGAGGAAGCTTCGAGCTAAGCGCTCCATGCTTCTGCACAAGGTCAATGGGCTTCAGAGTTCCTGTGGTCAGGCTGAAAAACGGGTGGACACACAGGAGACTGGGCACAGAACTAAATTAGTACTGAAAGGAATCCAGAAGTTATTAATATATTTACATAATTTATAATTTTTAAGCAATGGTCTCATAAATATAGACTACAAATTTACATATGCTAGGCAGCACGCAGTTGTTTTCCCCACCAGAACAAGCTGGGCAAAAAACCCATAAACAGAAACCCATCCCAGCAGAAGACTCATCAGCTTTGCTCTCCCTTCTTTTTAAGCCCCTGCTCATCAGCTGAGACACATGCAGCTCCACTGCTCCAGGTAGTGTCTCCACCCCATCGCCTGGACCATGAGAGTTTATGTAGAAAGGTGACCATAACTAACGTGCGTGGGCTCTGACACATACAGACAGGGTCAGAAGCAAACCCAAGGTGAACCGGCAGCCGCCGTGATGGCGGCATTAATTTCCTGTGTGTGAAAGTGCTTTAGAGATGTGGAGGCTGTCCCAGGAACACCCATCCCTCTACTGGAGGTCACTTCCCACGTCTTAATGATACGACTCTGACACTCGAGATGAGGACCAAGGAGATGACCGTCTCCACGGCCTTTCCCTTATACCCATGAAAGTGCTCATATCCCTTTACAAATAATACATGAAATCCTGATTACAAAAGTACCAGCAATTCAGTCCTACCATCCATACATCAGATGCTCCTTTTAGCTAGGTAAACAGCCACAGATGTGCATGGTCCCTCTGCAGGCCAGAGTCTACTGACAGAAGTCTGCAGACAGAGATACCTGCTACAGTCTTCCAAGAGAACCAGACAGCTGGTTCTCGGAGTCCTTTTTGCATAAAGAGCATGAGGTGGTGGCCAGTGGCAGGGCACGGCTCTGCTGCAGCACCCAGGACCACCTGCTTCTTCATCAAGCTCAGGCCCTGAGTCGTCAGCAGCAGCTTCGCTTTGGCTCCGATGGCTGTCTTCGGAGTTTGAAGCCCTTGCCGCCAGACGCCGGGTTGGCATCAGTGGATGGAATTCTTCGACCTGCAGCAGAGTGAGAGAAAAGAGGGAACGAGTTCCTTCTCAGACACTATTTTGGCAACATAACACAACAGTTTTATCAAGGTCAGCTCGTCCAGGTAAGACTAGGAAGATGAGCAAGATGACAGGGCAGAGCCTCTTCACCTGACCCTGAGTCACCTAATGCTGAGCCCATGGGGCACCGACCACAACAATGAAAGCTTCGCCACCGCACCAGAAGTCACAAGTCTTTCAGTTGTTACCAGTTGTTAAACTAGCATCCTATATTTCTATTCCAGGATCCAAATAAGGATGCCAAACAGCAGTTAGCAAACTTTTAAAATACAAAACTAGACTATACCTGGCACTTTCTCCCCCCCCCTCCTCCCCCCATGGTCTCATAGCACACAGTGCACTGTTGTTACTGCTCTGAGCATCTGCACTGTCTCTGGGACTGAACATTCCTCTACTGATGGGTGTCGATCCCAAGCAACTGGGTGTGTGTTTGTTACACAACAGGAAGAGAGGAGCTAGGGCCCAGCTCTACTCCAGGGAATCTATCTGCATATGCACTGCATTCCCACTGACTACCCAGCACACATTACCCAGTGATGCTTGACAGGGGCTGCCAAGCTGCTTTCTAAAGAGCTGAGGCATTTTATCTCTTATGACATCACAGGAGAGGGCAGACTTTACTTTCTGGCTCTGTGAGGCTAACTCAACTTCGTGAAAACCAATCCTTCAATCACTCCACCTACCTAGATGATATGGCTCAAGGCAGCTTGTACAGAGGCTTTCCTGCCCTTCCCCTTCCGAGCTATCCCAATACCTCAAATACCAGCAGGACAACGGGGACCCTGGTCTTGTTTCTCATGTGACTGGCATCCTCCAACTGAACCCTGAGCCCTCAGTCTTGTTTTCCACTGTGACATTTCCAGGTCTAGTGGCACAACACTGGAGAAAGGTTTTCTGCTTGTTTAAACCAGGAAATAGACAGCCTTCAACAAGGCTGAGGGACAATCCCTGACAACTTTGTGGGTATGGTTGCCAAGTCTTGTAAGCTGTCACCCGTGTAGACAGGACACAGTATCGCTTCTACATGGGCAGAAAGTGTTCTCCAATTTTCCAAATGTGTTGCAAACACTGCTGTGAATAAATTACAAATACAGTTAACAGCCTTTGAAGGTTACTGTCATTATGGTTTTCTCAGTAAATGGAAATGGAAATAGAAATACAGCTGGTACCACAGAAGCAACTGAAATGTGACAAAAGATTTTTAAACAAGTGTTTTGGAAGAAAGCAAGAGACATCTTTATGGTCTGGGCACAGCCAAAGGTTTCTGATGCAAGAACTCTGCTGGCCATAAAGGAAAATAAGGACACACTGAATTCAGCTTAGGTTAAGCAGTCAGTTCATTGGAGGATTGATTCAGAAATCAAAGTCAAACCAAGGGGAAGATATTTCCAACATAATCAACCGGGGCTGATATCGAGAGTTAAGGCATGAGTCATTAGGAAGGCAGGTGCTGACTTGGTAGAAGGCAGGCAAGAGGGTAAGCATTCTGGAGAGAAGGGTGCAGCTATTGTCCAGGTAGAAACCTGTGGTGGACAGGGGCTCAGCTTCAAGGTAGACGTGGGAATGCAGGGCCTTCCTTTCCTACAGACTGACAGAAGGAATTTCATACACCACTTCTGTGGGCTATTGCTGGCACAACTACCACTCTGCAAACTGTTTGGCAGTAAAGTCACAACAAATGCAAATCTGAGGACCCAGCAATCTTTCTCTTAGGGATAGAGATACCAAGCAAAATGCATCCAGATGTTCCCCAGAGGACATAGGATACATCCAAATGTTCCCTAGAAGACACAGATGTCCAACAGTGCAGCCGGCAATTACCCTAAGTCCAGGGACGACTACACTGCAAATAGTCCCCATTTCTTCCTCTCCCAGCTCTGAGTTCTGACATTAACACATGCCAGCCATGAGACTGTATGTGCATTTGTAGCTGCATGGGATGCACAGACAATGTAAGCATGTAATACAGAATAAGAAGTCCGACACAGAAGGGTAAACAGGGCTGGCAATGTAGCGCACATCGAGCCCTGGGTTCAGTTCCTAGCATGGTCCAGAGCATGAGGCATGGTGGTACAAGTGTATTTTAGGAGTGTATTCAGGAGGGAGAGAGAGGAGGCTATGGAGGTCACCCTCACACAGAATGAGCGTGAGGCCACCCTGGGCTATAGAAAATGAAGGCAGTGCCTCGAGGAGATACAGCAGTAAAGTGCTGGCACAGCCTTTAATCCCAGCCCTTGGGAGGCAGAAGCAGGCAGATCTTTTTTAATTCAAGGCCAGCCTGATCTACAGAGTTCCAGGCTAGCCTGGGCTATATAGTGAGATTCTGACTCAAAAAACAAACAAACACCCCAAATAAAACATGGTAAACAAAAGCAACTATCAGGATGGGTTACCCTCTGGGCTGGAACAGCTGTGGTGCCACACACAGGCTGTGTTCTGAGATAATGCATTGTTGCCTTTATGTTTCTAAACAGCCCTTTCCCATGTGCACTGCCTGTATGCCAGGTGCAACTTATCTGACAATACTCACTGAGCAAAAACTAAAGATGGTTTTTTAGCTCTGTCTGGTTTCCATCTCCTAGCCATGTTCAGTTCTTCTCAGTATGGTGTGTACTGTGTGTCTGTCTCTTTCTCTTTGCAGTGCAGGCAACTGAACCCAAGGTCCTGAACACGACAGGAAAGTCACTACTACTGGGCTGCACCCTGCTTGTCAGATTTTGGTATAAGGATTTGTTGCTCATATAGTCCACATCTTATTTATTTATATTTAAAAATATAGTTTATTTTTAAAACTAGAAAAGGAATCCACAACAAAACCAGGAATGGATTCAACAGATGACACGCTATATGTAGACATCCAAAAAACTGTGAAGACTACTGACAAAACTTGGGCAGCCTTTCAAGAATGATCCAGGCTAACCTGCTAGTTATGAACACCATGCTTTAACCTTGAAATAAAGAGATGCCTCAGTGATCCAGTGGCAGGCCAGACTGGCTGGCTGATGTCTGCAAAGGATTCTAGAAAGGTTTAAATTAATGGCCAAAATGAAACAATGGAACACATACATAAAAATCTACATCTCTGAGCTATCCAAACTATCACAAATGTGTTCACTCATAAATTCTAGTAGTTGGGAAGCTGAGGCAGGGGGACTGCTTTGAGTTCAGGCCTGAGCTACCAAGTTAAGACTCTTGAGACCCTGTCTCAAAAGAGCAACACAAAATGAAAATCAGACAGGCCTGATCTGCAGCCCCCAGAGGCCTACCTGCTGCAATCCCAGCCAGGAGTGCTGCAGGCCTGCTCCCCTGGGCAGTCCCTGGACGGCCCTGGCTCTGGTGGTTCCTGAGATTCATGACTTACATCTTCCAGCTACTCTGGATTCGGCCTAAGGGCAGTCAATGGGTACAGATGCACTATTCTTGGTTGACTACTCTCTAGCTGGGAGCTGGCTCTGATCAGCTAAAGCAAATCATCCAGCTCTCCCAGGCCTGCACTGTCAGGCCTCAGCTCCCACCCCACTGCCTCAGTCCCCAACCGTCTTTCCTCATCAGGCCTCAGCTCCCAATTCTTCCCCCAGAGGGCCTTTCTGGGACCGTCTGCACACATTCTTACATCTACCACAATTGCTTTCTTCATATCTCTTATTATTATGTGAAATGACCCTATTTATCTGGAGTTCACTGCCTGACTCCCTCAACAGCACATGCACTCTTGGAGAGCAAGGGCTGTGTCTATCTTCTTTAGGCTGATCCCTTGAGTCTGGAACAGTTCCCAATAAACATTTTGATGAATTGGAATGAAATGAATAAACACAGATGTGATCTACAGAGAGTCCCAAGGCTCCAGCAGGCTCTTCTCTCCTGTGAACCTCTGTGTCACCTGTGAACACTCTGAGGGAAGAGGAGGGAAGGGGACTGACCCTTTCCTTGCTGAGGACTAGTTTTGGAGGTTTTCTTACAAACAGCTCATACACACATTTCGTTTCCCCTGGGGTATTCTGTTCTTTTCTTGTAGGAGCCTTCAGCACTCTTAACTCTGGGTGTCTGCATCCAGGTAGAGCACAAAGCACAGCCGCGAGCAGAGGCCAGCAGTGTCAGGTCCCCTGGAGCTGGAGTGTCAGGTCCCCTGGAGCTGGAGTTCCAGGTGGCTGTGAGCAGGATGTGGGTGCTGGGACCACACTCAGGTCCTCTGGCAGAACAGTATATGATCCTAACCACTGAGCCATCTTTCTAGACCTTATCTTGTCTGTTTCTGATGGTTCTGAATGAGTAACTGAGACACATTTACAAGAGGAGAGCACAGAATGGCTTCAACACTGAGAGGCATTCTTTCTGGACAAATTCGCACCCAACACCCACAAGACCAGGGACAGAGCCGCTGTTCTCAGTGCTCAACTCGCCTTTCATGGGCAGTCTCAGAGACCACTCCAGACAGGCTGAGGCTCTAGCCACAGCGAGAATTCTGGCTGCGTTTGCCCTGAGCAGAGGAAACCCACAGACACAGAGATACTTACTAATTTCTATAAAGAGTTCATTTATGTTTATTGCATTTTTTGCGCTGGTCTCTACAAAGATGGCATGAATGGAATCTGCGTAGTCCTTTGCATCTCTCTCCATGACTTCTCTGGAAGGCAACAATTGTTTGTCAGAGGCTCTGCCCCTTAAGACCTCCCCCCAGTCCCCATGTAAGCAGAAAGGTGTCTGCATCAGCTGTGGCATGAGCTCAGACAGTCTTTCTAGTTACACGATCTTCCTGATAAGGTTTTCTATAACCTCTATATTAAACTCCCCTCACCCCCTCCCGCCTCCCCTGGGGAAAACAAAGCCAAGGCCCTTGCTTTGGGAATCAGATGTGATACAGAGAGATTGTCAATAAAATGGACTTTTTGTACTCAGGTACTCTGTGTCACAGCAGCCTGGGGAGGCGATGATCTCAGATAATGTCATGTGTGATACCACTAATGTTGGAGTAAATTACACACCTGTCTACATGTAATATAATTAACTCCAAATGCCTTAAGTCTTCATTTGAGCTTGGAACTTCAGGGCCAGCCACGTAACACAAGAAATTTTTCAATGTCAGAGATAAAATAAAAGCTAGCCTCGTGCCCTGGATATGGCTCGTTAGAAAAGGAACACATAATCGGCACGGGAATCTCGTCTAATAACTCACCTGACATCAGTAAGATCACACTTGTTCCCGGCAATGGCAACAACAATGCTGGGGGGGCCGTGCTGGCGGAGCTCTCTCACCCAGTTCTTCAGTGTTGAAAACGTCTCCTGCAGAGAGAGAGGGGGCTAGGGCCTGAGCAGCACAAGACGGCCGCTAAGAAGAAATGAATAAAGTCTTACTTCTTTTGTGATGTCGTAAACGATGATGGCCGCTGCTGACCCTCGATAGTACATCGGTGCCAAAGCACGAAACTGTAGAGGGAGAAGAAGCAATGAAACCCGACGGCCAGGGAAAGATGTCCTTTTACCAGACTTTGAAGTCCATTATCTCTGCACAAAAGGTAATCTTTCTCTGAAGCCACAGAAGATGCCATAATGCTTTACAGCAAAAGAACCCATAATTACCAAAGGCAAAGACAGACTGCAGTGCAGGAACGTCTCTGAAGACAGTCTAGAAAACAGCTTTATAGGAATTGAATATGGGGCAATAAGCAATTGTTTCAGCTAAAAAAGCTTTTTAATTGAACTCAATGTAGTAATTCCCAAATTCATTTGTTCAATAGTCCTTTAAACTTTGGCTTCCCAAATTAAGGAGATAAAAACATGCCGTAAATGGTTCTCCCGAGCGGCTGCATTACTGGGTGTCAAAGAGATCACACTGTAATCTAGATGTTGATTGTGCTAGACATGAATGCACATTTAAATTCACTGCTTGAATGAGTTTGCAACTTGCGTTTCTGCCATCTCCATGCATAGGTCTCATCTCTCTCCCACAATGTCACAATGCAAGCACAGTTTCTGCCTCCATTCTCCATCACTAGAGAGGGATACACAAGGCAAAAGCAAGGGTAATTCAATGGGCCACGCCCTTGGATGAGTGTGGGATAGAAAATGTGAAGCTATTTCCTCACTCAAATCTGGTCTTGGGCAAATGTCCCCGTGTGGTGTTCCCCCGCTGAGGGTCATACTGTCATCTTACCCCTGACTCTGAAGCCCGGTCCCCAAGAGTGGTCCATGTAGTGCATCCCTTTGTGGTGGCTGGCTGGGAGGCTCTCCTCAGACAGCACTGGGTGCACGTACAGAACACACAGCACTCCTGTGTCTCTTTAAAGTCTCTGAGTTCACGGCCACCCTTCTGATAAAGTAGTGACATTTGGACTGCAACCCCAGGAGGGAAGATACATGAAGCCTGTCCCACGGCACTTTTGCCTCCTCTGCCCACTCAGTGGGGCGCTTGGTTCTTTCATCTAAGGATGCGTCTGCTATGTCAGACGTAAGCCTGGGGCTTTGCTGCAATTTGTTGAAGTTTTTAAAAATGCCCCTGTACCTTCCTCCCTTCTTCAGTACGTTTGGTGACCCAGCTGGTCTGCAATTCGTGATGTAGCTAAGGATGACCCTAAACTGCTACTCCACCCACCTCGATCTCCTGAATGAAGGGATTATGGGCATAAGCCCCTGTGCCTGGCTTACATGGAGCTGGGGATCAAACGCTAGGCTTAGTGTATCCAGCCCTAGCCCCCTTCTCTTAGCTTTTTAGGTATACTTTCCTGCATTACTTATTAGGGGGTTGTTCTCAGAACAACTTAACCTTCTCTAGTCCATTTCTATTTTGAATGCATGCTTCTTATAAACAGCAGAACCTTACATGAGTCTAACCTTGCCAATTAGAATCTTGTATGACTCTAACCTTGTCTAAGTTACCACTCTTTGGCTGCTGTTGCTAAATGCTTCGAATCATACTAATAGAAGACCTAATTAGCTGTGCAGAGGCCCCGTGTCAGCAGCAGTGCGCACCATCTGTCGGCAGGATTCCGTGGTCACATCCCAAGATGACATTGGTTTTGTATCTGGGAGATGGTTTTGGCAGATGGATTTGTTTGCACACTGACAGTGTGCTAGAAACTCTGCCCAGTGGCTTGCCTCCAATGCTTCTGAGAAGCCAAGCCCACTCACATTGTTCTCTGGTATATAATGTATCTCTGGCTGTTTGCTGAAACCCTTAGACTTGAGAGTTGATGTTTCACCAAACTGGAAGAATTCAGCCATCAACCACAGGAATCCTCTCTTTATCCCGCACCCCCACTGCTTCCTCAACCCTTGTGGGTGCGGTGCTGCTGAGACTGCCCAGACTTTCCTAGCCCTCTTTCCCTGCTCTTCCAGGGGATCTGCTCTGTTGTTCACCGTCCAGCTTTGCTTCTTGTCACTGTGGCTTTCAGTCTTAGCATTTCCACTCTGTTCTTTGTGAACTTCCTTTCTGCACGGCTTCCCATTTGCAGTTAGTATGCCATTCTGTGAACCTTTGGACAGATTTAAAGGCCTGCTTTCAACTCTGGTCTAGATTCTCATCACAGGGTCCTCCTCTGTTCCCGATTCCCCACACATGTAACAAATGACCGCACCCTGGCCCCTGCTACCCTGTCATTTTGAAGAGTGGTAACTCGAACGTCTTGAGACTGATTTTGAACACTGTTAGGATGGCTACACTACAACTGGATCTGAAGGCCCGGGCACTGTCTCTCTTCTGAATAAGATGCTTTGTCACAACGCTTAAGAACTTTATCAGTGCCCTCTAACGTGCAGACTGGATTTAAAGTCCAGCTCTGTTCTAAGAGGCAGCAGTGAGTCTCTCCTCAATCTTGTTTGCAATGTCCCCTCTGCACATTCACAAGGTTTGAGGAGGGTCTTCCTTTCTGGGCCATATCTTCCCAGGGCTTGCTGTTCTTCCCCAGTTACTCTAGCACTCTCAGACATCTCCCATTATCATAATCTTAAAAAGACATTTCCTGGTTGGGCCGTAGGGGCATACTCCTTTAATCCCAGCTCTCAGGAAGCAGAGGCATACAGATTGAGTTTGGGGCTAGCCTGGTCTACAGAATGAGTTCTAGGACAGCCAGGGCTACAAGGAGGAACTTTGTTTCAAAAAGCAAAAACCAAACAGAAAAGACTTTTCCTGCTTGACTCTTGCTACCCTGTGCCCTAGTCCTGAGAGCTGGCTGAGTCCTGAGAGTCCTGAGAGGTGGCCTGTGAGCCTGGCCCATGCCTGTGTATGCCGCTCGGCCTTCTCACTGGGTGTTTGGCTGTACTTTCAAACAGCTACTTTGTAAAGGGTTATCCAGTATTTATAAACCAGGATGGCCACTATGAGAGGCACACCCATGCTGACTTTGAAAGTCTCCCCTGTTGTTCTTAAGAAGAAAGAAAACTAGCACAGATAAAAAGATTCCAAAGATGTCATCCCCAAATCTGGCTCTGGATGAGGGGACAGCAAGCTTTCCCACTGTGGACCAGACAGGAAACAGCATCCACTCTGTGGCCCGCTCACTTCTGTCACAGGATTACTGTGGAGTAAGCATAGACAGTGAACACACAAAACTGGCTGTGTTCCAATAAAACTTTATTTACAAGAATGGGCCCCTGGTGCAACATGGCCCACAGTCTGCCAATCCCAGCTCTAGATGCTCCTAAGTTCTCCTTGTCCTAGTTTAAGCACTTACAACTGCTTCTGTGAGTACTGTGAAAACTGACGGTCTTCACGCCGTTCTGACCTCTGTGGAACAGTCAGCCAGAGGAAGCAGAGGAACAAGAGCTGTGGCTAGGCCTTTACAGATGTGCCACACTGGGGATGCTGCCCTGCACTTAGGACACACATTCATGGAAGTCATCAGTGTGTGCTGGGGTAGAGGAACAAGATGAGTGCACTCAGACTGTAAAAGCGGACAAAGCACTCATCAATGCTTAGTCTTAAGAAAATAAATACAACTGTGAAAACAAGGTTCATTTAACTGCAATTTGAGAAACCTTGGGCTTAATTTTACAGCCAGGAGCTGACTTTTAGAGTTGGTGAGGAGACGGATGGCCTGGTGAGCTGCTTCTGCTAGGAATGTGTAAACACAACACAGGACCTTTCATTTCACAGTGGACTCCCAGGCCTCACAGAAACAGTCACTTTGAAACACCATCTGAGGGCTCCAGTCTGTTTTCCTAGGTGCTTCTTAACCTTTTGATAGACAAGCCGTTGTCTTCTCGGCACTTCCTTCCTTTTCACGTAACAAGCTCCCCTCAGTCAAGGACTCACAGTCCATTCAGTTCTTACTTGCTTTCATCAACTTAGCGAAATCACTCTGCAATTAGTGGAACCTTGTCAGAAAAGCCATCTTTCAGAACTACATGTGGCAACAGATTTGAGGGTCAAATGGGGAGGACGTCTGTTCAGTTCATCAAAAGCCTTTTCGTTCTGCAGTGGTTTTGGGTCCCCACCAACAATCTCAACTCCACAGAGCTAAGCAATAAACATGTTCACATCAGAGACTTATCACTGGAGTCATGTGTGACTCCAAACAACTGACAAGAATACTAACACTGAAGCCAGGTACCAGTGGTTTTGAGCACCAGAAAGGCAGTCCCTGCCTCTCAGAGGCCAGTCAAATGCAAGACAGAAAAAAAAAAGTGACAATCTCATGGTAGAGGGCAAGCAAAGACTGTTCAGGACATAGAGTTAATCTGCTGCTACCCAACTAACTCCTGGGCATTAGCTTGCCCTCAGGCACTGGGACCACAGCAGCAAGTAAGACACTGTAGGCACAGCTCCTAATATTCACCTCTCATTGAGAGGCTTTGTCAATAAAAGTGGACAGCCAAGAAGACGTTATGGTTCATGAAGAGTGTCTTAGAAGTGAACACGGGCACTGACAGAGCATGAACCTGAGGCTCTTGGGTACAGGGAGGTACGGAAAACCCCGATACCAACAGCTGCCTCTGAGTGCTAGGAGGTATGTGCTAGTGAGAAGGACCAGCATATGCTCAGGCCCGACAGCAGGTATGTGTAAAGACCTGCAGGGAGGTCAGCAGGCAGGCAGAACAGTGTAGCAGGACATATGGGTGTCATGGGTCCCTTAGAACATAGCTAGAGATAAGGATCAGCAAGAGGAGAGTAGAGTCTGGTCGTTTCTCCCCACAATGTCTGGGTCCTTGTGACTAGTGACACGGGTCAGGACCGGCTGGGGAAAACAGGGACAGAAGTCAAAAGGTTACAGTACATTTGAGTGACAGTGAAGACAACTGAAGAAGCAAATGGCCAACAGCTGCCAGAAGAATGCAAGATAGCCTCCAGGTCTGAGTGCAGGAAGACAGATGACAGGACACAGAGCTGGATGCACACTGGAGAAGCACACAAGCTGACTGGCAGGAAGAGGCAGAGCGGAGTCCAGCCTTGAAGACCTAGCCTTGGATAAATGGCAATACTTGAACTAACCCTGAAATCCTAGGCATGTCCTTCTGCATGGTGACAACTGGCCATGGTATTCCTCTCCTGATTCTCTTCCAGCTTCAGGACGTCCTGGTCAAGGCCCCTGTCCCTGATCTGGTCTTTCAATATCTCCTGCCCAGCCTTGGGCTGCAGGATGGTACTTGAGGGAAGGAAGGCCAGATCGCACCACAGAGCAGCACTATCTACTAAAGAGCCAGTACGAAGTGGGCAGGTAGGAGGCGGTCAGTCATGGTCCTCAGGCTCCTGTGACCACCTGAGTCGAGTGGAGGGGCATGCCTGGGCATTCCTTCCACTTTCATGGCATAAAAAGTCACCCTGACAATGGAGCACGTGTGGCACAGCATGGGAGTGCCAAACATGTGAGAGGGAACTGAAACCCAGGACCCAGTGCAAGGACACATCTATCACTCCCAGGGAAAGTCCATGTATCTAGCTAACGACACAGTCCTAGGGCAGCGTGTAGAGACATCCAGTAGGACTCCGGGAAGCAATGCCTCTGCAGGATGGAGGAGAGACGGTGACTGCCGTCCTAACCTAACCTCCATTCCAGATGCACACAACCACCAACACAGAAGGAGACAGCTCTGATAAAGTGATACAGAGCTCAAACTGAAGGCAGCCAACAGCAAGGCTGAGGCACAAGCTCTGCTCAAGCGTGCAGTGAGACACCAGTGTGGCATCCTCCATTTGTCGGCTGACTTTGTCAGCTTCTCTGCCACACAGTATCCATGCTGTCTTAGATAAGAGTGTGATGACAAGCCATTTTTCTGATAATTTCTTGTGTACTTAGAGCTTAGGACAGTGCCTTGCACCTGCCAGGTGCTCTGTTTGGACTGAATCATCTGAAAACTAGAGCTTGGCTGAATGATGGGATGACTGCAGGCACCTGACGAGGGAAACTGATGGAATGAGGCAGGTGGTGGTGGGGTAGTGGTGGTGGTGGGGTGGTGGGGTAGTGGGGTAGTGGGGTAGTGGGGTAGTGGGGTGGTGGGGTGGTGGTGGTGGTGGGGTGGTGGTGGTGGGGGGGTGGTGGGGTAGTGGTGGTGGTGGGGTAGTGGGGTAGTGGGGTGGTGGGGTGGTGGTGGTGGTGGGGTGGTGGTGGTGGTGGGGTGGTGGTGGGGTGGTGGTGGTGGTGGGGTGGTGGTGGTGGTGGGGTGGTGGTAGTGGTGGGGTGGTGGTGGGGTGGTGGGGTAGTGGGGTGGCGGTGGGGTGGTGGGGTAGTGGGGTGGTGGTGAGGTGGTGGTAGTTGGGTGGTGGGGTGGTGGTAGTGGGGTGGTGGTGGTAGGGTGGTGGTGGGGTGGTTGGGTGGTGGTGGTGGGGTGGTTGGGTGGTGGTGGTGGGGTGGGGAGGGGCAGGGCGGTGGGCTTTTGTTTCTGCCCCCATTACAAGCCTACTCCTGCTCCCTACTTCCTCAGATCTCATCCCACTGTGCAGCCACAGCTCTCCACAGGCCTTACCCTGTAGCGAGGACAGCCAGGGCTATGGATAGGCTCCCTGTCAGGCATTTAAGTGTCTGTTGCAAGGCACTGCATTAGCTAATCCGTCCACTTAAACCTCAAAGTTTATATGCTGTAAAGTTCCTTCTTTTAGCTTTTAAAAGGCGGCTATAAATGAGCTGAGCCTAATTTTCCCTTTCTACCACTAATTCTCTTACATCTTTACTAGAGGACAGAGCTCCAAATCACACACTCTGCTCAAGGAACTTGATCAGGCCTGTTAGTGAGCATTCACTTTAAGACACTAAAAAGTATAAAAACGCCCTCAGTGCCCATTATCACTTTCCCCATCAGTGGACTGTGTGGCTCTAATTGAAAAGAAAAAGTCTGGCCCACGCAAATGGGAGCAAATGTGTCTCTGGTGCAAAGACGTGAGGAATGGCGGACAACAGGGACGATGGCAGTTTAGTTGGAGCTATAATTTGGTTTGGGCCTCAGAAAAACATAGTAAATTAAAGAGTGACTTACTCGTTCTTGTCCAGCTGTATCCCAGATTAGGAATTTATGTAGCTCATTTTGGTACTGGACAGTCTTGGTCATAAAAGATGCCCTATAAAGAGAGACCTAAATGATCAGAACAAAGTTATTTAACACCCGTGTCCATCCCCAGTCGGAATCATCACTTAAGACTTAGCACTCAGGCTCCCAGCTCCCCACCACATTGTTACCAGGTCCCTCTGGAGTGCTAAGGGGTAGCCAGAAGCTGGCTGCATCCTTTGCTAAAATAAAGCACTAGGCGTTCATCTGCCTGATGGAGGAGGGAGCCTACGAAGTGAGAGACAGGTCAGGAATGAGGAGGCTTGGTCTCCCTTGCAAAGTGCAAGGTGCTGTCAGAAACAGGTGGCTGTCAGAAGAAAGCTTTCTTTGAAATGACCTTATCTTCTTTGATTCTTGTGAGGCTGTTTGTGGTGCGTCTGTGTGCGCATGTTCGCGTGCTGTCCCTGTGCGTGCGCACTTACAAGGCAACCACTTCTACTTGCTGAATGATCACTGGCCCCATGAGAAAGCTGTCTAAAGACCACTGTACACTAAACACAACACCTCAGATATTTTGGATTTTTCCCCCAGTTCTCCAACCATGTGCCACAGAAATAGCTAGGTAAGAACCAGGGCAACACTAGAGCTCACAGAATTATGATGCTGACCAAAGGGACAGGTGGCTGCTGGGACAACTGAGCCAAGGTGGTGTGATCTTGGGACTAGATCACTGCGCTTCATGAACACGACAGGCTCTCATCAGAGGACACTTCTCATCAGAGGACACTTCCCAGCCATAGTCACATTCAAAGTTTCTGCTATTAGGGGACTCTATACATTTTTCAGGACCTTGAGTAAACTACCTGTGCATTTCTGAGGAACCCAAAGGCCACAGCACAGGCCTAACACTCTCAATCTTGAGATGTAGGCCTGGAGCTATCTTCTGGGGAGCTCTTTGTTTTCTGACTCTGGTTCAAAGAACCTAGAAATAAATGGCCTTCTATGGTAAGCAGCCAAAGGTAGGTGTGTGTGTGTGTGTGTGTGTGTGTGTGTGTGTGTGTGTGCGTGTGTGTGTGTGTTTCTTAAAGATGAGTTTCCCTTTGTAGCCTAGGCTAATCTTGAATTCACAATCCTGCTTCAGCTTCTGAGGGTTGAATTTTAGGTCTGAGCCAGCACACCAAGCCTGGGTTGTATTCTTGAACCACACCCTAATCATGCGTTCTCTAGACAATGAGTCAATGGCCACACATTCCCAGTAAGCCCAAGCCTTAACTGGAGGTAGTCCTCAGGAGAGCACATCAGAAGGACTGCTGGAGACTATGGAGCGCCTCAAGAGTCAGAATTCTTAGAAACACTTATGTGAATTCACGGCCCAGCAAGCGGCCTCCCAGGCCCCAGCTAAGGGTGGACAGTAAGTGGAGAAGCAAATCCAAGCAATACTACAGGTCTTGTCTGCCCCATGGAGCTCCTGTGGAAGTTTTGTGGTAGAGGTTCTCCATAAAGCTCAAGTATTAGGAACTTTTGGTGAGTTACTCTGACTAAATCAACAACTAAAACTGCAACAGGACTCCTTGCTTCAGAACATAGGCTTTGGAGCAGGTGAGGAGAGAAGGTGGTCTACACAGGCTCACTGCTCAGCAGGCGCTCAGCTCAAACTCTCTACCCAGTTCTAAAGCTCGCCACTCAGCTCTAACCAGCAATAGTGTGGTATGTGTGACAGCAGGGACCAAGAGCCACATGCGGAAGAGACGCATGGTGAGTGCTGGATGGCCAGGCCATTTCTGCTGGACTGAAAGCCGAGGAAGGACGCCGCAAGGGTCAAGAGCTGCTTCCCTAACCTCAGACCTCCTGCAAGTCTCTCACTTTCAACTGCTTCCTTTAATGAAAACAGACTTCCTTCAGTCAGAGGACACAGACCGAGCACTGAGGTCTTCAAGATCCAAGAAGAACGAGCCCCAGCCCCTCCACCCCGCCGCACGGCTCCCACTGCACCTCCTCCCAGGGTACCCACAGCTCTTCCTCTATAACGGGCACGGTCAGCAGCTGTCTATTTGTGTCCTGGAACTTGGTCAGCATTTACCGTGGTTGTCCACAGGCTACCTGGAAGTCCACTCTCCCACATTCCCAGCACATAGAACGAAATGTCACTCAAACATTAGGGAAAGAGTACAGGTCAGGGAAGGCTCTGCTCCAACTTGGCCAGAATAGAGCAGAAGGAAGAGCGGCGGTAGGGCAGGCAGGGCTACCTTGCTGAGGATTCTACCTGCCTCTGCTCAGCTAGCAACCTCAACCCTTGTGCTAGCCACAGGCTTCAAGCAGAACCTGGGACAGCAGCAGACACTCACTGTGCTCCTCCATCATGGTCAGAGGGCCTCTGCAAGTCACTGTGGAAGATGTCACAGGACCTGACCAGGAGATCTGGGGCTCGCTCATTCATGGGTTGAACCTCCAAGTCCCAGTCTGTCACTCTTCACCTCTCTTCCTCTGAGCACTTAGGATGTCTCTTTATAGCACCAAGCATCACTGGTGATTGTTAGAGAAATACTGACTTACCTCAAGTTACTTAATCCTTGACATATAGACTGGGTGTCTCTGTAGTAGTAACATCTAGACTAGTATCCGACTTGGGAATGATGGTCCTTGCTGGGTCCTGAGCTAGCTACCAGAACAGAGACTGCCTATTGGACTGAAACAAGAATACTTGCCAAAGATACAGTGCTGTCTACTGAGGACAGGACTTGCCATAACTGATCTAACTATACAGCGAGACACTTTACCACACAACATGATGTCAAACTCCACACTGGTCCCAACTTTTAGGCTGTCAGTCACAGACTTGAAGCCTGCCTTTCACACCCTGTGACCATGCCTGTCTTTTAACTTGCATCCAATTTTGTGATAAGACTTGTCTGGGTTTTCATTTTATATTTAGTCTACAGTCAAACCTTAGCCCCTGAAATAAATCCTTAAATCAAATGCTAATCTTTGGGTGACTTTACTCCAATTTCCAGCCATCATTGCTTCAATTCTAGGACCACTCCTCTAGCATTCAAGTGAAATGAAGCAGAGGGCATGAGAACTTCAGCGTCTTGCATTTTGAAAAACAGGTGCTGGCTCCTTGCCATTTAAAGGCTACACTCCTATTCCCAGCCTGCCATTTACTGTTTGAGAAGCTTCTTTTTTATTACTGAACTATCTCTGTGCAGTGTCCTCGCAGATCTTATTACCTCTGTAATCTAAAGTCCCTCCTACATTATTCTTAAAGCCACAACACCTTTCATATGCTTCTCCATTTTTCATGACATTCTAAAAATATGACTTCTATGCACATCAAGTAGTCACGATCTTCAGTCAGAGTACGTGTTCCCAATGAAAATACTTGCTACAAAGTGTTTTAAAATTTTCTTTTCTTTAACTGCAGCAATCTGTTTACCTCACCTCTGGAATACAGACTTGTAATGGCACCGCTGCAGACTCCCTCCTTTGAGATCTTTCTTGTGACTGGCACAGGAGGGGAAGTTACCTCCAAGGTGCATGATGAAGAACAACTACTCAGCACACCGTCAAATCAACACCCCAGATCTCAAGGGAACACATGCTGACAACACACTGCTAGACACACACCAAGATGAGCACGAAGAGATGCACAGATGACCCTTATGGTTGGTTCCTCTATGAGACAAAGGTCTTGGCAAGGAGCGTCTAGGGCTCAGGGGATTGCTGAGCAGAGGGAGCATCGATCTGGGGCAGTGTCTTCGAAGTCTAGATGTCTCCTGTGTATGGTGGTTGATGTTTATAATCTCAAAATCTGGGAGTCTAAAGTGGGAGAGAAGACCTTCAGTTCTAGCAGAAGTCTTAAGTGTACCCGCAAATGCTGTGACAAGCCTGCACCCTTCAGGGATAGCTTTCTTACCATTCTCTACGCACATTCTCTGAGTCTAGCTATGTGTGAGGGCTAGCAGGTCCACACTGCAGCTGCCGCCCACTCAGACCAGTAGGTGCATAATAGATTGTTCTCTAGGGTTGTGTTCATCCCCTACAAATTCTTTATTTTCTGTTCCTTGGTCACATGTTCAAAAAAATTTTTTTTGGAAAATACTGAAAACCTAGGAAGATATTTATTTAAACAAAAAAATATCTAAAGAATTTGGCCTCCCCTTTCCTATGCTTTTTACGAATAACTTATATTTTATATCATAAACAATAAACTCAACAATGACAACACATGTCACGCCCTCTTCCTGTTGGCTTGCTTGTGTGTGACCCTGGAGCAGGACTGTAAGCATCTGGACTGAGGCTCTTCCCCATCTCTGCTCAGGGTCAGAGCCATGGATAGACGGGGCTACCAGGGTCCCAGGACAGCCAACTGGACCCAGCTGGAGCACTGTGTTGCCTTCTTGCTCCAAACACTTGGCTTTCAAAGTCTGATAAGCAGGAGGAGTAAGACCTCTCCTCAGACACGGAGAAACTCAACTGAGAGGGCTGGTCAGGGACAGACACTCTAGAAGATCCCTACAAGGCTCTTCACAAAAGAGACCATAAACAGCCAGAGCCAGGCAGTGATTTTGTTTTGTTTCGTTTTTGGTTTTCTGAGACAGTTTTTCAGTGTAGCCCTGGCTGTCCTAGAATTAGCTCTGTAGACCAGGCTGGCCTCGAAGTCAAGAGCTAAAGGTGAACATCACTGTGCCGGCTTCAGGTGATCTGCAGGTGGGAGTGGTAAGTGCAGCAACAGCAACAGGCCTGGAGGATGGCAGAAGAGGCCACAGCCAAGGCAGTCAGGCACTAGAAACTGCAACGGGTTCCCCTGGGAACTGCTAGGAGGAACCAGCTTGGCTGACACCTTGAGTTTCAGTTGGTGAAGCTGGTTTTAGACTTCTGATCTCCAGAACTGTAGGAGGGAAGACCTGTGTTGTGTTCTCCATCAAGCTGCTGCTGTGCTGTGAGGAGATGAACACAGGTACGGACTTTCCAGACTGTAGACGTTAGGACAAGATAGTGCACGTGGGTATCAATGACGAGCAAGCACACAGAGCCAGCGCTGTGGAGAGCAGAGCAGGGCAGGGCAGGGCAGGACTGCTGACACATGGAGCAGCCTGGCCTGAGCCGGGTTCCACAGGGAGGAGATCGCTGGGGATGAGAGCATGCTGTGAGCTAGTGCTTTCCACAGAGGTGACCCTTCTGCCCTGGCCACTCGCTCTGTATTGCTGAACAGACACCCTAACAACAATCATTCCTTCTTTTTAAACCAACCCTTATCTAAAAGGCGATGTTGGTAAAATCAAAATACTTGTAGGTTTCATGAACTAACTTCATTTATTGCTTACTGGTGGTCCATCTGAACTCAACCATGTGCACTGCTTTAAAAATCAGAGCTAGGATCGGCCACATTGACAGAAGAACAAAGAGATGCTAGCTGATGTGCTTAGAAGGTGCACTCGCTCATTCTTAGGTCCTTGGTGGCCCATGGTGTATATGATGGACCTTGTAGGGCAGGAGACACAGGGCAGCAACTGGGGAAGATGAAGCACTCTGAGAGCATACACAGGGGCTGGGCATTCGTTAGAAGTGCTGGTTTCTCTTACAGGGGACCCAGGCTCAGCGCCCAAGCACCAATGTGGCAGCTCCCAAGCACCTTTCAGTCTAGTTCCAGGGGCATCTTCTGAACTCCAGCACAGGAAATACATACGTTCAGGTAAGCACAAACATATATGATTCTGGACAAAGATGGACAAGGCCTGACAGCTAGAGGTGGGAGGAAGGGGCAGGTGGCTGTGACTGGTGAAGGGAAGTGGTCTCAGCTGGTCCCTCTGAGGCAGTTCTGCAGGTGCTTAGGCACACGTGCAATGGCACATTTCAGCTGTTTCCACATTGTAATCGCGGTCCTCAGGCTTCTGAACAGGTAATAAACAACTGCCACTCTTCAGAGCCGCCCAGGTAGACGGGAGCACTGACCTTCTTCCTGCTCCTCCAGCCAGCCTTGTCCTTCTGGGAAACGACATCATCTGTTTCTTCAGAGGCACTACAAGTTTCTATGAGCACACTTGGACTCCAAGCCCGCCTTCCTTTGGGAACCCTGATGGTAATACTCCACACCACTGCTTTGTTCTACCCTACACTACCTCACCTGAAAGAGTATGGATATGCATTTTCAAGCTGCTTCATTGCACTTTATACAATAATTAACAGTTCATTATAAAAAGATAAAAGATGTGTTTATAAAAAGATAAAGAGGGAGGGGATATGTTCTATGGGGGTGTAGTCAGGGAAGGGGATGTCTCAGCAGGCCCTTGCCAAGGCATCCCTTCCCCAAGGGGCCAGCCACATGACAGACAGTATAGTATAGAATAGAGTTTATTCAGGGCATGGGGAGGGGAGTCAAGTGGGTAGTAGAGGCAGAGTGGGGGAGAGGGAGAGAGAGTGTGGGGGAGTAGAGGCTGGCCATGAGCATGAGAAGTGGGGGTAGGGAATGGGGATATGGGGGGGAGAGCAAGGGAGCAAGACCCCAAGAGAGCAAGAAAGAGCATGAGAGGGAGGAGGGGGCAAGCAGCCCCTTTAATAGTGGGTAACTGTGGGGGTGGAGTTCAGACAGAATGCTAACAGTCAAGGGTGCTTTCTGGAGGACAGAATTCTGGAAGTGAAGCAGCTGGCAAGACTGGAGGAGACAAGCACTGCACACTGGGTGAAAAGCAGACCTCCAAGGGAGTCTTCCAGGTTGCTTGATTAGTTCTGATGTCATGTGCCAGGAGATGAGTCAACTGACCTATCTTTACCTTAACCACCTTGTGAAAATGAGGAGTAACTTCACAGGTGTTTCCAAAGGTGCATGTATTTAAGGCTTTGGCACCCAGCATGACCTTACTGGGATGTGCAATGAACCTTTGACACGCCAAAAGGGACTGAGGACCCTGACTTCTCTTGATTTGCTTTTCAGCCCTGAGGTCCCAGAGCCTACTCTGCTGCACGCTCTCATGATGCCGTCTGTGTGCTTCAGCACAGGACAGAAGCAACACACACAATGGTCAACTGAGGAGCCAGTGCAGCCTCCGAAACTGTAAACCAAAGAACCACTCTTGCCTTTTGTAAATTATTTATCTCAACTATTTTGTTATAGAGACAGAAAAAAAAAATGTCATTTTTCTGTCACTATAAAGATGGGACTTTACAAAAACTGTAATCTACTGAAGTATAGTCTTGGTTATTCTTGGTTACAAACTTGACAAAGCCCAGAAAAGTCTAAGGGGTGTCTGTGAGAGTGGTCTTGAGTGATGTGAAGGTCGTCCATTACCCTTAGGCAGTTAGAGCTGGGCTGTGAGAACACTAGCAGAGGGGAGGGGCTGGAGACATTCAGCTGCTAACATTTCTTGTTTTTTCACAGTATCCCAGTTCCATTTCTAATCCCCCCAACAAGTGTAACCTTACCTCCAGGGGCTGGGACACCTTTTTCTGGCCTCCATAGGCACCCCACAGAAAGCTACAGGCACACGCACACCCACTCACTTGCACACACACAAAAAGTAAACAATCTTTAAAAAAGAAAGAAAGAAAGAAAACAAAACTGAAACTCTGAGCATGAGCCTGTGTCCAAGGCAGAGTGGGTGAGGCAGTCAGTAGTGCGTCCCTCCCCGGGGTTCCTGTCCTGCAGCGATGATTTGCCACCAGAAGTAGCTGAAACAAAAACCCTTTCTTCCTCAAGTGCTTTCAGTCATTGTGGTTTATCACAGCAGTAAATGAAATGAGAACAGGTGGAGCTGATGTACAATAAAATGTAGTATAATATTTTCAGGCCAATGAATTTTAAAACTTCATAGTCTCATGTAGCTATCACCCAAAATAATATAGTCACAACATTTTCCAGTCCTAGAAATCTTCCTAATGTACATTTCCAGTTCATTTTTGCCACTAAACAGATCATGAAATGAGTCTGATCATGAGGAACTGAGTTTGAATACACAGCACCTTGTAGAACACTATGTGTGGTAGGCCATGTCTTTAATCCTAGCACTGAGGAGAGGAATAAAGTAGATCCCTGGAGCTCACTGGCTAGCTAGTCTAACAAGACTGATGAGCTTCAGTCCCAAGGAAGACTTTGTTTCAAAAGATAAGGTGGAAAGAAATTGAAAAAAACTCGGATATTAACCCCTGGCTTTCACACAAAGAAGCACACATGTGCATGTTGGATGTTACCCCTGGCTTTCACACAAAGAAACACACATGTGGTGTTTCTGCTGCTGCTCTTACAGTCAGGCTCAGCAATGCTTGTGTGTGTGCTTATATACCGAGTAACGATATCCTTCCTTTTAGACCTCAATCAAGTGATAACCCTGCAGCCTCAAGCTTGGCCTCCCTTTGTCCCTATTAGAGCTGTTAGGCTGGGTTTTCACACCTAGAAAACGGGGTCTTTATCCCTGTTCAACAGGAAGATGCTTCAGGAAATGCAGGGTTAAGGGACTGCAGAGTGGGTGTGGTGGCTCACACCTATAATCCTAGTAGCTGGGAAGCTGGGGCAGGAGGATCACTGCATGTTTGAGGCTAGCCTGGGCTACATTGTGTGTTGCAAGCTAACCTGGGCTACAGAGTGTGACCATGTCTAAAAACAAGAACAACAAACCTTCAAAGAGATGATGATCTTAGTTTCAAAAGGAAAATTTGAGGCTGAGCAGAAAGATGGGGAGAAAGAAGGGGAATTGTTAAGGAGCCCCTCACATCATATGTAAGGAGGCCCTCACATGTAAGGAGTCCTCACATCACATGTAAAGAGGCCCTCACATGTAAGGAGCCCCTCACATCACATGTAAGGAGGCCCTCACATGTAAGGAGCCCTCATATCACATGTAAGGAGGCCCTCACATGTAAGGAGCCCCTCACATCACATGTAAGGAGGCCCTTACATGTAAGGAGCCCTCACATCACATGTAAGGAGGCCCCCACATGTAAGGAGCCCTCATATCACATATAAGGAGGCCCTCACATGTAAGGAGCCCCTCACATCACATGTAAAGAGGTCCTCACATCACATGTAAGGAGCCCCTCACATCACATGTAAAGAGGTCCTCACATCACATGTAAGGAGCCCCTCATATCTGTTGCTGGGAAGATCTCTTTAGCAAGATTATAAACTGTGTTTACAGTCAAAATAGGTTTTCTTGTGACCTAAGTATAACAAGGCTTCCTTTGACTATGTTTTTATCTTATGGCCTGGGAACCTGTACCATACGCTTGGTAAAAACCACTTTAAAGTTTTGCAGCCAATAAGAGGAATAAGTAAACATTTCTACCCAATCTTTTATATCTCTGAATAGTGTAAGTAGATGTGACTTCAAAAGCTACCAAATTCACACACAGAGCAACTAAGACACGGAGTTGTTGCTCTGCAGAAACTGACGGCTGCTCTGAGGTGTGCAGGACCACATCCTTTCACATGTCCAATATCACTCTTAATGCCGTGTCTACATCTATATTTAATAATGTACTTAATAATATTTAATAAACTCCAAGTCTGCTTCAAAAACAAAACAAAAATAATATATATTATATAAAATGTATGTTATATATTTTGTGTATCAAGATAAACTGGCCAAACAAGAGATAAATAGTGGGCTCCCAAAGCAGCTAGAGACTAAAGACAAACATTATGTACACAGAAGACATAGGCAGGGGTGAGCTGTTCACCAGAAACACAAATACCAGGGTTCCACCGAAAAGTGAATTTTGAAGTGCTAGAAGAAGCAAATAAGTGATTGCCCAAGCCATGGTCTACATCCTTCAAAGTGAGGTGAGAACCTCTGTAGACAGAGGTTCTGCAGGACAGAGTCCTCTGAGGACAGAGTCCACGGGAGCTAAGACAGTTCTTACAGGGAAGACGGTGTGGCTATCCTGGTACCTAGGCCAACTCTGAGTGGAGTGTAGAGCCTAAAGATGGAATGTGGACTCAGCAAAGCACCTGCAGGAGGTCTGTAAGAAAGAATAACCAGTGCTCTAGCCAGTTCTGCCACAGGATGGAGGGAACTGACACCAAGACAACGGGCGAGAGATCATCAGTGCTGGCAAAACTTACACAGCCATTAAGCACTGTGCTTGAGGAACTAATGGGCCCAAATAAAACATGGGGCTTCAAGGACAAACCTACAATTAATTTTAGTGGATCTAAAACTTGTGTTAAATCAACACCCTCCTACTCATATTAATGTCTTGATGAAATAACACAATGCAATTAAATGAAACAACTGCAGCTGGCAACATGAGCTGGCCATGGACGTATTGAATATCGCCTTAATATCCTTACGCACCACAATCTTTCTCTTGCTAAGGCACTACCATTTAAACACAAGTCTATAACCACAATGGCCCATGTCTGTGATCGAAAGGATGGGGCAGGAGGAATGTGAGTTTAAAGCCAGCCTGGGCTATATAAACAGTTTCAGATCAGTGTGTGCTACATGGCAGGACTCATTCTCATAACACAATATAAAAGCACCTCCAAACAACAACAAAACTTCATAAATCTGAAGTACCTAGAACAAGATATAGGGAAAGATGGCAAAAGGTGTTCTGTGAAGCCAGGCCCGCAGTTAGAAAACCAAACAGCTGCCTTCTTCAGCTGCTCAGGACCAGGGAGAACTGTCACACAGGGAGTTAATTCTGGTAGCACCACAGCATCACATTACTAGAGTGGCCAGCAGGACCCCTCAGAGTAAACTCAGAGTAAAGGTGACTGGCAGGTGAGCTTGCAATCTGAGTCCAGTCCCCAGGATGCAGGGAAAGGTGGACAGAAAGAAGCAGATCCTCAAATCTCTCTTCTAACATCCACAGGGGTGGGGTCTCAGAGTCCCTAACAACAGCTACAACATGGGTCAGGGCTGGGGCTGGTAAGATAGCTATTCCATCAGTAAAGTTCTTGCTATACAAGCACAAAAACTTGCTGTCTTAGGGCTTTACTGCTGTAAGCAGACACCATGACCAAGGCAACTCTTATAAGGACAACATTTAATTGGGGCTGGCTTACAGGGTCAGAGGTTCAGTCTGTTATTATCAAGGTGGGAACATGGCAGCATCCAGGCAGGCATTGTGCAGGAGGAGCTGAGAGTTCCACATCTTCATTTGAAGGCTGCTAGGTGAAAACTGGCTTCCAGATAGCTAGGATGAGGGTCTTAAAGCCCATGCTCACAGTGACACCTACTCCAACAAGGCCACACCTCCAAACATTACCACTTCCTGGGCCAAGAATATTCGAACCACCACACTTGCCTTGTTCAACCCCAGGCCCAGATAAAATGCCTGGTGTGGTAGAATATGCTTACAACCCCAGGGCTGGGGAGGTAGAGAAAGGGGGATTCTTTGGGATGCAAGGGAGTTGGCCTTGCCTAATCAGTGGGCCCCAAACCACAGTGAAGGACTCTGTCTCAAAAGTAAAACCAAAGATGCTAAGGGCTCTCTGACAGTTGTATTTACAATAAAATTGGAGGAAGGTGGTGAGTTTAGGTTAGAGAGAATTCCTGCATGCTACAGGGGATGGGTTAATAAATTTAAGTAAAGGTGGGGCTAGTGGCCCATGCCTGCAGTCACGGCACTTGACAATGGGGCTATGCAGAGGCTTACCATGAATTTGACACTAGTATGGACAACACACACACACACACACCACACACAGTTCTATGCTGGCCTTGGCTACAGCATGAGAAACTGCCTTAACAACTCTAGGACTGTGTGATAGTTTGGATGAAGATGAACCCCATCAGCTCATATGTTTGAATGCTTGGCCCAAAGTTAGTAGAATTGTTTGGAAAGGGCTAGGTGTCGTGGTCTAGGGTGAGGAAGTGTGTCACTAGGGTAGGCTGGAAGGTTTCAAAGGCCCACATCAGGCCAAGTGTCACTCTCTCTGCCCAATGCCTCTGGATAAAGATATAAAGCCCTTAGCTGCTGCTCAAGCACCATGTCTGCCCATCCCCCACCATAATGATAATAGAGTAAACCTCTGAAACTGTCAACAGAACCCCAATTAAATGATTTCTTTTATAAGAAATGTTGATCCTGTCTTTTCACAGCAACAGCCCAGTGATTAATACACCCTACTAGCGCAGGACTGCAAATAACCTTAGTTAGGAGAATCACAAACTAAAGCCAACCTGAGCTAGAGTAAGCTGAAGGCCAGCAAGGGCAACTTGTGAAACTGTCTCAGAATAAAACATGCCAGACTATGGGATAGAAGATATAGCCTAGTGTGTCACACCTGCCTAGAATAGGGTCTGATACCTAGCTTCAGAGCTAAGCTATAAATGAAGCATGCCCTGGGAGGACTGAAGGGAGGACTGAAGGGAGTGAGGAAGGGAGTGAGGATGTAATGCAGACTGTAGCAGAGCCACAGGGAAACCCGTGCACAACAGTCCTACATCATCCTAGCGGCTTTACACAATAAAGGTCAATGATCACAAGAAAAATTCATTTTACAAGAAGGAATTAAGTTATTTCTTTTCTTCTTGCTCTGAATAAAGTTTCCACGAGGTAAGCTAAGTAGGTAACTATTCACAGAGCAGTGACTGGAGTGGAGTGCTGGTCTGTGCTGAGCATGTGGGAACAGGATATAACCCAGTTGGCTTTTCCTATAGTGAAGAGTCAGTCTCTCACCAGGCAGAAAGATGTCCACCACTGCACCCCACCATGCATTCCCTCCCCTAAGACTTCCACCACTGCACCCCACCACACATTCTCCTAAGACCTCCACCACTGCACCCACCATGCATTCCTCATGACCTCCCTGGTGCTTCACCCACTTACTCCCACACCAAACAGCCGGCTGTCTTTTCATGATACGGGGGCATGGTGAGGGATCACTATATAGTCAAACAGCCATTTTAAACAACAAAACTATTTGGACCTACAGAAATAAATGTTAAGTTCAATTAAAATAAATTTATTTTCCAGTTAAGAACTTGTACATTCAAAGTACACTGCACCGTCACCCTGAATGCTAGTACAACTTCTACAAATGACAGTGTGTTTCCATGAGTGGGATGAGCGCACTCAACTGCCTAGATGGTCCACAATCCTGGCTTGTGAACAGAATCCCAGCTTGGGCCACGTGCTGCAGTGTACTGTTATGACACCTCTCTTCAAGGCTGGTCAACTTCTCAGCTTCTCAGTCTTTTAGCCTGTGAGATTACCAACAGCTGTCAAGTCAAATATTTCTCAATCTTTATTGATCTGATGTCATTGTGTGGGTTGTAACACAGGTGGCTATGGGCTATGTAATAAACTCAGTTTGTGGAGGTTCTAAGACACGCCACTGGAGATGGTCCTAAAGTGTGTGTAACTGTATCAATAGAAGCCACAGCAGACCCAGGAGGCCCAGAAGACACTACAGACCCCACTCTACCTCCTTCCCTTCCTCTGTTCCTCCCTCCTCCATGTTGTGAGGGCACTCTAGCAGCTCTGGGGATAGGCTCTCATGTCAGAGAACCAGAGGCCTACAGTCCCAGCCACGTAACTAAGCATTTTTTAGCACTGCCGATGTCACAGCACCAAACCGGCACTATGGTTGCCAGGCTACTTGGTGTTCTAATCCACAGAAACATGATGTACAAAATGCTTGTTGTTTGATACTACTAAGTATTGGGACAACTCTTACATACAACATATAAATATAGCCATCCACCACTGAAAGGAAAAAAATAACATCTCAGAAGATAAAGTATCAGAATAAAACTCAAGACGCATTCTTGACAAAAATGCTTGGTCAACTAGACATAGACTGGGTCTTCTTTGTAACTGGCGACTTTAGTGACCAACACACTACTAACAACATTCAACAGTAGACCAAAATATTCCCTTCAAGGCCGAAGAAAGCACTGTCTCAAGCTAAGTCTGTGAACAAGGCATGGGGAAACAAATGAAAACATCCAACTAAACCGCCACCCATCCAACCAAAGAGCAAAACAATCCTAACTTTGCGATGGCATGGCCATGCATCCAAAAGTCCACAGAACAACTTTGAGAATAAATGGAGTTCCTAGGAGTAAGCACTATCAAGGCCAATACATACAAATCAGTAATGTTCTACACAAAATAAATAAATAAATAAAAAACAAAAACACCAAAAAAACCAACCAAACAGAACCAAACCATTTCACTCAACTAAACAAACAACTAAAAAACCCCATCAAACATTTAGAAGATAATTTAAACTATTTCCAACATTTCTCACATTAAAAACAATCAAACAGGGCTGGAGCAGCAGCTCAGTGGTGAAGTGGCCATATTGTACTTGCAGAAAACCTAACACAAGTGTGTGTGACACACACTTCAATTTTAAAAACCAGAGCAAACAACCCTATGAAGCAGTGCAGAACAGCTGCAAACAGCATGGAGAGAGGAGCATGCTCAAGGCCCGAAGAACTCCATGTGAAAAACAGACTGGAGGGCTGCTGAGTGGGCAAGCAGGAGGAGGGCGACACAGTCATCAAAGATTTAACCCAGCTCTCTCCATCACAATGCCAACGAGGTGACAGAGAACAGGAAAGAGAAAGAAAAGCAAACCAAGCACCTAACTCCAGGGCTGGCCATGCCCACACCAACCTGGAGAGCAGAGCAGGGAAGGTGTGCAGACAAACTCAGGACCCTGCTGAGACCACAGCATGCAGGAAGACAGCAGCACATCACATTGGATCCAAAGAATGAATTATAGAAAATATGTCCTCATTTTATAACAATTTTGCCAGTAATACAAGAAAAAATTATCTAAGTTATTCCTGTGTCTGAGATTGAGAAGCACATATTTAAATGATATTTGGATCAAAGATAAAGCCAATAATAAATCAGAAAATACTTAGAACTGAATTGCAATAAGGTAACAAAATACACAAATGCTGAGTTGGAGAGATGACTGAGTGCTCTTGCAGAGGACCTGAGTTCATTTCCAAGTACTCACGGCATGCAACTCACAACCATGTGTAACTCCAGCTCCAGGGGACCTGACACCTCTAGTCTCTGGAGCACCTACAGTTATAGACATATACCCACACATACACAGAAATAAAAATAAAAATAAATGTTTATTTTAGTTAAAGTTTAACTTAAAAGAAACACACCTTTTTTTGTTGTTGTTGTTTTTTGTTTTTTTTTTCCGAGACAGGGTTTCTCTGTGTAGCCCTGGCTGTCCTGGAACTCACTCTGTAGGCCAGGCTGGCCTCGAACTCAGAAATCCACCTGCTTCTGCCTCCCAAGTGCTGGGATTAAAGGCATGTGCCACTACCACCCCAGCTTGATACACACCTTGTAAGTTGTGTCTTAGGGTTTCTACTGTTATTATGAAACACCATGACCAAATGCAAGTTGCAGAGGAGAAGGTTTACTTGGCTCAGCACATCACTGAAGAGAGACAGGGAAGAAACTCTAAAATAGGGCAGGAACCAGGAGGTAGGAGCTAATGCTGAAGTCATGGGGGGGGGGGGTGTCAAGGTGACATGAAATTAGCCAGTAATTTCTAAACAAAAGTCTAAATGCCAGTGACGAAAACACTGATATCAAGAGTAGGGGCTTTCATACACTGATCAAGACAAAGGCAAAAACATCAGCTATGCTACAGCTGACCAAAGGCAAAAACCATCCAAAATGAAAGCTGGTGTCAGTAGGAAGGCAGTAGTCCATGCTGATAAACAAGCAAGATGGAAGCTGTCCAAGGAAGAGTTAAAGCTGTTAAAGAATGCAATCTGTCAAAGCCAGAGCCTGAAGTAACAGACAATTTGCATATGAACAATCTTACACCTACAATGGACTTCACTCCTTAATTAACTCTATTACACAAGGAGTACTTGAAGCCCAGATGGAAACACTGACAAATTTTACTAATCATTTAAAGAATAAAAAGGAGTGTTTCATACAAGCAGTGTTACTGAATAAGCATAACTTTGATACAAATCTGACACATGTACAAAAAGGGAATGAAATGACATCACAGTTATATACATGTAAATCATAACAAGTAACTTTCAACTAAAGCCAACTGCAATGCTTAATACCATCGATGTGAAGGGATCTAGAATCACTGAGGAGACAAGACTCTGGGTGACATCTGGGAAGAGTTTCCAGACTAGATTAACTGAGGCTGAAGACCCACCCTAAATGTGGGTAGCACTGCCCATGGCAGAGTCCTGGACAAAGACAAAGTACACTCACTCCTGCCACTCTGCAGAGGCAATGGCTGCTGCCTCCCTTAGGTTGTTTCTTTTCAGGTATTTTGTAACAGCAATAAGTAAATCCATAAATAAGGTACTTAGAATTAGGGTTGTTGTTATGATACATTTGACCAGGTGATTTGCAAGCTCTGCAAATCCGCAGTAGGAATGTGGAGGAGTCTGCAGCTGTATACTACAGAGGCGGAAAGCAGAGCCTGCTGTGTGTCTAAAAGACCAGAATGCAGAGATATGTGAACAATGAAGACTAGCTCATGAAGTTTCAGAGGGAAACTAGGAACTGGGCTACAGGCCATTAAAATGATATTCTGGCTATTTTCTTCCTGGATCCTGAGAACCTCATTGAGGCTGAATGGAGTAACTTCAAGACAAGAGAACATTCAGGATGTGGCATGATAGTTCCTGCTGCTCTTATTCAGACCTTTTATTCTACTCATCTTTTTGAGATAGAGTAGAGACATGAAAAATGCAAAGTTCAGTGGGGAAAGACAGCCTAGGAGACAGACAGACACACACACCCCATATAACACACATAGACAGACACCACATAGATATAGATACACACACAAGCCCTGAGGAAAGATGTCTGAAGGGGTTTCCTACTTGGTACTGGCTGGTTTTGTGTGTCAACTTGACACAGGCTGGAGTTATCACAGAGAAAGAAGTTTCAGTTGGGGAAATGCCACCATGAGATCCAGCTGTGGGGCATTTTCTCAATTAGTGATCAAGGCGGGAGGGCCCCTTGTGGGTGGTGTCATCCCTGAGCTGGTGGTCTATAAGAGAGCAGGCTGAGCAAACCAGGGGAAGCAAGCTAGTAAGTAACACCCCTTCATGGCCTCTGTATCAGCTTCCTGCTTCCTGACCTGCTTGAGTTCCAGTCCTGACTTCCTTTGGTGATGAACCAAATGGAATGAACAGCAATGTGGAAAGTGTAAGCTGAATTACCCCCCCCCCCCAAAATTGCTTCTTGGTCATGATGTTTGTGCAGGAATAGAAACCCTGATTAAGACACTACTGGAAAACTGGGAAATGTCCCATAGGATCAGCACTCAAGAGACTGAAGCAACTGTAGCCCAAGGAAGCAAGGTTACACCTGAGGCTCATAGCAGAATCTGGCAGTGATGTCCATGTTTTATAGGTAGGAAAGACTAAGGGTGATCACAGAGTCCTAGATCAAGAGGTTCCAGAAGTCACTGAGGTCAGCTGTATGGCAGGGTCAGAAAGGAGGATCAAGTAGACACTTCATGAAGTTGTGAAGGTAAGGCTTAAGTTGCAATGGCTCCCAAGATATTAGTAATTCCAGGACCATGAACAAGGAAAGGTGCAGATTACAGTATGGAGCTGGCCAAATATGTGTGCTGCAGGCAGAAGGTCAAGAGGAGTGGCATTAACCAAGTGCTCTGGAGCCAAGATCATTCTATCATGGGTTTCAGAAGCCAGACACTGAGCTGCGGGATCTGGAGTTTGTAAAGCTGAATATGGTCTTGCTTTGACCTAGTCCTTCCTTGCTATGCTCCCATTTCCTGCCATTTTGAATTTTAACTATTTACTTTATGCCACTGGATACTGCAATTATGTATCATGGTTTTAGCTTTTAGGAGCTAACAATTAAGAGATTGCCTTGAATTAAAGAAGAGCCTCGGACTTTTAAGTGTTGGTGCTGTTGATTTCAATAATTTCAGAAATTGGACTGGATGTTGGACTGGATGCATTTTGTACTGTGAGATGGTTGTGGAAACAAGGGTGGAAGGTTAAAACTTGAAAGCAATATGCTTGGGTATCGAGCTGTTAAGTGGTGGACTTGTGATGGTTAATGTTCTCAATCTGACAGGATCTAGAACACCTAGCAGACAGCCCTGCATGTCTATGAGGAGTTTCTACACTGCGTTAACGGGGAGGATAGAATACCACTAAGAGTGCCCAGACTGAATAACAGGAGAGAATAGCAACTGCCCACCAGTTCTCTACTCCCTGACTGCAGATGCAATGTGGCTGCCTGCCCTCTTCTGTTGCCGTGTCCTCTGTCATCATGGATTGTGTTACCTTAAACTGCTAGCTGAAGTAATCTCTCCCACTTAAGATGCTTCCTGTCAGGAATTCTACTAGTTGTGCTTCTCAACCATCCTAACGCTGTGTCCTGTTAGTACAATTCCTCATGCTGTGGTGACCTCCAGCCATAATATGATTTCACTGCTACTTCATAACTAATTTTTGCTGTTATGAGTTGTAATGTAAATATTTTTGGAGACAGAAGTTTGCCAAGGGTTGTGACTGTGTTACAGCAACAAGGAATGTGACATATAACAACTACAGGTCACTATCTGCAGGGATGGATGCTACAAAAATCCAACAGTGATTTCCCATAGCATGTATTTAGCCCAGTACAGACAGAAAAACATGGTCACCAAATCAACACTATCAGCCAGGGAAAAGGACATCTTTGAACAATTTGGTATGGGATGCATGCAATAAATACACACACACACACACACACACACACACACACACATTCATCCCACCCCCCCACCCCCAGCGAGCACATCTCCAGGTGTCACAGTGAAAGCTTTCCCAGCATGACTATAGCAGTGTCAGAGCACCCAGGCCTCACTCCTTCTTATCAACACTGTTAAGGAAATCCTCTGAAGCCAAGAAAAATAGAGATGCAAAGTCAAAGGCATAACAAGCCCATCCCAGATGACAGAAAACTGCGCAGAGAAAACACAAAAACACTGACTGCACATATATAAGCGAATTCATAAGCAAATTTAGGAAGGCGATTGGAGAAAAGCTCAAAAAACCAAGTTGTAGCTCCATGTGGTGCCACATACCTTTCTCACAGAACTCTCAAGGCTAAGGTAAGATGTTTCCAAGTTCAAGGTTATACACCAAACCTGACTACAACAAGCAATCAACAACAACAGTAAACTCTGAACCACTTACCATTTTCATAGCAAACTAGTGCATTAAAAACATCAAGCCCCTTGAAATAACAGATGTGCAAATACGTTAGAGATGAGAAAACAAGGAGTTCAGACACTTGGGATGGAAGGAAAATCCACAATCGTAAACTAGGATTCAGGTTTACCACCTCATTCTCTAAATGGCTCTGTAAATTTAATGGAAGGCCAGTCAAAACCAGTCAGTCAGCGTGTTGGTGTGTGTGAAAGCAGACAATATGATTGCTAACATTTATATGGAAATCTAACCTAAAGCAGCCAAGACAGTCTTGAATAACAGAACACTCAAGCAATGCTGGACATTGCAACTTATTACAAAGATTTAAAAAAATGAGGGGTTTTAATATTGGCACAAGGATGGAAAACAGAAAAGACTAACGGTGCCTATAAAGGAGCACTCCTCCCAGCACTCTCCTCCCAGCTCCCTCCTCCCAGCTCCCTCCTTCCAGCAGCAGCCATGACAACAAAGCACAAGCCAGAGAAGGTGCTTATAGGCACCCGCAGAGCAGGCAGAGCATGCTGCTGTCTGAACACAACTGTGAATCAGAGACCGTAACCCTAGGCAACGACCACTTTCATCTTCATCATCATAAAGGAGGTAGTCAGAGAAGATGGCAGTGGAAATAAAATGGAATTGTGGGCATGGGAAAAGGCAGCAAGATGGCAGATTTACACCAAACCACACTGACAGCTACTACACAAAGAAAGGGTCTAAACCAGAGCCACCACATTCCTGATAAGGACTGAAATGTAGCCAGCAGGACTGAAGACCCTAATTTTACATGTGGCTAGTAGCAATTCTATTAGGTAGCATAGATCTAAACACTCCAAGTAAAAGGAGCTGTCCATGAAGCTGTAACGGCGAAGTTCAAATCGTTAGAGTACATGTAAAAGTAAAACTATTTGGATGCAATTTGTAAGAAACCTGCTTGAAATACATGGCTATTGACAGGTTAGGCTTAAGATATGCAAAGAGAATGCAAGGAACCTAACCCACACCACAGCAGACCCAGAGCTAGCCTAACCCACACCACAGCAGACCCAGAGCTAGCCTAACCCACACCACAGCAGACCCAGAGCAAGAGTGAGCATGCTTATGGGGTGTGGGGTGGGACCAAGAGAACATGCTACAGACACTGACACTCAGTATTCAGGCAAAAATAGAGATTAACAAGTTAGACCAACAGACAATGCTCATACAGAGTTGCTGAAATACTCCTTTCAGTGCAGGCAACAGAAAAAAAGGGTCATACAAATTCCCCTATTAAGCACAAGGTTTTGTTAACATTCATACATCAATCACCTCAGAGTAGTAAACACACAACTTTCAAGGACTGAGCATGTTCTAGGCCAAAAGGAGGATATACATAGGTATATCCTAACAAAATTAAATTCAATTTCTATTAACTCAGAGAAGAAAGGGCATCCTTAGCCAGACAGCAGGAGCAAACACTTAGTAACTGTAAAAAGGTCAGTTGAGCCCTTTTTGACAAAAAGTCAGGAATACAAAGGCGCTAGCTATCCACAGCGCAGCAGTGGCCCAACCTCACCTCACAAGTGTCTACCTGGTGTGATAAGGAAGCAGAGAAGTCACATGTACAAGCAGAAAGGAAGAAGCAAAGGGCCTTACCAGGACAGACTGGGCACCAGGGAACGCCTTTTGTTTGTTTGTTTGTTTGGTTTGTTTTGTTTTCAAGACAGGGTTTCTCTGTATAGCCTTGGCGGTCCGGGAACTCACTCTGTAGATGAGGTTGGCCTTGAACTCAGAAATCCACCAGCCTCTGCCTCCCAAATGCTGGGAGGTGCTAAAGGTGTTCTTAAGTGTTCTTAAGTGTTGCCTTAGCAAATCCAACTCAGCAAAATCCCATCTATGTGTGTCTAATTATTATTAGCATTCAACTAAAAGAAAGAAAGGCCATTTACAGTACCAGACTGAAGCTGGAGGAGTATGAGTTTTAGGACAGCCTGGGCTACACATTGAGACCCTATTCCCAAATAGCCTGCTCCAAAAAGAAAAGCCCCCAAACAACAAAGAACCTCAAAGCAAACAAAATGTCTTAGTCAGGGTTTCTATTCCTGCACAACATCATGACCGAGAAGCAAGTTGGGGAGGAAAGGGTTTATTCAGCTTACACTTCCACATTGCTGTTCATCACCAAAGGAAGTCAGGACTGGAACTCAAGCAGGTCAGGAAGCAGGAGCTGATGCAGAGGCCATGGAAGGATGTTTCTTACTGGCTTGCTTCCCCTGGCTTGCTCAGCCTGCTCTCTTATAGAACCCAAGGGCACCAGCCCAAAGGTGGAACCACCCACAAGGGGCCCTCCCCACTTGATCACTAATTGAGAAAATGCTTCACAGCTGGATCTCACGGAGGCACTTCCCCAACTGAAACTCCTTTCTCTGTGATAACTCCAGCCTGTGTCAAGTTGACACACAAAACCAGCCAGTACAATTGACCCCTTGTCAACTTGACACACAAACACATCACTATTAAGCCTCAACCCTTACTTTCTTATTCATCCCCAAGATCTAAATTACTTTAAAATTCCCACAGTCTTTACATATTAAAAGTCTCTTAACTGTGGGCTCCACTAAAATACTTTCTTCCTTCAAGAGGGAAACATATCAGGGCACAGTCACAACCAAAAGCAAAACTCAAACTCCAATGGATCAATGTCTGGGATCCAACTCACGATCTTCCAGGCTCCTCCAAGGGCTTGGGTCACTTTTCCAGCTCTGCCCTTTGTAGCACACAGCTTGTCTTCTAGGCTCCAGCTGCATGTACTCCACTGTTGCTGCTGTTCTTGGTAGTCATCGCATGGTACTGGCATTTCCAAAACTGCTATCTTCCACTGTAATTAGGTGAAGACCAATACCCTCTCATAGGCTCTCTTCATGGTGACAAGCCTCTGTTCCTATGCATGACCCCTTCAAGTCCTGGGCCATCAATTGCAACTGAGGCTGCACCTTCACCAATGGCCTTTCTTGGCCTCTCACTGTGCCAAGAGCCTCAGCTGCTCTTCATAACCCCTTCATGTCTTCAAAACCAGTACCATCTGGGTGACTCTTACACAGTACCAAGTCCAGCCACAGCACAAAATACAACTGTGGCTATCTCTGGAACACAGCCTCTGTGCTTTCAGAAAACACTTCCCAGAAGATTTCACCTCAGTGATGCTGGTTTCTTCTTAATCACCGCTCATTCCTTAGCTCCAGCTAACCAGCATCAATAGTCCCAGTAACACAAGGGTTCGATTCAGTGGTTCTGGTATCTTATTAATCACAGCTGATTCTTCAGCCCAACTAACCAAAGCCACAGAATCTTCACAATCAAAACATGGCCACTGTAAGAGTCTTTATTCTTCCCTCTGAAATTTCACAAGCCAGGCCTCCATTTTCTGCACTGTTCTTAACATTATCATCCAAGCTCCTACAGAACATTCCACAGAGCTCTTAATATCGAATGGATCATCTAGCCCAAAGTTCCAAAGTCCTTCCACAGTCCTCCCCAAAACATGGACAGGTTGTCACAGGAATACCCCACTACGCTGGTACTAATTTGTCTTAGGGTTTCTATTCCTGCACAACATCATGACCAAGAAGCAAGTTGGGGAGGAAAGGGGTTATTCAGCTTACACTTCTGCGTTGCTGTTCATCACAAAAGTGATGCTCAGCCTGCTCTCTTACAGAACCCAAGGGCACCAGCCCAAAGGTGGAACCACCCACAAGGGGCCCTCCCCACTTGATCACTAATTTGAGAAAATGCTTCACAGCTGGATCTCATGGAGGCACTTCCCCAACTGAAACTTCTTTCTCTGTGATAACTCCAACCTGTGTCAAGTTGACACACAAAACCAGCCAGTACACAAAACAAGACCAAAGAATGTAATATTTGGAGATAAAATATGTAAGGCCTGAACAGTGACAACTAAAGGCATCATCAGAAGAATCAAGTGAAATAGATGACAGGACAATGAGAAAGTCAAAATCAGCTTTGACTACATGGTGAATTTAAGGTGAGAGAGAGAGAGAGAGAGAGAGAGAGAGAGAGAAAGGGGGAGAGAGGGAGAGGGAGAGAGGGAGAGGGAGGGATGGAGGGAGGGAGGAAGGGAGGAAGGAAGGGAGGAAGGGAGGGCACACACTCTGAGACCTAAAGAACAGGAGTCTATCTTGTTCATGGATCAGAACACTGTTAGGTTATCAATTTTCCCCAAACTAGTCAAAAGATTCCCAGTCAGGTTTTAGTAGATGCTTGCAGAATTGGGCATTGTGTCCCTAAAAATTTAGACACAGATGCAAAGAGCCTACAAGCACAAAACAAATTTGAAAAGTATTACAATTAGATGACTGCCAGATTTCCAAAGTGAGCACTTCCCCACATAGCAGCCCATTCCTGACAGAGATCCGAAGGCCATTTACTAGAACAGCCCCTAAGTCCCTCACTGATGCCTAGAGTGACCACAGGAAAAGAATCACCTCACACAGCAGACACACTAGGAAAGTCAGTCCACAGGCCAATTTCAGAAAGAAGCTATGGGACTTCTATATCAAGAATCCCAGGACTTGGGAGGCAGAGGCAACAGATCTCTATGAATTCTAGGCCAGCCAGGGTACCCAGTGAGACTGTCTCAAAACATAGAAACAAAACTAAAACTAAAAAACAGAATCTAGAACACAGGGGAAAATCCTTCTCATCTGGAATATATGGGACACAAGTCATTGCTATGAACAAAATGGAAAAATTGTTCTTCAAAAGACACTGGTAAGGCTAAAAAGCTACTGATTGAATGACCAGCACTCCTAGAACTAGGCAAATACTTGGATAGGAGTATGTGTAGGAAAGGTGAGAACACACGTGGGTAGTGGGGAGGCACTGTGGCTGGCTTCAAAGAGGACTGACAGGGTTGGGAAGGACATGAAATCACCCCAACTTACACACTGTCCTGGACAGAACACAAAACACTATGAGTATTCTTCTGTTTTCTTTTGAGACAGGGCCTCGCTATTTAGCCCTGGCTGGCTATATATTCATAGATCTTCCTGCCTTCGACGTCCCAAGTGCTAGGATTAAATGTGTGTATCACCATGCCTAGCTGGTATGAATATTTTGGAAAACTGACAGCTTCACATAATCCAGAAATGGCACCTCTAGATAACTCTAGATATATACCTGAAAGTAAATTTCTATCCAAATAGATATGCTTTATTCATGACAGCAAAAAATTTTTATAAGCTAATGTCTATCAATTAGCCAATGAATATATTTTGCATGTAATGCAAATGGAATAGAACTCATGCAGTGAGTTCTCATGCAATGGAATACTACTCAGTAATATAAAGGTACACACAAGTAATGCATGTAGTAACATGAGTAGACCTCAATAAAAGGAAAAGACAGAGCTTTAAGACAAAACATATCAAAAGCACATAACCAGCACTGAATTTATCTGAAAATTAAAAACAGTCTGGAAGAAGATTCTCTAGCCACCTGGAGTAGGGAAGGGCGGAGCCGAAGAGATAAAGCAACAGGAGGTGGACAGATTCAAAGTGAGAACTTTGTTCCATAGACAGAATGGAAGACATAAGTGCAAGACACAGCCAAGTAATGTCTAATGGTGTGATGCACCCAAGGTAGTGAGAATGGCGGGTGAGCAGCCCAACATCTGAACGAAGCATGACACTGTACACTAGTTATGTGCTTTAACCCCACTGTCACAACCACCTCCATAAGAAATCAGAGCACTCATGAAATCCAAGTGTAGGAGATTAAATCACTTAGCCAAGCCACAGCAACTATTGCAATGAGAGCTAGGAAGGATGCAGCCAGCCTAGTATGAGGGTGTGCATCTTAACATTTGCCATGTTGAGGTTCAATGACAATCCTGTAATAGCAAAATGGAGGAAAGAGAAATGTACAGGAGGTGGGAGGACAGCGAGGCCCTACATTTTAAAGAGTCAATTAGTAGATAATGCCTAAAATTGGTGGTGGTAGTGGAAGGAGGGGACACAGTGTGTATATGCTTGTGAGGAGATCTGGAGGAAAGATCAGAAAATAGCTGCACACCATGGCAACAGTGGTTGCCTCTAAGAAATGGGTCAGAGTAGACACTGCTGTTAGATTAACTTAAAAGCCCTATGACACCATTCTTTCCCCGTAAACCCCCTCCCCCCTTCTCTTTAAAAGAGGATCTTGTTATGTAGTCCAGGCTGGCCTGCAACTTCTCATTCTCCTGCCATCAACTTTCCTAGGAAGGGACACCCAAGTATACTGGGAATAAAGCTCTTAGAAGCATACAGAAAAAGACTTAAAATAGCGAATCGGAATAATGCTATCATCTATTGGGCTCTGATAACTCCAGCCCTCTGCTAACTGCTTTATCTGCATTATCCCGGAACCCTCCAAACAATAAGGAGTGGTCCTGTTGTAACCCTTACTTGGATGAAGAAACAATTTTGGATTTAACTAGCAAGTGGCAGAGCTGCAGTTCAAAGGTACTCCAGTGTCTGTGTTTCACTTTGAAGGCCTCCATGTCAGGTGACAATTTGTGGTTTTGGATGAGAACTGCTGCCTTGGTACTTCCTGGGAGAAGAAGGCTGGACTTTAATATCTGAAGACATGCTAGTCCTGCTCCTCACCCAGGCAAAGAGGAACAGAGGTCCAAGTCTCTCAAGAGTTGTTCACAAGTATGGTCACAAGCATGTAGAGTTCCCAGGTACCTGTGGACCACCTGAGGGCACAGGCTACCTGGTGAGTAGAAGCTATTCCAGGTTAGCTCTTAGGAGAGAATTTCGTGTTAATGGTATGGGATTCATCCACATGCCCACAGTGACTGCAATCTCACTATTCCAACACACCCAAGGGACATTATGAGTTCCTAAGTATTACTATAGCTCATGACAATGGTGATTTTAATGAAGGCCTCCTCTTCCTCAACATGTGTTCCCTGAGGATGGAATCATAGCTTGTGGTTGTCTGGCCAGCTACTGTCGACCTTTATCATACAATTCATATGCTACATCAATGAATTCTCACTAAACCCCACAAAGTAGGTATGGACCAGAACCCTACTCAACAGAACCCTACTCAACTGACCTGGAAATTCTAGCCATTGCTCAGTGAGGTCCCAACTCAAGTCCACAGACAGGGAGGTTCTTTGCAGTGAGGGCTCCTTCCTACTCCATAACCACTTGGGCCACTGGAGAACACACATTTAGGAGTGAGGGACTGAGGAGCAGAGGAGAGAGATGCCTACTTCTCTAGAGAACTAGGCAAAATCATGGGCTGGAGATATGGGCCAGTGGCCAAGGAAAGGTCTGGAAAAGCTGATTTTGGGCTGCATGATCCAGGTGAAAGGGTGCTTTGGGAACAAAGGGGAGGACATGACTTGAAGAAGCCCAACATTTACTTCAGCAGTAAAAGAGGCCAAGAGCCACCAGTGAGAGCGCAGCCATGGGTGAGGGAAAGGGACCAAGACAGAGGGACCTTCCTCCATCATACCTGGCTTCACCTGTCAGGTTAGCTCCTTCCCCACCTTTAAGGATCCATGCCTGGTCCCTGTCTCACAGTCTCAGTGGCCATTCTTACAGTCTCACTCTGTCCTCTGTCCTTGCTGGTCTCCTGAGCCCTCCTCTGTCTGGTCCCTCAGTCTGCACAGCTGGCTGCCCAGGGTACTCTTTTCCACCTCTCACTGCTACCAACAGGCATACTTCTCTTCAGATACACACTTCCTTAACTTTCTTTCTGCCAGGTCTCCTCACTCTTCTTCAACAGTAAAATGTCAGTGTGTCTAAGTGTATCACATCTTCCGTGGGCCCTGAAAAAAATCAAGCATGGCCAGAGAGGTCAGGGCCTGCAGTGTGCTGATATCACAGAGAGATGCTGGACAGTCATTTTCTGCACGGCAGGTATAGAGCACGTCTGTCTCTCTTAACCTACAGGTTAGGTCCATGTACATCAGGCCTGCCTGTGCTATAGAAGACCACTCTGCACAAACAAACAAATAAAACTGACGGAGTGTGAGGCTTGGTGTGCTATAGGGCTCCTGCCTCTGTCAGGACAGCCTGGGAACAAGAGGCAGGTGTGACTGCTCCAGCAACATATTTACCTTTACCAAGAGAGAAGGCAGAGGACAAGGCTACCATTTGCTGACACCAGGTTTAAATCACCAGCACCCAGAATACCTGACACATGGTTCCCAATAAATGAATAAACGTTCTGAAAAATATTCACTGGGCTTACTGGGCGTGTGGTGGCTCCCAGGGCCAGAGAAGGTGGATTTAGTGACATGGTGGGTGGACCTGTGTTTTCATGGGCTACAGAGCATCATCTGAGAAAGGGGGTGGGTTCTCGTCCAGCAAAGGGAGCAGGCCTGGGCAGTGACGCTGCTGGAAGCCAGCGGGGTACACAAGCAGCAGACCTGTGGATCGCGGAGGAAAGCTGGGAACCCAACACTCCAGAGAGGTACAGGGGTCTCTGGGCTGTTACTCACAAGGGATGAAGCCTTTAGAGGCAGAAACAAGGAAGCAAAGATAGAGGAAGAGGGACTTTACAGTCTTTCCTATAAAATATGAGCCAAGTCTACAGTCTGCCACAGTGGGACAAGTCTGCCAACCTGAGCCAAGGCAAGGCAGGTTCTCTTAGTTTTTCTCCCTCCTCATCTGATAGTGAAAGAGGTGGTGTCTCAGCACGGTGGCTCTGAGGGCTCGGCTGCGACTCGGCTGAGGATGCCGCCTGTCAGTCACTGACTCACCAGCACTTCTCGTCTCTGACTCCACTTTGCAGTACAGGTATCAACAAGCCCTGAGGAGCAGGAGGTGATACTTTAAACACATGGACACACCCAATTCTTCTGGAAGGGGAGTGTCTTAACTGACATAGTGGTGATTTCATCTCCATACCTCCAAATGCGTAAGAGACCCAGAGATTTTAACAAGTTCTCAAGGAACAGTCTTGTAGAGTTTCCCCCACAGTTGTAAAGTAGTTCTCTTTACAAAGCCATATCACATCCTGATGATGAACCACATACAACTTTTCTATAAAGATAGAAACCAGTTGACTGGAAGGAAGTGTCTAGTCATTACTTAGTTGTACAAACGTAACATAGTAGTAGATCCTATGGAGCTCAGGTTCTCAAAAAGAAAAATTAGTGTTAATCCCATGGTCACCCCATGACAGTTAAATAGTCAGAAAGATTTCTGTTCAGTCTGTAAGAGGCAGGGGAGATGGCTCAGTAGTTGGACCCCAGCGTTCTTCTGGGGGACCCGAGTTTAGTTCCCAGCACCCATAGCAGGCAGTTCACAATCACTTCTAGGGGGGTCTAGTGCTTCTGGCCTTCAAGGGTGGGGCACTCACACGCATACTCACAGACTTACACTCTCACACACACATGCCTAATCAAAAGTAATGAACTCTTCAAGAACTCTCTAGTCAACATCAACAGTCTAAAAAATACCAGACACCTGAAACAACCAACGAACCCCCCCCCCAAACTTGAGCATTTCTAACTTAATTCATTAACTTAAAACTGTCGCCAGTGCCACAATGTTCAAAGGGTTTGAACCAATTCTACTTCTTTTCAAGGACCAAAACTAGGTGCGCCCCAAGGAGCTGGGTCAGAGTGTGCTTCCATTTGCTCTCTTCAGGGTGCAACTGGGTCGCAAACTCCTATGCCAACCGAGTCTCTTTTCTCTGCTGAAGTTCTTATTCCCAAAGTCTGAAGACAATTCTCCTACGATACAGCAAACCTCACTGTATTCTCTCAAATCATCATGCAAGACCCAGCAACTCAAAATTTCATCCAGCTTGAGACAACAGAAGTCACACCAGTAACACATTTCTGCTTGCGATAGCCTTCCATGCACTCTGGGATAGATGTATAGTAAATCAACTTGTTCTCTTACCCTATGGTTGGATTGATATTCGGGTCAAAACTGTCTTCCACAAACCGCCACACGATGCTCGATTTACCCACACCCGTATCCTGAAAGAGAGTAAGATGGGTGACTGAGGAAAAACTAACCTATTTTGTAGACACCCAAAACTACTCTGTGGCATAAAGCAGAGGATTTTAGAAAAAGCATCTCCATCTGTAGATGGAGAGACAGAAACTGGCTTTTGTAATAAGTCAGGGAAATAATTATATTTCAAAATGTATTATGGGAACCAGGCGCAAGAGTGTATACTTTTAATTCCAGTACTTGGGAAACAGAGGCAGGCAGATTTCTTGAAAGTATTGGGGAAGGATTTTGCAGTTCTTAATAGACATTAGGACCTCTTGCAAGACCTATGCTGGTCTGCCTAGTGGTACAAGATTGCAATCTTAGCAAATTTGGGAGGCAGAGGCAGGAGGGTTCCAGGTTCAAGGCCTGCTGAAGCTGAGATTTCAAGGCTATCCTGGGCAACTTCTGGAGATCCTGCTAAAAAAAAAAAAAATTGAAGGACTCAAGCTGGAGACACATGAGTCAGTGGTGGGGCCTGCCTAGGACGGACAAGGTTTTAGTGTCCATCTCTAGGACTGAACTCCTGCTCCCTCCCAAAGGAAAAAACCTCTTAAGTTTCTGTTCTGTGTGAAAAGTGACTGAACTCACTGGCCTTTCAACATATAGCATAATACTAAGTGCTCCCAAGTTAGGGAGTAATCCGGGACGAACCCTAGCCCCACCCTGTTGAGGTGCAAAAACCATGTAGTTATTGGAATTTTTTTTTCAGTCATTAAAACAGAAACTCAGGAAGGAGATCATCAGAAGGCTCTGAAAAGGCCAAACTTCTTTGAGAGGACCGGAAGCTGAACCTTCAAAGTCCTGGAGGTTTCCTGGTAATGAACTCCTCCCTGCTATAGAGAAGAGCGAACTTTAATAGAAAGTAACTCTTGCAGAAGTGTCAAAGACTTCCCAAAAGTTCCAAACCATCCCACATGGCTGAAAGGAGGCCCAGTGTGCTCATAAAACCTAAAGACCTACTGGGGGGATAACTTTCCGAAACTTGGCTAACTTTTAAAGGTGTCCCTCGCAAAGTTGGAAGGAAACTACCTGTGGGCTACTTCTCCGTGGGACAGAATGAGGACGTCGCTCCGGAGTGCCACCCCCGACACCCCGGGACCTTGGGTGGGGCACAGCCTGGGGGTCCCGCCGCCCTAAGGGTCTGTGGGGGGCTGCGTCCCGCGCAGAGCGTAAAGGGGTGCAAGGGGCCCTGGAGTGCCGGGGCCCGCCCCCCTGGCCTCCGCGACCCTCCGGACCCGGCCCGCCGCAACTTACCCCCAGCAGGCACACTTTAAGTTCCCTCAGCGCCATGGCCCGGGATCCAGGGGTGCGGGCCCGCCGCCGCCCTAAGTTGAGGAAAGAGAGGCCCGGCCCAGCACCAGCATCCCCCGGCGCCGCCGCCTCACCGCCAAGTGCCGGCAGAGCACTCCGGGCGTCCGGGCGTCCGCCGCGGCCCTTCGGTCCGGCCGACCGGTCACTTGTCCCGCGGAGTCACCTCAACAGCCCGGACACCGCCTTGGCCTCCCGGGCGCTACCGCGGCCGCCATCTTGGGACGCCAGCTGGGTCACCTGACCTCCCCGCCCACTTCGGCAGCCACCTTCTCCGCGAGGGCGGGGCGGCCGGCTCGTGGCTCACAGGCGGGTAGGCGGAGCGCCGGGGGGCGTGGCCTCAGCGTCGCCCCACCCTTTAGCTCCGCCTCAGCTCCATCTTCTCTAAGGAGTGGGAGGAACGGGGTGGGCCGCAATCTTGGAGTTACCACGCCTCTAGCTCCACCTTCCGCCCGCCCCAAGATGGCGGGTGAGTGCTGCCAGGCTGGTGGGCGGAGCGCGATGGATGGGCGTGACTTCTGGTTTCGCCCCGCCTTCAGCCCCGCCCTCTAGCACATCCCAAGATGGCGGGTGAGTGGGTCTAGGCTCCAGGGGCTCAGGCGACTCCCCTTTCCCTCCACGGAGCCCCCCCGCATCCCACCCCCGCGAGCCCTGGACTCGCCGCCCGTGCAGCCCCGTGTAGCTCCTTGGTTTTTCAGAGATCCCTCTGTACTTTGTGGACTTGCAGGATGACTTAGAGAACTGTAAGTAACAGTTGGGGCGCCACGCCCCTCCTTGGGTCCCTGTCAGAGGACTGTGGGGTGCACTTAGACGGGACGGGAGCCTCAGATCGAGCCTGTCTCGAGCCCGCTTCCTCAGGTGGCCTTCCTTCCCGGGCTAGGACTTCGGACTGTTGGAAACTTAGTCTTCCTGTCACTTTCTCCTCTAGCTGCTTTAGGAGCTGCGAGAGGGAAAGCAGGTCCCAACCTGGGAGGAACTTTCTTGGGTCCCTAGTTAGGGCATGGGAGTGCCGCTGGACTTGTGGGCCTGGCCAGGTCCATGTCTTCATGGAGCCCACAGCTTCCCTTATTTTGAGTGGGTCACTTCCACTTTACCCTCTCAGCCTCCCCCTTTTCTTTGGAATTATTTTAAGGGACAGTAGCCGAAAGAGAGATAGGTCACCTTTGAAGTGCAAGTTCCAAATTATGGTTAATGGACGAATGAGGCTTTGACTTTTCTACCCAACATATATTTTTTTCAGCGCCTACCTCTACCTGCTCAAGCCATTTGTTGGGTTTGTGAATTTTCAAAGATGAACTAGAAACAGCCACTATTCCCTAGACCTCCCTCACAGGCCAGAGGGGAGCAGAAAAAATACCAAACCCAGAGAGGTTTGCTGGTGGTTGAGGTCAAATCACCTCAAATGACACAAATCACCAAGGTCAACGGGGGTTTCCTGAGCCCCAGCCCTATGAGTTCCTTCTGTCCTTTTCCCTCCCCGACCTGAAAGTCCCTGATAGGAGTTGATGTTGACTGAGAACTGTTGGTAGACCATTGCAGTGTTGAGCACACTTTATCCTTGGGTATGTGTGTCAACTCTATTAATGTAGCATGACACTTGGAGAGACAATAAAAGTGAGTGGTGAAGAGGACTAGCTTTCTAGTCATCCCCTCAGGAGCAGTCCTGGGTCACTCCAGTTGCAGTGGATTTGTGGGCAGGTCTCCATACCACATAGAACCTCGTTGGTCGTTTCCTTTGCAGAACGAACATCATTGCAATCTACCTCATAAGTCTTTTATGGATTTCGAGGCCAGCCTGGTCTGCATAGTGAGTCCCAGGCTGGCCAGGGCTGCATAATGAGGGATTTTGTGAAGATTAAACCATCAAAGAAGGTGACATGAGCCCTTGCGCACAGTAAACACTCAGTAAATGTTGGCTGCTACTCTGGGAAGTGTGCGGGATTAGCTTGTCTTCCAGAGAAGGCTGAGAATCAGAGCAGTCAGTGTCTGATCTGGTGTGCCTTGGATGTGAAAGAAGACAAGTTGATTCCTTCTGACTTTGTTCTTTTTGTTTCACTGACCTTAGAAATGCTCTTCGCCCAGTAGCTGGGGGTGCCTGTCACTTTGGCTGATACCTTATCTATCTTCTCCTTGGGCAGTTTAAGCCATTCCTTCCTATTGCTGTGATTCCTTAGTACGGTTCCTTTTGTAGTGAAGACCTCCATCCATAAAATGATTTTCGTTACTACTTCATAGCTGTGTTTCTGCTGCTGTTATGAATGGTCATGTAAATGTCTGATGTGGAGGTTATCTGATAAGCGACCTTGGGAAAGGGTCGTTTGATCACAAAGGGATCATGACCCACAGGTTGAGAGCTGCTGCAAAGGACTGGATGCTTCTTGGTGTAGGTCAGGTTCCTGTGGGCAGGGTACAGGTCATCCTTTTCATAACAACAAGTCCTGAATGGCCTAGGTAAAAATTAATATTGTTACCATTACGTTAATGATATATTACGGATAGCAGTAATGGATTCTGAGGCTTGTCTGATTTACTTCATGATTCTTGCTTAAGTTTGGCTAACTTCAAGAAGAAGGCCTAATGAGGGGGGGTGCCTTGCTTCTAAATCACTCAGGGTCTCCAAGCCAAAGCAGCACAGAAAAGATGGGATTTTCTAGGACTGGCTTGTTGAAATGATCTGAATTCTCTCGAGAGTGTGCATAGGGGGAGGTCGTCTTCCTCTGGTTTTCAAGTGGGGTAGCTAGTGGGGGGGCAGGGCACTTCACAGTCTGCCTGAGGATTTTGAATGTTGGGGTTTGCTTATAGCATGGAGAGGCTGGCTGTTGATAAGATCTGTTCATGCAGTTAGCATTTAAATGTATTTAAATGTATACCCGGGATGGATGCATGGGAAACGAGAAGGCTCTGTGGCACATATAAAGAGACCTAAGAGACCAATCAAGAACACACGGTATGCGGTCACATCTGGATCCTCGGTTGAACAGAACCACTGTGAAAAGAAAGAGCACTGAAGTGAGATTGGGTATTAGGTAATATTAAGAATTGCTATTTATTTTTTCAGCAGTGATAATGGTATCATGTTTTTCTTCAAAGGAAGAGCTCTGACAGCAATAAGCATTCATGAGTGAAATGACTTGGTGTGTGAAATCAGCTTTCAAACTCCATAACAAATAGTAAACAAGATGTTGGGAGGAGGGGCCCAGCAGCACAATGGCAGAGCGCCCGAGCCTTGGGGAAGCTAATAGCTAGGGACTAGCCTTTCATTTTCCCATACTTGAAATTTCCCACAGTAAAAGGTTTTTAAAACTGAGATGAAAGTGTCACAAACGGTCAGACGTTTGTGGGAGGACTTGGAAAGCCGGGTTTCAATTCTGAATATGCTGTGAGTTATTGTAAGATGCATTTAGCTTCAAAAGACCCTGTGTAAAATATGTCAGTGTTCAAGAGAGCGCATTTCTTTTCAGATGTTTAGTTTTGAAGAGATATCAGTGAAGGATGTAGGGAGAGGGCATATTTCTATCTATGAGAAAAGCAAGGTGCCAATAAATGATGTCTAGATCTTCGGCAAAAATGGGATTAGCTTAACCCAAGGAATATAGATAGTCTTTGAATCCGAATGCTGGAGAGAGTGATTCAACCCTGAGGGAAAGAATTCTTCTAGAGCAAAGCACACTGCATTTCACCTACAAGCTGTGTCTGTGACAGTGTTTTTCTGCAAAGACTGCAACCACTCTGGACCGCCATTGCAGGCAGTATGCTGACTTGAGCCATATATACAGCCACTGAGGTTTTTCTTTGTACAATGTGAATTTGATCCAAACATGGGCACCTGTTTTTTGTTTTGTTTTGTTTTGTTTTTACTAAAATCTCCCTGTCAAGTAAAATAATTTAAGAGCTAGTTGAGGAGTCTAATACTTGAAGAATAGAGACAAACTCAAACAGTCAGCCAGTCTTGAAATTAGAAACTGACCAATATGTATTTACCCATGAAGAATCAGATAGTAAAAACGTTTGGCTTTTCAGGGTAGAAGGTATGTGACACAATTGTAGGCTCTGAAGTTGCATACTAGACCAACCATAACCTACACACACACACCCTATAAACTATACAGATACAAACACATGCATATATACATCCTGAAAGCAATCATGCTCCTTTCACAGCATATACCCTAGAAGAACTGTAAACCACAAAGACACATAATACACACACACCCCAATTATATACTATAAACCATGCAGCTGCAAACGACACGGACACACCCAAAAACCTCATATGTATACACGTACACACATCATAAACCACACATACCACCAATCACACAAAACATACCCATAAGCTTCACACACCCCATATGTATACACACACACACACACACACATGCAAACGTATATCATAGGTCACAAACATACCCATAAACTTCACATACACATATACACAGACCATAAACTGTTCATACCACCAGCCACACAAAGCACACCTATAAACTTCACATACCATATAGGTACACATATACACATCATAATTCATATAAACACACCCATGAACCACACCTACACCCCCGCACACACACACACCATAAACTACACACGTGCATATGTACATCTACGTGGGCCTGGATCTATGCTGGTGAAACTTCATCAACACATGACTGAACTTGGCTCAGGGCATGTGTTTTGTTGATGTCTCCAGGAAAGGGAACTGTCAGTGTTGGATTAGTGAAATCGTGGCTTGTGGCTAAGCTGGGCCCACCTGGTGGGTGTCTCTCCTGTTGGATTTAGTGAGCAGAATATTGTTTGAGGACCACTGCTTGGCTGAACAACCTTTGACAAGTGACTCACACTTGGCATCTGGTCTCCTGGGGCTGCTGGGGATGAAGATATCCACTCTTTCCTCTGGTGGATGAGTAGGGCAGCGAGTCCAGACTGGCTCCCTCACAGCCTGGTGCAGTCTCATTCTGCGTGGGCTCCTCAGAGGCAAATAGACGATGTCAGGAAGGCCCAGCCATTGTCTTTGCTGGGGGGGGGGGGGTGATGTCAGTTGCATTCTTCTTCACAAAATTAAAATCAACTCATTTCACAGAGAGAACTTAATAAAATTTTCAAACAGAATTTTTACAACGTAAACTAATTAAAAAGAAAGTTGTTGAGGGCTGTAAGGCTGGCTCAGCAGTTAGGAATACTTGTTTTTACAGAGGACCTAGGTTTGAGTCTCAGCAACTGCATGGTGGTTCACAGCAGTCTGGAATTCCAGTTCCCCACCCCCACCCCCACCCCCAGGAACCCAACATCCTCTTTTGAAGTCCACAGGCACCAGCCATGCACGTGGTACATGTATGTACATGCAGACAAAACACTCATAGATAAGGTAACATGATGGTGATGGTAATGACAACAGTGTTGCTTCTCCCCTGGTGCTAAGGATGGAGCCTAGGGACCCCTGCGTGCCATGTATGTGCTCTGCCACGGAGTCACACCCCACTGTCTTGTTTACTTTTGAGTTTTGTAACAGGGCTTCCCTGAGTTACCCAAGAAAGTCTTAAATGTGTTCTGTAGGCCTTGAACCTGCAATCTTCCTGCCTCCACCTTTGGAGTCACTGTGGTTATTAGGCCTGTACTGCCAGGCTTGGCTTACCAGGTGGTTTCGCCCTTCAAAATGCCTGGTGGTCTTAACCCTGATGGGGAAGATTTAGCAGGTGGGATGCAGCTGCCTTTGTCGTCTTGGATAGTCATTCTTGCTGGTAACAGATGTTTCACTGGCTCCTCAGTGTGCCTGCTCTAGGCCTTCAGAGGTGCTGGGGAGGGAAGTTGAAGAGACCCTTGCTCCCAAGATGTCCCTAGCCCAGTGGGTGGCAGACAGTGGGGACAGTGCAGACTCACCGGGTTCCAGCCCAGGTGACACAGTGATCCGAGAGCATCATGAATACGGGATTCATCCTGCTGCAGGGAAAGGGGGTGACATTGAAGTTGAGTCAGGAAGGCAGTAGGCATTCTAGGAAGTGTGTAGTAAGATTGTTTCCAGGTGGCCTCCTTTGTGTTTGATCTGATGACAATGTGGAAGAGCTGGAAACAGGGTGTGGAGAAGAATGGCGGGGTGACAGTGGGCAAGGTGGCTGGGGGCTGCAGGGGAAGACTCTGCATCCTTACCAGTCCAGTTTGGGTCTAGGGAGAAGTCAGTAGAAGGCTCTGGAGGCTTTGCTTGAACATCCTCATGGGAGGCTCAGGCAGGAGAGCTGCTCACCCAGGCAGTGTGCAGAACCACCAGTTATTTCTACTTATTTGTTTCTTTTTAATTGTATATCGGTGTTTGTACGTAGGTATGTGCATGTGAGGCCAGTGCTCCTGGAGGTCAGAGGCCTCCAACTCCCTTGAGCTGCGAGCTGCCCGCAGTAATTGCTGGGAACGAAACTCTGCTCCTCTGAAAGAACAGTATGTGCTCTCAAGTGCTAACTCTGCTGTCCAGCCCAGGCTGCCATTGCTTCAGGACTAATGATGTGAGGCTCTGTTGTGAGTGTTTCTAGCAGTTTAATTATTTACAGGGCTGGTAAGATGGCTTGGTAAAGGCTCCTGTTGCCAAGCCTGCTGACCTCAGCTTGGTGTCTAGGACTTCCCCACGGCAGAAGGAGAGAACATCGACAAATTATCCTCTGACCTCCATGCTTGCACCCTGGTACATACGAACGCCTTCACAAACACACAATAAATAAAAATAAATAAGATATGACTCCACTAGGCCTGGCAGAAATTTTGTTACATAAAACTATGTACAAGTACTGTAAGAAGTTAGCACTTTTTAGCCAATGTTGTTGTTGAGCAAAGCTGTCAAGGGATGAAGAGAGGTTGGAAAAGTTGTTCAAAATAGTTCACCCCATCTAACAGATGGTGCCAGGGAGCCCCCGTACAGAGTTTGTTTCAGCCACTGTTGTAACCATTGGAGGCATCATCCTCTCATCAGTCTCAGCCACTGCGGAGGCCAGCAGTGAACGGGTCCAGCGGCAGAGACCACAGTGCAGCACGTTAATATGAGCCACTGTCGTAGTGTCAGGTGCTGGGAGGTGCTGTGAGGTCAGACGGCTGTGGTCCAGAGTGCCAGGACAGCCAGGCGTGGAGGCTCGAATGTGCTCCTAGCACGTGTGAGGCGTGGAGGCTTGAATGTGCTCCTAGCACGTGTGAGGCGTGGAGGCTTGAATGTGCTCCTAGCACATGTGAGGCGTGGAGGCTTGAATGTGCTCCTAGCACGTGTGAGGCGTGGAGGCTTGAATGTGCTCCTAGCACGTGTGAGGCGTGGAGGCTTGAATGTGCTCCTAGCACGTGTGAGGCGTGGAGGCTTGAATGTGCTCCTAGCACGTGTGAGGTGTGGAGGCTTGAATGTGCTCCTAGCACGTGTGAGGTGTGGAGGCTTGAGTGTGCTCCTAGCACGTGTGAGGCGTGGAGGCTCGAATGTGTGCTCCTAGCACGTGTGAGGCGTGGAGGCTTGAGTGTGCTCCTAGCACGTGTGAGGTGTGGAGGAGAATCCCAAAGTCTAGTGCAGTTGAGACTTCAGAGTGACACTCTCACAGAGGGAAACAAAAAAGCCAAAACAAAAAGCCAGTGCCAGGCAGTAGCTGGAGCCCAGGGCTGGGTGGTGGGCGTGGGTGGAGAGTTGTGTCAAGTGGCCAGAGAAAACTTCTCAGGAGCTTTTTGAGGGTTGTTGAGTCAAGACTGTAGTGAAGGTGGAGATTTTCATGTGAAGAGCCCAAGAAATAACTCACACATGGCCCTTCAAAGCTAAAGTACAGCAGAATGTGTGTGTCTGGCACCCAGTGAGTGGTGACTGTAGTAGGTCAGGGGACCCTTTCCCCGGCCCTGCGAAGGGACGTGCTTGCTTTCTCCTTGGGAAGTGGCAGGGAGCCACTAGAGAGCTTGAACCAGGGTACTGACTAGAGCTGAGCTGTTCTGTCAGGAAAGGCGTGTGAGTAGACCTGCAAATCAGAGAAAAGGAAGGTTACCATGTAGTCTCAGGCTCCCTAGAAAGGACATGGGTGTGGCACGGGATGAGGCTCCTATGATTTCCAGTGGTCAGAGAAGAGTGACCCCAGATGTGGGTCTCCTGGGAAAGCCTGCTTGTTCTCTACCCAGATAGATGTAGATAGGGCCCATTCTCCTCCATCCCCAACCCTGTGCAGTATTTGAAATGCGCATGGCCAGGTGGCTCCTTTGCTTATCAGACCAAGTTGTGTTGGCCTTGGGCTGCCATGGCCAAGCACATCAGATGACACCGGCCAGCATTTAGAGAACTATGCCCTGGGCAGTGGGATAAATAAGTGGACACCACTTACTTCAGAGGGTTAGCTAAGACGGGAACTAGAAACAGGTTGGCAGTTAGTTGGGACACTTAGTGATTTCAGTGACTGAGGTCTTCACACAGCTCCCAAGGAAATGGGAGTGAGTTATGGAGTTGAGGCCCGCTGGTCAGTGGCCACCTGCTGAGTGCTTATCAGGCAGTAGCTGGGCATTGGGTATGTTGGGGACTGGTTACTGCTTTCAAGACTCATAGCCTAGTAGAAGAAAACACAACAATTCAAAGAGAAGATGAGTGAGAGGGCTTTCCTTTGTGAATAGAAAATTCCATCGGTACTCCTGGTATTTACTCTGAAAATTTCAAGACCATAAACAATGCTCCCTGCTCATCCACCAGAGGAAAGAGTGGATGTCTTCATCCCCAGCAGCCCCAGGAGACCAGATGCCAGGTGTGAGTCACTTGTCAAAGGTTGTTCAGCCAAGCAGTGGTCCTCAAACAATATTCTGCTCACTAAACCAAACAGGAGAGACACCCACCAGGTGGGCCCAACTTAGCCACAAGCCATGATTTCTCTAATCCAACACTGACAGTTCCCTTTCCTGGAGACATCAACAAAACACATGCCCTGAGCCAAGTTCAGTCATGTGTTGATGAAGCTTCACCAGCATAGATCCAGGCCCACGTAGATGTACATATGCACGCATGTAGTTTATGGTGTGTGTGTGCGGGGGTGTAGGTGTGGTTCATGGGTGTGTTTATATGAATTATGATGTGTATATGTGTACCTATATGGTATGTGAAGTTATAGGTGTGCTTTGTGTGGCTGGTGGATGAGTAGGGCAGTGAGTCTCAAAAAAACCAAACTGTCCAGGATGAAGAGATGTGCTTAAGTGTGGTCTGAGTGTCAGGAATTGGAAGGGGAAAGACAGAAAAGCAGGAGGAGCTAGGCTAGGATTGGGCTTGGTCTTTTTGTTTCTATTCTGTGAGAAGACATCATGACTAAGAGTAAACTTATAAAGATTTATTAAAGCTTACAGTTTCAGAGACTTAGAGTCCATGACCCTCATACAGGGAACGGGACTTCAGACACCTCAGCAATAGCCGAGAGCTCATATCTTGGACTTTCAGCTCAAGACAGAGCTAACTGGGCATGGCTTTGGCTTTTGAAACCTCTAAGCCCATCTCCAGTGACACACCTTCTTCAACAAGGCCATTTCTACCAACTGGGGAGCAAGCATTAAGATATATGAGCCTGTGGGGCCATCCTCATTCAATGCCCTCAGGCTTCTTGACCCCGAGGCTCCCGTCTGTCCGTACAAGAGTTAGTTCTTGTCTGGGAGAAATGCGACCCACTAGCAGATTGGCCAAGGAGAAGCAACTCTTGTTGGGTCAGAATGTCTTGGTACTTTGAAATAGTTTTAACAGAAAGAAGATAGAAACCTCCCCTCCCCAGAGGCTGGTGCCATCTTTTAGGTTCTTTCCATCTTTTTAAAGGTGTCTCAAGTCTGACTAGTGAATTCATTGCGTCTTTAAATAATTGTGCTCTATTCATCAGTATTGTGTCAATGATGAATTACCTTGTTCAGGTTTGCCCCTAGCCAGTGGGTCTTCAGACAAGCTGAGATGTGTCACACGCACCAAGGTGAGGCTCAGGAATTGCTTAGATGCAGCGATCTCACCAATCAGGTAACTTGAGTAAATGTTTTCCATTGACCATCAGTGTAAAAGTCACAGTCATAAATCACCAACAGGTTTTAGAAGCTGTGATTAAAGCCACAAATCACAGAAGAATCTCCATGTATGTATGGTGGAGAAACGATGGCTGCTCACAAGTCAAGTTGGGCTTTTGAGCCAGCCCTGTGCATGGTGCTAGGCACAACCATCGGTGGCCCTCAGAGATCTGCCATGCAGAGTGTTGTGTGTCCAATCCCTCTGCTCTCTGAGAGCTCATAAACCGGCCTGTGGGGTCCTGCTGGAGAGTGACGGTGACCCCGACAAGTTTTGTTCACACAACTGGCTTTTGACCTTGAGTTAAGTCAAGTGCCCAAACAAGCCAGTGACCCTAGTGAACCCCTCTCACGTGGAATGGTGGTTTCCCTAAGGTCCTCATTGTACCCTACTTTTTTTTTCCTTTTTTTTTTAAGTCCAAATTTTGTGACTAATGTTAGGAACCTTGGCCTTTGTCAACTAATTTTCTACTACTTTGAGAGGGACCTAGACATGGTGGACCACATCTGTCTGTCATGCTCTCCGTGCAGTGTCCCCTAGTGCAATGTCAGAGACAGGATATTGGATAGTGTGGATAATTGGTCAGGCCCAGGGTGTCATAGCTCACACAGAGTTATAGTGACAGGATGACATGTTGAATGGAGAGTCATAAATATCGGGACTGCCCCAGGAACGGATTCTTAATGAAAATGCTTGCTGGGATGAACGTGCTGGAACATTCTGCCTGCAGCCTCAGCCCTGCTCACGTCTGGACCAATAAAGGAACCTCATTGGCTATGTTTTATTGTGTTTATTTTTCCTCACCTTTCCACTTAAAACCAATTATACTGTGGCTACTCAGTCAGGGGCGGGTGGCTTCCTGCAAGAGCTCCTGCGCCCCTGGGCCAGGGAAGATGACTGTCCTGCCTCTGCTGTGCCCTTGCTGTATCTGCAGCATCCTTTTCTCCTCCTAGTGACAGAGCCTCACTCCACCTGGAGGGCCCAGTTGGGATCACTTAGTCCAGGGAAGCTGCCTCTGCTCCCCTCTCCTAGCGGGCGACCTACCTCCTGGTTGCCTGTGTCGTTTCCCTTGGCCCTTCCCCTACCAGACTGACGATTGGTCCCCAGGAGCCTTTGTACCTGGGGACTCCAGAGCTTCGCAAAGTCCTGGGTGACAGGATGGAGATGGCTTTCACAGTACACTTGTGTCTGCAGACCCGAGCTCATACTAATCCTTTCATTCTTCTCTTCTGTAAAATCATCTGATGAGTTTCTTTTCTTTTTCTTAGATTTGATCTGCTGTCCTTTCGCCCCATGGAGCACATTTCTCATTGTGCTGAGGCTTAGGCATCTGCTCCTGTGCAGCCTGCTATGAGATGTCTCCTGAGGGCACTGCCTTATGCACAGGCCCTAGCGCTAGATGCGTGGGCTCACTGGAGCCTCCTGCCCCATTTGTCCCACAGTTCACCTGCTGAGTGGTGAAGGTATTGACAATAGTTATTTGGTTTTCTTAAGACAAATGTTGGGCAACTAGTTTAGCATGTGAAGGACAGTTCCCTTTTTCTTAGTTATAGGTTCTTGGTGGGTTTTGTTTTTTAATTTAAATCATCAAATAGTTTTGCATTTTTTTTTGTTTTGTAATTGCCTGGTTTTATTTTATTTTATGCTCATTGGTATTTTGCCTGCATGTATGTCTGTATGAAGGTGTCATATCCCCTCTAATTGGATTGCAGACACTTGTGAGCTGCCCTGTGGGTGCTGGGAATTGAACCTGGGTCCTTTGAGAGAACAGCCACTGCTCCTAGCCACAGAGCTGTCTCTCCAGCACCCAATTGCCTGGTTTTGTGATCAGAGGAAAATAAATCTTGTTATTCTTTGCAAAATGGATACAACCTCACAGATAATACCTAGGTTTTGGTTGTGTGAGCTCAGAACTATGTTGGCATGGCTGGATGGTAGAAATGAGCTGTCTGTCTGAGCCACTGATGTGTAGGGCTGAGCTTGGAATTCTTTCCTGTAAGGCAAGTAACAGCCATAGCTGCTGACAGCAGGGACCTTGGGCACAGTCCAGTAGGTACAGGACATGTATGGATGTATGGATGTGTTTGTGTATGCATGTGTGTATATATGTGTGTATATCTATATGTATGTGTGAGTTTGTATATGTGTGTATATGTAAATGTGTGTGTGTTTATGTATGAGGGTGTGTATGTGTGAGTATGTATGTGTGTGTATGCATGTGTGAGTGTGTGTGTGTGTGTGTGTGTGTGTGTGTGTGTGTGTGGTGTACACATGTATCCAGTACCATGCAGTGGACAGACTGTGTACCAAGCACACGGGATTCTGGGAAGGAAGACCTTCTAGCAGACCATACTGGGCCAGCTGAGCTCTCACCAACCGCTCTGTCCTGTTCTGTGTATTCACCTTTTGTTGCAGAGCTGGTGCTGTTCTGCGTGAACCTGGCCTTGGCAGTCCGTTCTTGATGGCAAATGAACTACCACATGATCAGTATTGGTTTATTTTCTGTCTTAATTGGGCCAGTTGATGTGCAGTTACTGTTAGAAATGAGTGTCTCCAGGAAGGCTTGCTTCTCTGCCTTTTATTAAGCTTCATGAATGAAGCTGGTAACATTTATTCCCCAAATGCAAAACATGCAGTGAAAGCAATTGAACAAGGAATTATTCATATACTACCTCATATCTCATGCCTGACTTGAGTACTTAGGATTCTTGGTGTTTATGTTTATCCCGGGCTTGTTGGCTCCCCTAATAGTTGACCATCCCTGATACGGTCATGTAGACCTCACCCCTTGTTCCTGTCAACAGCTGCCAGACAGTGTGCCATCTTGGCAGTGGCCAGAAATGTAAATCCTAGAAAATCCTTTTAAGAGTCGACATCACTTCCCGTGCTGCCTCCATCGCCAGGGGACACAGGCAAGCAGCTCGGCAGGTCTTTACCATCCACTCGTTCGCTCTGCACCTTTTATTGAGTGTCTGTGTGTGCCAGGCACATCAATGAGCTCATCAAAGCCTCGTACTCTGGGGGTGAGAGGGAGGTGGAAGGGACACGGCTGACGGACAGCAAGCATGCATTTTCCCTCTGAAGGTGAGGAGTTTGCTGGAAAAATAGAAAAAGATGGGGCAGTGGAACGCAGACAGTTTGCTGTTGTTGTTTGTTGTAATAAGAAAGTTATCTGAGAGGACATCTAGGAAAGAGTGTTTGAGGCCAAGGAAACAGCCAGAGCCAAGCCACAGTGATGGGCACGTGCTTGGCTTAGGTGGTGACAGAAGGTAGAAGTGAGGACTTTCCCTCTGACCAGAAGCCTCCAGGTAGTCATGTTGAGAGCTCTAGCTGTTTGGGTGTGACTCAACCACAGGGGACTTTTGTCATGCTCTTCTCCACCCTAAAAGGGAAGGGATGCTCCTGGCGGGGTATGAAGCACAGGATGCTATTGATGCGGTAGGACCCACAGCAGAGAGCGAGCGGTCAGACCTCAGGAGTACTCATGTGGAGACAGCCTGCTCTGTTATTACGGGGCTCATCGGTTGTTGATTGATTTAGTTTGTCCTCAGAGACATAATGAACAGCAGCAGCAAAATGTCACGGGGAGGTGACTCACCTCAGCACCTGGCCAGCACACTGAAGCTGGTGCTGGCTTTCTCACCGTGAGAAAGGGCAGCCGCAATCTCATTTGCTTCCAATTAAAACAAGGCGCTGCACCATTGTCAAGGGATGGTGGGTTAGCTCAGCCCCAGGAGGGTCTTCTGAGCCTCAGAGGGCCCAGGAATTGACTGGTCTGCACAAGGCGAAATGCTTTAGAAAAGAAAATGAGGTTTTGGTACTTGAAATAAGAGGTGCAATTCTTTGGGGTATGAATGTGACATTATTAGTAAAATTATTTTCCTTGGATTTCATCAATTCAGAAATCAGTCACTATGTGCCATTTTGTTATTTTTACTTTATCAATGTATAATGTGTATTTTTCTTTATATCAAATACATTTGAAGCCATTTTGAAGCCATTTAAAAATATACAATATGAAGGAAATAAAATGACATCATTAAATCTTAGATAGACACTGCTGCCTGCAAGATTTTTTTCTTTTCTTTCTTTTTTTTTCTTTCTTTCTTTCTTTTTTTTTTCTTTGAGATGGAGTTTAGTCTGTAGCGCCCTGGCTGTCTTGGACACTGTGTAGAAGACCAGGTTGGCCTTGAACTCATAAGTGATCTGCTCAACTCTGCCCCCCAAGTCCTGGAATTAAAACCGGCACACCCATCTTGCCTGAAAGAAATTCTTCACAGAGACTTGCTTTGTATTAAAAGGAAGATCATCATTCCAGGAGTGGTGGCACTCACTCACCTGTAACTTAAGAACTCAGGAGGATCAGGAGTTCAAGGCCAGCCTCAGGTACATAAGGCCCTGTCTCAACAGAAAAGACAGATAAACTAGTCTCAGGGGAATGTTTGAGATGCATTATCACCAAAAGGGCACTTTCTCTTATTTCGTTAGGAAATTAAGATGGAAATAATGTTCCCTACGTGTGATTTAATAACATCAAAAGCGTTGTACACACGTGTGAGTGGGGAGGTGCTGTCCACACTGCGGTGCAAGTGCTGAGCTCACATGACGGGGGCGTGCCCCTGCTGCTTCTCTTTGCCTCCATTTGCCCATCAGCAGTGACCAGTGCAGAGATGCCCACTGGGATGTGGTTGTGAGCCTGGCTTTGCTGTGCATAAGGCTAAGGTTACAAATCCTGCTTGAAAAACTGATAAAACTCCCTATAATTCAGGGTTGCTACTGTTTTAGGTTCATTTCGTTAACTTTTAAAACTGGCTTCTGTCTTTCCCTTCTTTACATATCTAATATGAATTATCAAATTTCACTCTACTATGCCCATTGTCAGAGTGACTGACACTTGACAAGTTAATCCATATTGTATTGAATGTTAGCATTCATTCTACATAGCAGCTCTATGGTAGGTAGTTTTGACCTGTTTTCTGCCTGTTTGTCAAACAGAAGAGTGTTAATTAGAGTCCATGCTCCACACACACCCCCTTCCCAGCGAGCCCCGGGAGGTACGGGCTGCATGCCACACCTCACGTTGGTTTTCTGAAGGCGAGATTCTTGCCTGACTGAATACTGCCAATCAAAGCCTCTACAGAAATGAGTCGAAGTGTTCCAGGTACCATGATAGGTCGAGTGTCTAAAGGCCTCACTGTGGAGGTAGAATAGGCCTTGGCGGGGCTGCTGTTGTGTGTGGAGTGAGGTGCTAAGTCCACAGTGGAGAGAAACGCCCCTTAGAGCCTGTGTGTAGGGAGTGACCACTGCCCACACAGATGGGGGGCTCCTCTCCCTTCAGACCGGCATGTGCCCTCTCAGGTCATAATGAGAGCAGAGTGGCTGCCTCCCTCTGGAGCATGCGCTTGGAGAGTGGCTGCCTCTGAACATGCGCTTGGTTCCTTTGGAAGACAGGTTTCTAAGCAGGGGCACTCGGTGCAGCCTGCTCTTTCTTCCAGCATTTGTTGTCATCTCTGTGTTAAAAAGCACAGTGTCTCTGACTTTTTTTTTTTTTTTAGCCTGACAGTGTCTTCTTTATTTCATCTCATTCCTGAAGGCAGTACCACTGGCTGTCAAGCCCTGCACTGACAGACTTTCCTCTCAGGCCTCTGCTGCTGTAGCCTCAGCCTCACTGCCTTCGCATTGTGTGAGGGAAGGGCCATGATTGTCTTCGTTTTGGTGTCCAGTGGTGAGAAGCTCCTGGTTGCTCTCCCGGCGTTCACTTGAGGTAAGCCTAAGGTTTGTATGGCTCTAATGAGATTTGGAAACTTTTGGAATCTTCAGTGAATATTAGAATTTCAGATCTTATTTTCAATTCTAGAATTACTTTTTAGTGCCTTTTAAGTTGAAATAAGAAAATCTTGTGTATGTGTATGTGTGCTTGCACATGTGTTTGTGTGTGAGCATGCGTGAATACTGTGGCACATGTAGGGGTCAGAGGTGCCCTTCCGTGCCACTCTGTTTGAGGCAGAGTCTCTCTTGTTGTTTGAGGTTACACTGTGTGCTCCAGGCTAGCTGGCCTGCAGGCTTCTGGGGCAGGCTCCTGTCTTTGCTTCCCATCTTGTCACAGGAGTGAAGGGATTGCAGACAAGCCATCATGTCCAGCTACGTGACTTTGTGGTGACATGGGCCACCAGGCTTGAGGTGCTACATATCTTACCTGTGGAACCATTTTTTCCTTAGGAATATATTTTTGTTGAGATTCCGTTTCTTTTCACAAATTATTGCTACCTTTATGTTGTAAGTCTAAGAATTGCCTTAAAACTCTTTGTAATCCCAACTTGCAGGTCCTCTTAGTCTGCTTGGGAGTTTGCTCACGTTTTTACATTTTCTCCAGACATTTGAGGTGCTGTGTATCACAGAACTTGTAGACTCCAGAGTGGCTTCTGTTTGTCTGACTTAGCAGAAGCTTCAGTCAACTGGGCAGAGATATAAGACTGTCTTGCCTCTCTACATAGTTTTCAAGCCTTCCTATGCTGCTTGAGGTTTTCACACGGATTCATGACTCAGCCACCATGCCCAGGCATTGGGAGAACTTAATGCTATCTTCTCTCTGAATTTCTTGTGGAGATCCTCCCCAGCCCTTCCCCACACTTCTAATGCCGTGGTTAGCCTTGAACTCTGCTGGAGAAGCATGAACAGCGGGCAGCAGTATACTGTAGTTGATGATTTCATAATAATAACAACAGCTGATATTTTTCAAGGAAATTGTTGTGTCAGGAAGAACAAACCAAAGGCCCAGAAGGAACAATATTTACTGACCAGACAGAGAAAGGTTTAGTAAATAAAATAGCTACCACCTGTCCTTAATGGGCAGATTCTGGGAGAAAGAGACTCCTTGTGAGGGAAGGGGCTCTTTTCCTGCAGTCAAGGGAAGTTTTGTGGTTTTATCTGGATAGATCAGTGGTCTTTTCACAGCCTTGTTAAGTAATAAACTACCATTTGTCTTTCCGGAGATTGGCTGTTTGGGATGAGGGTCTTTAGTTCATCAAAAGCAAGGGCCAGAGAAGGGAGGGGGGAGCATCAGGAGACCTGTGTTCTGTGGCTGTGCAAAGCACATGCTGGGAACTCCACCCTGATAGAGCACCTAGCAAACCACTGACTTCTAGAGAGAGAGAGAGAGAGAGAGAGCGCACAAACCACACCACACAATTACTGTGGCACTCTGAAATGAGACGCCATCAGAACCCAGTGAATTTCTGTTTATAAACTCTCTTCCCCAGAGTCTGGCGGGAGAGGTTGCTCAGGACTTGGAACCAGACCCACACTTGCAAAGTACAGCTTCCATGCTCTGCAGAAAACAAATGGGGCAGATATGGTCGACCTTTCTGGAAATGCCAACCTGTGAAGCAGGAGTTTAAATCTCAGTGCTTCGACTTTGTAGCAATTCTAAATACACCCGTGCTGTGTCTGGATGCTGCCAGTGCTTTGGATGCTTTTAATAGAAGTAGGAATGTGAGGAGTGGGGTGCTGGGTCTGTCATGCAGAAAGTCCCAGCTAGCCGAACATGCCATGTGCAAGCATGTGTGTGTGTGTGTGTGTGTGTATGTACGTATGCAACATCCCTGTATACCAGTGACTGTCTTTGTCATGTAGTCCTCTCTCTGGTAGTCCCAGGAGTGGCAGTGCTCAGCCTGTTTCCTGCAGAGGAAAGGGCAGCTGGAAGCCAAGGTCACCCCTAATGAGGCTGTGAGAGTCCACGCCCTTCTTGTTGACTGGCTGTGATCCATCTTTGGGGGGGCGATCCTCGGCTGGACCTTCACTGCTCCTCCTCCTCTTTGCGCGTGGTGCTCCACGGTGCTGAATATGACTTCCTTATTAGTTATTCAGTTGTGTTTCCTCAGGTTGACTGTCCATCTTTTCTCCAACCGCTATCTCTTCCTTCCCTGCAATCTCCTTTAGGATTCTATTGGACTTATCCTCAAGGCCTCAGCTCCCCATCTTCAGTGTCTTAATTGTCCTCTGCTGCTGCCTTCATCCCTCCGTGGAGTGTTGTGGGTAATTTGTCAGATCAATCTTCCAGCTCACTAACTCTCTCTCGAGCTGTGTCTAAACTGCTACTTAAGCCGCTTACTGAAGTTTTAATTACAGTCCCCATTTTTCACACCTAAGGTTTTTTCCCTGCCCACCCTGCCTGCTCGCCGCACTTCTTCGCTGTACAGCAGATCCCTTTGAAGATGCTGCCCATCTTTGAAGATGCTACTGAGCTGAGGACACTCATTCATCTTCCGTACCAGCTCTTCCTGGCAGCGGCCTGTAGCTGTGTGTCCCCCGAGAGCTGACTCCTCTTCCTGGCCCCCAGGTTGACTGCTTCTTGCCCTACAGCTGTTTTCTGTTGCTGTCTTGATATCCTAGCTCCTGACCATGGACTTCATCTCTATGCTGTCTGGGTGTTTCTCTCTGTGTGTCTATCCTGCTCTCTAACAAAGTCTCACTCTGTAACTGACCTGGAACTCACTATGTAGCCCAGGTTGGCAATCCTCCTGTCTCAGCCTCTCAGTGGTTGGGATTACAGGTGTGAGCCGCCCTATCTCTGGGCGTCCAGATCTTCAATGCTGGTTTGGGCGTCAGTTTTGCTGGATGTGCTTTCTTCGATTTCTAGCTTCGTTCCTGGTCTTGGAGAGTTTTCTCCCTCCTGTCTTCCTGCTCCTGTGCCTTAGAGTATGAAATTGCTCCGGTGTGGGTGGGAAGGGAGGGGACTCCGTTCTCTTTAGCTCTGTTGTTATGTTGCTGGAGATCTTAGTAACTGGTTGAACTTTGTGCTCTAAAGCCGTGGGGGATGAATAAACATGACTGATGTAGACTAGAGATCAGAATGTCTGTTTATTTTGTCCCTGGGATGTTCAGTCTGGTGGCTTGGTAGCTTCCCCCTGGACAGAATGTGTGGACTACGCAGTGGTCTTTCCAGTACCACTGGGGCAGATAGGACTTTCTGACCTGCAACATAGTGGCTCAGCTTCCCCCATCTGCCTTCTTCCACATCTTCACAGTGGAATGAAGGGCTCTGGACGGTTGGCCGTCCATACCTGTGCTTTCCTTTCCCTGATTCCTCTGGGTCCCAGCTGGGTTTCGAAGGATGCTCGGGGTCCCAAAGTCACGTCATAAACACAGACTAGAGCACAGGGAATCTCATGTGCTGAGCTGAGTTGTTTTAGCTGGGCAGAGTGTCAAACATCTTGCCAATGTTATCACATGAGGGGAGGCAGGGCAGTCTCAAGTTCAAGTACAGCCTACATACCATACCATACCAAACATACCATACCATACCATACCATACCAAACATACCATACCAAACATACCATACCAACCATACCATACCAAACATACCATACCATACCATCCATACCAAACATACCATACCATACCAAACATACCATTCCATACCATACCATACCAAACATACCATTCCATACCATACCATACCAAACATACCATACCATACCAAACATACCATACCATACCATACCAAACATACCATACCATACCAAACATACCATACCATACCATCCATACCAAACATACCATACCATACCATACCAAACATACCATACCATTCCAAACATACCATACTATACCAAACATACCATACCAAGCATACCATACCAAGCATACCATACCAAGCATACCATACCAAGCATACCATACGAAACATACCATACCAAACATACCATACCAAGCATACCATACCAAACATACCATACCATACCAAATATACCATACCATATATACCATACCACACCATACCATACATACCATACCATACCAAACATACCATACCATACCCAGTTCAGGTATTATATAGCAATATCCGTCTCATAAGCAAGTTGTTTCCTACATGGCAGCTGGGCAGCACAGCCCAGGCAGAGCTTGGAGCCTCTAGGGCTTAGCCTGGAGGCAGCTGCAGATCAGGGCTGAGGTCTTCCCTGTAGTGCTTGCTCGTTGGTTGATCCTTCCTGCCTTTCTTTCTTTCTTTCTTTCTTTCTTTCTTTCTTTCTTTCTTTCTTTCTTTCTTTCTTTCTTTCTTTCTTTCTTTCTTTCTTTCGAGACAGGTTTCACTATATATAGCCCTTGCTCCTAGGAGGAGATCCACCTGCTTCTGCCTCCAATGTACTGATATTAAAAGCTCGTTTTAGTTTTTTGAAGTCCCTTTTGTTGCTGACATACAATTTACATTCAATGAGATTCCCTGCTGTTTAATTTGTTAATGTGAGACTGTTATGCTGGTTCTGCTTTCATCTTCATCACTTCTGGGTTGGGTGATGCTGAGAAGAGGATAAGATCTCCTTGTAGAGCCCAGGCTGGTCTGGAGCTTGTAGCCCAGGTTGTCCTGAGCCTCATGGCAGTCCGCCTGCCATAACCTCCTGAGTGCTGGGGTCACAGGCGTGGGACACCCACCTGGCTGCTGCTGCTTCCGAGAGAAGACTGGCAGGGCTGAAGTTGTCCTTTCGTTGTACCACCAGCTTTTTCTCCAGTGCTCTAAATATTTTGCTGTCTCTTGCTTTGAGTTTGTCTGGCCCACTGTGAGTTAATGACCTTGACAGTGTGTGAGGACCACATCTGCTTTCTCCACATTAATTTGTCTTGTTTTGTTTGCTGAGAAGACTGCTCTTTCCCATGGAGTTACCTTTGTGAGGACTGAACTGACTTCCAGGTTTGCAGAGCACTGTTTTGTCTAAGAATAAGCAGCACGCTTATTCCTAAGCCAGACTCGCAGGACCTCAGAGTGTTTTCCCTTTAACATTGCTTTGACTATTCGAGACACTTTGAATTGCTGTGTAAACTTAGCAGTGTATTGATTTCTACACAATCCATTGCTAGTTTTGCACTAGGTTTATTCTTAAATTTGGAAGAAGTGCTGTAACAGCGTTGGTCCTCCGGTCCCTGGAGGCCCTGAGCCCAGCCTTGTCCTTGAGCGCTCTGTCACTGCTCCATTGATTCCTGCAGTTGATCCCTGGGAGTTCTTCAGTTTTGCTACTATCCCAAGTGGTATTTTAAAACTTCGGCGTTGGCAATTGGAACTCATGTCCTGTGGCCTACATGGCCAGCCCTTTCTAGACTCTCATCTTACTTGTCTTCACAGTTGCTCCATGTGTATGGAGTTGTGTTCTGCACTGTTGAAGTACCTATGTGATTTAGCTACCTTGCTGTGATTTCATTGAGGCCTTTGGCAGAGCCAGGCTCTGTTTGTGAATGGGAGGTCTTGCTCTTCCCTTTCTAGTCTGTCAGTTTGTGCCACTTTTGTCTCGTCTGGGTCCCATGTGTCATTTGTACAGACGCCTGAGCCTCACAGTGTGCCATCGGTGGTTCTGCGTTAGACACAGTCAGGTTTTGCTGTTCCTATGTGTGAGTTGCTTACATGCATGTATGTGGTGGAGTTGTGTAGGGTCTATATGTGTGGGTCAGAGGACAGTTTTGGGTAGTCCATCCTCTTCTTCCACTGTGGGTTCCAGGGACCCCCCAGTCCTCAGGCTTTCATGGCAGGCGCCTTCACCCTTGGAGACTCCCGAAGGCCCCGCAGCTAGCTGGAGTTTAGAGACATTCTGTTGGATGAGAAACAGCAGCCCCCTTCCTCCACTTTCCTGTTTCATTCTTCTTCCTGGAGTGGTTTCCAAGCTCCATCACTGTCACGGTTTTCCTGAGTAAAGTCTTCCACTCGTCTGCTCCGTGCAGTCTGCTGGCAGTGCAGGGTTTTCAGTTGTTTGTCTTCAGGTCTGTGTAGTGTGCTGCTGGAGACGTGCGTCTGGTTAAGAGCACCCGCTGCTGTTCCAGAGGACCTGGTACCAGTTCCTAGCTCCTACACTGTGCTGCTCGCAGCCCCACACGGACTTAAAAAATCTAAAACTCTTTAGCTGTCAACACTGCTTTAAAGTGTGAAAGCTGTGAGTCCAGGCACAGCCTCTGTCTCAGCTCTGTAGCCACATCTTCCCAGTTTCCGTTTCTTTCTCTTTGGTGAGAGGTCTGCTCTTCTGTCCATGTCTGCAATTTAGTGTCTCCTCCTCCCCCAGCACGCCTCCAGTGCATACGAGGTTTTCCTATGACTGCAGTTGTTCCTTTTAAGAAGGGCACTTTGGTCACTGGACTTAGCCGCTGAATGTGGCATGCCCCTGCTGCCGCACTTTGTACAGAGCAGCTACTACAGGCTTGTAGCTCCCCTCAGATGTCGCTGCGGCCACTCCTTCCCTAGCCTGCCTGCAGGCCCCACCTCGGCTCCCCTTCCACACACGTTGCATCGCTGTGTATCTTATTTCTCACCATTTGACCTCTTTTTGCTTTATTTTGGACAGTTTCCTATATTAATTTTTAAATTTTATTTTTTCATGTGTGGATTTTTTTGTCTGCATATGTGCCTGTGAACCATGTGTCTGGTGAATGTGGAGGCCAGAAGGATCCCCTGGAACTGGAGTTACTGGCAGTTGTGAGCTTCCATGTGGGTGCCTGGAATCGAACTCCAGTCCTCTGGAAGGACAGCCAGTGCTCTAACCGCTGAGCGATCTCTGCATCCCCTTGCTGTACCTTTTGAGTCCGCCACTTTCCCAGTCATATGACTGTTAACTTATTTCCATTTATCTTTTGTTTTCTGTTATATATTTTTCACTCAGATATGCATTAGGATCTTATTTGTATTTCAGGTTTTCATGGATTATGTGTGTGTGTCTGTGTGTGTGTGTGTGTGTTAAACATTCTTTTAACTGATGCTTAAAGAGAATTTCCTATTAATTCCATCGCCTCTGGGCATCTTCTGCTTATTTCTTTTTCCTGGTTATTATCAGCTTGGCTGCTTTTCAAGCTTGATAATATTCTTTTGCATTCTGGACATTGAAGAATTTTGTGTAGTCTAAAGACCTTTTTAAAAAGCCATATAGAAACCTACTACTGCAGAAAGTTTCTAAAATATGTACATATATGAATAGAGTTAAAATGGAGTTAATTTATAACAGAGGAGCAGGAAATAAAACCTTCAGTACCAGGACGCAGTTCCCTATTTTTGAGTTGTTGGCAATGGGATTCCATAAACCCCTTCCCATACATTATTGGTGCTGCCGATGCTTTGATTACCTGCCTCAGACCCTGCTACTGAAGACACAAGATGTGGAGAGATTTAGCTGGAAGCTTCATCCAGGTGAAACTGGTGTTTATTTTCTGGAAGGTGCTGTGTGCAGTACTGGAAGAGGAAAATTGTCACCAGTCTCACCCAGCTGTTAGTCCCACAAATACAACAATGAATAACCTGCCTTCATGGTGTGCATGCTGATGGAAGCAGTTGGGGAATGGACCATGTTTTGGTGGGATTTAAGACATGCTCTATAAGATGGAGCCTGTACCCAACACTGTCATGAACCTGAGACTAGAAATGTCATGGGTCCCAGGAAAACCTACTGTGATCATTCTCTTAAAGGAACACAGCAATAAAGTGACTGTTACTGACATCATACCAAACCCAAAGATCAGTGCCTCACTCAACCCTCCTCAGAGAAGCTACTTCTTGCTGTAATGTACATGAAGACCCACAAGTGGTCAGAAGCAGGCATAAGACGCTTTGCAGTGCTCTGCCCAAAATGGGGCATCTCGGTCACAGTTCCTCTCCAGGCTCTGGGATCTGTATGGAGCTCGGAGTGGAAAGAGTGAAGGAGCCAGAGATGGAGGACAGCAGAGATGGGGGACAGCAGAGATGGGGGACAGCAGAGATGGGGGACAACAGAGATGGGGGACAGCAGAGATGAGGGACAACAGAGATGGGGGACAGAAGAGATGGAGGACAGCAGAGATGGGGGACAGCAGAGATGGGGGACAGCAGAGATGGAGGACAGCAGAGATGGGGGACAGCAGAGATGAGGGACAACAGAGATGGAGGACAGCAGAGATGGGGGACAGCAGAGATGAGGGACAGCAGAGATGGGGGACAGCAGAGATGGAGGACAGCAGAGATGGGGGACAGCAGAGATGGGGGACAGCAGAGATGAGGGACAACAGAGATGGAGGACAGCAGAGATGGGGGACAGCAGAGATGGGGGACAGCAGAGATGGGGGACAGCAGAGATGAGGGACAACAGAGATGGAGGACAGCAGAGATGGGGGACAGCAGAGATGAGGGACAGCAGAGATGGGGGACAGCAGAGATGGAGGACAGCAGAGATGGGGGACAGCAGAGATGGGGGACAGCAGAGATGAGGGACAACAGAGATGGAGGACAGCAGAGATGGGGGACAGCAGAGATGAGGGACAGCAGAGATGGGGGACAGCAGAGATGGGGGACAGCAGAGATGAGGGACAACAGAGATGGGGGACAGCAGAGATGGAGGACAGCAGAGATGGGGGACAGCAGAGATGGGGGACAGCAGAGATGGAGGACAGCAGAGATGGGGGACAGCAGAGATGGGGGACAGCAGAGATGGGGGACAGCAGAGATGAGGGACAACAGAGATGGGGGACAGCAGAGATGGGGGACAGCAGAGATGAGGGACAACAGAGATGGGGGACAGCAGAGATGGGGGACAGCAGAGATGGGGGACAGCAGAGATGAGGGACAGCAGAGATGAGGGACAGCAGAGATGGGGGACAGCAGAGATGGAGGACAGCAGAGATGGGGGACAGCAGAGATGGGGGACAGCAGAGATGGGGGACAGCAGAGATGGGGGACAGCAGAGATGGGGGACAGCAGAGATGGGGGACAGCAGAGATGGGGGACAGCAGAGATGGAGGACAGCAGAGATGAGGGACAGCAGAGATGGGGGACAGCAGAGATGGGGGACAGCAGAGATGGGGGACAGCAGAGATGGAGGACAGCAGAGATGGAGGACAGCAGAGATGGAGACAGAGATGGAGGACAGCAGAGATGGAGGACAGCAGAGATGGAGGACAGCAGAGATGGGGGACAACAGAGATGGAGGACAGCAGAGATGGAGGACAACAGAGATGGAGGACAGCAGAGATGGGGGACAGCAGAGATGGGGGACAGCAGAGATGGAGGACAGCAGAGATGGAGGACAGCAGAGATGGAGACAGAGATGGAGGACAGCAGAGATGGAGGACAGCAGAGATGGAGGACAGCAGAGATGGGGGACAACAGAGATGGAGGACAGCAGAGATGGAGGACAGCAGAGATGGGGGACAGCAGAGATGGAGGACAGCAGAGATGGGGGACAGCAGAGATGGAGGACAGCAGAGATGGGGGACAGCAGAGATGGAGGACAGCAGAGATGGAGGACAGCAGAGATGGAGGACAGCAGAGATGGAGGACAGCAGAGATGGAGGACAGCAGAGATGGAGGACAGCAGAGATGGAGGACAGCAGAGATGGGGGACAGCAGAGATGGGGGACAACAGAGATGGGGGACAGCAGAGATGGGGGACAGCAGAGATGGAGGACAGCAGAGATGGAGGACAGCAGAGATGGAGGACAACAGAGATGGAGGACAACAGAGATGGAGGACAGCAGAGATGGAGGACAGCAGAGATGGAGGACAGCAGAGATGGGGGACAGCAGAGATGGAGGACAGCAGAGATGGAGGACAGCAGAGATGGGGGACAGCAGAGATGGGGGACAGCAGAGATGGAGGACAGCAGAGATGGGGGACAGCAGAGATGGGGGACAGCAGAGATGGAGGACAGCAGAGATGGAGGACAGCAGAGATGGAGGACAGCAGAGATGGGGGACAGCAGAGATGGAGGACAGCAGAGATGGGGGACAGCAGAGATGGAGGACAGCAGAGATGGAGGACAGCAGAGATGGAGGACAGCAGAGATGGGGGACAGCAGAGATGGAGGACAGCAGAGATGGAGGACAGCAGAGATGGGGGACAGCAGAGATGGAGGACAGCAGAGATGGGGGACAGCAGAGATGGGGGACAGCAGAGATGGAGACAGAGATGGAGGACAGCAGAGATGGGGGACAGCAGAGATGGAGGACAGCAGAGATGGGGGACAGCAGAGATGGAGGACAGCAGAGATGGAGGACAGCAGAAATGGGGAACAGCAGAGATGGAGGACAGCAGAGATGGGGAACAGCAGAGATGGAGGACAGCAGAGATGGGGGACAGCAGAGATGGAGGACAGCAGAGATGGGGGACAGCAGAGATGGAGGACAGCAGAGATGGAGGACAGCAGAGATGGGGGACAGCAGAGATGGAGGACAGCAGAGATGGAGGACAGCAGAGATGGGGGACAGCAGAGATGGAGGACAGCAGAGATGGAGGACAGCAGAGATGGGGGACAGCAGAGATGGAGGACAGCAGAGATGGAGGACAGCAGAGATGGAGGACAGCAGAGATGGGGGACAGCAGAGATGGAGGACAGCAGAGATGGGGGGCAGCAGAGATGGGGGACAGCAGAGATGGAGGACAGCAGAGATGGAGGACAGCAGAGATGGAGGACAGCAGAGATGGAGGACAGCAGAGATGGGGGACAGCAGAGATGGAGGACAGCAGGGCAGTTGCATGTATGAATGCAACAGGACCTTTACAATCTCAAGCCTGAGAAAGCATCAGTGTGAAGGAGGAGGGAAGGTAAAGCTCCCCCATGGGGGGGTGGCATGAGAAGTCCCACCTCTAGTTGAGGAGCTGTCGACAGGGATTGTTTGTTGGAGAGGAAAAAGATTTTTTTTGGTGGTATTTGTACCACTTGGTATAGTGGTCCCACTCCCAGCAGGAGTCAGCTAACAGAAACCGCTCTTGATGAGTTCAAAGACAGATGGATACACAGACTCATAGACAGAGAAAACATGACGTGAATAAGGGGGGAACACCTGGAAGAGGGGGACAGATATGATGAGAATACATTATATGAAGTTTTAGAAAACATTAATGTGAACATTAGAACATTTTTAAACTGAACGACAGAAGAGTTTGTGTGGTTAGTCGCTGTATTGTCGGAGGTAAATTCCATACTCTCATCGGTCCCCTCTGCCGGGTGGGACGCATCTGCCTCCTCACACCTGCAGTGTGACCAGCACACACATCTAATTTTCAGTGCAAAGTCCAGCAGGGGCGGGGCATTGGCATGTCCAGAGCAGGTGCCATTGATCTTCCCAGAACCGCCTCCGGGAGGCCTCTGCAGCTCCTTTCTTCATCTTTGTTCTTTTTGGTCAGAATAGAAAGGTTCAGCAGGGGCTGGGGGCCAGAAGGGCTCTGCTGTGTCTTTTCCTCTTTGTTGTACACAAAGCCTGTCCGGCTCTCTTTGAAACAGTGAGAGTCCTCTTGATAATTGGGTTTCAAATCCAGGTCCTTCCAGCATATCTTACCCTTCCAGTAGACCCCTCTTCCCCAGCAGGAGTGAGGCAAGATGGCGGCATAGTAGAAAGAGTCAGCTAGAGCAAAGCCTTGAAAATGGTGTTACGTTTTACTTTTTAAAATTCTGTGTGTGTGTGTGTGTGTGTGTGTGTGTATGCATGATGGGGTTAGGTGTGCATGCATGTGAATGCAGATGCCTACAGAGGCAGAGGTATCTGATTGATTTGGAGCTAGATAACAGGTGGTTGGACCCACCCCATGTGGATGCTGGGAATCAAACTCTTGACCTCAGCAAGAGCAGAGCTTCCTTTTACCTGCTAAGTCATATTTCCAGCCCACTAGCAGATTTATTTATCTATATTTTAGTTTTATTTACATTGGTGTTCTGCCTCCATGTATGTCTATGTGAGGGGGTCACCCTGGAACTGGAGTTACAGACAGCTGTGAACTGCCATATGGGTGCTGGAATTCAAACCTAGGTCCTTTGGAAGAGTAGCCAATGCCCTTAACTGCTGAGCCATCTCTCCAGCCCCTAGCAGAATTTTTTTTTAACAGTGCCATGTTATACATAAAATGCATGTCTGTAGGCTGATGTCACAGTCTGTGCCAAGGCCTGGTCTAGGCACTGGGACTTCTTAGGCACTGCCCACCCAGGAGCCCTCACCTGCTTTTTCAGACTCAGTTCTCCTAAGGACCAAGATTTGTGCCTAAAGGCAAGGGTGCAGGGATGTGGGTCGGTTCCATAGCAAGAGCAGGTGCTGCACGGTCTAAAGATATGAGTTGAAAGGCAGAAGGAGAGGACCAGCCCTTGCTAGTTGTCCTTTGACCTCCAAACATACACCGTAGCATGCCTGGCCCCCTCACTAATAATAATAAACTGTTATAAAAATACCAAGCCATGGGTGTAAATCCTCATCTTGCTCGTTCTGTCCATACCTGACGTGGTCACCTGACTCTGGTCTTCACTGACCCTCTGAAGAGCACATGCTCTTGTTTAGGTGGATAGCTCTCTTTCGACAGTTGTGCATCAGTCTGCACAGGCTTGCGAGCACGGTGCACAGAGCTGACCATAGAACAACTGTGTGTGCTCCCACTTCTGACTGCGGCAAGCCAGGTACATGGCTGCTGGACAGGAGCACGGACTGCTCAGCGATGCATCCTCCGCAGAGGCTCAGGATGCTGAAGAGGAGAAGGCAGAAAGGATGCCCGGGCTGGTGGAGATCAGAGCTCTGGGAGTGCTGTCATCCGGGCACAGCATGGTTATAGCACTCACGGACCAACAGCAGCTCTGCTTACTTCCACAGGAGATGAAGCCAGCCAAAATCCCAGCGTGGGTGAGGTAGACGATGCCCAGCGCCCACCCCCTTTTGAGGAGTTATTGGCAATGAATAGTTCCTGGGGGAAAAGAATTCTTTTTGAACTGTCAGTGGTAGGTTTTCCATCCTCCAGTGGCTAGCCCTGAAAATGGGGAGGGAACTTTCAGTGGGTTATCCCAGTAAAAAGACAGGAAGTTAGACAGCTGGCATGTTGGGAGAAAAGGAGGAGAAAACAGATAGATGTTTTGTTTTTGTATACCTATACGAAATTCTCAAGAATAAGGAAAAACTTACAAAGAATAACAAGGGCTGAGGTGGCTTGATAGGACCAGCCACATGAGCGTGAGAACCTGGGTTTAGATCCCAGCACCCAGAAAGGCCACAGGCCTGGCCATATGTGCCTGTAGCCCTCGTGTGGAACACATAGGCAGCTCCCTGGAGCTCACAGCTCACAACTAGGGCCACTTGTAGTACTGGATGCTGTAACAGACCTTGTCTCAAAAGACAAAGCAAAAAGCTGAGTCACGCCTGCTGGGTACTGCCGTTCCTTTGAGTCCCACCTACTAAGTACTGCTGTACCCGCGAGTCCCACCTACTAAGTACTGCTGTACCCGCGAGTCCCACCTACTAAGTACTGCTGTACCCGCGAGTCCCACCTACTAGGTACTGCTGTACCCGCAAGTCACACCTGCTAGATACTGCTGTACCTGCAAGTCCCACCTGCTAGATACTGCTGTACCCCCGAGTCCCACCTACTAGGTTCTGCTGTACCCACAAGTCCCACCTACTCAGTACTGTTGTACCCGTGAGTCCCACCTACTTGGTACTGCTGTACCCCCAAGTCCCACCTGCTAGATACTGCTGTACCCGCAAGTCCCACCTACTCGGTACTACTGTACCCGCAAGTCCCACCTACTCAGTACTGCTATACCCGCAAGTCCCACCTACTCAGTACTGCTGTACCCGCGAGTCCCACCTGCTAGATACTGCTGTACCCGCAAGTCCCACCTGCTAGGTACGCCCATCCCTCTGACCCATCACAGGCACTTAAAACGTAACAGCAATTGGTTTGTATGTACTCCAAGCACATGAACACACATATGTACATGTGTGTGCACAAATATGTGAGCACATGCCTGTGGAGGCAAAAGATCTGCTGGGGATGTCTCCTTAGTAGGTGTGTCCACCTTGGCTTTTGAGCCATGACCCTCATTGGCCTCGTACTCTACCAGTAGCGTAGACTGGCAGCTGCTGAGCCCCAGGGCTTTGCCTGTCTTTGTCTCCTTAGCCTTGAGCCTTATTCTCCATCATGCCTGGCTTTGTGTGGGTCCTGGGGACTGAACTCAGGTTCTTACGCTTGGGCAGCAAGCACTTTACTGACTGAACCTTTTCCCTTCCCCTGTTACTTTAATTGTTATGACTACCTAACAACTTTTCTTACTATCACCAGTCCCATAATGTAGTCTCTTAGTGATAAGTCTTTAGTGTGTGTTTTATAGAAAGATTTTATGGAAAGATTATGTTAATTTGGTGGTTAAAAGTTTCCTTAGAGAGATGCATGGTTATAGAGTGAATTTTCTCATCATACTGCACACCAGGCATTGTGCTGGGCATAAAGAAGTCAGTAGTGAGTGCTTAGAGGCCTGCCCAAGGAAGCATGCATTGCTGAAGGTCTCGCTGCACTATGCAGAGAGCTGAACTGTAGGTTAGTCACATTGGTGCCACTGGAGCCTTTGACATGGGAGGTGCTGGGTACGGGAACTCTTACAGAGATGCTGCCTGCTAGCTACAACCTAAAGGCCCAGGACAGAGAAAAAGAGGAACATCATCTACAGAACATCCTGGAAATGAGAGAGCCAAACATGGTGCAAATCAAAGGTCACAGATCAAAAGATGGGGGGCAGAAACAGTAGAAATCAATGGTCAGGGTTAGCCAGGTTAGAAAACAGGCCTCACGGATCTTCATGTACAAGACCTCATATGTCTCACCATTCTGATGGTGCCAGGTAGGTTTACATCAGGGTGTGAAGTGCAGAGAGTGACAGTCTCTGGTCACACAGCTAATCAGAGGTCCTCGTGAGACTACTTTGGCTCCAGGGCCGAAGCCTCAGTTCAGCCACCCCAGTGCATCTCATCCTGGATGGACCAAGGGGACCATGGGAGGAGCCTTTTTGAGTGTTGCTAGGCTAGGATGTGGATGGGTGGGATTTGGTACCAGGAGTACATGAAGTCCTGTGCGCACCTAAGACAAACAGGATTTAGGGCGCACAAGGTGTTGGGTGTGTGCCGGCAGAGTGAAATATGGTTCTTACCTAACTTTCCAGCATATTAGAGGACAGGTACATATTCCTCACAGAGATGAGAGCTTGCCATAGATATTAATGGGACCATTTTCCTTTGTGATGCTGGACCCTGTTGCCCCTCTTTTGTGGTCCCATAGCTGTTGGCTCACTTGTGAATGGCTTCTAGAAGCTTGCACTGGACAGTCCAGCACAGGGCATGTCTTCTTCAGTGTGGCCCATCACTATTGATACACAGTTTTAGAGTGCTTCCTCTTCCTGTCTAGATGGGCTTGACGATTGTGGTGCTGACTGTGACTGTGGGAAGGTCATGGCCCCTTTTAACATCCCTGGCCACAGTAACCTGACTTGCACACTCACTTGGAAAAGCATGTGTTTGGTGAGAATGTCTTCAGCCAGTAAACAGCATCCTCGCACCGCTAGCCTCCTGTTGCTATGACAGGCTCCAGGGGACTAATGGGTAAGGAGAGCTGCAGTTGTCTCCAGGACACCTTGATCTGTCTACCGCGTCCTGTCCTCCTAGGCTTTCTTTCCCCCTTATTTTGGTTACTGTGGTGGAGCTTGGAATCACGTTTAAAGCCCTGTGTATGCCACACATGCTTTTTCTCACTGAGCTGCAGCCCACTCGCGCATGGTTATAGACTGCCAGCTGAGCCAAGGGAGACGCAGTGCCCAGGGCTTTCTGTCCTTGAGTACGGTAGGGGACAGCATGCTGGACTGTGGGCTTCTGGGGTCAGCTGAGGGCTGGATTGTCACCCTGGTCCTGCTTTGGTCCACTGTGGCTCTGTAGTAGGACTGACCCAGTCCAGTCTATCTTGCTTTTAGTGATAACCTTGATTTGGTTCTTGAAGAAATCAGGAACTGAGGCTGCCCAGACGCCCCTGAGCCTGCACACTGTCATCTCTGTCCCTCCTGTCTGTCCATTTACTCTGCCCGTGGCCCCTTTACTTCCCGTCCTCTGTCCCCACCAGCTCACGAGTGCCTTTGTCCCTGAATCTTCTTCTGGCACACTGGTCCTTTCTGTCTCTTATAAACCTTAGTAGTGAGAATTCTGCAATTTTGGTTTCTTTAAAACATAACAAAACAAAACAGAAATATTATAAGAATACTTTTTGGGTTTTTTCTTGTTTTTGTTTTTTGTTTTGTTTTGATTTTTGTCCCAGGTGTGGGGATATGGGGCTGTTTTGCAAAAGCAGCTGACTATGATTTGCCTCGTGCTCTAGTAGAGGTGTATTATTGGCAGCTGCAGCTGTAAAAATACTTTCTGTGATTGTATGATGTTTGGAATTCTGGGAACTTTCAGAGGTTATATAAATGCTAGGGCCTTGGGAGGTGAGGTTGGTCTTGGCATGTGTGGGGTTGTGGTATAATAGATTCAGGGATCTCTTTCTCCCTCTCCCCTGTATCCATCTTTCTTTCCTATCTCATGATGGGGTGAAACTGGGGGGATAAAGAATGGGAAAGGAACCCCCAGAGTGGCAAAGACCAGCAACAGACTTTAGCTCATTTCTTAGCTCAAACACTGTTGACTATGTCCACACAGTTTTCTTCTAAGGGTATGGTCAGTCTTAAGTTTACCCTCTGCCCTTGGTGAATACCTTTGACCTATACTGCTCTGTTAGCTGGGGAAGGGGAAGTGAGGAAGAAAAGGCAGACTGTGAGCAGAGGGAAAGGCAGCATGGTGCCCTGCCAAGAAACCCTGTCTACAAAAACAAAAACAAAAACAAAACCCAAACCTTCTCTAAAACACCTTCTGTTGTGGGCCTGGCTATACGGCTCATCTGTTAAGAATGCTGCCGCCGCCGGGGGATCTGAGTCCTCCACAGGCATCGAGCACACATGGTGCACACACATACCGGCAAGCACGGAAACATTTATCCACAGAAAATTAAAAACAAATCTCACAACTTGCTTGCACCATGAGATGCGATACATAGAAGGCGGGAAAACGCTCAGACGCCGAGGTGAAGCAGGTTTATGCGGTAGCCATGCCTCCACAGGTGCTCCCAGAGCTCCCCTCATTCTCCTCCACTGCTCCGCCCCACCAGGCCTGCACCGCTAAGCTGGGTGTTCATGTGGAATGCATCCTTAGCTTTCTGCTAAGTTTTAGCCCTAAACATCTACCTTACAATTTTTATTTTTTTCCTAAGTTTAAAATAGATGAAGTTGCACAGGAGAGGTTTAAGGTGTTGAGTTCTTTGATGGCTGTTGTCCTGGGGACACTCTGTCCTGGGACGAATAGTGAGCATGTGTCCTCCTAGAGCACATGCTGCCGGCTTTGCAGAGTGCTCACCTCACTGCATAGCCTGCCTGCGTGTGAGCACCACACACTTGTCCTGCAGTTAGTGGTTTCAGGTTTTCCACTGGAGCCAGTCTGCTGCTGTGGCTGTGCACCATGACTTCCTGTTTTCTGACAGCGTAGAGCCCCAGTCAGCTGGTACTTCTGGTCATTTCTGTCCTTTAGACTCCTATATAGATTTTAAATCCAGCACATCAAATCCCAACACAATAAAGCAAAACAGAGCATCAGTTAGTCAATTTGGAGAACCTTGTCGTCTGTATAATATTAAGAACCAATCTATAAATGTGCCCTGCCTTTCTATTTATTTAGGTTTTATGTCCCAATAAACTGTGTATGCTTCCTCCATAGAGAAGATTGTCATTGCTTCTTCCTTTGGTAACATCTGCATCTTTACATTGTACAATTTGTTGTTTGGTCAGTCAGCTTTTCTTTGTGACAGGGTCCTTACGGAGCACCAGTAGGAAGGTGAGGTGCATGTGTGCTTGTGGGGGTAGAGCTCTCTGTCCGTGTGCTGATGGACCCACTGCTTTTGGGTCTGGTGTAAGAGAGAAATGATGGAGGGGACAGGGGCAAGGCCACATACCTCACAGGGGTTGGACAGGAAAGACAGAGACCTGAAGGGACTGGTTTCTCACCATCTCATTCCAGGGCGTGTCCCTAAAGACTTCAACTCCCTTCCACCTGGCCTCTCCACCTAACAGCCCCACTCCTGATAGTTCCTCAAGCTAGTGAGCACACACACATCCACAGCATCTGGGGATAGTTCACATGCAAACCCCAATGCCTCCTGAGCAGTGACTGGGCTTCTCTTCAAGTTGATTTTATAGAGCCTTTGTGTAGTTTCCCCGCAAGTGAGCATGAGGCAAATTTGTAGTATGTTTTGTTTTGGCACGTGATGTCATGTGTCCCAGGCTAGACTTGAGCTCATTGTGCAGCGTGCCGAGCAAGCAGTCAGCCCGCCCATCGCCCGCAGGCCTCCTGATGCCCGTGCTGGGCCCTCCTCTGCTGGCCAGCAGGTGCTCACAAGTGCACGTGGCCATTGCCAACGACATAAACAGTTTTCAAATATCTTTCTGCTGTTCCTACTTTCATTCATTTTGTTTGTGGTCAAAGAACCAACGTATTGCAGTTCTTTATTTTTTATTTATTTTTTAAAATTTGCTTATTTATTTACGTACGTTTCAGTGTTCTATCTGGAATGAATGTTGTGTGCCAGTGTTTGGGGGAGAATGTCTTAATCACTGATATCAATTGGGTTAATCTGGTTGGAAGCATTGCGCAGGTCTTCCATGGTCATTTACTTCCTTATTGTATCAAGCTGATCTCGGTGTGCATTTGTGGATGGCGCTTGAATGCCAGGGTGCACTCACTGAGGCCAGAGGACAGCTTGAAGGACGGCTCTTTTCTTTCCCCTGCCGCCCCAGGGACTGGGCTTGGTTGCAAGCACCTTTGGCCTCTGAGCCGCCCACAGCCCTCCCTCTCACTCTCCTGTGCTCACGCGCTCGCCGCTCGCCGAGTGGCTCACACTTCTGTGCTCACACCCTCGCTCGAGCGGCTCACACTCCTGTGGGCCCAGCCGCGATCACTGTTGACCAGCCTCATGTACTTTTGTGGAGGTTTTGGCACTAGCTGTGCACCCTGTTAGCACTGTGTCTTCTTTTAACAAGCTGACTCTTTTACTTGTTGTCTAGCGTCTTCATCCTGCTTTCCGAAGCTCACATCGTCTGGTATTAATTCATGCAATCCGGCTTTCTTTTATTTCTGCGTGGCATTTATATGTATACACTTGAACCTATATGTTTCAAAATTCTAGCTATATTTACTATGGAAGGTGTCTGAATACAGCTTGCCTTTTGATACAGTTTCACTCATCACTACTTCTTAATTTGGTCGGGCAAGTCCAGCCAGCAGTCCTCAGGCCCCTGTGTCCCAGAATAGCTGTAACTGTGGCCTCCCATGTTCACAGACAACATTCTACCCCAGCATCAGAAAGCTGGGCACCCCTGATAGATCAGCGACATCGATGCCACTGTCATTGTGGCTTGTTAAATCAGTTGTCTTGCTGATTGCTTTCTACTTATCTAGTGCCCGTGGGTGCTGGGCACCTGCTGCTCTAGCTCACTGAGCGCTTGGGTTGATGGGCTGGCAGTTACAGTCTTTCCAGAAGGCATGGCCTTCCTCATCTTGTTAGCCTTGCTAGCTGAGGAGCTACTGAGAGGCCTGTGCTTTTGTCTCAGTTCATCCACAGTGCTCTCCCCGAGCATGCCAGTTTCTTCAAAGCATTGGCCCAGGACCAGTGGTCTGCCTGTCACCCTTCCTATCTGTATTCTGTGTAGGCTGGACTGCTCCAGGGTCTCTCTTCTCTCTTCTTCCCTTTCCGTAGAGGGCAGGTCCCTTGTGCCCACGTGAGGCTGAATGCAGATTTGCCCGTCGGCTGTGGCTGGAGCAGCAGATTGGGCATCTTGGTCGCTTGATTTCCCCAGGGAGGCCGGCATGAATGAGGTCCAGGGAAGGTAATCAGTCCCTTTCTCCATACTGTCTATTTCGGCTGTCTAAAGCTTCCTGGCTGCCAGATCTCAACCTTCTATCCCCAGGGTGGTATCCGTTTCTTTGGACAGCTTGTACTAACAGATTTCTTCCTGTGTTGTGCTGGGCCAAAGGACTTCACTTTGAATCCTCAATTTGTAGACGTTCTTTCTTCAAAATCAGAGTCCATGGCTCTCCTTTGGTTGGCTCTGCTTGTGCAAAAGGAGCCCCTCAGCAGAGGGCATCTGTTAGGTGAACATGCCTTTGTCTGGTTGCCTTTGTCTAAACCAGCTCCTTCTCTTGATTTGTGCACAGCATGCAAGTTGCTTGTCATGAGCATCCCATGTGACCTGTTCTACACCCATCCCTGCAGTAGCCTGACTTGTCCATCTCCCAACAAGTCCCCATGTCCCCATGTTTGACTGTCATGGTTCGACCCCCATTCCCTGACCCAGGTCCCCATGGCCTCTGACCCGCTTCCTGACATTTTTCTTATTTCATTTCCCTAGAAGTAGGGAAACAAATTAGGAATCTCCCTCTCTGTGTCAGTACTTTGGAACCTCTTCTGAACGCTGTATGCTTTGAGCATGTGTTCACCAGCGAAGGGGCCAGGTGTTTGCATGACAGTGCTTGTGTGTGCTCTTTGGAACTTCCGTGTCTTCATCTCGTTTGGCTGAACACCTAAAAGTGACGTGGCTGGGTTGAATGGTGAGGGCTTATCTCCCTTCCTGAGAGGCTTTTTCCTGAGCCACCGATACTGTCTGTGCCTCCTGTGCTCCAGTCTTCCCTGGTACTGGCCATTGTCACCCTGGTCTGCGTGCTGCCTGCTGTGGCTGCATTTTTTTTTTTTTTTTTTTTGCGTCATTATGCTTTGCCTTTTAGCTCTTGATTTTGAGATACTTTAGGATTATAGAAGAGTTGCTGATGTATTACAATGTAAGGATTAATTTTGACAGTCAGCTTGACAGAATCCAGGAGATGAACCTGTGGGCATATCTGTGAAGGACTCCTTAGACCTGGTTGACTACCTGAGGTAGAAAGACCCATTCTAAACATAGCAACGCTTTTCTGCAGGCTGAGGTCCCAGCCTGAGTAAACAGGAGACACTGAGCTGAGCTCTCCTCTCCCCTGACTGGATACGGTAGGACTTGCTGCCTTAGGTTTTAGTCCCTGCCACCAAGGTTTTATGGCCATGATGCCTCCTCTTCAAACCGTGGGCCACAATAAACCTTGCCTTCTCCAGTCGTATCCATCAGATGTTTATTACAGTAATGGAAAAGTAACTGGTGTATATAAAGATTTCTCTCACAGCTTGTGCCCAGCTCCTCCTAGTGCAGTGACCCTCAACCAGGATACCTCCGCTCCTACGCTGTCTCAGAGACAGTCTCTGGGTGCCACATCTTGGGGGTCAGGAAATACTCTGACACCTAGTGGAGATAAGCCAGGGCTGCTGCTAAGTGCTGGGGTGCACAGGACAGCCCCAAGGCAAAGAGCAGTCAGCTCCCAGATGGAGCTGTGCTGAGGACAGGACCTCTGCTCTGATACTATGTCAGAGCTGAAGTATGTACTTGTGTGTCCACAGTGGGTGGTTCTCTCTCTCTGTCTCTCTGTCTCTCTGTCTCTCTCTGTCTCTCTCTCTCTCTGTCTCTCTCTGTCTCTCTGCCTCTCTCTCTCTCCCTCCTCTCTCTCTCCCTCCTCTCTCTCTCTCTCTCTCTCTCTCTCTCTCTCTCTCTCACACACACACACACACACACACACACACACACATGCCGTGGCTATCCACTGGAAATCTTTTCCCTTGAGCCAGACTTCCTTCTCCCCAGGACGCCATGTCAGCAATTAGCTGCTGAGTTTCTTTGGTCTCCTCAAATCTTTGATAGTTTCTTGGTCTACACCTGTTCTATATAACTTTGATGATTTTGAGGAAGAGTGCTGACCGTCTCCCCAGGTAGCTTTGCCTGCTGCTTCCTCTTAATTAGTTGCGGTCCTGGAACTTTGGGAGTGTCATCCAGAATCATCGGTCTTCAGTTTGCCTTGTAGGTAGACTTCTGTGACATCAGCACACCTTCATTCACACGGTTTAGATGGCGTGTGTCAGGGTGCTCACAGTCTGTGTTTCTGAAGACTTGTGATGTGGAGACTTCCCTTGTGATTGAATCAAATAAATAAATATACAATATGTCATAACTGCAAATGTTAAAGTCTAATGCTCTTACTCAGACTTAGTTTACCTGTTGTGTGGTGCCATCAGTGGTCTACAGTAGCTGACTCCTGTCTCTGTGCATGGCCTGCTTTGTCTCACTCTGTGTGCATGGACTTAGGTCATGAGTGCCCAGGGTGTCTTCACTCCAGCATCACTTTTGAAAAGGCTGGTTTTTCCCTGACCTTTGTAAAAACTCATTGGTGATGTATGCATAGGCCTATCTCTAGACTTCCACCATGACGTTTATCTATTTCTCCTTGTAGTTTTATTGATTTTTACTCTGTAGCTTGAAGCTGTGTTATTTAGTACATAGACATTTAGGATTACTATATCTTCTTTATAAGTTCACCCCTTTATCACTGTGAAATGACTTTATCCTTGGTGATGTTCTCTGACTGAGTTTGAGGCAGCCACCCTAGCTTTCTGTGCCTCCTGTTAGTTTTCCATTTTAAATGTATGTGCATGTGTATATTAGAGTGTGTTTCTTTTTTTTTTATTCGATATAATTTATTTACATTTCAAATGATTTCTCCTTTTCTAGCCCCCCATTCTCTGAAAGTCCTGTAAGCCCCTTCTCTTCCCCTGTCCTCCCACCCACCCCTTCCCACTTCCCCGTTCTGGTTTTGTCGACTACTGCTTCACTGAGTCTTTCCAGAATCAGGGGCCACTCCTCCTTTCTTCTTGGATCTCATTTGATGTGTGGATTATGTTTTGGGTATTCCAGTTTTCTAGGTTAATATCCACTTATTAGTGAGTGCATACCATGATTCACCTTTTGAGTCTGGGTTACCTCACTTAGTATGATGTTCTCTAGCTCCATCCATTTGCCTAAGAATTTCATGAATTCATTGTTTCTAATGGCTGAATAGAGTGTGTTTCTTGTCAGCAGTATATTGTTGGGTCTTGGTGTCTTAACTGTACTGTTTGGAGCATTTGTGCTGTGTGGGCTCCCTGATGCAAAAGGGAGTTGTTATAACTCTTTTCTCTTTGGATCTTTATCGGCCTTTTCTTGGTTTAATTGAAATTTTTATGAATTCAGTTTGTCTTAATAGTTTATTAGCTATAATTTTTTGTTTTGCTATTTTAGTGGCATCTCAGGGTTTGACTTATTAGTGATATTTTTTCTACTTCACAGTGTAGTAAAATTATATTAGTATGCTTTCATTGTCTCCTGGTCTTTTTGCTGTTTTCTCTTCCTTTTTACATATACATATATGCACACACATACATTTATGTTCTAGAAAGCCACAATTCATTATCAGGTCTTTTCTCTCTCTTTCTTTCTTTCTTTCTTTCTTTCTTTCTTTCTTTTTTTTTTTTTTTTTTTTTTTTTTGGTTTTTCTCTGTATAGCCCAGGCTGGTCTCAAACTCAGAGATCCACCTGCCTCTGCCTCCCAAGTGCTGGGATTAAAGGCATGCGCCACCACTGCCCAGCTATAATAGTTGATTCTTAAAGAGACTTAAATATTGAGATTAATCTTTACGTGTGGGCATCATTCCTGTTGATTTTTATTCATTTACGTAAATTCGGATTTCTGTTTGTGTCATTTTCTTCCTGGTTGGAGAATTTCTTTAATTTCTTATAGTTCAAGTCCTTTAAAACAATGTTTAATAAGGCATTTGCTTATGACTCCTAGTGTTGAGTAGTTACATTGGCTTCTTGAGCTTGTAGTCCTGCTCCCTGGGAGGCTTGCCTACTCTAGGAGTCCCTGCTCTGGGCTCGCACTTGAGTAGAGGTGCTGGCTCCTTGCTGGCGGCTCAGGCACATTAGCTACAGAGACCTACAGCAGCAGTCTCTTCTCATCCTTACAGCCCGGTGTCTGCCCTGTGGCTTAGGACTGCCTGCTGTCTGTGGAGGGAGGGCCTTCTTGGTCAATGTGTTGCTCCTCAGCTGTAGGCTGTCTCCCTGCTCATCTACCTGTCCTAGGGACCAATGACAACGTTCCTTTCCTTAGATAATTGCTGCCACTGGCCTGCCCTTCATCGTTGCTGCCTTGACCAAGGCTTCCTATAGCTGTCTGTGCTTCCTCAAAACAGGTTTTGTGGGTCCATCCTGCTTAAGGTCAGTCATATTGAAGGTGGAAGAGTAATCGTAGGAGATTCAGGGAAGGACCTGATGTAAAGTAATTCCCTCAATGTTGTTCCTCATTCTCCAGACCTTGAGAGGACCAGCAGGTGCTCTCCGGGTCTCTCCACCCTACACCCACTCAGGGTTTCCTTCCAAGTCTGTGTGGGCCTAAAGAACCAGTGAGCACGGGGGGGGGGGGGGCGGGTAAGGGCCTTCCTGTGTCACGCTTGCTGTGGTCGTGAGGTAAGGTCCTGATTCCTAGAGGGCTTTGGTTGGTAAGAGAGCAGCTGTCTCTGGTGGCCCATGGCTGTGTCCTCTCGGATGGGCACGGCTGGCTTCCCCGAGCTCCATGCCCTCCTGCTTTCAGCACGGTGCCTACAGTATAGCATCCCATTGTCAGCACCTACCAGGGTCTCCACAGTCGTCTCCACAGTCGGAGCGCTGCCTGCCAGAGGACTGCTGGGTGTCCCGAGCCACTGATGGGGGCGTTCTGGCAGTCATGGAGGTGGCTGTCCGACTTTCAGAGGATGCAGGTTTGTTCAGTTCTTTTTTGACTTGTACATTTCTTAAAAATTATATACTACAAGTACTACCTGAAATCTAAATTCTTCATATTAGTCAGTGAGCTTTAGGCCGGGTGTGACTGTAGATGGATTTTGTCACTAAGAACAGACATCACTAAGAACAGACATCTTACTTCAGAATGACTCAATGTCCTTATTTTTGGAATATCAGAGTGACTAAGGTGACACAGGCCATTTGCCCTGGCAGTTAGGCCTTTTGTATTTCTCGAGTTTTGCCACAGAGCTGGTTGCTAAGACACACCCTGTCAGAAGCTGCCCTATGGGTTAGAACAATCCTAGTCATCCGTTCCTCTGACCTGTGGTCTTGGTGGACTGACCTTGACTTTTCTTGCTCTTTCTGCCTCTCTGTGATTGCTGTTCTGGAAGGAAGCACGCCGCAGCACAGCAGACATCCTGATGTCGCCTGGCTCCCCCACCCCGTGCCACACAGCACCGATGAGGAGGATGAGCGGTGGGCTTGCCGGCCTGGCAGCTGCCCTGCCTGCACCCCATTCTCTGCCCTCATGATGGATGACAAGATGCTTCAGAAAGTTCCAGAATTCTGAGGCCTTAGAATTTGATCATTTTAGCTGAAGGGAGAAAAAGAAGCCTTCCATATAGCTCCCGTATTAGCTTAAAATATTCATATGGATGTGACATGGTGCTTTTAAAAAGGCCCAAGTGGATGTTTTGCGGCTTTGAATGGATTCTCTTCGTAAATGAATCACCATTTACAGTGCTGCGGCAATTATATATTTGTGTTAAATTTAATGTGGTGTACTGGAGCTCGAACGCTCTTTTGTTTAATGCTTTGCCTTAGAAATAATTGGGATGCGTGGATTGTGGGGGAGTGCATTTGTGAAAGAATTATTTATAATGTATACATCCCGGCTGGAATTTAAATAAGCACAACCCATAGGTCTGGCAGAGAAGCCATTAGCTGTAATGGCTTTTGGACGCTGGCCCAGTGTGCAGACTTCTTGGTCCTTTCTCCATTTGTATATGGCTTGTTATAATAGAGCTGTCATCCTCTCTTCCTTTTATGTTTTATGTTGCTGTGTGGCTTACTAGCTTTTTAAGCCTGTCTGTAGCATAAATACTCTAAATGGGAAATGATTTTTAAACTGCATTTGTCTAATTTTCTTGATGAAGTATTTTAGTAAGAAAAGCTGGAAACCATTAGTATATACCATGTCAGATGCTTGGCTTATTCTTACTGGACCTCTCTGTCCTGTTGCCGTAGAGCCCTCTGCGTGGACTGAGCTGATAGATCCCTCCCGCGTTGCTTTCTTACAAGAAAGCAGGTTGGATTTCTCTGTGGCGGTCTCCCAGTGCGCCATGCCTGTTGTAGCAGCACCTTGAGGAACCAGATCACCAGGCTACCTTAAGATCTCATTAGCAGCTTTCGTCCTGTTGTCTGTGAGGTAAAAGCCTTCATGGAGTTAACTGCCCGAAGGAGGTCTTCGCATCCCATGGGAGAAGCAGGCTGTATTCCTTCCAGTGAAGAAAGTCCTCCCCACCTTTCTATTAGGGACATGGTGAGACACCCCAGTAGACAGAGTATAAAAGCCATGTTCATGGAACTGCAATAACACTTGCCCAGTCCTTGGCATGTCTGTTACCCAAATGAACTCCATCACAGACACCGCCCACCCCAACCATCAGTGCATTAGTGTGGCTCTCAAAGACTTGCAGAGCTGGGGATGCAGTTGAGGGGCAGAGCATTCTAGTAAGTGCAGTGCCCTGTCTTCAGTACTGTGCATGGCAAATAGAGCAGATGCGCCATTGCTGTGAGGCGCGCCCCGCTCACCCGGCCTGGCCACCCTGCCCCCACTGCTCAGCCTGTCCAGTATTTCACCAGTCGTATTTTGTTTGGGTCTCTGTTTCTGATTCAGGCCAGTGGGTGCTGATGCTGACCTCTGAGTCCTGCGGCCTCAGGATGCTGGGTTGTGGGCCTTCCCCATCACAGCTGGCAAGGAATTTGACCTTTCCAAAAGGTTGGCACATTGGATCTACATAAGTTTCCTAAGTCTCTGAAGCTGGTAAGAACTGTTCCTCTCTCCTATCTTAGCTGTGTATTGACAGACGAGCCCAGAATGTTTGTCCTATTGACCCTTCCATCCCAGGTGGGCGGCAGCATCTGTAGCCTCCCGATTCCCTTCATCCCAAATATTTTATATAAACCAGCACTGAGCGGGAATGGGACCTGTCCCTGTCCTGGTCAAGGTGGGACACGTAAGGAGCTCCAGGAGCTGCTTTCTCAGATGCTGAGCGTGGCCCCAGGGCCGGTGATGTCATCTGACCTCCCATGTGACAGCTTTCATCAGCGTGAGCAGCCATGGTAGTCCTCGTGGAGGCGTAATGCTTGGAAGTCTTCAGGAGAAGAGCTTTCCCTCCGCTCCTTGAAAACTCTCAAAATCAGACTGTATAGGAAGGTGGGATACATTCTTTGTTTTCCTTATTTACTGGTTTCTAGGATAATTAGCTGGCATCTCATGCCATCTCAGATGGCCCCCGATGCTCTCTCGTTGGTTGCTATCAGGATGTCTGAGAGCAGCAAGGCTGCAGCATGAACCTGGGCTCTAGTCAGCATGGGTATCGAGTCGTGTTGGCTCTGGCTTGTGGGAGCCGTTATTCTAGACTCTTCCTGACATTTCTAGTAGACTGATAGTTTACCTCCAGCCAGAACTCACTGCTGCTTTAAAGAATCCATGTTCTTTTACTGGGGAAATGATGAGAAACCAGAACATAGGTACCAAGGCAGTCCTGGCTGTAAACTCAATTATTGCATCCAGTGACAAGTTAAAGTCCTCTCAGGGATAAAGGGCACTTACTTTTGGTTCTCCTATTGGCATATATTGTTTTCACCTTGCACAATGTGAGTCTCGTGTGATAATTGACACGTATGTTAATGTTTAACCCCATATCACTGCATATACTTATGTGCATGTGTGTGTGCGTGCATGTGTGTGTGTGTGTGTGTGGTGTGTATGTATGTGGTTCTGTGTGTGTGTGGTGTGTGTTTGTGTGTGGTATGTGCATGCATGGTTGTGTGTATGTGTGCGTGTACATGTGTGTGTGTGTGTGGTGTGTGTATATGTGTGTATGTGTATGCTTTTGTGTGTGTGGTATATGTGTGTGTGTGTGTGTGTGTGTGTGGTGTGCGGTGTGTGCATGTGTGGTTGTGTGTACGTGTACATGTGCATGTGCGTGTGTGTGTGTGTACGTGTACATGTGCGTGTGCATGTGTGTGTGTATATGTGTGTGTGTATGTGTGTGTGTGTTTTGCTGGGTCCCATTCCTGCCTGCTAGACAAGTGCTCTGTAATGAATGAACCACATCCCCCGGCCTTGTCTTACTATGGGTCTGTCTAAGTTGTCTACCTTGGCTTTGAACTTTTGGCCTTCTTGCCTCAGCCTCTTGGCTAGTTGAAAACACAGGCGCACGCCACCAGGACTGACTGGTTCTCCCCTGCTTTGTTGTTGCTTATTTGAGATTGTGTTTTAATTATAACATTTCTCCCTTCCCTCCATCCCTCCAAGCCTTCTCACGTGCCTTTCTTTCTCCACTCTCCTTCAAATTCATGGCCTCTTTTTTCAATCATTTATATATTGCATATATATATATATATATATTCCCAGATATAATCCTTGAGTCCATACTCCTCTGTTTTTTTGAGACAAGGTCTCACCATGTTGCTCAGACTGGCTTTGAACTCTTGAGCTCCAGTGATCCTTCTGCCTCAGGATTCTGAGCAGCTCTGCTCTGCTGTGGCTGGACACAGGCTTATCTTCAAGAGTAGCTCTAACTTTTACATTTTGACTCCAACTCATTTTAAATGTTCACCCTATTCCCAAACTAAAACTTAGTGTATTTGAAGAAGTCTGATTTCTCTTCCTTTTTTCCTTCCTTCCTTCTTCCTTCTTTCCCTCCCTCCCTCTTTCCCTCCTTCCCTTCCTCTGGCTCCCTCTGATCTGGGAGTGCTTCCTCAAGCTTTGCCAGACCTGTTGCTTTCCAGACAGTGCCCTGTGTCTTGCACCTTGTCTTTCTCAGATTTCTGTGCCTCTCCTCCTGCTGCTCTGCCTGTTGTCCTATATGTCATATGTCCTATGCTTGGGACAGTGCTCCCATTCCTACAGTGTCGGCCTCTGGACATAGGGATAGCACACGTGCTCTTGGACACTGGGGAGCCTTCTGGTCTTTTGAATCTTGGACATTGCTGAAGGGATCAGAAGGACTGCTCAGAGGCTAAATGCGCTGATGATGTAGCCTGAAAACCCAAGCTCAGTACTGGGAACCCATATACAGGGCTTGATGCAAAGGAGTGCATCTGTAATTCCAGCATTCCTGCCACACAGTGGGAACTGAGACAGGAGAGTCCAGAGGAACGCAAGAGCTAACTTCCCTAAGTGCAGCCTGGTGGCAGAAACAAGGTTGGAAGAGAGAGCCAGCTCCTGAAATCTTTCACACACATGCCGTGGGATGCTTGCACCCACATACACACACACACACACACACACACACACACACACACACACACACAGAGTGAAGGAAGCCTCTATCCTTTCTGTTTGTATCGGTATATTTCAGAGATGACTTTCTGTGCAGGATGTGAGTGTTTTAATTTTTAATGACACACCATGTTTAGACTTTCAAGAAATTCTAAACATTTAGTTTGTGTTTTTTCTTGATCTGCTGTTCTTAAAAAGGACAGCAGCCATTTTTAACTGTTACCCAATGTGACAGTGTGCAATGGAGCTTTCGGAGAGGGAGAGAGCTGTGGGTTTTCTCTCACAGGAGTCTGATCATAACCTGGGGTGGTTCCTTCCATTCGTTCATTTGCTCTGACAGTTTCTGAGCGCCCATTAGGAGCCGGGCCTGCTGCGTTGTGCCTGGGGAGGAAGACATGAGCAGGACAGATTTCTGCCCTCGGCAAGCTGGTCTGAGGGACACAGCATCCTCCTGCTTCTTCATCATCTGCACCGGCTTTCATTTCTCTGGTGTCCGCGTGCGAGCACTCGCCTTCTCCTCTGTTGGCTGCTCACGCTCTCCTGGTGTGGTCCTAAAAGGAGGACCACAGGCGCAGGCAGAGACTTGACCTTCCCTCGACCTTGGTCACCTATCTTTGTCATAGGTTTTGACCCAAAAGGGTGAGGCACATGTGCTTTGCTCTCCAGTGGAATCTGCCGAGCCTGCTTAGGTGACAGGTCAGTGACTGGGGGGCCTCCCTACTGGCAGGTGTCCCCTCACCACCTGCCGCACCCCAGGTGTCCCACTGCAGCTGGCCCTTAGCCCTCACACCCTGCTCCCGCCTGGCCCTTGAACCCACAGCCACACCGTGTCTGTTCCTACACCTCTGTCCTGCTGCTGTGCTTTCCAACGCCGCCCTCTCAGATCCACTTCACCCTCCTGTCCCTTGGCAGGGCTTCTACCACCCTGGCTCTGCCTCCCTGGCTCTTGCCTGCTGAGCTGGGTCAGTGGGAGTGAGGCCTGTCACGTGCTGACTGACCGACCGACCAGCGATGGGAATTTATGGGCTCCGATCGCGGTTGGACGTGCAGCGCTGTGCGGCCGTCCTTTCCCCTTTGTCCTTTCCCTCATCAGCTGCTTCTCCCATTCTCCTTGCAGTCCCCTGGACCTTCACCCTTCTCATTAGGCCTCTCACCTCGTGTCTTTCGCCAAGCAAGTGACCTTGCCTTTTACATCACGGAGAAAATAGAGGCCTTCAATCTTCATCTCCTATTGCAATGAGCAGAACAGCATCTGATGTAGTCAATTCCCCTGGGCTACGGCCCGGGAACTCTGGAAACCCTTTCCTCTCCCCTCCACATCCAGTCAGTCCCACACCACATCTCCATTGTCTCCATTACAAATGCATAGCCCCACAGACACCCCCTCTCCTCTCCGCTTGCCTTTCCTCCTTCAAACCCAGAGCTATGAGAAAGTTAACTGTACGGAGTAGGTTCCGGGGGGCTGCATCCTCCACTTCACCCCACGCCACCGTTAACCCCACGAGGGCCTGCTCACTGGAGCCAGTCTCTCCCAGTGCCCTTCTCTCCTCTCCTGTCAGCTTCTGCCTCTCCTAACTGGTGCAGGCTTTTTGGAAGAGCATTGTACTGCTGACAGTGCCCAGAGGTCCTTGTTGGTCAGAGTATTAGTAGTGACATGGGTGGGTTTGCCGCAGGCTAGGGTAGGAACCTTGCTCTGCGAGACCCATCAGTCCGTTCATTGGTGGGAGGTCTTGCCAGTGACCTAGTCATACAGGTAAGGAGTGCTGTCTGCATCTCTGGGGTAGTACCTGAACCCGGAGGCGGCGCTCACACAGATGCTCCTTGGGCTGCCCTGGACAGCAGGTCCTGGGCTCCGGGTCTGCTGTGGGCGTTTTCTCTCCGTCCCGCCAGCCTGGTGAGTATGGCACCTGCCAGTCACTCTTGCCTTCTTGCTTCAGATGGCAGGAAACTGGGCCATGGGAAACCAGGCTGTGGCTGGATACCAGACCAGGTGCTCCATGCCTCACCGGTCGGTCAGTCTGTCTGTCTGTCCAGGCTACTCTAGAGTATCCATGAACTTCTTGCCTGTCATCCAATCCAAGTCCTTCGCTGTAGGAACCTTTATGACCTAGCCCAGGACCTGGTACCTGGTTTTCAGTCTCCTCAAGTTCTGTTGAGCTGAGCTGGGCAGCTGGGAAGTCTCCCCCAGCCCTTCTGCCCCGTCTGACCATCCTCTGATGCATTTTACTCCGGCTGCTCTCAGCTGGTGACCTTTCTGTGCCTCAGTTTCCCTCCTCTTTGCTTCCTGGCTTTGACCTCATCTCCTACAGCAGATCTCCTTGAAGGAGGATCTGAGATAGCCACATCCCTGCTCAGCTTGTGAGATGTGACTCCCTCTGCCTGGGCCTGGGCTCCGGGTAGCTGCTCGCCGTGGCGCTGTTAAACTCAGCTAATCGGCTCATTGGAAGATACAGTGCTCTTGTTTTAAAAACAATTTCAATTTTAAAATTATCTTGACAAATTTAATCACTTGAGAGAAGGACCATAAAATAAACACCAGTCTCCTTCTGGTTTATGTAACCAGTGTTTGTGGCTGTGTTTGGCAGTCCCTTGCTTCTGCTGCTGAGGTGACAGCAGTGGTGACAAGTGCCCTGTCCCCCTCCCGCCACAGAGCACCGCCGCCCTTTGCAGTTGACTGTACTGAGTAGATTGTCACAGTCATCCACTTGTGAAACGGGCTTAGTGGGGTGTTAACACCATGCACGGTGCATGGCTGTGCCTGCTGAACTGTGCTCGCTCTGCCTCTGTGTCACAGCCAGCACACCGCCTGTCCAGGTCTCGACTCTTGCATCTGTACCCCCGGCTCCCGCCTGAGCCGGTTCACCCGTCGGCAGCCTCTTTGAGATCTCTGCCTGATCTGTGTTCCAGGGGCCACTGTTGCTACTTCTGGTTTCTGAGATTGGAACTCAATGCCCGCCATTTACTGCTGCTCCATCAGATGATGTGGAGGGAAAATGACCAGATGTGTCCCTTGAGCCTCCCAGGGCCTCGGGCTGGATTATGTATATACCCCTTCTTGTCCTGTGGCCAGGTTGACTTTGGGGACAGCAGGAGCCAGCATCCACTTGGTCATCATGTGTCCTGACTGCTTTTCTCAGCTCTGCATGCTGAGAGGCCTTTTATGCTTTTCCCAGCCCTCCCTGGTAGCTTCCTTATAGTGGTCCCAGGGTGTATGCAAATGGCTATGCTGAAGTTCACTCTGGTTACTGTAGTTGGTCAATTACCTGAGTGATGCAGCACTTCCCTATTAGATTGGGTCATTTTGGGTGACCTCTTCCAGCTTACAACCGTAACCAGTCAGCACATTCAAGCTCTCCGGGCCACTGGTGGGTTAAACGCAGTAACTGCGTTGTTGTTTGCTTGCTTGAGTCATACGAGTCTCACTGTGTGGTCTGGGCTGGTGGAGCTCACAGTGGCCTTGGTGCTCCAGCATCCAAGGTCTTGGAATAATGGACATGACGCCCCTCCCCCTCCCACCTTAACATGCCTTTGACTTACAATGCTTCTACCTCGTGACTTTCCCCAGAGCCATCCCAACTACCGGGGACCTCTGCGTTAGTGTCCAGCCTCACAGGTGAAGAGACTGAAGGTCAGGTAGCAAACCATGGGGCTGGTGTCAAGAACCCTCCGTTGCCACCCTCTGCCCACTTCCTAACACTACCTGTGTCCTCCCGTCCCTCACTGCTGTCCCCTGGGCCTCAGGCAGCTGAGTGTTGGCACACTTCTTTAATTTGTGTTCTGCTTTAGGTGTTCCGAGATCTGCCGCATGGCCCCAGGGAGAGGACAAGTGGGAGGCAGCCTGACCTCCAGGGTGCTGCCACTGGGGCAGGGGGTGGCACAGAAGACAAAGGGACAGGAGAGACCAGAGCCCTGCAGACTGGCCCTGCCAGATGGCTTTCCGGTCTCCTCTGGTTTGGCTGTTGGTAGGATCCACCAGGCAGGATCAGTGGCCACCCTTGGCCACCGCGATCCTCCTAGACAGTGGCTCATCCTCAGTAGGGTCCCCACCTCCCATCCCCTTCTCTTTTCTGTCTGTAGGGCCAGGAGCTCCTCACCCAGGCTTACTCACCTCAGGCCGCCACTCTGATACCACACCGTGATCTTGTCATTTCTGTGTTCTTAACCCTTGGTGGCCCTCAGTGGTAGGTGTGCTGGTACCCAGAGGTCCTCGTGACCTCTGACCCTTCCCAGGCTTGCCTCAGCTCACCCTTAGGGCCTGTCGCATGCAGGTTCCCTTGCTTCTGTTGCTGGAGCTTAAAACGTCCTCAGAGTTCATTTTCATCCCTCTGAGCATGCTCTTCTATAAACTCAGACTCCTTTTCCCTTGTGCTGCTGTATTGGTGTCCTAGGGTCACTGTGACAAAGACCCCAGCAGCACACATCCCCGGGCCTTAGAGCTCGCAGTTCTGCAAGACAGAGGTCCCAGCCAAGTACTTCCGGGAGAACCCACTGTCCCTGACCAGCCTCTGGCAATTGTGCCACTGTGGCTACCACCTCCAAATTCCTTCATACATTCTCTTCTTGTCTTTCTCTTGTCCTAATGCCTCTGGTGACATTTGTGACTACCATGCTGGTCCTGGCTGACAGCAGGGTCCTTAATTACATCGTTAAGTATCCTTTCCTAAAGAAGCTTTTGTGGCCATTCATTCTCCATCACCAAGTCATGATACCATGTAACCCAGTTTCAAAGAGGAAAGGTATATTTGGGCTCTTAGATTCAGAGGTTTTGTGCCACGGCCAGTTGGCTCTGTTGCTTTGGGACCCGTGCAGAGTAGAACATTTTAGCAGGGAGTGTATGTGCAACAGAGCAGCCCAATCCATGAACAAGATCGAACTCTAACATTCATAGCCACATATTCTAGAGATTGACAAAGAGATACCTTTGGAGGGTACCAACTAACTACTGCATGTGGTTGCCTCTGTCTTTGGATATCTGTCTCTGTGTCCCCCGCGACTGTCCAGTCCCTGATGCCCATTCTGTGTCTTTGGTGTCCACCTGTGAGTATCCTGCCATGTCCCCACTGTTCTGTGTGCCTGTCACAGTTAACTGTGAGTGTTCTGACTCCCTCCTGGTGCACCCCATGTGCACCAGGCACTTGGTGTACCCCCTAGGGACTATCATCCATCCAGGCTGGCCCAGACTGTTTCTGTGTGTCAGGGCTTCCTCTTGTCTTTAGCTCCTGTCACATGGCAGCTCCTCAGTCAAGTTGACACCTGACCCATCATAGCAGGACCCAGTCTTGTCCCTGTGCTGGTTAATATTTCTAGGGCATCCACCACCTTCCATGACACAGCCAGCCAGCAGGGCCCTGTTTCCTGCACTCATCTCTCATTGGCCACAGTTCCCTGGGAGCACCAGGGCAGAGTGGTCTTTTGGAAGTACTGTTTTCCTGCGCTCAGGTCAGAAGCCCTAGTGTCCTGCAGCCTTTGTGGCCACAGCCTTGGGGCTTGCCGTCTTGGACCCCCCACGATGGACTGACCACCGTGACAATGTCTGTCACCTCTGGGCCCGTCACAATTCTGTTGTTTTCCTTTCCTGACAGTGAATTTTCTCTATAAAAATGGGAAATGTAGGTGCTTTCACTAAGAGAAGAAATGTTTCTGGCTGCCCCCGGTCCTTTGCTCCTGTGCTGACCCTCGCCACAGTGGCCGAGGCTGAGGCGCATCCTTCTCCTGTAGCATGTTCCCCCGTGTGAGGCTCTTCTAGTCAGCTGAGGTCTTGGGTCTGGTGGGCCAGGTGTTTACAGGAGCAGGAGCTGGTGCTGCCTTTCATTCAGACACCTGCTCCAATGGGCCATTCAGCAAGCCCCAAGAGAATAAAATGTCCTGTCACCTGCTTCCGGCGCTGAGGGTGTGCTGAGGACAACGGGCGACTCAGACATGGGACTGCCCTCCAGCGTCACCCTCTGGAAGTCAGCAGGAGGCTGGGGCTTCCCCAGGCAACGGGGCAGCAGGTAGACCCAGAGGAATATGGAGAGCTGCAGTGGGAGGCCTGTCTCCATCCTGGGAAGGCATCTACCCCGTCTCCTGCTTCACCTTCTACTATTTTCCCTCCAGGTCAGGAAATGCAGCAAGGAAGTGCTTCTGGCCCTTCTGGAGCAAGGCCTAGTTTTCCAGTGTGACATCGAAGGCAAAGTAGACCCCACCCTGCTGGAGTGGACAGAGGCCATGAGCAGAAGGCTTTTTGGGGAGTGGCTTGCACAGCTTGTGGCTAATACAGGACTTGAATTCTCATAAGAGTTGAAGTTGAGCCGGCACCATTCCCTGAGTAGGGTGGTCAGAGCATATTCAGGAATGTTTCATGGGTGACCTTGATCCGTCTTTAGACATGCTCATTCTTGGAGTACTGAGGCTGGAGTAGTCTCAGCCACGTGAGTGCCAGCCACCAGCCACTCAGTGTTCACACTGCTGCTGGTGGGGTTCCCGGTCTCACCGAGAGCTCAGCCTCGGGGTGTGGGCCTTGCGATGGCATAGGAGGCAGTGCTACACAGTACTTAGTCTACAAACCTTCGATGCATCTAATGTGTTTTATAAACACGGCAGACCAGGAGGGGTGTGAGCAGTAAGCGGTCCCTGGTGAGCAGGTGTGCTCGGGATCTGGCCTACCATGTTGGTTTTTCACGGAACATCCAGTGGTATCAGGCTGCATACCATTATTAAGAGACAGTGTAGACAGCCTGGGCTTCCTCCTTCCTCCCTCCATCTTCCTTCCTTTTTCCTTCCTTCCTCCTCCTCCCTCTTCTATCCTCCCTCCTCTCTCCTTCCTCCTTCCTCCCTCCTTCCTCCTCCCTCCATCCTCCCTCCTTCCTCCTTTCTCCCTCCTCCTTCCTCCTTCCTTCCTCCTTCCTCCTCCCTCCTCCCTTCTTCCTTCCTCCTTCCTTTTTCCTCCTCCCTCCACCATCTTCCCTCCTCCCTCCTCCCTCCTCCCTCCTTCCTCCTTGGTAGGTGGTGAGCAGTGCTGGCTCCTGCTATACTTATGCAGAGCCCCAGCCTGGCCTTGCTCCATCTGTTCAGGGACCATCATGCGCCATCTCCTTTCATTTAGTGGCTGCCCCTTCCCTGCCCTGTACAGATGAGGCTTGTGTGCTTGACCCTTCTGCGAATGAGAGTTCAGAGCAGCAGGCTTGGCCCAGCCCTTTAGGAAATAATTTTGCATAAATGGTTTTAACATCCCAAGGCTGGATGCTGAGCACCGGGTGAGCAGATCGCTGGCTTCTTGTTCAGAGAGGAGTGACGTGAGAGGAAGGAGCGATTTCCTCCCCCGAAGTGCAAAGCCGTAAATGCCCGCCATGTAGCTAAAAAATTATATTGCAGTGTCAAACATTGGGCAATTATTCTTCATTTATATGAAAGTTTTTTTTTCAGCTGTGCTTTAAAGGTCTGGATTTTTAAACTAATTTAATTTTTTGCATATTCCATATGTTTATAAGATGAATCAGTCTGAGGAATAATTGATTATTAAAATTCAAATTCTCCAGGGTTCTTTTATAAATTTCAAGTTTCTCTAAAAGAAATTTAATTTACTTTGCAGAATGAACCTGGATAATAGCATTTAGCCCGGGTGTTTGGCAGTTAAGCAGTGAACTTTGCCAAGTAGATGTCCATTTTCATTTAGAAGTCGGTCCTCGGGGTTCCAAGGTCACAGCTGGTGGTCAAGCTCCTTGTCCCTAAAGGCTGCCTACCCAGGAGACCAGTGCCGAAAGCATTCTGCAGGACTTTGATTTTATTTTGTCTCCAAATACCCCATTCTTGTCAGCAGTGTCTGTCCCACTCCCCAGCCATTTGGAATATAAAAAAAGCCTTCCATAATCAATCCCCTCAGGGCATTTGCAGATGAAATTGGGTTCTGGTTTGTGACTTGAAGCCCTATTGTGCACCCCTTCACTCTGTTCTGTCCTTTGTGTCTGGAGGGTTTGCTTGTCTTTCCCTGGGTCCCCACAGGAGAGAGAGGAAGGTATTGTGTTCTTTGGCCTAGCTGTGCTTTGGTCCAGTTCTTCTCCTGGAGCCTGTAACTTAGGGAACCTGACCACCAAGAGCTTAGGGGCCGTTGCATTTTCAGCTGGGAAGGGACAGTGTACACAGTGTGCAGGTGCTTTTGTTACTGTAGCCTGGGCCAGGAGGAAAGGCCCACATATGTGCTGTGGAGCCAGCTCCCCAGGGAGAATGTTGTCTGGTGATGCCCCAGACCTCTGTGGTAAATGCTCAGGAAGCCATTGGCTTAGAGATGATGGAAGCAGGCTGGGCTGGCTGGGCAGCGCCTTCTGCTCTCTGGGTTTTCTGTGTACCCCGTGTTTGAATATTGGCACATCTGTATATATGTAAGCACATGCCAACTCAGAAGGAGGCTGCTCTGCGGGAAAGGACCTGTCACATGGGTAACACACACATCTGTCTTTTCCTCAGCTTTTGTTCTCATTGGGAATCGTAATCAGTCAATTCTGAGACAGCAGTTTAGGTGCTTGCGTGATTGGGACCATTAGCTAGCCCGCTGTGCCAGTTAGACCACGCAGCCTTCCTGGGGCACGAGGGCTCAGTTCTTGGCTAATCACCTGTGCACACACAGTGCTGTGTTCACATCTTTCCTGACCCCTGATCACTATTGGAGACACCCTCCTCTCTGTGATCACAGGCTACAGCCTGCCCATCTCCCTTCACTTAGCAGCTGAGTTATGAAGTCCCATTTACCTGTCCCTTGAAGAGGCAAGCTCTGACCTGGGGTCACTGCGGCCTTGTGCCGTCAGCATCCAGCACAAGGCCAAGCCCAGAGTCAGTGCTGAATAAATGTTAGTTGTCGGATGAATGGATTGGTAAAAACTGCGAGAGCTGTATCTTGTAATTATATCTAGACAGGATAAACAGGCCACTGGAGACCAATTATAATTCCTCTTGCTTGCCGGGAGGCCATTAGCATTCTGCGATTATAACTAATTGTCAGAAGCCTGGTTTTCTCTCAACACGTTTTCACAGTAAGGCTTCCTCATTTTTTTTTTTTTTTTGTCGTCATCCCTATCTTGAGCTCATTTTTGTTTGTACATTTATTTAGGAAGAATGCTGTGGTTATAGGCTGTAAGGATAGTTGGCTCCGAGCAACTCACTGAACATCGTCATTCCACACGTGTGGTTCCCAGGGCTGCTGGGATGTCACGTCTCGTCACTGTGTGCTGCCGTCTAATGACTCTGGATTTGTCCTATATGGTGTAGTAATAAGGTCATGTGGGTGTGGTGGTCAGGATGACTGGAAGGAGATACAGGAGCTCTTTAGTTGCCCGTTGCCCTGGATACAGAGGTCTCACATCCTCATTTATTGTGGCTGTCGCTGAACAGCTCTGCTAAGCATTACATCAGAAGCATGTGTCCTTAGAGTCTGAAGACAGCCTTTTCCTTATTTGTGTTCTGGGCTTGGATTACCCTTCCCTCACCCCAGTTAGTTGTGTGTGTGTGTGTGTGGTGTGTGTGTGTGTGTGTGTGTGTCCCCATCCCGCTTCTCTTGTCTGTGTACAAATTCTCAACAGAAGATGGCTATATTACCCACCCAGAATTCTTTACTGTACTGTGACAGTGCTGTATCCCTGAGAAAGACAGAGCTTGGAGAGAAAAGGCTGCCCTCCCTCCCTCCCTCTCTCTCTTCCTTCCTCCCTTCATAACCTCTACTTTTTCTTGTTTACTTATTTTGGGGTATTCTTTCTAAAAATGCGGAGGTAGCTTCCCCTCCCCCCCCCACAGGGTTTCTCTGCATAACAGAATGCTGGCTGTCCTGGAACTTGCTTTGTAGAGCATGCTAGTCTTGAACTCGCAGAGATCTGCCTGCCTCTGCCCTCACAGTGATAGGACTAAGGGTGTGCATCACCAGACCCAGCAGGAGGTAGCTCATTTTTTATTTTTTATTTTTTATTTTTTGAACTTTAAGAGTTAGAAGAATGTGGACATGAGCTCCTGTCAGTGTGCTCTCCCTCCCCTTCTCTAGGAGTGTGTCACTTTGGTTTGTGTCATCCTTTCTTCTTTGTTCACACACACATGCATATGTATATAAAGCATGTATGTATACATATGTGTGTAAAGCATCTGTGTGTACATGTGCACATGTGTGTACATGTGTACATATGTGTGTGCATGTGTGTCTCTACACACACACACACATGAGCCATTTGAGACTGACTTGGAGACATGGTCATTTGGCATTGCCCAGTACCATGGTGCTGTCAGTCTCTCTGGGCTCCGAGTCCTCCTGTCTTTAGAGTTCTGATCGTAACTGGTTCCTGAGTCTTTGGATTTTGTCACTCAGGAGGTCTTGACACTGTCTAGGCCAGTTCCTTTGTAGAATGTCTTCCATCTTGGAACTGCTTGGTGTTTCCTCAGGCCTCATGTTAGCCTCTGTTTCTCTGACAGGACTGTTGTAGATATGACATGCATCTCAGCAGGAAGCTCAGGCCCAAACGCTGTGATGCCCATTGAGATGGAGTGAGAGATGGTGTCTCCCTTCTGGAGTCAGGAGAGTGCCTTCCTCCTCCAGCTCACCCCACTGCTCTGTTTTCCATCTAACTGGTATTTGTGAACTGGCCCTTCAGAGAGGCTTTGTGTAAGATTGTGTGGTCCTTTTGTCCTCTTAAATTCTTGTTAGTTCACCAGTTAGACCTGTGGCTCTGGAGTCTTCTTTGTGACATGACATGGTTTGGTAAGAAGATAAGGACTTAATTTTTTTTTTTGTTTGTTCTTCTGTACCATTAGGTAAGCTGGATATGTAAGAAAGCTGACTGACTTCATCTCCGGCGGGAGGTGTAGCCGTGTTTGCTCATCCCGTCACCATGGGACAGAGCTGTATGGAGCATTGCTGGTGGCTGATTTGTGCTGTGGTTCTCAGTTCAGCTTGAGAGTTTCTGCCTTGCTTTCTACCTTCTCCTTCATCCTGCTTCCTAGAGTTCAGCTTATGTGGATTGCTCTAACTTGGTAAAAAAAGGAAACATCGCTCTTTAACCCCGTCTTTTTCTGCTGTGTTTAAAGTAGCAGCTTCAGTGTTTATGTCCTTCTAATTTATTAACCTTTGTCATCAAGAAGAACTCATTGTGTTTAAAATTTTCTCCTTTCATGAGTCTGTAATTGAGTCTCTTCTCTCTAGACTCATGGTTTATGTCTGTTAATTGGCATACTTAATCTGGTTTGTTTAATATAGTTGTTGACATCTTTGGATTTACTTCCACCCTCTTGCTGTTTTTTGTATTTCTTAATCAGTTTTTGTTCTTCTGTTAAATTCTTTCTTTGTGTATAGGAGTAACTGAATGCATTTTAGGATTTTAATTTTAGGATTTAGACATATTCTTTTAAACCACATGATCATCTCATTAGATGCTGAAAGGCATTTGACAAAATACAGCACCCTTTCATGTTAAAAGTCTTGGAAAGATCAGGAATTCAAGGCTCATATCTAAACATAATAAAAAGCAATGTACAGCAAACCAACATCCAATATCAAGTTAAATGGAAAGAAACTTGAAGCAATCCCACTAAATTCAAGGACTAGACAAGGATACCCACTCTCTTCCTATCTATTCAATATAGTACTCGAAGTTCTACCCAAAGCAATTAGACAACAAAAGGAGGCCAAAGGGATGCAAATGGGAAAGGAAGAAGATATCACTGTTTGCAGATGATATGATAGTATACATGAGTGACCCCCAAAATTCCACCAGAAAACTCATGAAGCTGATCACTTCAGCAAAGTGACTGGATATAAAATTAACTCAAACAAATCAGTAGCCTTCCTCTGCTCAAAAGATAAATGGGCTGAGAAAGGAATTAGGGAAATGACACCCTTCACAACAGTCACAAGTAATATAAAGTATCTTGGTGTAATTCTAACCAAGCAAGTGAAAGATCTGTATGACAAGAACTTCAAGTTTCTGAAGAAAGAAATCAAAGAAGACCTCAGAAGATGGAAAGATCTCCTATGCTCATGGACTGGCAGGATTAACATAATACAAAAGGCCATCTTACTAAAATCAATCTGCAGATTCAATGCAATCCCCATTAAAATTCCAACTTAATTCTTCACAGAGATAGAAAGAACATTTCTTAAATAAATCTGAAATAACAACAACAACAACAAAAAACCAGGATAGTGAAAACAATTCTCAACAATAAGAGAACTGGGGGAATCACCATCCCTGACCTCAAGCTGTACTACAGAGCAATAGTAATTTGAAAAAAAAAAAAAAAAAAGCACAGCATTTGGTACAGAGACAGACAGGTTGATCACTGAAATAGAATTGAAGACTCAGAATTAAACCCATACCCCTATGGTTACCTGATCTTTGACAAAGAAGCCAAAACCATCCAGTGGAGAAAAGACATCATATTCAACAAATGGTGCTAGCTCAAGTGTCAGTCAGCTTGTAGAAGAATGCAAACTGACCCATTCTTATCTCCTTGTACAAAGCTCAAGTCCAAATGGATCAAGGACCACATCGGCACAGGGGAAAACTTCCTGGACAGATTTAGACTTTTATTTTATTATTTTATTATTTTATTTACTTATTTATTTATCTATTTGGTTTTTTTCAAGACGGAGTTTCTCTGTGTAGCCCTAGCTGTCCTGGAACTCACTCTGTAGACCAGGCTGGCCTCGAACACAGAAATCTGCCTGCCTCTGCCTCCCAAGTGCTGGGATTAAAGGCGTGCACTATCACTGCCTGGCAGATTTAGACATTTTAATATCTTTGTCAGCATAGTCTCCGTCACCTGCTCTCACCCTTTGTGCTGTTATTTTCATATATTACATTATTAACCAAAAAAGTATAGTTTTATAATCTTTTAAAACACTATATTCTGAAAAATTACTAAGAGAAAGATATAGATAGCATTTCATATGCTCAATTTACCATTTCTGATGACTCCCCTTTCTGTCATTTTTCTTTCCATATAAAGGACTTCCTTCGAGGCTTCCTGCAGTTCTGGTCTTAAAGAGTACTGTGCTTCAATTTTATGCTAGTTGTGCTGGGTATAGAATTGTGGGTATACAGGTTTGTTCCTTTTGCCTTGTAGACTGTTAAAACAATTTTATTGCTATTGGGTCTCCTGTTTTCTCTGAATTTGCTTTTTTTCAAGACAGAGTTTCTCTGTGTAAGCTTAGCTGTCCTGGAACTCACTCTGTAGACCAGGCTGGCCTCAAACACAGAAATCTGCCTGCCTCTGCCTCCCAAGTGCTGGGATTAAAGGTGTGCACCTCCACTGCCTGGCAGATTTAGACATTTTAATATCTTTGCTTCTTATGCTTTTATAGACAAAGTATCTTCCCCAGCCCCAAGCTTTCCTCCTCCCTTTCCTTCCTTTCCCCCTCCCTCTTCTCTTTCTCTTCCTCTTCTTCTTTTTCTTCTTCTCTTTTCTCTCTGGGTCCTAACAATGTTTATCCTACTCTGTATTCATTGAACACCTAGATTTTACTGGATTTGTGGAGTTAGGGGCTTCTGTTCCTCACACAGACCTTCCTTTGTCTTTCTTCTAGGAGTCAGGACTTTTAAGATCTACTTTAATCCTTGGTTTTAGCCTATAGGTCTCTGTCCCTTTGCTGTTCAGATCTGGCCATTGTTGTGTGTCCTAAGTTGGGAGACACTGCCTCAGGTGACTCTAGTTGTAGCCTTCCCTGCACTTCCAGCTCCTCAGTAGATTTTTTTTTACTTTGCTGGTTGTACTTTGAAGCGCTAAGGTTTTGGTGTTGATCTGCCATGCTGTCTGCAGTTTCGGGGCTTGGTGATACAGCGTGTCCCCAGATCCGAGTGTGATTGTGTCTATAGCAGCATGTGAGGCTTGCTGTCCTGGAGGCTCCAGTTGGCTTCCCTTGCTGTTCATCCCAGGTTGCCCCCTGCTCTCGGCCCCTTGCCCCTCGACACCTGTGTGCTGGGTTCGATAAGACATTGAAGGTTTTACATGATTTATTGGGAAAACTACACCAGGTTACAACGCTAACATAATTTTGTCCCAGCAGTTAGTTATCATGAGCTAACCCCCGACACAGAACAGTTTCCTTTGTGAGCCAGGGTTAAGACTGCTGCTCCATGAGTCCCATCTCTACTGACTCCTCTGCAATCTTGCACATGTAATCTCCACACATGTAACTTGTGGTTCACTGAGGATTTGAGCAGATCTTAGAGATGCCTGCCTTACTTGAGAACCTGCCCTTTGCAGTTCAGGCTTGTCCCTTGTTTGAGGTGACCTCACCCTGAAGGTCCTGCTGGCCTTGAACTCACTTGCTACCTCATAATCCCCCTGCTTCAGCCTCTTGAGTGCCAGAATCAAAGATCTTTATCTTTATTTTCTTTTTTCTTTTTTATTGAATATCATCTTCATTTACATTGCCAATGGTAAAACCTTTCCCCCCTCCCCAAAGACTCCCAACCCCTCCTCCCACCCCCTGCCTCCATGTGTATGCCCCTCCATCCAACCTACTCCCACCTCCCCCCCTCAATTTCCCTTTGTTGGGGCCTTAAAAACAGCTACATATCCAGTCTCTGCCTTCTGTTTGCCCTGCACTTCTTTCAAGTGACTGGCTGTAAAGTTTGTTAAACTTCTGCAGGCCAGTCATCCAGCGAAGCTAGTGGAGGGCTCCATGTCCCCTGCCCAGGCAGAGTGCACCAAGAGCAGCTCAGAAGGAAACATTGATTCGCTTCCTTATTTGTGCTTTTCCGGAGGTTGTCCTCTGCCATAGCAGGGAAGCTGAGGCAGAATGGCTGGCATCACGGAGGGCAGGAGACCAGGGCCAGCCCCAGCTCCAGGCTGCCCCACTTTCCATAATTCCACCACCCAGGAGTAGATTAAAGCACTTCCAGCCGGGGTGGGAGCTGCTGTCTAGAGACGCCTCATGTCCAGAGTTGTGCCACCTTCCCTGTTGTGCCATTCCTCAGTCCAGTTACCTCAAGGCCGCTGTTTCAGTGCTGGCTGCCTCACCTGGAAACTGAGCAAAGGAAAAACCCTCATGGAGGTAAAATGAGCCAAGTGTGGCCAGCTGTGGGCTCATAGCATTGGTCCGGCAGTTGCCAGTGGGGCTACAGGGGAACTCATATCTGGGTAAAGTTAGGGTAACTCTGTTGATTATCTAACTTGACAGAACTTAAAAGGTGCCGTGCATTTTCCTTCCTGAGTATTTGCGGACTAACTTGAATGCTCGATTTTTGAGGGTTGTCTTTCAGTCCATGTGACGGAGGTGCTTCTCTTGTTCCATACAGATAATCTGCAGCATGATGTCCGTGCTGACCGAGAGCACAGGGGAGCGCCTGCCTACTGCTGCCTTGATTCTGTGAACTGTGTTGTGACTGGAAACTCCCAAGTTCGGAAGGTTCAAATGTAAGACACTAAAACCTCTTTTTAAGCCTGCCCCTCTAGAGTTTCTGTCTACTCTTGGAGGGAATGTGGATGGCAGTAGACAGAAGTCTGCACACTCTCAGGGTCTTGATGGTTGGGATGATTTCCTCCAGAACCCTCTTCTCCTTGCTGCACCCCCACCTTCATCCTGGCCCCTCTTGTACCTACTCTTGTGAGTCTGGCTGTAGCAGCAATGATTGTAAGCAGAGATGCCTCAGCCTCTGCCTCGCTCTTCAGGCCTTGTAGCATGTGGTCAGGACTTGGGTCGCATTTACCATGCAGAGAAGCAAACGGGCTCTGCCTCATCGCTAACCAAATGCATTATGTATCCAGATCAATTAGGAGCCAGGAAACCGTAGAAGTGGGTGGGCGCCCTCTTGGAAATCCCCTGATTTCCATGCAGCAGACACCTAGGATGGTGCTGTGTGGGCGATGGGCCTAGTCCAGGCGTGTTAGCTGTCTGACTAGAGGGATAATTGCTCTCAGGGATCCTGCTTGTTAGGTTGTACAATGTGTTAGGATAAAAAGAAGGACAAAGAAATGGTGGTGTGCCTCTGCCTCTCACAGGTGTGTGCCACACAATTTGGCAATGTTTGTCATCCTGTCTGTTGGGCCAGAATCCACTGGGAAATTTTTGGTATATGAAATTTTGCCAGTTGGTTGCTATGGCACTTCCTGGTATACTGCCTCCCACCACTGCATCTGAGCTCTTCTTTGCCCTAAAACCTGCGCACACTAGGCGTATTTTTCTTGCTTTAGGGGTTAAAGTCCAGAAGCTCACCGTCATTTAAGTCCCCTCACAAATGTCTTTTCTGCCATGCCTACAGTTACCCCGCATCTGCTCTGGTCTGTGCTGGTCTGGGGGGCCCAGCTCTGGCTGTGCAGCTCAGCTGGGAGGCCTATAGTTTTCAAAGTTCCCATGACTGATGTTGCAGGCTGGACTTGCGCTCCTCTGAGGGAGTGGCTCCTCTCAACTACATCCTACCTGCGTGGCAGGGCCCTCACACTCCGTCAGACTGGAGCACTCTGCCCTTCTTGCCTGGCCCAGACTCACCTGCCCGCCCACAGTAGAATATCTCTTTTATCTTTGATCACCCCATGTAGCCTTTTGTGTAAAAGACCTGGGGAAGGTTTCACAGATGGGTTCTTCAAGGGCAGGACCCCACTGTGCTCATGTCTGCCTGGGCACCTTCTGGCCTCACAGACTGCACCTCCCTATAATGCTCTAGCTGTGTGGTTGGAATTTTACCTCAAAGAGGACCATCTCTAAACTGGATTTTAAATTTCAGTTCATAAGCACATTTTTTTTCTTTTATTTAAGGTGTCAGCCATGTCAACAGCTCCGCTGTAGCCCAGGCCTGGCTCACCATGGGCTTCCACTCTGAGCCACTGGGCACACCACCAGCCTGTGTCCCTACTGAGGGCATCCGTGGCCCTGTGGGTGGCTCGTCTCACTGTGGGTCACACTCCCCTTGGTAAAACATTTTATGCCAAGTGTTTTATGTTAAGGTAATAAAATCAACGTCCTTTAAAGGATAACATGTAAAAGATATACTCGCCATCTTCATGTAGATATAAATGAGCATATGTCAAAATTATAGTGAACTCATTTGCTCATAGAGCAACCAGAAAACTCTAAGAGCCAAGCATGCCCGACAGCTGCACAGCGCAGGCCCAGCGTGGAGCCCGAGTGGCTTACGGAGGACCACACAGGTGCGCCTTCCTCTGGATCCGCTCTGCCCTGGTGTCTGCGGGCAGGGCTCACTCCCATTCTGCTCTGGGCAGCAGAGGCTTGCAGTCCTCCCCTCTCAGCCTCCTGGTGGGAGTTGGCTGTGAGTGCCACGCCTACCCTGCCTTGTTAGCTCACTCTCCACCAAGCTGCTCGAAGGAGGGAGGGTCACTCACGGCTAGGTGATGTGCTGTTCAGACTCTTGACTTGTGAGGAAAGGAGCTTTGGCCTTTCTCTGGAGCGTTATCTCCACTATCTTCTTAACTTTAACCAAATCACTTATCAGAGTTGGGTGGTGAGTGACCCATGCTTTCGTTCCCTCTGTGACTCCTCAGAAGGCCCTGTGCTGCTGTTATGTTGTTGCCACTTGTGTAAGTCCTCTTCCCCCTTCCATGGCTCCGCATTCATCCGCTGTTGGGACTGGGACACTCCATAGGGCGCTTTGAACTTAGTAGGTCCACTTTGTTTGCTCGTTTGTTTATTGTTATTGTTGTTGCTATTTTTTATAGATAACGTGGGCACGTGGAAAGTGTGTGCAGAGTGCTTCAGGCCATGTCCCCACCACCCCACCCTACCCCGGCGCTGCAGGGTCCAGCTCCCGCCTCTCCTCATCAGACTCATCAGTGACCCCTCGCAGGTGAGTGCTCACGCAGCTAACAGCTGCACTGGCCTCCACAGGGTCACGTGCTCCATCCAGCTCACCGGCTTCCCAGTGTCCATCCTGACTTCTGGCTTGTTCCTTTCCCTCCCTCCGCCATCGGTGTGCATAGTAAGCTCTAGACACCACCGTGAGATCACAACCCGGGCAACCAAAGTCTCAGGAGCTTTGAGGCAGAGGCTAAGAAAGAAGGAGGTACACATCCTGGAGGGCAGAGCTGAGGAGAAGGCTGAGCACTGGCTGCGCCTGCTTTCCTGTACTGCCACAGACATGCCGAGGACTGCCTGTAAGGTCTCCTGGGGACCTACTTCATGAAGACTAGTGTCACATGGAACTCACACTCTAGAAACACGGAGACTCTCGTGTGGGGTCTGTGCCTCTGTTGATAATGTGGCTATTGGGAATGTCCAGGAAGTAGCAAACCTGAGTAGATGCCATGGGCCGGCGGGCGGGTGGGGTCACACCCATTCCCTACTGCAGGTCAATGGTGCATGCCCTGCCCAGATGTGCCTGCCAGGCGGCCTTCCAGTCACTCTGCCCCTTTAGCCACCTTGGCAAACCCTTGTCGTGCCAGGCTGCTCTGCCCATTCTGGAGGACGGCACCCTGAACATCAGGCCACCCAGCCAAGAAGTGGAGTCTAACTTGGCCTCTGGCTCACCCAGGCCCAGCCAGGACGCTTGGCACTGCCAGCCCGCACCCCCACCCCCACCCCCACCCCCGAGCATCCGCCTCGAATCCCAGCAGCTATCTCATCTCCAGCTTTAGTGATAGTGACCTTCTGGGCAAGATGGAATATTAGAGCTTTAATTATGTAAAGAAGCAAAAAGTAATTGCAATAACGATTTCGAAACATGACTGCCGGGTTATAAATAATGAAGCTACCATGTCTCCTCAGTTTAGATAAAATATTCATTGAGGGTGGTGATTAAATAACCTGTAAAGAAAATTGTCTCTTTCTCCTTGATTAATGAAGTTCTTCAGAGAATTTACACAGGAAAAAAGGTGAAGTCGCCCAGATGTACGTTTGTGACACAGGACACTGTGTGTATGCAAAGGCCTGTCTCTGTGTGCCGCGGTGACCCTCAGGTCCTTTCTAGTGTGGTGTTTGATCTTGTATCTGTCATGCCTGCCCTCTGCCTCAGTGCTGCACAGGAGGGGGCACTGTGTGGGCAGTTGACACATGTGAGTACAGATCTTCCTCATCCTCTTCAGAGCTCACAGGCTTGTGCAGGTGACAGTCCTGGAGGCCAGCACACAGTCAGCTCTTCCTCAGTCTTGGGCTTTTGTTCCAGAATCTGCTCCCTGCTGGGGTAATGATGAATATGCAGGGAGGCCTCTGAGCCATGGGTGCAACACCCGGCTGAAGCTGTATGTTTGCAGTCTGTGACACGCTGGTGCTCTTCCAGGAAAGAGTCGGCTGAGGAACTGCTCTCACTCCTTCCCGCGTGCGCCCCGTGGTGGGGGCTTGCTTCCCCCCTTTACCCTAGCTCTAGAGGACCTGTGCACACAGAGCCAGGCGTACTTCTGGAAGGAACTTGAGCTGAGACCACCAGCTCACCCCACAGACGCAACAGAGAACCATCTAGGGGGCTGTCCTAAACCATGGGAGTCTCTCCAAGCGCCAGGCCCTTCCCAGAGCTCCGATGTCAGCGGCTGCCACCACAACAGTTACCCTGAAACAGGTCCAGAGACTTCTGAGGGCATTTTGGTACTTTCCTGTATTGGTAGCCTCCTCTGCCTGAGATTAGCAAAGATGTGGACGTGCTTTAGAGTGAGCCTGGGCCACGCTGGGCCACGCTGAGGTGGCATGTGACAGTTATGTGGCCAGGAGCGAGATGCAGAATGTCCTTCAGAATTGGCAGGGGCATCTGCTGCATGGCCCAGATGTTGAGGGTAAAGGCAGGATGTCTGTGTGTTGTGCATGATGTCTGTGTGTCCTGCATGGCACAGGCCTGCTTCCTTGCGCATGTGCTCCTGTGTGTCCATGTGGTCAGTTACATGTATGAACCGGGGTATGTTTAGCACAGTTTGGCATCTCTAGGCAGCGCCTATTTGATGCCTGGCTTCCTTGTTCCAGACGGCATGTGCGCAGCCTGGAGGGACCACCAACAGAGCAGGGGACAGAGCCTGGGAACATCTGTGCTGATGGAGAGCTTGTTAGCTCCAGAGACAGTGACATCATTTCCCAAGTTATGTGTCCTTTCTGGCCACGAGCATCTCAGGCGGCCTTCCTGTCAGAATCCATAAGCTTAGGTCTTCGCTAAGTCTTAAGGTTTCTTTCCTAAGCAGACAGGAAAAGCACGACCTCTTTGAGGTGTTTTTCATTCCTGATTAACACTCCCACCAAGTGTGGGTGGGTTCTGGGAGCGAGTCTCCTAATCCCATTGTTGGGTACCCCAGTTAGTTAGCCCTCAGCAGCTCTCTGAGCTGTGCTTGGGTTTCTGTCACGTGAGAGAAATTAGAAAAATCACCCTGGCTGCTGTTGCTGGGTGAAGGCCTGTGATGCTCTGAGGAAAGGAGATGTGAGGACCCCATTCGCCCCATGATTAGTCTTTGTCTGCCAATCTCTGAGTAAAGGAACCCGTGACTGCCGAAGGGATGCACAAGTGGTCCACGACTACAGACGGCGGGCAGAGGGCTTGGGTGGGATGCCGCTGCCACAGCTGCTCGGTTCCCGTGTAAGAGCTGGTCAAGGCTGGCCGGCAGTGACCCTCGGAGTGTGGTAGAAGGGCGCGTGTAGGCAACTCTACCCAGGATGTGCTGAGGACTGAGCAGGGTGTCCAGAAGAGGCACTGGGCAGGGAGCTGCTCATTTCTGGCTGTAGAGAAAATATCAGGGGACCCTCAGCCTGCAGGTCTAGGGCTGGACTGCAGAGGTTCAGTCCTGTGCCTGGGAAGCCATTGTTTGCACTATTCTGCACATATTTACATAGCTAATTTCTCACTAAGAAAGGACTGTTAGCTTTTCTCAGATCTCAAAGGGGTCACTAACCCCTAGAGATTCAGAAACAAATGACACATTTCACATTCTGGCTGTTGCAGAGGGCCTGGTGTGCTGTACTTGGGTGGTAAGACTTATCCCAGCACAGTGGGGAGCCAGCTCAAGCTCTGAGCATTGGAGAGAATATTTGTATTGTAGGAACACATGCAGGGGTGGGGGTAGGGCATATGTCATATACCCTGGAGATGGAAATGTACAGTTTTAATTTGTGTAGTAAAATAGGTGAAGTAGATCCTTTGAGCCCCACACTAGTGTGTAAATAAACTTATGTGTATGCGCATGCATTTGTGTGAATAGGAGGGGCAGCAGCAGTCCTGCTTTATAAATGGGCATACAGCACCCCTTGCCAAGGAGGGTGGCCTCCCAGACTCTTCTGCTCTATAACCTCACTTGTCCTTTTGTAAGAGACGGTGGCATTGAACTGATTTTTCCTGGTTGATGTATTTTGAATCCAGATGTGCTGCTCTGTGTGACTGATGATCAGGTGGAATGGTCACATCAGTGGCCAGCATCAGGGGGCTCATGCTAAGACTCCAGAGTCTGGTACTAGATACTCTTGAGGTATGGAGGAGGTGTAGTGCCTCCAGAAAGAGCCCCACTCCCAGACCAAAACTTGGTGCATAGCCCTCTGAAATAAACCCAGGATCTACATTGAGTTATTAAAATCTTTAAAAAAAATTTTTGAGACATGCTCTTACATACACCAAGCTAGTCTGAACCTTGCTTTGTAATAGAGGGTGACTTCAAACTTCTGATCTTTTTGTTGCCACCTTCCAAGTGCTGAGAAACCCAGCCTAAGGAGTGCAGGGGACAGAAAACAGGGTTTTGTGGCTATCAGGCAGGCAGGCAGGCCGTCTGCTGACTGAGCGGCATGCCCAGCCCCGTGCTGTCATTAGAACTCCTTCTGCTTCTCCTCCTGCAGCTCAGTCTCAGGTATTGCCTGCCTGCCTGCCTGCCTGCTGGCTGCATTGAGAGCTGCACGACGCTGCTCTGCTGGTGAGAGCAAGCAGCGCGCGCTCTCGCTCACTCGGCTTGCTCGGCTTGCTCGCGGTCTGAAGGAAGAGCCTGTGTCAGATCCCAGCCCTGTCTCTGGCAATCACATCCTCTCGTCAGCTCCACCATCTCAGAATGAGCTCTCGGCGGCCAGGATATTACAGAGCACAGTAAGTACTTGCCCTGTCCCTCAGCCACCGAGGATGTGACAGAAATCACAAAGCTGTACTTGCTTTTATTAATACATCCCTGCAGAGAAGATAAATGGCAAATTTCATTTCATTCTTAAGGTCATGTTTTGGATAACTAGACATCCAATCAATCAGGTGATTGATCACCCTGAATCCCTTCCATGGGGACAGGGTGGGCACCAGAAACAATGCCCCTCCAGGGGGCGGGTGTGTGTGTGTGTGTGTGTGTGTGTGACAGGCAGTGCTCTTGGGGGATTAACGGTGTGAATGTCCTGGTCATTGCTGGCAGTCACTTACATCTCTAATAACAGAAGAGGGCAAATTGCAAGTTGGTGAAGGCCATAGAGAGTGATGAGTATGGCTGGCCTCTGGGTTCACGGGCATCCTTTAATACCCAGCTGCTCAGTGACAGTCCTCCTCCGTCCCTCCCTCCCTCCCTTCCTTCCATCCTCCCTCCCTCCCTTCCTTCCTTCCCTCCTTCCTTCCTCCCTCCCTTCCTCCTTCCCTTCCTTCCTTCCCTCCTCCCTCCCTCCCTCCCTCCCTTCCTTCCCTCCTCCCTTCCTCCCTCCCTTCCTTTCCTCCTCCCTCCCTCCCTTCCTTCCCTCCTCCTTCCCTTCCTTCCTCCCTCCCTCCCTTCCTCCCTCCCTTCCTTCCTTCCTTCCTCCCTCCCTTCCTCCCTCCCTTCCTTCCTTCCCTCTTTCCTTCCTGCCTCCCTTCCTCCCTCCCTCCCTTCCTCCCTCCCTTCCTTTCCTCCTCCCTCCCTCCCTTCCTTCCCTCCTCCCTCCCTTCCTTCCTCCCTCCCTCCCTTCCTCCCTCCCTTCCTTCCTTCCTTCCTCCCTTCCTCCCTCCCTTCCTTCCCTCCCTTCCTTCCTTCCTTCCTCCCTTCCTCCCTCCCTTCCTTCCTTCCCTCCTTCCTTCCTGCCTCCCTTCCTCCCTCCCTTCCTTCCTCCCTCCCTTCCTTCCTTCCCTCCTTCCTGCCTCCCTTCCTCCCTCCCTTCCTTCCTTCCCTCCCTTCCTTCCTTCCCTCCTCCCTCCCTCCCTCCCTCCTTCCCTTCCTCCCTCCCTTCCTTCCTTCCCTCCTCCCTCCCTCCCTTCCTTCCTTCCCTCCTCCCTCCCTCCCTTCCTTCCTTCCCTCCTCCCTCCCTTCCTTCCTTCCTCCCTCCCTTCCTTCCTTCCCTCCTCCCTTCCTCCCTTCCTTCCTTCCTCCTCCCTTCCTTCCTTCCCTCCTTCCTCCCTCCCTTCCTTCCTTCCCTCCTTCCTCCCTCCCTTCCTTCCTTCTTCCCTCCCTTCCTTCCTTCCTCCCTCCCTTCCTTCCTCCCTTCCTTCCTTCCTCCCTCCCTCCTCCTTCCTCCCCTCCCTTCCTTCCTTCCCTCCTTCCTTCCTGCCTCCCTTCCTCCCTCCCTCCCTTCCTCCCTCCCTTCCTTCCCTCCTTCCTTCCTGCCTCCCTTCCTCCCTCCCTCCCTTCCTCCCTCCCTTCCTTCCTTCCTCCCTTCCTCCCTCCCTTCCTCCCTCCCTCCCTTCCTTCCTTCCCTCCTCCCTTCCTCCCTCCCTCCCTTCCTCCCTCCCTTCCTTCCTTCCTCCCTCCCTTCCTTCCTTCCTTCCTCCCTCCCTCCCTTCCTCCCTTCCTTCCTCCCTTTCTTCCTCCCTCCCTTCCTCCCCTTCTTCCTTCCCTCCTTCCTCCCTCCCTTCCTTCCCTCCTTCCTCCCTCCCTTCCTTCCTCCCCTTCTTCCTTCCCTCCTTCCTTCCTCCCTTCTTCCCTTTCTTCCTCCCCTCCTCCCTCCCTTCCCTCCTTCCTTCCTCCCTCCCTTCCTCCCTCCCTCCCTTCCTTCCTTCCCTACTTCCTTCCCATAGGGGCGCCTTGGGCAGGCCAGTGTCACCTGCTTTGTGTCCTGCAGTCTGGAGCCTGCCTCTGGATTGCATTCTTGCCTGAGTCTCTGGAAGCTTCTTTGGCCTCGTGGCATTGGCCATGGTTGCGCCTTCCCAGTTCCCGCCCAGCTCGCACTTACACCCCGAGGTGGTGCCTGCCCTTTGACTCCTCTCTCTGCCTCAGGATGAGCAGGCCTGGCAAGTCCATGGTCATCAGGACCCAAGTGCACATTCCTCCGCCGACATGGTAGGTAATTTGGTTGTAATGATAATTTATCACTCCCATCCCAAGGCTGTCCAAATGAAGCAACAGTGCATAATCTGAATCTAAACTGTTTGAAAATTCTTAAAGGTGATGTTAGATTAGTAAGAAATAATAAGATGTCTTGTGTTGCTATAGTTTCTAGAAAATTCCAAGAAAACTAGCCTGTTATCTTTGTTCCCTGCCTGTAGAAACCCTAGGTTCAGAGGAAAAAGGTCCAGTCCAGGCCCTGGCGGGCTGTAGTTGCCTTGTGGCTTCTTTATCAGAAGCAGAAATAGACAGAAAGGAGCAGGCATATCAGCCAGATCTGAGGTGCATGTGACAAGCTAAGCTGGCAGGTCTGCAGTTTAACTCTGGGGCTCAGATGAGGTCTACAAGGGGCCTCAGTCCCAAGTCAAGAGAAGAAAAAAGAGGCAGAAAGCATGGAGGGGCAAGTGCCCCTCTCTAGAGCAGTGCTCAGGGGTAGCACTGCACTGTGCTGCCGTGTCAGCATAGGGTACTCATGAGGAGGGCCTGTGAAGGAAACCCTACCCCAGAAGCGCCCTCACTTTGCTTTCCTATGTGTGTTCCTACCTGACCACAGCCATCGTATGTGGGTGCAGATGGCAGAGTGGTGAGAAATGCGAATCATGAGGAGCTAGGGTTCTTTAGACAGGCTCACACCAGTGAGCTGTGGCTGCCAAGCACCGCCCGGCTTGCCACCCTGCTTGAGTGTTAATGGAGAAGTGAGCTCACAGTATTGGTGGTATCAAGTCAGGCTAGATTGCATACAGCCTGACATAGCTCTGAGGTCAGAGGTGTGCAGTGAGTAACTGCACTGGAGACTAGGGCAGATTTTGTTTCTAATTCGAGGAATTGGATTCCAGCTGAGATGTGTTAGAGTTGTGGAGCCATGTGTAGAATTGGAGGCATTGTGCCCCAGAGAAACCTGCGTGTCCTACCAAAATGCTACTGGTGTCATGTTTGCTGTTTAGATAGACGGCGTGCTTCTCTGTAAACACTGGGTACTAAGGTCCGCAGAGCATGCTCAGAGCAAACAAAGCATCTATTGGGTATTAATTGACTCCTGGATCATAGATTGAGCTGATTTGTCAGAATCCATTAAAACAATAGACAGTATGACATTTCAAGCACAGGTTGGAAGTCCGTGTGTTGGTTGAAGCGGAAGGTCAGGGCCATCCCAGCTAATGTTAATCAATGACCAGAGGCTGGCATGTCACCCTTGAGCGGTCTCACCCATTTTAATTGTTAACCTAACATAAAGGTTCATTAGTGCACATTAGGAGCATCTGCAGATGTGAGAACTTGGAACAGGTTACTGAGTAAATACTTCCCTGCCTGCCTCCTCCTCCTCTCCAGGTCGCTGCTCCCTCAGCGCCACGCCTTATACGTGCACCGAGGCCTGATTCCCAACAGAGGCCGAAGGTTTTGTCTTTTCTGAAAACTCACCTCTGCCCCTTCCTCTGAAGCCACGTAGGAGGCTGCTAAGTGGGCCATACAAAGAGACCCTGGCCTTAAAGAGCAGAAGTGGCAGGCGCACCCGTGGGCACCCCAGCTTTTCTGTGTAAGTGTGGCCTTCTGTAAGGCCGTCTGGCACTGGGATGTGAGGCGCAGGCTCCTTAATGGCGGGATGGATATTCTGCTCTCCCTCCTCTGGTGTCAGTTTGTAACGCATCCCATCAACTCTGCAGGATCCAACTGAGTCACAAATTTGAACCAGTGACCGTCTGAAACAGAGCAGAGGCAAGAGCAGGCTGTTCCTGAAGAGTGTGAGCCTCAAGTTCAGGTTTGTCCCTTGAAGCAAAAGCAAAGGACATAGCCTCTCTAGCGCCGCCCTTCAGCTCAAGGCGGCCGCGGTAGTCGAGGGGGCGTCTCCCGCCAGCCGTAACTGTATAGCTAGGTAACTGTGCTGATAACATTTTCCTCTCTGAAAATCATTATGAAGTAGTGTTCCCAGTCAGGAAAGCTCAGCCGCCATGGGGCCCAGCGGCCTCGCTCCGACGCTTAACAACAGTTGGGTTTGCTTTCTTTCGGTATAAAAATTTTGTAAGCTTCTTTTGTTGGGCTACGTTTACATTCCTCTGCCTGTGCCATACAGGGCCCCTTAAGTACCTTAAGTCATTATCACGCATTGGTCTGCCTCAGCCAGGTACACACAGGTAATGTGTTTATACTGAAGGGCGCCTCAAGATCTCCTGGTAATCCCAAGGGCAGGCTTGGGCCCAGCTCTGTGGGCCGCTGCAGACGATGGTCTCCACGCTGGGCCGCTGGGCTGTGCACGCTGCTCCCAGACTCTCCTCTCTGGCAAGGCCTCGTTGGCTTTGGGGCAGCTGACTGCAGGTACTAATGTCCCTCTGGCTGCCCTCCCCCCAGCTCCGCTTTCCACATACCTGCCCTCCTGGCTTCAACCCTCCTCGTCAGCAGGATGATCTCCTTCCTCCTGTTTGCCAGGATATAATCCCCCAGCCTCTGCTCCATCAGTTCGTTTCCATGACGAACCCAGCTAGAGCACAGGCTGGGGACACTGACATGGCCAAGGGCTGTGCGTACAGCCTCCCTGGGGTGGTCCTCGGCCGCAGAACCAGCACTGCCTGAGGACACATGTGAGAGGTTGGCTTCAGATGTTCAGGTAAGAGAAGCTCGCACAGAGGCACAGGGCAGGGAGCGTTGAGTAGGAGGCCCTGGGGGCTACAGGGAAGCTTGTTGACCTGCCTTTCATGTAGCTGGGAGCTGGCTTGCTTACTGGTCTCTGGAGAAATGCTAGGAACATTGAATTAAGTTTGCTTGTGGTGACTCGTGTGTCTTCTGTCACCCCTAGTGGAAGGTCTGCGCACCCTTGCCTTCTCCAAGAATGAAGTGGCAGTGATTCTCGGGGATCAGCCGACAGCAGCCAGCTTGGTGCCTATCGTCAATGGCTTCTTGAAGGATCTGGACAAGTGTGTGTAGGAGTCCTTAAACACCTGTACGCCTTCCTAAAGGTAGCCAAGGGTTGCAGACACTCGGACCTTCCTGCAGGCCACTGAGGTGCAGAGCTGGGCTGGGCTCTGGGGCCGTGGATAGCAGCTGTGCTCCTCTCATCCTGAGGGAAAATTGACCAGAATCTAAAAATGGACACTTCTGCCTCTGCTGCTGCCTAGATCCTGCAGGGCTCTGCTTCTTAGGAAGGGTCCCAAGAGTGACCTGGCTTACCCAAGAAGTCACTTGCTAAAAGGCAGCTCTGCACATAGAAAGGCCTTCTGATCCTGCCTTTCCCCCTCCCCTTAAAGAAACAATGAGTCTAAAAACAAGGCCTTAGAAGTTACTTATGTGTTGAGTGGCTGTGACCCAGGGTGGCCTCTAGGGACTTTGATGGTCAGTGACCCCATTCAGACCCTGCCTTCCATTACAGATGCAGGGTCTCAGCCAGAGGGGCAGCAGAGCCATTATCCACTGAGCATAAAGACACGCCTCCTTGGGTGGGAAAGCACAAAGGTATCAGGCACAAGGAGGAAAGAGGGGTATGTGGGGTGGGGTGGGGTGGGGTGGGGTGGAGTGGGTTGGGGTCATGTGTTCCCCACCAGAGCAAAGGCAGGAGTTGTTCAAGATGTGTTTGCACTTGGTCTTCCCTAGCAACCTATTTGGTGTACAGCCACACGGAGTCACCCATGCCTGGGCTTGTAAGTAGCAAGGAATGAGGGGGACGGGCTCCCTTGCAGAAAAATAAAGGGGGTAAGTAGCAAGGAATGAGGGGGACGGGCTCCCTTGCAGAAAAATAAAGGGGGTGCCGGGGTCACCTTGAGCCTGACGTGTCACTTATGGAATGTATTCTCAACACTTGCTCATCAGGACAAAGGAGAGCGCACCCCTGGCAGCTGCAGAGGCAGTGGGCTGACCGCAGAGGCAGTGGGCTGACCGCAGAGGCAGTGGGCTGACCGCGGAGGCGGTGGGCCGACCGCAGAGGCAGTGGACTGACCGTGGCCAGAACTGGAGGTTTCCATGTAACTAGCAGAGTGAGTAAACACCTGTCTGTGGCCATGAGGGGCAAGGCAGGAAGAGAGCTTCCTCTTTTTATAATTGACCAGAACTAGCAGCATAGTGCTCTTTTGGATAGAGAGATTATGTTTTTATTAAGGTATAAACACAATTCCAAAGCTCTGAGTTATATATGCTCCCTCTACCCCATCTCTGGGGAGACGTCTGTTTTCACATGAAGACAAGGCTTGAGTTGCTCTGGCGTCGAGAGCTCTGCTGTTCTATAAGGCAGTTTATTTGGACCAAATAAAAGATGAATCACTCTCTTCAGCATTTCCCTCTGAACTGGAGTGGGTTTGCAAAGCTTTCTTGAACTTTCTGTGTGCTGCCTTCTTTGTAGGACACATGGCACTACCTCATGCACTTGAACATCCAAAGAATATTGGGCAGTGTTGAGGTCTGAAAAGATCTCTCCCGGATGAGACAGCTCTTAAATAAAAATGCCCCCCCCCCCCCCCCGCAGTTTTCTTGTGTGCACCACATCTGTGTAAAGTGCTCTTCCCCTCCTATCTGGGGTCAGCCCAAGGAATGTTCTAGGCTTTGCCAGTAATGAAAGAGCATGATTCAGTGACCCTTTTATTGGTGGAGAATGTTCTTTAGGGGTGGGGGGGATATATGTGTGTGGGGTGCTTGTTTGGGCTTTTGTTGAGGTCCATTTCTGTATCTTTAATTTCCCTTTTCTTTTTTCCCCTTAGGTACATCTAGTCATCTCTCAAATAATCATCTTCCTGAAGAAATCCAGCAGGCTTTTGCAGCTATGTAGGATATGATTTGGCCAGTGCCGGGGGCAGACTGGAAGATTTTCTCTTTGCTGTGAGCTTTAATCATTATCCTTATTTTGGGAGATTGAGGTTTAGTCATTATGTCATGTTCTCAGCACACTCCTGCAAAAAGAACTGGGAAAAAGAAGCCCGGGCCGGCGGGACCGCCCTGCGCCCCCTGGAGGCGTGTGCTGGCCGGGGGCGGGGGGCGGGGGGTCGGCCGCATGGCCCTGACCCTATCTCACATAGCCCAGCTTATTGCAAAATCGATATTGGCCCCATCCCCCCCCCCAACTCGCCCCCCAGACAGTGGGAGCGATATGAAGCCGCTCGCCGCGGCCCGCTTCCTCTCCTCCCTTTTTCATTTCCTCTGTCCGCGTGCAAATCACACCACTCTCTGTCACCCGAGCTGTGCAGGGGCCGCAGCAGAAAGAGTGAGGGAAAAACACCCAGAGAAAACCCGAGGGGAAAAAAAAGAGCGAGGGAAAAGACCTAGCGAGGAAAAAGGGAGGAGGAAAGACCTGCCGAGGAAGACTAAGGGAAACCCCAGCAAGCAGGAGCAAGGGGGAAAATAAAATCCTAGCCGCGGGAGCCAGGGAAAGACCTAACCTGCCCAGAAAGCTTTAAAAAAAAAAAAAAAAAAAAAAAAAATCCTAGCCGCGGGAGTCAGGGAAAGACCTGCCCTGCCCAGAAAGCTTAAAAAAAAATCCTAGCCGCGGGAGCCAGGGAAACACACCTAACCTGCCCAGAAAGCTTAAAAAAAAAAAAAAAATCCTAGCCGCGGGAGCCAGGGAAAGACCTAACCTGCCCAGAAAGCTTAAAAAAAAAAAAAATCCTAGCCGCGGGAGCCAGGGAAAGACCTAACCTGCCCAGAAAGCTTAAAAAAAAAAAAAAATCCTAGCCGCGGGAGCCAGGGAAAGACCTAACCTGCCCAGAAAGCTTAAAAAAAAAAAAAAAAAAATCCTAGCCGCGGGAGCCAGGGAAAGACCTAACCTGCCCCGAAAGCTTAAAAAAAAAAAAAAATCCTAGCCGCGGGAGCCAGGGAAAGACCTAACCTGCCCCGAAAGCTTAAAAAAAAAAAAAAAAATCCTAGCCGCGGGAGCCAGGGAAAGACCTAACCTGCCCAGAAAGCTTAAAAAAAAAAAAATCCTAGCCGCGGTAGCCAGGGAAAGACCTAACCTGCCCAGAAAGCTTAAAAAAAAAAAAAAAAAAAATCCTAGCCGCGGTAGCCAGGGAAAGACCTAACCTGCCCAGAAAGCTTAAAAAAAAAAAAAAATCCTAGCCGCGGGAGCCAGGGAAAGACCTAACCTGCCCAGAAAGCTTAAAAAAAAAAAATCCTAGCCGCGGTAGCCAGGGAAAGACCTAACCTGCCCAGAAAGCGCTTAAAAAAAAAAAATCCTAGCCGCGGTAGCCAGGGAAAGACCTAACCTGCCCAGAAAGCTTAAAAAAAAAAAAAAATCCTAGCCGCGGTAGCCAGGGAAAGACCTAACCTGCCCAGAAAGCTTAAAAAAAAAAAAAATCCTAGCCGCGGTAGCCAGGGAAAGACCTAACCTGCCCAGAAAGCTTAAAAAAAAAAAAAAAATCCTAGCCGCGGGAGCCAGGGAAAAAGACCCGACCAGCCGAGAAAGAGAAAGACCGAGGGGGAAAAATCCTAGCAAGTGGGAGCCAGGAAGAAAGACTGACGTAAAAAAAAAAAAAAAAACAAAAACAAAAACAAACAAACAACAACAACAACAACAACAAAAAAAAACCAAAAAGAAAAAACCTGCCCGAGAAGGAGCAAAGGCGGGCGAGCCAGCCGGCTAAGTGGGGAAAGCGCGCAAGGAAGTGGTCGGACAAAAGGAAACAGATTGAGAAAGACCGGGCGGAAAAGCTAGGGGTAGGCGGTCTAGAAAGGAGAACAACGGGATAAGAGCGATGCTGAAAATGAAGGAAAAGAGCGAGCAGAAAAACGAAGGAGAAAGAACAAGGCGAGGAAAAGAGCGCGGGCGCCGCCATCCGCCGCTCGGCTCCACGTTCCGGCTCGCCTAGGCGGCTGGGGAACTGCTGCAGCCCGGGGCTGGCTGCTTTTACGTGGTCTGCTGTAGGGCAGACTTTTGTGTATTTAAACAGACCCTAACCGGACGCTGGAACCACAAACCCACGCCCTGAACGCCCGAACCCCTATTTTACAAAGCGCTCGGTGCACCGGGCACGGCGGCTTTGCCGCTCCCGCCGCTCCCGCCGCTCGGGCTCCGTTCCTGCTGCGCCCGCGCGCGGCCAACAAAGGAAAGGAGCGAAAATGCTTGGCAACTAATGTGGTAGGGGTCCCTCTGCTTGTGCTTACAGGCAACAGCAGATGCTGATCTTGGATCTGTAGACCCCAGCGGTGTTTACAGTTAGATGAGACACGTTGCCTTGAAGTTGTGCACAGACCAAGTTTCTCAAGCGCGTTGCATTTCATTCAAGGTAGTAAAGAGCCGGCCTTGCCGGTAGCACATTCTCGTAAACAGCACTCTCTGTTTCCATATTAACTCCATTATTTTTTTTTCTTCTGGGCTCTATTTGTCATTTTCTCTAAGTCCAGCTTTTAATTTTTGCAGTTAGAAGCTATATTGTTTCATCAATTTTCAGGAGAGCCCTGTTATTAATTTTATAATAATAATGGAAAACCGTGCAGAAATCATTTTGTATATGAAACTCTTTAAATACTAGCATAGGTTTTTTTGTTTGTTTGTTTGTGCATGTGTGTTGTTGAATTCTCCACAGCTTTGTAGAACAATTCATGATGAGCAAAGTCTCGGGCAGAAGAGGGGATTCTGGTTCTTACGAAGTCTCCCAGCCCTAGAGAAGACAGTCTTACTTGAAAATAGTGATTTTTAAATTTCTTGATGGTAATGAGATTTTTTAAAAAATACCATGCCCTCAACGGTAACAATGTACTCATTTTGAAGGGTGATGTTTTTAAAACTGGATCCCCTGTGCTGGATGTATTGGTCTGATGTTACTGCCGGTGCTTCTCCATTTCCCTTGGAGACTGGTATGCACATGTTTATATTCTTAAGACCTATTTAAAATCCTCTCTGCATGTGCTGGTGAGAAGTGAAGGAGATGCTTCCTCTTGCTTGTAAATTGATTGTGAGGGTGGGCATGGACATGAGGGGGCCCTGTGCTGTGGAGAGCGATGCTTGTAATTGCCGGTGCCGACGGCAACCGGCAGGCAGCCGGCAGGCAGGGCCTCACAGCTGCCTCTCTCTCTCTCTCCAGTTGCTCGCAGGTGGTGGCAATGCTATGGAAGTTCTGCTCCCCTGGTGCCTGTGCTCTGGGGCTCATTTTCATCCAGGAGCCCTTGTCAAGATTTTGGCACTGCCCTGAGTGGGCTGGAAGGCAGGATTCTGCCTGCATCTGCCGGGTTAGCACAGGCACGGGAGAATCTGCCTGTGGATTCATTTCCCTGGCAGAAGCTGGGGAAAGGTTACCGAGCCTCCTCTCCTATCTTGTTCACAGTCACCCTGGGCACTTGTTCACACGCCAGGCATGGTTGGTACCTACTGTGTGCTGTGTACTGTGTACCCTGAAGATGTAATCAGAGCAGCCAGCCCTCCCATCAGACCCAGCCCACCCTTCTTACACTTCCTGCAGGGCATCCCCAAGTGCGAGGGCAGAGTGGAGAGCCAGCTTCATGACCCAGCTCTCAAGCTTCTATCACTTTGTCTCCTCAATAACCCCTTCTGACTAGCACCTTGGAAATGCTTGTGCATGTGTGTGTCACAGGGCGGTGGCTTGAATGTCAGCCATCTTGGCACATCTGATTCTCTAGTACTGACTCCCGAGTATGAAGCACAGTGGAGCATGGCGGCACCCTGTTTCTCCTTGAGGATGATTGTTTTAGGTGAAGCATTAACCCCAAAGAGGCCAAGGGACCTGTTCAGGATCCCACCAGGCATGGAAAGCCGTGGGTTTGGTTTTAAGGGTTTTGTTCCCACAAGTATTATTTTAATCATTTTGGTGTTTCATCATGCTGTCTTCTGGCACCACAAAGGCAAAGGGGGTAGTACGCCATCTCCAGGAGCTGTGCTGACAGCCAGCTTTGATGAAGCTAGTCCTAACCCCACGTCTTCAATTGGCTTGTCGGTCTGGTAAACAACTGCAGTGAGAGGACTCACTATCGCCCCCTGTTGGGCTAGAATGACATAGCCGGTATTTTTCCACAGCACAGCCATCTTTGAAGGAAAACATCAATATTCACATCGTTGTACAGCAATGCCTTTTTAAAAATCTTTTTCTTTTTTCTTTTTCTTTCTTTTTTTGCTTTTATGATTTTAACTACTTATCTGGAATTTTGGAATTTAGAAAAATCTGAGAAACAAGAAATGATACCAATTCATTTTGTTTAAGAAAAACCAACAAGATCTTTTTTGAGAAAAAAAAATTATTAAAGATGTAGAAAATCTAGCAGAACACAATGCAAGGGACTGATGCTCCTGAGATAGTGTACCTCAGAGATGTGTCAATCTCTGTCTGAACACAGCTCTTAGAAGAAGATACTAGGGTGTCAAGGCAGATCTAGAGTGAGACCCTGTTTCTGAGCTCCCTGCTAGTGGCCTGGTTAAAGCAATGTCTCTATGAGGCAGAGTGTGCCCTGTGCTGCTCTACGCCATGTCCCTCTGACCTGACGAGGTCAGCTGTGAGGACAAGCATGGAACGGGAGCCTGTTGATGACCCTGAGACACTGTTGCTGTGGTGCTAACTCACCCTGATACCAACCTCCCTCAGAGGGAACGCCCACAGCAGCCAGAGTCCATGCGTCTGGCTTAAGTCTCCACTCACTTGTCGGTCCTAAGACTTTCAGTGCCACTACCACTCAGGTATAGAATTTTCTCACCCATAAAACAAAGCTAGTGTTGCTCTCCAAAGTTAGTTGTGAGAGGAAAGGGAGGAGTATCCTCTAGACCCTCTGTTAGCTCGGGGGCAGTGCACAGCCTCCACCGCTGAGCTCAAGAGGGCATGGCTACCTCTGAGAAACCTGAGCTGGGCCAGAGTCTGGGTTAGCCTGGCAGCCAGGCCCTGTCTTAAAGGCGGGGTTCTGAACAAATTCTTACTGCCCAGGTGTGTACAGTGTGGTGGCCATGTGCAGGGTGATTGGTACAAAGGATCAGCTGCTGCGCCACTGAAGAAACCAGGATCAGAAAAGGGAAACAGCTTGCCTGAGGCCACCAAGCAGCCGGTTTAAGCTTCAGATCTGTCCCTGCCCGGCTCTGGAGCTCCTCCTCCAGACCCTGCAGTCCTTGCCAGACATTCCTTATTAGTGAGCTACAAAACCCATAAAGTCTTATAACTAAATTTACTTCTTGAAATGTAAAAGTCCCCTGTCTCTCATCTCAAACCTATAGACTCTGAAGCATTGTCTTTACAATTACAGAAGTATATGTGCTTTGAGATCTGGAGAAAGGGACTGCCAGGCTCTCATTTCCTCAACCTGTGGTGAGTGAAGAGTCTGTTCCTGTGGAACACCTGCTTCCCAGCCTCCTGAGCCTGGTGTCAGATCCTGTGCCAAATGCGAAGGCTCTGCTGGCCAGGCCACTGCGGCAAACACTGTTGGAGAAGGGTGTATGGCCTCACTGGCTTCACTGTTAACCCTGACTGTGACAGGTGGCAGCTAGGTCACCAAAGAATTATAGCAGGCTGGGTGGTAGTACACTGAGATACACAAAGATGCCCCAGACACAAACTATTACACTCTTTTCTAGATAGTGATGGCATTTATTAGTTCCAGTTATGATGGGAAAGCAAGCCAAAGTCTGTCTCAAAGCTCTCGCAGTGTGATGCCACCGGGCTGGGCTGTTTAAGCCTGAGTGATGCAAGCTGTGTGTCCATACAGGCCTGTGTTTCCCCACCAGGGTGTGGGCCCGTTTGTTCATTTCCAGCCTTCTCCCTGTCCTGCTCCCTACACGTCGGTTCTCATGACTACAGAGCAAGATGCATATGAAGGTTTAGTTACTTTAACTTTTAAAGCTGGTGTCACTACTAGCAGTCCACCATTAGAATCTCAGAAGTACTTTTGGAATAAGATATTTTACCGTCTGAAAGGACTCGGACACAAGGCTATTTTTGGAAAATTTATCCAGGGTCTTGACCTGGCATCAAAGATAACAAAATAGGATATATTATACAGCACAGTTCATGGCACATGGAACTCCAGCCTTTCTTTCCTTAGTATAATTTAGAAATGCTAAGGACCATCATCTTAAAGTTGTTGAAGAGAGTTTCTTGGCTCTAAAGTCTGACAAGGACCAAGATGTTTCATTTTTTGCTTCCTTAGAACCAAAGATACAAAATGCTACAGAAACCACTCTGCTGGAAAACTAGACCAGTGCCCTGTGGTGGGTGCATGGAGATGCCTCTGCTACACGTGGTACTTATACTTGAAAAGAATCCAGTTAGTTATATAAGAGCTTCTAGATGAGGCTTCTTTCCAGTGGTGGCAGCCTAGAGCTTCCAGCCTCTACAGACCTGATGAGTGGCAGTTTATAGAGGGGGTGTGAGTTCAGGTACCAATGACTCTCAGGCCTCCTCACCATGAGCTGTGGCCAGCCGTTTGTTTTTTAGGAAAGATTAGTTTTTAAAACCTCCCCTCAGAGTCTGGTACAGTTGCTCACATCTATAATTCTAGCACCTGGAAGGCTGGAGCAGGGAGATCAAAAGTTCATACCCAATATAGAGAATTCTAGGCATGTCTGAGCTACATAACAAAACCCCATTCAAGGACAACCAAACATAATACATAAATGCAGCTCCCTTCGCCAATAAAGTAATTTAGTAGAAGCTTGTAAGTATCTTCTGGGCTGGCTGCCCTAATCCTCTCTCAGAAAATGGAGTTTATGGCACTGCATTTTATCTCCAGCTGAAATACTGTGCATGTGTAAATAACTTGACAGGAGGAAGACCTATGGATGTAACATTAGCTTCTGCAGTGAATAAACATGTCAGTTGAGATCCTGTTCTGCTTTGGGAGTGCTGTGATGCAGCTCTGTGTGCTCTTGAAGTGTCCGTATAAAAGCAGCCTGGTAAATAACTGCTACCCCCATTACCTGGCTCCTCTCAGGTATTGTACTTTATAAACTGCCATATTTGGACTATCTTCTCCAGCCCTCATTCACCCTTTCCCTAATTTAGAAACTGAAAATGTGTGCTGGTCTTTGACAGTAGCTAGAGACATAAGTTGTTTTAATGTGGACATGTCCAGGTGGGTGGTGTGGGGACTGAAGGCTGAGGTACACAGTACTGGTTACACCTTAGAGAAAGAAAGAAAGAAAGAAAGAAAGAAAGAAAGAAAGAAAGAAAGAAAGAAAGAAAGAAAGAAAGAAAGAAAGAAAGAAAGAAAGAAAGAAAGAAAGAAAGAAAGAAAGAAAGAAAGAAAGAAAGAAAGAAAAGAAAAGAAAAGAAAAGAAAAGAAAAGAAAAGAAAAGAAAAGAAAAGAAAAGAAAGAAAGAAAGAAAAGAAAAGAAAGAAAGAAAGAGAGAAAGGAAGAAAGGAAGGAAGAAAGAAAAGAAAGGAAGAAAGGAAGGAAGGAAGGAAGAAAGAAAGAAAGAAAGAAAGAAAGAAAGAAAGAAAGAAAGGAAGGAAGAAAGGAAGGAAGGAAGAAAGGAAGAAAGACAGAAAGAAAGGAAGAAAGAAAGAAAGGAAGGAAGGAAGGAAGGAAGGAAGGAAGGAAGACAGAAAGAAAGAAAAAGAAAGAAAGAAAGAAAGGAAGGAAGAAAGACAGAAAGAAAGAAAGAAAGAAAGAAAGAAAGAAAGAAAAGAAAGAAAGGAAAGAAAGAAAGAAAAAGAAAGGAAGGAAGACAGAAAGAAAAAGAGAAAGAAAGAAAGAAAGAAAGAAAAAGAAAGGAAGGAAGAAAGAAAGAAAGGAATGAAGGAAGAAAGACAGAAAGAAAGAAAGAAAGAAAGAAAGAAAGAAAGAAAGAAAGAAAGAAAGAAAGAAAGAAAGAAAGAAAGGAAGAAAGAAAGGAAGGAAGACAGAAAAGAAAGAAAGAAAGAAAGAGAAAGAAAGGAAGAAAAACAGAAAGAAAGAAAGAAAAAGAAAGAAAGAAAAAGAAAGAGAGAGGGGAGGGAGGGAGGGAAGGAAGGAAGGAAAGAGAAAGAAAGAAAAAGAAGGAAGGAAAGAAAAGGAAAGAAAACAAAAGAGAGGGAGGGAGGAAGGAAGAAAAGAAAGGAGAGGAGGAAAGAAAGAAAAGAGAAGAAACAAAGAAGGAAGGAAAGAAGAAAAGAAAGGAGAAAGAAGAGAGAAGAAGGGAAAAGGAAAGAGGAAAAGGAAAGAAAGAAAGGAAGAGAAGAAACAAAGAAAAGAAAGAAAAAAAGAAAGGAAGGAAAGAAAACCATACTTTTATCCAGCACTTTCTACAAATACCATTGATTTGGGGAGTTGTGTACTCTCTACATTGGCTTAACTACACAGAACTTAGATCCTACTTTTGAATTTCAGATAAACAAAAATATACTGTATAGTTTAAACATTTTTTATTAATTAATCTGTGCTCTGTAAACATTTGATTATGGTTCTGTCCCCATGGCTGCCCTGCTTTGTGTTTCTGGTTTTAACAAGCAAAGCAGTGGGAAGCCATGGGACGTGGTGCTGCTTTCTAAAAATAAACTGTGAAGTCATATATTGACTTCCCTGTTATACAGGATACCCCTGCAGGCCCCCAAATACTACTGATCTTGTTATCAAAGGAAGGAGTCTATTCTGTGCCAAAAAGACTAGGAAATATGTAAAGAACTCAGATACCAAGCACAGACAGCATATGGGCTACTTTAGCACAGTTAATTCATTAAAGTTAGAGATGAATGATTAAAAACAAGAAACAGCCCACTTCATGTTCACTGTGTGTGTGGTAAGTCCACGGCTTCTGCAGCCAACAAGCTTTTACTGCTTAAGTAATGGGACCGGTATTAAAATCTGTTGGTCTCAAAGTAAGGAAAATTATTCAGCTAGAATCTTGGATTCTTTACAGAGCATTTTCTAGAAAGAAGAGCAAAAAAGCCGGGCAGTGGTGATACACGCCTGTAATCAGCGCTTGGGAAGCAGAGGCAGGCAGATTTCTGATTTTTGAGGTCAACCTGATCTACAGAGCAAGTTCCAGGGCAGCCAGAGCTACACAGAGAACCCCTGTCTGAAAAAACAAACAAACAAATAATAAAAACAAATATTTAGTGTTCTGAGGTAGAATCTAGGTACTGAAATTAAATTGGCCACTTATGACAAGACCAGCCTCCTATCAAGACTGTAGCCACGGATAGCTAGGGAACTTTTCCTTTCCTGAGTGGAGCCTTGGGGAACAACACTCAGGATTGCGGGGGTGGGGAGGGGAAGACTGTGAGACCCCTGGTAAAAGCCCCAGCTGTTCACTGCATACATTATAATTATCCATCATTTAGAACGAGCCTCTCTGATCCAAAAGGATTAAACCACCCTTCCTTTATATCACCTTGAACTGCATGTGCCTCCACCCCCCAAGCGAGTGGATGGCCTGGACCACCATGCCTTAGACCAAATTTTTGTTAACTAACTGCTATGCAAAATTTATTTTTCAAGCTTCTATTTTGTTCTTGGTAACAACAGAACTTCTGAAGGGCGCTCTGGCTCCCTGCCCCTTGCATGGTGTTTCCTCCAGCCCCTAAAGACCTTGCTTTGGGTCTGGCGTTTGAAGGTTTCCACCCTCCCAGCCCCGAGATTTGAGCTCTCCCTGAAAAGGTTCAAACCCAGCCTTCCCATCAAGTGTGTTCCATACTTTTCTCCCTTCGAGGATGTCACAACATCAGGGCACATGGGTTTGATGCCATTTCCAGCAAGCCTCTGCCTGTTCCAGCCTGGCCTGGGTCAGCTTGGATAGCTGTTTTCCTAAGAGCATATGGCGCAGACAGTCTACCACCTTACAAACTGTGGGCCCAGCGTTTCTCCTTAGTCACGCAGACTGCCAGGAACAGACAGGTTCCCCACAGGGCTGGGAGGCTGGCGTGGGCAGCGGAGGAGGGTGGGAGGGAGCAGTCTCCGGAAGCGCGGGCGCCCCTCTTCTGTCCCGGGGGCCCCATGCGGGGGCGGCGATGACGCGCGGGATGACGCGCGGGCCATGCGGAGGGCGGCAGACTTGGCGGGGGCGGGCGCGCGTCCGCCGAAGCGGCAGGGGGGCGACCCCAAGGCGGGCGCGCGCCCCGCTCAACCCTCCAGCCGGGCCCGCGCACGGGTTAGGGGGCACACAGGGGACCCCCTCGCCTCCACCGCGTCTCCAGACTTGGCCCCTGACGTCTATGTCCTGCGGGTGAGGCTGGAGGAGACTGGGGAGCTGTTCCGCGTGGCCAACTGCCGCAACGACATGACAGTGCGGGAGCTCAAAGAAGAGCTGGACCTGATGGTTGGCATCCCCTTCAACCTGCAGCGGCTGCATTTCCTGGACCAAGGTGGCCCTTGCCCGACCCCTTCCCGCACCCCCCCCCCCCGTGAGCTCCTCCTACGCAAAGGCCCCCAGCCCACACCTGCCCTGGGTCCCCAAGACACTCATAACTACCAGAGAATCCAAGGTGACCAAGTCAACCCCAACCACCTCAGGCCCCATCTAGAAAGGCCCCTTGAAGCACTGGCCACTCAAGGGCTCCGAACTCCAAACACATGGGTGGGTGTCTTATTAACCCCAAATATAAAGGTGAACCTGGTTCACAAGCATCGTGTCTGTCTCAGGCTGTGGTCTGCCAACCTTGAGCAAGTCCAGGCTACTCAGAACCTCAAATCTCAAAACCACAAGACCTTCTGGGCAGCCTTTTGTCTTCATTAGAGAACCCCAAGCCCTCTAGACAACCATGTCTACCTAAGATGACACAATTAAAACAAAACTAGGCCTCAGTAGACCCCACCACCTGCACCAAATCAAGGACAGGCCTTTCCCCCATGAGAACCAAAACAAACCCTATGTGGTGAACACCAAGTTCTCTAGCCAGCCTGTCATGCAAGCATTTCAGAAGCTGGGACAAACCTTGCTGGCCTCAGGTCCCCAAAGGTAGAGGACATCTACCTAAGATTGAACCCCAAATCCCCAAGCTGAAAAACTAGCTCAGAAACCTAACCCTAAAACTCAATCAACTGTGTCCATACACGACTGCACAAACACAGAAGCCATCTAGACCTGGGACCCTCAAGACCCAGGACAAAGTTGGCCAAGACTGAACTCAGTCTCTAGGCTAATTACCACTGCCTCAGGAGCCCACGTCCTCTGTCCTCACTGGCCACTAAGAGCCCTACCCACCTTAGGAAACCCCAAATCCAGACCAAGCCCATATCTTCAGGAAACCATGACCATTTTAGGTGACCCGAAGCTGCCATCAACTGTGTCTACACAGTGATGCTAAAACACAGATCAAACCTTCCCCTTCTGGAACGCCAAAACCCAGAACAGAGCTGAATCCCCCCACACTAACCACTACCACAGACTGCCCCCCCCCAACTCATACCAACTATATATTCTTTCAAGGGTGTTAAAATTCAAAATAAAACCTGCCAGTCCTACAACCCCAAGCCCTGTCCCAAATCTCTCAGGCTAACCACTACTGCAGCTCCCCAAACGCTCACTAACTATGCATTCAGAGATACTAAAATTCAAAGTAAACCTTGCTTATCTTGGAACCCCGAGCCCAGAACAAACCTGAACCCAGGTTTGAACCTCAAGTATCTAGGCTAGCCAGCCATCGCTCTCTGAGGACTCCAAGGACTCCACCAACTTACTCATAAGGATATCAAAAGTAAAACAAATACTTCCCAATTTGGTACCCCTAAATCTAGAATATACCTACCCAAGACTGAACCCCCAAATCTCCAGACTAGCTATCACTGCTTCAGAATTCCAAATTCTACAGCAGCTGCATTTACATGAGGACACTAAAAACTCCAACCCTTACCCACCTTAGGACCCCAAATAAAAACAAACCGGACAAAATCTGAGCCCCAAGGTCCCCCAGACTAACCATATGGCCATCAGGACTGGCCATCCTCCACAGCTGTTCCCACACAAGGACACGGAAGCTAAGACAAACCCTGCCCACCTCAGGGTCCCACGGTCTGTCCACATAATGCTGTTTGACCCTCACATCCTCTAGCTGCCCCTGGCCATAACAGCACCCTAAATCCCAGAGCAGACTCCACCCACATCACAAGCATCAACACAGAGCCTATGTACCCAACTCTGAGACACCCCTCCCCTCAGCTATCACCACTCATCCATCCGAACAGCCAAACCCCAGTCCACATAAGGATGCTAGATCCTCAAATAGACCTCGCCCACAGCTGGACCCCCACATCCAAACCCAACTCTGTCGACCTCTGGAAATCAGCCCTCAAGTTCCCCATGAGCACAGCAAGATCCTAGACCTAGCCGAGTATCCTTATAATGGTTCCAAATGAGTCAAGACCACAGGAAGACCCCCAAAAAGTGGAGTCAAGCTTGCCTCTCTTTGAATTCCCACCCTCAAGAAAACCATGTGTTCATGAGTACCTCAAAGCTGATGCCAGCTGTGTCCCTGTGAGGAAATGAAGGATCAAGCCAACACTGACTCATGAGGACCCCCAAACTCAGTACAGATCAATTAGCCAAACCTATCATATCAGAACCCCAAATTTAGAGCAGACTCCATCACTAGCAAGATCCTAAATCTCAAAGGAGAGCTGTCCGATTCCTCCCAGTTGCTTACCAGCTAGAGCTGCCTAAACAAGTCCATCCAACGACCCCCAAATCCTGCTATAGATTCCTCCAAAGCCAGAACGCCCCCCAGCCAGATAGCAATACTTGCCCCCATGGGAAACCCAAATACAGAGTAAGTCCTGCTGTCATCAGGACCCCGGAACTCAAAGCAAACCTTACCCATGATTATTAGCCCTCCCCAATCTTGGCACTAAACTAGTCTGTCTCTGAACCCCAAGTTGTAAGCTGTGTCCTTCCCCCACACTGTGGGGGGCTCCTAGGGAGCCCTGCAGGATTAGAGCTGGTCCTTTCAGTTCTCTTGAATCTGGACCCCCATGAATCCCATATCTAGACAAATTCCATGGGGAGACACCCAGTGGAAGCCAGAAGCTCTTCAGCCTGTCTACCCTTCCCTCAACCTGAAGACACAGCTGCCCCCTGTCCCCATGCCCTACAATGTTTAGGATATGAGAACAGGATCAAAGCCCCTTGGGCTCCATCATCTCCCTACCCGATGGAAATCAACACAAAACACTTCAAGAAAATGAAGATTGAAAAAAAAAAACACAATAAAAACAATAAAACAAAACCCCTCTCTGGGCTGCCGGGGAATGTATGCAGCCGGTCTCCCGGAGACACTGCAGAGTACTGCAGGGCCCGGGAGCAGTGGAGACAGCTCTCACAGCAGCCTGTCCCACGCTCAGCTTTCTCAGGCACTGGCTGTCCTGGGCTCAGTCTCCTAATCCGGAGAGCAGAGCCCCATTAGCTCTAGAATTCTCTGTGCTGTTCCCCAGTGGACAGGAATGACTCTGCAAACTGTGCAGGCAAGGCCAAAACACTCTTCCTCAGGACTTTTAAAAATAGGTTAAATGTTTTCCACAGCATGTGTATTTTCTCACAGATGTTCAAAGATGCATATCTATATCTATATCTATATATCTATATCTATATGAATATAAGACATATATATGTATATGTATTTCCTTTAAGGCTTATATCTAGCAAACAGCTGTATTTGAGCCTGTCTATAGCTAGCAAGATAGGAAGGTCATGAGGCATAACGGGACTGTGCAGTTGTTCCCCAGCAAGGAATTGGAAAATTATGTGTCTCCCTAACTCCGGACCCCCCTTTGTTCTTTTTATTCTCACCAGTAAGCAATAAATTCAAGCAAGACAGAGAGAGAATAAGAGGTGGATGACTTCACAGTGATGTCACAGTGCTAAGACTCAACAGTCACTTAGCAACGGCTGGAGGCCTGACCCCTGAGCCGCCGCGCCGCACTGACTGTGGCTGGTACATCTGCCCACCTCCAAGGTTGCAGAGGGAAGGGCGAGTGAGCTCATGGCGGCCCTGTCTAAATTCGCCAAGCAAATTCATGAGCGAGAACTGGCCCCGGTGATCATATATCTGTGGATAATTAGTAGCATTTGTCTGAGCCCAAGGTAGCGGCCGCCCATCCGCTAAAGGGAATGTGCCAGGGTTTGCACGGAAACTGTGAGGCAAGACACACTCTCCTAGGTGTTTACCAAATGGTCAGAGAATCAAGTTGTCTCAGAGCCGTGACAGACCGGCTCCCACAGCCAAGCCACAAACACAACCTTAATTAACGGATCCACTGACCAGCATTCTATCCACATCCTCCCGACAGAGTGACCATCAGCGGTGCCCACAAGTCTGGCAGGAGCCAGACCTTGTCACATCCTAGCCAGGCCTAGCCTCTGTTTGCTCCCAGTTGGAGGAAGAGCCACATAGGCTAGAGAGGGCAGGCACGAAGGTTCAAGAATGTACCGCTCTGTTCAGGCATAGAGACCCCAAATAATTATCAAGAACCCAGAAGGCGTGTGGATTCTGATCACCCGGAAAGGGTACTAGGGCAGCCTGGGCAGATGGATGGATATTGCTTATAAGCAATCCAAGCCGTCCGTGGTTCCTGAGATAGTAGGTGGTGAAGACAGGTGTGTTTTGAGAAACTAGATAGTGCTACCTTTTTAAAAATCCTCCCTGCATAGTTCTCCTTAAACTGTCTTTCCCAGGGTGTGGGTTTTGTTGTTGTTGTAATGGGATCTCATGTATCCTGAGACTAGTTCTGAACTCATGACGTTCCTGTCTCCAGCTCCCAAATTCTGGGGTGACAGCTGTGTGCCACCAAGCCTTGCTGAGCCTTGGTTTCTGTATGTGGGTCTAGGTCCACTGTTGTCCCCAAGAATAAGACACCATGCTGGGTCTGGCAAGAGCTCTGACACTCCAGTCCAAATACATGGAGTGTTGATATTTGCCTCTGAGGTTACCACAGGCTCATAGGGGGACAGTCTTGTCCCCACTAGGGACAATATCTGGGGGAATCCTTGACTGCAGGAGCCAGCTATAGGTGCATCTGATGTGTTGTGGGCACAGGCCGCAGAAACTGCAGTGCGTGGGATAGAGAAGGGGACCTGGTTGAAAATGTCAGTTAAGCACCTACATGGGAAAGCCTTGACGTGGGCTGTCTGTCACTTACTGCATCCTTCAGTCACTGTCATCTCTTTAGCCAGCTAATGGCTACATTCCCCGGAGTCGGTGTTCAGTTGAAGGTATATAACTTGCTAAGTACACTGTCGGGCCTGTGATGTATAGCTCAAATTTAAGTAGTTCTATTTGTAGAGTTTGCCTCATAAAACGATTTCACTGACTCATGGATTTTTTTCCCCAACAGGACAAGCTGTAATTACAAAATTTTATAAATCATCGCCATTGTGTGTGTGTGTAGGTTTTTTCTCTCCTTTTTTTCCTTTTTCCTCTTTTTTTCTTTTTGGGCTCAGCTTCCATCTAGGCTGAGCCAAATTAATTTTCTAAAAAGCCTTAGTGGCACTGAACAGACTCCTGTGCGACCATCAAGAGAGAGAGAGAGAGAGAGAGAGAGAGAGAGAGAGAGACTCCCCCCTCCACCCCTGCTTCGTCCCTTTTGCTCAAGATTTTAAAAGTATCTTTGCGTGATTCAGGGCCAGACAAGGTCTAAACTGATGCAGTGATTTCTCTAAGTCCTAATTTCATTAAAAGGAAAAAAATTGTTTCCCATAGGAACTTTGATGGATGACGCCACGCTGAAGTTCTACGACGTCATCCCCGGAGCAGTTATCTCCTTGTGTATCTGGCATTACGATGGTTGGACGGAACTGGTTTTGGCCGCAGTGGAAGGGGACCCCAGTAAGGTGGTTTCGTGCTTTTTTTTCAGTATTAGGGGGCGAGGGGCCCCAGTCTTTAGCATGAGAATTTGAATAAAGGCTTGAGAGTAGGGAAGAAAGATGAGCTCTCTGCATGGAGTGCGTGCAGACAGCCTGGGCTTGCGAGTCCCCTGGGCTCGCTTATTAACAGTTCCTAAACCCACTTAGTCCACCCGCAGCAGTGCCCAGGTGGTACACTTTCTATCCATGCGTTGGCCAAGTCAAAAATCGGATTTAGTCCCTAGTGGAGAACACAGGGCGCTAGCCCAGTGCTCAGAGGATTGCCTGCCACGTGCAAGGAGCCAAAATACCCAGAAGGTTCTGCCTATCTTGGGAGTGGGGGTAGAGGTCTGGCACCGTCGGACAGCACCCTTCACCTGCTGTTTGTCAGGCCTCCCACAGGGCTATCCATTGGTCCTGGGGGAGAATGAGGAGGAGCGAGAGGACAGGGGTGTTTGCCCACCTGCGAGGGCGAGTGGTCGCACCAGGGCAAGCCTGTGTTCCTCCTTTGGTAGACGTTGAGGGTAGAGCTCTGAGATTCCCCAGGGGGAGGAGGCAGTTTTTCCGGTAGGACAGGGTTCAAGGGAAGGTTGGGGTACAGGGAGACAGGGAGAGGTGATGGGATGCACCCAGGGAAGGGTGGGTGACCTCTATATCCCAGACACCAGGCCTGAAGAACGAGAGCAAAGTCTCTCCCGCCCCGAGCTGGAGCTGTAGCACATCTGCTACCTCTCTGCGTCCCCGGTGTCCCTTCTCCCTCCTGGAAGTTTAGTCAGTGCTCTGAGATGACCACAACCCTCCACTCCATGGTCAGTTGGCCCCACTGCCCCCTCCCCACTGACTGGGACATCCGGAGCACAGAGTCCTCTCTGTGGTACCCATGGCCCCCCACCATCTCGGAAGGCTTGTGTCTCCGCAAGGTGGTTCTGTGATGGGCATCTCTCTGCCAAGAGACTTCAGAAAGTTCCAGAAGGCAACAGAGGCAACTGACACAAAAATGGACCAGAAAGATGACTCCACCACTCCCCCATTTCCTCCTAGGGGGCCATATTGTGTTAGCATGCAGTTTTTTACCCAAGGGCCACAAACATCTTCCTCTGGACACATTGGCAGTGTTATTTTCTCCTTCACAACATTGACAGAAAGGCCTTCCTGTGTCCCCTGCCTGACCGGAGTTGGGGTGCAGGGTAGCTGCTCTTCCTGGGGGTGTGCATTATCACCCCAGCACCCCTACACTACCAGTGTGCACCTCATTTAGGATTAAGTCAACCTCCACCCATGGGTGGCGGGGTGCAGGTCATGTTCTAGAGACAACCTTGATCTATTCCTTTTACCTAGATGTCATGTCTTGGCATCAGCGAGGATAGCTTCTACCGAACAGCCAACTCCCAGCATTTTAAGGGGGAACAGTGGAGACAGTGGACGGCCCAAAGGGCGTTTGTGGCCTTGTACATCTCTGCCCACAGAGGCCACGTGGATGCTGTGCAGTATCTTCTAGAACTCGGTAATTCTGCAGAAAGCCTGACCTGGTCTGGTTGGGAGGACAGAATGACTGTCTTACTTGTTACTGCAGCAATGGCTGGCTCCCCTGATTCCCGTCTGCTCACCCACCAAACGTGTCTCCGGCTGGGCTCCTGGGTCCTAAGCACCGTGTGGCACGCCCAGCAGGGACTTGTACTTCTCTAGGCCAGGTCTGTAGAGCATTCTGTTGTGGTGGAACCAAAATTGTAGGACAGTGAGTCATGGGGGCTTGGGGGCCAGTGGGGTCGGAGTGTCCTGGGGACCTCCTAGCCTGGCCTTGCCAAGCAGCTCAGAGTCTGACTGAAGTAGATTCTGCAGTGGTCCAACACGACCTCACCCTGGCTATCCCACGGAATGGTCAGCAGGCTGACTGGAGGTCCTTTTAAACAGATGCTCACCCGCAGTCTCTCTCTCTCCATCATGTCTCCACTTAAGGGTGACCATCCATCTGTCTGTCTCTCTGTCCAAAGCCTTGGTCAGCACCGTGTCTGGGCAGATGTCTAGAAGGAATCTTTTGTCCTCCCAGGTTGGGGAAACAACTCCCCCTGACTGAGCCTAGCTTCGGAGAGCCCACCCCACGGCTTTCTTGGGAAAAGGGGGAGGGCCTAGCAAGTGTCTTCGGCTTTCCAAGCCGCCACCCCCATGCAAGGCCTCTCTTCATCTGCTGTCTTGCTCAGCCCCAGTGATTGCCCCGCTTCTACCAGACATGGTGGGAGACAACTCAACTGTCCCCGGTAGGGTACTGGCATGTCATATCTCTGCTGCGGAGCTCAAGATGGCTGGGTGACAGCACCGTGTTTCCTGCCATCCCACACTGCCTTTCTGTGCTTCTCTTATGCAGTGAAAGATGGGCTTTCACAGCCCAGCAACCCTATAAGCTCATAAAACGTCATCTCCGCTCTGATGGAACCCTGATGTATTTGAAGGCACTCGTTAAAAAATGACGGCGGCTTTGCAAAGTCTTCCGTCCTCTGCAGCCATTGTTGGGGGGGTTGGCGGGGGAGGCACAGGGTCATGCCTGAGTTCTGGAAGCCTACTTAAGCTCTGCCTCACTGACCAGCCATAGTTCAGATGGACTCTGCGGCGGCCGCCGCCATGCCAGAAGAATTGAATCGAATAGCCTTGGATTGTGTGTGTGTGTGTGTGTGTGTGTGTGTGTGTGGTGATTTTGTTACACAGAATTCGATTCAGTTCCACGAGTCCATGCTGGACCCCTGTCAGGCTGTCATTTCCTGCCACCTCCCCAGCACCTGGAGTTCCGTTCCAAGGATAAATGCAGCAGTGCCCAGACCTGAGTGCTTCCATCTTCATGGACCGTAGGAGGGAAAGTCAGCCAATGATTACGAACGATTAATCCCATAGCCTGTCACATACGGGGTGCATTCAACGCGGTGCCTACTGAGCTTGCATGGGGAGAGGTAGGGGCTGTAGGAAGAATGAAGTTACTGAAATTCTAAAAGGGGAGAAATGCAAAAGCATGGTGTATGACAGGAAGAGCATGTGCAAAGGGCCTGGGGCACGCGGTGTAGAATGATGTAAGGTCAGGAGATACTTGGAGCTGGTGCTTTGGAAGCAAAGGTTAGTAGAAAGCTCAGGGGAGGGATGGAAGGAGTATTGCAATGATCAGACCTGGTGAGGTGGGCAGACAAATCCATCAAAGAGTGCTCCGCAGGCAGCAAGATGCAGGGATATGCTTGGAACAGGAGACTGGAGTGAGCTTTCTACTGGGTGCCCCCTGGGACCAGGCTAGGTGGGAGGGGTGATGAGCTAAGGGAGGCCATCTTGTCACTGGGAGCAGCATCAACCCTCCGTTGTATTCCTGCCATAGCCCTGGTCCCTTTCTTATTATACCTTAGTGTCACACGGTGGGACTCCTGGCTAGGAGAACAGACCACTCCAGCCGGTCTTTTTAACCTCACAGGAGCAAACTGCCTGGCCAAATCACCCCTGGGCAGGACGCCCCTGCACGTGGTCGCAGCCATGGGCAGGACAGACTGCATCCAGCCCTTACTGGAACGTGGTGCCTCCATCCACGACAGAGACTTGAAGAGCGATACACCCGTCACCATCGCGCGGCGCCTGAAGCGAGGAAGCTTTGAGCGCAAGATGTTCCTTCTCTACTGGATGATCAAGTCTGGGACCAGGGACCCTGACTTGGTAGGGAGGAATGCTTCAGAGAAATCCAGCCCCGGGGTCGCGACACAGAAGAGCTCAAAACTGATCTTCTAAATACATTTGCCCGTCACGCAACTCTGGAGTGACCTTACAGCCCCCACTGTGGCCCCCACGGCACTCATTAGGGAACAAAATAAGGGACCGATCTAAATCAGACACCAAATTGGTTGTCCTCTTAGTAGTGTCTCCGGGAGGGTGTAATGGAGCTGGTGAGCTGTCTCTTTTGTGATCCATTCTGTCCCCCACCGTGCAGACAATGCCAGCCTTTAATTTTAAGCTCTTTGTACATTGGTGCCCAACCACACCAGTTGGGGTGATCGTAGCCAATTATCCCTCCCTTCTGAGGCCCTCTAATGCACCAGCATAATGGGAGTAATAACAGGAACCATAATAGCGCTCCTGTTACCTCGCAGAGCAAGCACGGCCTACGTCAGGAGGTCATGAGCAGCGTAGGTTGTGGATTTGTTTATCAAACCCATACAGCTAACCATTTCCGTGGCCAGGGATGGGACCCCCTGTGTAGGCCGAGCTAGCTCTTAGGGGTCTGCCGCTTGAGTATGGGGGAGAGAGAGAAGCCAGGAGGGGGGTCTTGTGGGCCTCCAAACATAGTCTCTCAAGGGGTTAATTTCTAATCCTGTGGGAAGGAGGCATGTGGCCTTCAGTGGGAAGAAACAGCACAGGGGACAGACAGAGAGGCTGGCAACATCTTCCTAAGGTCCCAACCCAGTGTCTCCACAGCCTTCATGTTCCCTTCTCACTGTCCCCAGACTTCTCTGCCTGGGAGTCAGTCATTGGCCCCAAGCACTATGCCTGGCAGGAGGACCCATACATTCGGGGACAAGCCCTCCATTTCTCCCAATTCAATTAGACACTTGGCTAGACATCCAGTATCATCAAGCCTTCTGTGGCGACATTTTCTTCAGTCTGGAGCAAGATCACTTGGACACACTCCTGGGCTTTGGGCTCTGAGCACACTTCACTAGAGACAAGCTCAATACCTTGTGTTGGGCCTTAGTCTACACTGGTAGACCCTGTCATGGGGGTCGGTGAACCAAGATCAGGTAGCAAGCAGGGAAACGGAGGTTAAGGCCCAATGCCTGGAAAAGAGCACAGGGACCCAGCACCAACATAAAGGCAGGCCGGAGCTTTCTAGATTGTTCTAGAGTGTTACAGAGCAGAAACCCGTCTTTCACGATAGTTTCACTCTTGGTTTTCAAAGATTGCCTTGAAATTCTGATGAAGTAGGAAGGTATGCAGGCACACCTGGGGGTTGGAGGGCAGCGTGGGATGGGGGTGGAGGTGGGGAAAACAACCGCTCGACTGCTTGTTTGACTGGGAAAGTGCCCGAAGGAACCTGAGTCCCATTAGGATGACTCCTAGTTCTAGGACTGCGGTGCAGGGATGGCCACAGGCCTTGTGGTGGTACAACATCTGCCTTGTCACTCCTGTTGAGCCATGTGCCTCCCTGAATCCCTGAACCTGACACAAGTCCTGGAACCCATGTACGTGTCAAAGGTCTCCTGGCCGTTTGTCACGTTGCCTAGGGTGGGGCCGGGTGAGCGGCACTGCACCCTGGCTGCCCTTCCTTCCAATTTCCCAACAACAAGACCTTGCTTTAAAATTAATGGCCTGCGTTTCCTGGTGTCATAGCAAGTAAGACCTTTGTTGACAATGGTCTTACAGCAGCCTACGTGGCTGTGCCCAGGCTCAGCTTCTGTTTGACAAATAAGAGTCAGGAAAGCACAGCTCAGCCCCCGGGGATGTCAAACTGAGATCTTATTTTTTTGGCAGGCATGCTCCAAAGTCAATACGCAGATATTACAACAACCCCAATCCATTGGGCCGGGTCACTTAGCTAATGAGGTGTGTGGAGGTGGGGTGACTTACGGGTACCCTTTTAGCTTAACAAGTGGAGTCCCTCCAAGTCCTATGTTTGCCAGGAGCTAGCTAAGCAGTCTTTGTTATTGGAAGGGCCAACGGCCTGGCATGAGGACCAACACATTTAGGGACAAGCACTCCATTTCCCCCAATTCAATTAGACACTTGGCTAGATATCTAGCAGCGTCAAGCCTTCCGTGGTGACATTTTCTCCAGGCCAGGACAGGATCACTTGGACACGCTCCTGGGCTCTGAGGATACTCCATTAGAGGCAAGCTTAATTCCTTTCGTTGGGCCTCAGGGTACAGCGTGGGAGCAGAGGGCTTTTCTAGGATGAAGAAGGCCCTGGATCCAGTTCCCAGCACTGTGAGCATACAGTGTGCACCCCCTCCTGCAACGCGCACCACACTGCCGCTGGCCTCTGTGTCGGGAGCCAGTGCAGGGGAGAATTTAAGACAGGCAACACCCAAGCTGTAGGTTAGAGATCTCAGCCTGTGCAGCTCACTTAGGACTGAGATGGTGGGGGCCACGCTCCTGGCTCTTCAGCCTCTGGTGCGCACCCCTCCTCCCCCCCGCCCCCCCCCACGCGCCCTGTCTCTCGTGTCCCCAGCATCAAGTAGGGCTGTCCCCGCCCTCCTGAGTCTTTTACTCACCCTGTATCACACGCTTGGCTGTCCCCCCTCTATGGCTGTTCTCAACCAAGTGAGCAGGTTGCTACCGTGCAGCCTCTTGGAATCCTGCAGTGTAGACCCAGAGAGCCTTGCCCTGGAAGCCCTCGAAGCCTGGCCAACCTCCACTTGAGACCCAAGCAGAGCCAACAACCATGTTCTGATAACATTGCCTTCCCTTCTGCATGCCACGCGCTAGAATTGTGTCCCCTCCTCTCTCTCTCTCTCTCTCTCTCTCTCTCTCTCTGTGTGTGTGTGTGTGTGTGTGTACAGGTCTTTTGGGCCCTACACCTGTAGGTATGGAGAAATACAGCATTTCTCCATACAGCTCCATACACAGAGCTCACGCCCTATATGTGTTCCTTACATACCATCCACCATTTGCTTTTTGAGGTAAAGTCTCTAACTGACCTGGAACTCACCAAGTAGGGCCAGGCCCCCCAGCAAGCCCCAGCAAGCCCCTTGACTCTACCTCCTTAGCAATGCGATTGCAAGTGCTTTGTCTACCACCACGATGGATTTTTTTAAAATCTATATGGGTGTTTTGCCTTCACTTATGTCTGTGCGGCACTCATGTGTCTGATGCCTACAGAGGGGAGACAAGTGTGCTGGATCCCCTGGAACTGGTGTTACAGATGGTTGTGAGCCACCTTACGGATGCCGGGAACTGAACTTGGGTCCTCTGCAAAAGCAACCAGTGCTCTTAGCCGCTGAGCGGTGTCTCCAGGCGCCATGCTGGATCTCTCCATGTGGGTTCTAGGGCTCAGACTCAGATCCCCAGGCTCGCACAGCGTGCGTTACGGATGGAGCCATCTCCCCGACCCTCCTCCCCACCAGCTGTGCAACCTCAGGACCAATGGCCATCTTCTAAGACCCTCGGCTTCTCCTACCCACCTCATCCGCAGGTTTTGTCCTTCTGCACAACCAATCCTGCTGGCAGAAGGAACGGTCTGTGGGAATTGCCTGCCACATGGATCCCTTGGTGAGCAGGAGGGCTGTTCTGTGGTCTGCTACAGATAGATGCTTTAGAGACTTCCTCTGCCCCTAGATGTGTGGCATTAGACCAACCAGGGGCTGCTCTTGGGGTCTCAGTTGCCTCCCATAGTGTGTTTGGGGCTGATAAAACCTGCCCCTGTTGCCACCAGAGAGACGAAATGCCTGGCACGAAGCAGACACTTGAGAAATGGCCGGCATTATTCGTATTATTATACCACCAACACTTAATTTACTTAAAATGTTTACTCTCTGAGAATCGATCCCCTCCCGGATTCCAGAGAGGCTCATAAATTTTCAGCAAACCTTATACAATAAGAGTCTCCATCCAGAACTAATAATTCCCAAAGTGGGAGATTAATAATTTCCCATAAACTTGCTGGCCTGGACATTAAGTGGTGCAAGGCTTTCTCAGCAACTCGTAGAGCGCCCCCAGGCCAGAGCCACTGCAGAGGAACAGCAGGCTCTAGGCAGAGGAAAATTCCAGTCTCCCTGCCTCTGCACTGCGCATTGAATACAGAGGCAGCCAGCAGAGGGCACAGAAATCCATTACCATTTAGCAAAACACTGGGGTTTGTGTTCTGCAGAAATGCCAGGAAGCTGCTGTCTGCGTTTCTCGACAATTCGAGAGTGGGGCTCACTTTGGGGGGCTCAAGGGTGGCGTTTCTGCCTGAACCCTGGAAGTGTCTGCAGAGTGGACATGGGGGTATGTGCATTGGCCAGGGGGACACGTGTATAGCCCCCATGACATCTAGAAAGGGGTCTGTCCTCCATCTCTCTAGGAGTACAGATCTGGCCACAGAACAAGAAGGCCCAGTGTCCCCTCTGCCCCAGGAAAGTATGCCCTGTATTCCCACAGTATCATCCTTGACTTGTTTGGTTGCTATACATTCTAAATTTAAAACAGAAAAAAATTAAAAATTCCAGTAACATCTGGGGCTTCAGTGTGTGTGTGCAAAATATCACAGGAATGTTTAGAGAATTCCATATCCTTGCAAGGTTATAATTCACCATTTCCTGTCAAGACACTCAAATTAGATCCAGCCCCATAGATTATTAGTGTTCTCAGGGTATAAGACATGCGTATATATGTTGAAACCACTGGCCAGGATGGCAAGGCCTTGGAAGGATCCCCAGTGCCCAGCAGGGGGGATGTTGGGGGCACATTTTGCAGCTGTTGAAAAAGAGCCGGGCGATAGTGGCACACGCCTTTAACCCCAGCACTGGGGAGGCAGAGGCAGGTGGATTTCTGAGTTTGAGGCCAGGCTGGTCTACAGAGTGAGTTCCAGGACAGCCAGGGCTACACAGAGAAACCTTGTCTCAAAAAAAGAAGAAAGAAAGAAAGAAAGAAAGAGAAAGAAAGAAAGAAATAAAGAAAGAAAGAAAGAAAGAAAGAAAGAAAGAAAGAAAGAAAGAAAGAAAGAAAGAAAGAAAGAAAGAAAGAAAAAAAAAAAAAGAAAAAGCTCATACAGGGTTGGAAGGAAGAGATAAAGGGAGTTTGCAGCCAGAATTCATTTTCCAGCTCAAACCACCTGTAACTTCAGTTCCAGATGCCCTCTGCTGGACACTGTGGTCACTGCATGCATATTCCATGGGCTTACATAAGCAGTACATCAACACCCACACACACCCACCCACCCACCCACACACACACACACACACACACACACCAAAACAAAAAAACCGCAGGCATCCATGCATGTACGCACGCACACATTCAGGGACACACACACTCGCACTTGATTTTATTAAAAAATCATTAGCAGGGCTTGGGATGTAGCTTAGCTGATTGCGTAGCACATGTGAAGCCCTAGGTTCAATCCCCAGCCTTCTAAAAACTGCGTGTGCATGTCAGTTGGGATTTGAAGCTCAAGGACATCTTAGCTACATGGTGAGCTCTAGGCCATCTTAGGCTTGATGAGACCCTGGTGGGGTTTTTTTGTTGTTGTTGTTTTCTTGTTTGTTTGTTTGTTTGTTTGTTTTAAAGACTCGATCTTATCTTGTATACTGTAAGTACAGACCAAGGGATTGCCCAGGACGTGGCCCTAAGCGTTGGAAATACGTATTTGATACCCAAGTCACAACTGTCGAAAGATACCCAGTGTATGTCTGTACATGTTGATTTAGGCATAAAGCATGATGCTAAGGAGGCTGAGGGCTGAGGACCTGGGTCCATCCATATTGCATTGGGGATAAAATTTGATTCCCAGAAACCAAGTAAGAAGCCAGATTGGTGGAGACTGGATCCCTCAGGGTCTGTCGGCCAGCCATTCCAGACTACTTGAGAGTCCCAGTCCAGTGAGCACTCCTTCTTCAAATAGCAAGAAGGATTCAGCCTGAGGAGAAGCCCTGCTGTGGACATGCACCCTCCACAGATGTACACGTGTGCACACAGAAGCACACATATGCACACACACATACACGTGCATGTGTACAAACATGAGCACACACTTACACATGCACACTTCTACTTGCACACACATGCATATATACTTACACGTGCACACACATGCATATACACTTACACATGCACAGGAACGCACACAAGCACAAATGCATACACACAATCCATATGGACACATACCCGGACGCACACATGCACACGCACATGAGCACACACAAACTCCTATGTACATATACACATGAAACAGTCACACCACACAATACACTCACACAATGCATGTACACACACACACATGCTTGCACACATATGTACCACACACACACACAAAGAGGAAGAAAGGAAAAAGACCCCTCCCACCATAGCCCTTCAAAGCTGGGGAATTTTGACAATGAGCCCTTCCAAGGCATTTTGGACGCCACGTCCTGTGAATGCGCTCAAAGCATTGAGTTAGGGGGCATAGGCCACGTAAGCATTAATGCTCTGCAGGTCAGTCAGGTTACCCTGGGCATGCCTGTGGGGCTGAGCGCCATTATACAGTGTGGACTGAAGGATGAACAAACACGCGCTCAGACTCCCCAGACTTCTCCCCTCAGATGCTTAAGACAGGTGCAGTGAAGGGGACCAGCCCCCAAGCTAAAGCCCCATTGATTCCCGGATTCTGAAAGGAGCCTCTCCCAGACCTAGCTCAGAGCTAGCTTCTGCTAGGTGGTGCTATTGAGTCCTGCGACTGCAGGCTGCAGATGGACCTACCACCAGGTGTCGCCTGGAGACCACAAATGGATTCCCAGGCAGCCAAAACCCCCTTCCTCCCTGCATTAGACCCTCGTGCCTCGGGTTTTCCTGGCCCCATTCTTACCTACTGTTTTCATCTCTGCGTAGCTGAAAAATAGTTCTTAAAATGTGTAATTTGTACTTTTCTAAGATAGTGTTTCATGTAGCCCAGGCTACTTGACTCTTTCTGGACTGGGGTCTTCCAATTTAATGGCCTTGCAGGGGCTTAGGAATCATGGTTTCGGGGTTAAGGGTCAGAGATAGCTAGCTTTAAAAGAAAAAAAATTAAAGGGTCTCATTACTATGTTGCTCTGGCTGCCCCGGAATTCAATATGTAGCCAAGACTGACTTCAAACTCACAGAGCTACACCTGCTTCTTCCTCCTGAGTGCTGGGATCAAAAGTGTTGCACGGCCATGCGTGGCTTGCAAATCCACATTTTGACCTCCAAACAGGGGGATGCCTAAGACCTTTCAACTGTAACGATCATTTTAACGCAGCAAGAGAGGAAAGGTACCTCAGCAGAATGTAAACCATGTGTGAGCAGGGAAGGGCTGCAGTCTAAGACACGCATGCATCAGAACCGTGTCTGATGTAGGAAGAGCGTCCGGATTGGCACAGTTCCAGCTGGGGTTCTGAAATAGGAACAAAGAGCGCGTTCCCGCCCGCAGATGGAGTCCTTCCTCAAAAGGAAAGGAATTCTACCTGGAGACAAAGCGTCTGAGCTGGGGGGGGGGGGGCACGGGGGTACCTAACTCACTGCTTGCTCTCCAACAGACGAGAGGTACTCAGCACCTGGGGGCCCACCTGGCGCTCCATCACCACCTTCCTTCCCTCAGAGCTGTCTCTTCCATGGACAAAGCCAACCACATGGCTTCTTTAAATTGTCTCGGCCCTCGCCAGACCCCCGCTTTACCGCTCACGTAGCCCTCTCCGTGTTGGCTTTCCCGACTCGTCCTTTGTGTGTTCTCATGTTTGAGTGTGTATGTGCAGGTGTGCGTGGAGCCCAAGTTGGACGTGAGCTACCCTTTTCTCACCTTTGGGCTGGTGAGAGGGCTCAGCAGATAAAGGAGCTCGCTGCCAAGCCTGATGACCTGAGTTTGATCCCTGGGACGCACCTGATGTATAGAGAAAATTGACTTCCTCAAGTTGTCCTCTGACCAACTCCATATGTGCACCCCACCGCCACCACCCGTAAGGTAACACAAAATTTTTAAGAGAATCTCTTGGCAAAGGAAGCCTAAGTGTACTGATTCAGTGACACTGACTGACCAGCAAGGCCTCCTCCTGTCTCCATCTCTCCAGTGCAGGGTTTACAGGCATGTGCTACCACATACAGCTTACATGGGCACTGTGGGTTCGAACTCAGAGTACAGCAGAGATAGGAAGCCACCATTGCTCAATCCCATCCCCAGTAGGCTGGGGAGGATGTATGTGAACCAGCGAGAGGCAGGGCAAGGCAAGGCACCGAAGTGTGGTATCCAGGAGGGGTCAGGTCAAAGGACAGAGGGCAGCAAGTACTGGCAGGCAGGTGGGGAAGTCTGGCCAAGCTCTGCTGGAATGGCCATGAGACTCTTGGAAAAGAGGATGGGGCATCTTTCAATGTCAGACACAGAGACCCTGTGAGACCCCTCAAGCCCACTCCATGGAACATACCAGAGAGAACTTGAGCTGTAATTCCACACAGAAAAGCACGTACAGCCATGTTTGTAGCACCTTGGCTTACATAATCAGAAAAATCTACCCACTCAATTTGAGGTGTTCATACAGGGGAATAGTACTTACCTACAAAAAAGCAAAAAAATGTTAATTAAACCCAAGTGAATGAGCCAAACCCTGTTACCAGCTACAAGTAAACCCCACAGCAACTGGAACTTAACACTGGTGGCCCGTGGGGAGGGCCTGCCAGGGAATGCAGGGTGGGAAGTGAGTCTGAGCAGCCTGTGGGGAGGGTGCAGGTGTAGGGGCATCTGATGGAAGTGATTAGCTGTTGTACAACAGACTAGAAACTTGTAGATCGTGCACTTTAAATGAGCAACTGCTTAAATGAGCACACGGATTCTGTCGATGGACCCGGCGTTCTGTTTAGCTTACATGTATTCCTGTGTGCTCGTTCTCAGGTGTGTACATGCATGTAGAAGGCAGTGGCTGACATCCAACACCCAAGCTGGCTTGACTTATGTGGACACAGGGCAGATGGACAAGGACAGTGGAGGAAATCCAGTGTCTGACTCTAGCTGGTTTGTGCCCAGGGCTGGAGTCTTAGGTCGTCTGTCTCCGGGAGGTAGGGCCTCGGCATGCAGGGCTGTCACATGGCCAGTGGATACGGATGCCCACCTTGGGATCCCGAGACCACTCCAGTAACCGAGTTTCCCTTCAGGGCAAGGTGTAGCCTGGTCTCCTCTTCCCAGGTTGGCTCCAGGACACACTGGCTGCTGCTTCTGCCTTTCCCACCAGTCTACACCCCACCACCCTGCTGTGTTCATCAGACTTGTCCCAAAGGCATTAAGTGCTGAAGATGCTCCCAGACTTCTTTTCCAGATGTTTCCAAGCCCACGAGGGGAGGAAGTGAGGAACACAGAGACGCCAGATAATTTAATATCTTCCTAACCCCTTCCGTCATAGTCAGGGTGATTTATCCTGAGAAAGGTTCTGGATGGTGTACGGGGCGGGGGCGCCAATGCCCCCCCCCCAGGAAGTGTAGAATTAGAGCTGGAGAGGACGACTGTGAACAGCTGCCAGAGTCAGGTCCAGAGGGAAGTCTTTGACCTCCTGGGTCGCTTCGGACCCTGTGACCATCCCTTTGAGGGGAAAAATATCTTGCCTGGCATCGTTTGCTGTATACATTATACATCGACGTATATATTTAGCAAAGAATTTCAAGTTCTTTGGGAACAAGAATCCCAGCATCCTGTTTCCACATGTCCAGAACAGAGATAAGGATCAAATTTAGCCAGTGGCGCTGATGTTATAGGACATGCATGCAGGGCCGCAGCTCGTGAATGTCCCCTTTTCCCAGAGCCGGTGGCCGGATGGACGTGCGAGCTTCAGGGTTTGCAGAACTCCCCTTCCTCTTGGACTCTCAGAGGTCAAGGCTATCCCGTGGCAGATGGGAATGCAGTTAGGGACCCTGGGATGTTTGGAGAGAGGCTCTGTGGCCTAGTTCTGCAGAGAAGCGGAGCCATGGATTTTGGGGGGACCTACAGGGCAACATTGAATCTCCAAGCCACCTAGCTGGCTGTTTGTCCATCAAAGCTGAGTGCACTGAGGCCTGGTAGTCAGTCAACCAGGAAGATGAATTAGTTAGGACTTAAAGCCAGGCTGGGGTACACAGGTTCTAGAAAACACTTAAATGGAGGGGTTTGTTGGAATGAAAGCTTTAGAAGGCATGTGGAGGCTGGAGTCTTTGTCCCAGCCACCATCACCCTATGGGGCTGGTGTCTGGAGAGTGCCTGGCTTGTGAAGCCCGAATCTAGCTGCACTGGGAGCCACTGACCATTCAGGCCTGGATCACATGAGTCTTAGTCAGGGTTTCACTGCTGTGAGAAGACAACATGGCTAAGGACATTTAATTAGGTCTGGCTTTACAAGTTTAGAGGTTCAGTCCATTATCAAGGTGGGAGCAAGGCAGTATCCAGGGATTTGTGGAGCTAGAGGAGCTGAGAGTTCTACACTTTGTTCCAAAGGCAGACAGGAGAAGACTGGCACCCACATGGCTAGAAGGAGGGTCTCAAAACCCATACCCACAGTGACACACTTCCTGCAACAGGCCACACCTCCTAATAGTGCCACCCCCTGGACCAAGCATATTCAAACCACCACATTCTACTCCGTGACGCTGATAGGCTTGTTCAAACGCATGAGTCTGTGGGGGCCATACCTAACCATAGCATAATGAAAAATACATTTAGTCCAACTTCCAAAGTCCTCATAGTCTATCACAGTCTCAAGGACGTTTAAAAGTCCAAAGTTCAAAGTCTCTTATGAGATACATCCAATCTCTAAACTGTAATCCCCTATAAATCAAGTTGTTGTTGTTTTTTTTTTAAAGCAGACCACATACCTCAAACATCACAGGCTATACATTACCATTCCAAAAAGATGTAGTGAGGAAATCCTGGACAAAAGCAAGACTGAAAGCCAGCTGGGCAGTCTCCAAACTCTGCATCTCCACGTCTGATGTCAAAGCTGTCTTCAGATGTTCACTCCTTTCTCATCTTTGTTGACTGCATCAAAGTTCTTTCTCCTGGACTGGCTGCACTCCTGGTTAGCAGCTTTCCTCAGCAGGTAGCCCACGGCTCTGACATCTCGAACATCTTGGGGTTTGCAAGGCAACTTCAATGTTATAGCTTCTTGCTCCAATGTCTGGGATCCACTCATGATCTTCTGGGCTCCTCCAAAGGGCTTGGGTCACTTCTCCATCTCTGCCTTCTGTAACACTCTAAGCTCAGGTTGATCCTCACCACTGCTGCGGCTGTTCTTGATGATCATCCCATAGTACTGGCATCGCTAATACACTGGATTAATACTTCTGCTGCTACTAGGTTTCACCAATAACCTCTCATCAGCTCTCTTCAAGGTACCAATCCTTAACTCCTCTGCATGACCCCTTCAGTCCTGGGCCATCAACTGGAATTGAAGCTGCACCTTCACCAGTGGCCTTCCATGGCTTCTCACAGTGCCAAGCCTCAACTGCTCTCCACGACCTCTTCATGCCTTCAAAACCAGTACCACTGGGTGGCTCTTACACATTACCAAGTACAGCTGCAGCACAAGGTACAACCTTGGCTATCTCTGGAACACAGCTTCTTTGTGCTTTAAGAAAACACTTCCCAGGTTTCTGCTCAGTGATTCTGGTCTCTTCTTAACCACTGCTAATTGCTCAGCTCCATCTAACAAGCATCAATTGTTCTAGTAGTCCCTTCTGTTCTTGACTCTAAAGCCAGAGCCAAGTGGGCTGTAGCTGCTGAGTTCTGCTGCTTGCTGGGGCTGGAGCATGGCCCCCTTGCTCTATTACATCATCACCAGCTTTCTGTTTTCCAGCTCCTTCACTGCCTAAGCTTGGCTGTCATGGAATTTGCTCTGTAGACTGACTTTGAACTCGAAGATCTGCAGGCCTGTCTCATGGGATTAAAGGTGTATAACACCACGCCTAGACTTAAACTTTTCTTTACCTAGAACTTGCTCAGTCCCAGGCTGGTCTTGAACTCAGAGATCTGCTTCCCTCTGTCTCCTGGGATTAAAGGCGTGTACTACCATGCCTGGACCTAGTCTTTTCATGATGATTATGCTTCAAGATCTAGATCAAAAGCTTGTGTCATCTTATGTCAAGGTAACACACAATCACACCTCCTTATGTCCAAACAAAAGCAATAACCAGGTCATAATAATATAACTATCCATCGTTCAACTGCAAACACAACAACAAACTTAGCTGGGTGGGATCTTGCCCTGAGATCACCCACTCCTTTAATCCATTTATGGACTTGACCACAGGATTCAACTCCACTTCACTTCCTGCTGCCCCTTTAGTATTACTTGGCCATACATTTTGTACTTTTTCTTTTTAACCTTGCTATGATTGATCAATACGCTCTTCATAAGACTGAATGGGTGTGACCGAAGAACACCGTCTATGCTAGGCTTTTTTGAGACTTTCTTTGTTAATGCAATTAATTTTACTCCCTTCACCTTAGCCTCAGGCAGATTCTCCAGAAAAGAGCAAGAGCCAGTCATGTCCTTCACCAAAATACCACAAGAACAGTCTCTAGGCCACATACTAACATTCTTCTCCTTTAAAAGAAAAAACAAACCTTGAGCCAGGTCCGCACCGTTCAAATCACCCTCAGCACCAATGTCTTCCATATTCTTGCTAGTATGGCATGTTAAGCATCGCTTAGAACATTTTACCACTTTCCAAATCCAAAGTCCCCAAATCCACATTCTTCCAAACAAAAACATGGTCCAGTCTATCACAGCACCGCCCCAGTCCCTGGTACCAACTTCTATAGTAGTTAGGGTTTTCATATGAAGAGACACCATGACCAAGGCAACTCTTATAAAGGACAACATTTAACTGGGGCTGGCTTACAGGTTCAGAGGTTCAGTCCATTATCATCAAGGCGGGAGCATGGCAGCATCCAGGTAGAGGTGGGGCTGGAGGAGCAAACATCTTGATCGACAGGCAGACAGGTAAAGACTGGCACCCATGTGGCTAGGAGGAGGGTCTCAAAGCCCACGCCCACAGTGACACACTTCTTCCAACAAGACCACACCTTCTGATAGTGCTACTGCCTGGGCCAAGCGTATTCAAACCACCACAACATAGCACAGTGACCAGCCAGAGCCCAGCCCTGGAACCCCAGGCTGCTGTACCGCCTACCAGCCCCATCTCAGAGTGGTGCCCCTTCTTAACTTCCTCCCCTTCTCTGTCTCAGTTGTCTCCAAGGGCTGGGGTGAGCCTCCCCACTTCTTCTGCTCCGTGCCCCTCAGCACGGTTGTTAGCAGTTCTCACCCTCAGAATGGTTGCTCTGTAAAAATGTGAGGCCATAAAAAAATAAAAATTAAAAAAAAAGTAAGGCCAGGTCTATCTTCTGCTGTGAACCTTCCATGACTCCCTACTGCCCTTTGGATTAAAACAAACAACCAACCAAACAAACAAACAAAAAACCAAAATAAACCAGACTCAAGATGGCTGCTTTTCCTGCTCTCTCCTCTGTGAGCCTTTTGCGGGTCTCACTCTGGGTCACACCGTTCCTCGGGGTCTCAGGAATGTGCGTGCTCTCTGGCTCTCCCTGTGTTACAGCCTGCACAGGTAGCTCTGACCAGCTAGGACCCCCCCCCCCCCGCCTCTCTTTGTCTAGCTGGTCCCAATGCCACCATCTCCGGTCCCTTCTCAGCCTGCTCAGCTCAGATGTGATGGCTGGAGACAATGCAGCCTCCTTGCAGTCTTTAGGACAAAGAATTTCCCAGAGATTCAACGCAGCTCTTATTTTAAGAAACTGCGAACCAGCAACAGCAGTTGTTACCCATTTCCTGCCCCCCAATGTCACCTTAGTGGGTTTGTCTGCTATTTCTAGCTTAATCCAAACAGACACAGTCTTCTTTCTATATATTCCCTCCAAACAAATATCTATGGATCTACAGAGAGGAGATCTGTGCATTACTGCACTCCGGATTTTACAGTGGACGTTGCTCTGTCTCGTCAAGGACCTCCTCCTGAGGGAGGTCTGAGCTAGGGACACAGCTCCTTAAGCGGAGGAGAGGCTGCTGTCAGCTTCTTCTGAACCCCAATTCACACGACTTACCGTTGACTTGGCAGGCTCCCCGAGCACAGTGCCTATTCTCCAGCCTCTGGACTTAGGGCGTGGCCACGCTTCATGCTGTGGTTCCAGCTCAGAGCAGAAAAGAGAATGAACCCCGGGACCCTCCTTCCCTCTCCTACTTCTCCAAGTGTTGTTACCATTGCTGTGAGGACACACTACTACCTGGGAGGTGGGCAAGAGATATGGGAACAGGGGCCTTCAAACCCCACTACAGCAAGTAGAATCTTCTGTGACCTACGGATGCGTCATACACACACACACACACACACACACACACACACACACAGATGGACACGATCTCTAGCAGCACAGACATAAAGTCACACACAGTTTGCCACATCCACACCAGAGCTCCCAGGACGTGCTAGCCTCAGAATCCATGGTCCTTCCTCTGCCCTCAGCTCTCCCGTGCTGAACTCTGGGTCCGAACCTAGTGGGGAGGGCAAGCAGGGTCTTCATAGTTCAGAGGGAGGGTGCTGTCCCCACGTGAGGTCTGATACCAGGCTAGTGCTGTATATAGTTCTTCCGGATGGAGACAAATCTTCCCAGGGGTCTTTGCTGCTGTTCCTACAGAGTATACTCATGGGGGAGGAGTCCCCACTCCCATGCCAAAGCCTCGCTGGGTCCTCCTACCTCTCCTCTCCTGGAAACAGGAATGAGTAGTGCTGCCAATAGCACCTGTGCCACTCGCTCTGCCACTTGCTGTACCCCTTGCTGCTTACCAGCCAGTGGGCACGAGTGAGGCCATGCTCGCAGCCCAAGTGCCACAGAATCCTGCTCTGCTTACTGGTCCTCCTGGGGCCTCAGAAAATCCCGTAGACCTTTTCCATGGCAGACAGTTCTAGGGCCCTAGGGCTGTCACACACAGGCCTCTGAGAGGGTGGGTATGTTGGCCGCCATTGCCCTCTGCTGGTGACACTAGGTTCTGCCATGGGCCTAGGTCATTGGTCCCATAGTAAAGGGAAAGACAGGATCTCCATTGAGTCTGCATAGCTCAGAGGGAGATGCTGTCCCAGTGTAAGAGCCTTCTCCTCCTCCTCCTCCTCCTCCTCCTCCTCCTCCTCCTCCTCCTCCTCCTCCTCCTCCTCCTGAGCAAGTGAGGGACTGTAGGAGATGGGGCAGGGCTGGGAGGGTGTCTGACAAGAAGCTGTTAAGCGGCAGAGCTGTTCTGATGTCCCCACAGGGCTTGGGGTAGTTGCTGTGGCAGGCAGGACCCAGACACTTCTCCAGGCTGTCATGGCTGTCATGGCTGCTGCCATCAATGCCCCGCCCCCCCCCCCCCCCCCCGCAGGCTGATTTCCGTCTGTGGGCTTTTTACATGTGACTGAAACTAGTGCAGACCCCGAGAGGATGAATAAGAACTCCCCACGGTCTCCTTCACTGGGAGAGAATGGGCAAGGTGAGATGTAAGGCTGAGGAGACTCCTGTGTGTTCTCCGGAGACTAGCATGACAGGCCAGCTGTCCACCTAGGAGAGGAAATGACAAGTGACTCTCCCTAGGGACACATCACCCACTGAGCCCCCGGCATACCTGATGGCTACGTCTTTACTCAGCTCCTCTCTCTGTGGATCCAGGACCAGTTTTCTCATCAGAGTGAATGAATGAATGAATGAATGAATGAATGAATGAATGAACCGATGAGGGGAGAACTCCCCTGTATCACTTGGGACATTTTAGGGTATAGTTAGCAGAAAAAATAATCATTGTAAGCTTGCTTAAATCCAAAGAGGCTGCTGTTGCCTCAGGGAACCTTGTCACCCTCAGGGCTGCCCCTGGCTCTCAGGGAGCTGAGGAGTGAATGATACTGCCAGGTGTCCCTGTGTCCTCCTTCCTGGTCACAGGACGCTTCTTCATGCTCTTTTCCTGCAGACGAATGCTCGCCCATGTCAATGAGCGGGAAGCTCCTCAGAGCTCAAGGCCTAGAGTGAGTAACTTTCTCTCCCCATCAAACGTCACAGAAGTCCCCACTGAGCTACCTGGCCACATGCTCACCCCAGACTCAGTCCCAGGCAGACATGGCAGCAATCACAGCAACGGGGAGACTGAGATAGAAGGGCAGGGAGTTCTGGGTCAGCCTGGGCTACATAAAAGGAACCAGACTCAAAACAAAGAACAATTCTTGTGCCCCAGCCAGATGGAATACTCTGATTGGCCATTGGCTAACGGCCCCACCCCAGTACAGAGCATGGGTTGGGGGTGGAGCATCCTGATTGACACCTGACCACAGACTGGAGGGAAGAAGCATACCCCGTTCATTATATCACTTTATGACTTAAAATCTCGTGTTGGGTCGCCCAGCTTCATCCATTCAGGGACCAAACTTATGCAACTTTTGAGAACCTGCACAGTTCTTTTGATGTTAAGGCCTTAGAGCAAATAAAATAAAGCCAAAAAGGGCGGAATTAGACAGTAATTTCCTAGGAGTGCATCTAGCTTCTAGCTGCCCACACACAGAATGTATGGTATTAAGTCTGACCATCACCCCGCAAAGGCTTTTTCAGCCATTAGAGAGGGAGATTTAGGGACACAACTCCAATAACACCAGGCAGGACATGACAAGACTGCCCTCCCACAGCCTGGGATGAGCCATTAGTGATTGCATTGACCACCATTTCTCCTTGTTACCACAGCAGAGAACTTTAAGAGTCAACTTACGTACTCCACTGGGGTAGGTAGGTGGGTGCAGGGGACAGGGTGATCTATCACACTTGAGCCTGTGGCAGTGTGAGGGCCCTGGCTGCAGATGGGGTCCTTTGCAGTGGAACTGTCTTTTTGGCCTTCTGTCGGCCTCCGTGATGTCCCAGGATTCCCTTGATGTCCTTGTCATCCACTGGAATCTTGGAATCCTGAAAACATTCAAGCGTGTTTGCTGTTAATTCAGCAGGCGAGTCTTGGGTTGACCGTGAGCGCTCTGTGCTCTGGTTTTACTCCCCATATCCCAAGGTCTGTGCCTCTACATCCAGCCCAGGCAATGGATCCATACCAATTCGCCAGTAACTAACACTCTATGTGGTTGGAAACTCCAAACTGAAAAAGAGTCTATTGCTTACCTAAAATGATCTAAAAACAAAGAGAGATACACGAGAGAGCCAAGGCCCACTTACAACACCTACCTAACCTCGCATCTACACACCTAAGAGTGCGTGTGCCCTGTATGGCACCCAGTGTGAGGGGCGAGTCTGGAAGCCCATGTCAGCTCTCCCACAGCCGCAGGACAACGTCAGGGCGATCTCTAACCACCCATGCCCAGCATCACAGCGGCCTTCAGCTCCTCTCTGCAGGATCATGGTGGCCTCCAGCCCCACCCCACCCCCAGCATCAAGGCAGTCTGCAGCCCTCCATCCCCATAGCATCATGGAGGTCTGAGAAATGGCAGCTTGGGTACCTGCACTCCCAGGAGAGTTTTGGGGGGCAAATCTCCCATGAGGATGTTTACTCCTGGGAGGTTTGTTCCCCATTTGTCCTTAGATATGAGCCGGTGATCGTCACCGGGCAACGAGCTCCTTACGGCATTTTAAAGAGGTTTTAATAGGCTCATTATATCAGCTAGTGGGCTAAAGCCATGCCATCTGTCTTCTGACTTCTTAGGTCAGAAGTGCAGACACAGCTCATCTGGCTGGGGTTGCTCAGAGTCAGTGTCAGAAAGGCAGTGCCCTCCTCTGAGGCGGGAGGTCCGCACCTCACCTGCTTTGGTGGTGGTCACTTGCTTCCATCTAGCAGGGGATGCAGGCACGGAGGTGTGTGGTGGGGAGCAGGGGGGAGACAGAGAGACAGAGAAAGACAGAGACAGAGAGAGACACAGAGAGAGAGACAGATAAAGACAGAGATACAGAGAGACACAAAGAGGAACAGAGAAAGATAAAGATAGAGACGCACAGAGAGACAGAGACAGAGAGAGAGAGACAGAGACACACAGAGAGACAGAGACAGACAAAGACAGAGAGACAGAGAAAGAGACAGAGAAAGGCAGAGACACACAGAGAGAGACAGAGACAGAGAGACAGATAAACACAGATAGAGACACACAAAGAGAGACAGAGACAGAGAGAGACACAGAGAGAGACTGGAGAAGAGACAGGGGAGGAGAGGACACAGAATTTCAGCAAGCAGCAGGCCTTGGGAGAGAAACTTTGTCACTGGGAAAGTGTCCTTGGAGGGTGTGTGGAGAGCCCTCTCTCTGCTTTGTCAAGGGCTTTGACCATGTCACACCACCATCTGTCCCCAGTTACCAGAGGACAGGCTAATGGGGCGTGGACTTCAAACCTGGCAAACCATCAGCCCAATAGACTTTTCCTCTGCATCGTCTAGCTGCCTGAGGTATTTCTCTACAGGACAGATAAATGACTAAGTCACAGTGTTTCCAATGCTCTCATTTTGTAAATTTATTGAGGAATGGAATTAGCCACATAGATTTTTCTTTATTGACCAACTGTGTTTTCCATGGGGTTCAGAGACACCATTTTCTTGTTTGCTTAAATACTTAAAAATGGATATATTCTTCACTTATTCAGTATCAACTTTGCATAGGTCACTCTAATCAATATTCTTTAAAAAGTCAATAGTTTTTTGTTTTCAGGAAGAACTTCTGGAACGTTCTGAGTTTGTACCTTCCAATGTTTGTCTAGTCTCTGCCTGAGGTCAATCATGCCTCCCTCTGGATTCTAGTATCTGGGCACCTGGAATACCCAGAGATCTCTGCAGCCACCTACAGCATCATCTCCCCGTCACAGGCCACCTGCTAATCTTGCCTCCCTCCCCTGTGAGTGGTTGGGTCCAGTCCCATGACCTCTGCATTTTGAGGGCTTTTACACACCTGGCTACCAGGAGCACAGTTATGTGGTAGCACCTGTCAGGACAGAGAACCCTCCCACTCCCTGGTGCTCCCAGAGAAGCTGTGATCCTCTCCTGCTCACTCTAATAAGAAGAGTGCTCCCCGGAGCCACTGTGAGAACTTTGGGAGGGGAGAGGTTATAGTAGGCCCGGCAGGACAGCATTCTTTCTGAGTACCAGTTTCTCTACCAAGGGAGAGGACTGGAGAACCCTGAAGACTTTCCCCCTGGCCTTTGGGGGTTTATTTGTGATTGCTTTGGACCTAGAAAGGTGTTTTGGCTCTAAGGACCCAACAGGTCACTAGACACGTTTATGCGTGACAGCTCTGATCTCATTAGCCTCCCGCCTGGTTTGCTGAGTGGTGGCGCTGTCAGGGTCTGAGTCTTGGGTGAAGCTCAGTCAGATAAGCACGGCAGGAGGAGGTCTGTCTCAAGAGGTTTAGTTGGCTCAGGTAAGGTCTGTCTGGACAGATGTGAAGCCCATGGAGCTGACTCTGAGCGCAGGCTGGCCCTCTTGGAGTGGCTGCAGCAGTACCCGTGGGTGGCAGGTCTGTATCCTCAGGGAGCTCCAGGCTGTATGTGAGGCCTCTCACCTAGTTGGGCCTGACCCATGCAGGATGTCCAGGAAAATCTCCCTAAGGTCAGCTGTTGGTGGGCTCAAATCACAGCTCATCGCTGACACCTCTAAGTTGTCACCTCTGGCTGACTGACCGGGACTGTGGCCTTGCTGATTTGACATTGAAAGAACCCCTTGCTATCTTCCTTTGGAAATGTACTCCAAGACCCAATGTGGTGCTGGGAAAGAACACGGATACAATTACATATGTCTATATAGACACTGGTCTATAGGGTTCAGCGTATAGGCCCATGTGTAATTGATAGGTGAGCTAGACGTATTTCTGCGTGTAATTCACACGCGCGTAAACCCCCCACCCCCATCCTGGGGCCAGATGGGTGGCTGACTCTTTCTTTTGGAAACCAGCTCCGCACAAATGATTTAGGCATAATTTATATGCTTCCCCAGTGACAAGTCTTGGCCCATATAATTAGCTGTAATGATAAATACAAATAAAATATGGGATACTATGTGGCCAATTACCCGTGCCAAAGCTATAATTCCATCTGTGGGGATGATAAACTGCCGGGAGCAGCAGCCCTGTGGGCTTGGCTCCCGACACAAGAAATCGCCTGACAGCTGACCGTATGATGTGAGGTGCGGTAGTGTGGTGGCATCTGAGGCTGCACGGAGCTGGGCAGATCGAGCTCTTGGAGAGGACGGCTGGAGCCGAGTCTCTACCGTGAACCTCAGGGGCAGGCCCACTGAGCCTTACACAGCATCACCTTGGCCTTCCAGTGAGCACAGCAGGGACACAGGCCAAGCAGCGGGAGCCTGAGGCCTGCTCGGGAGTCACCGAGCTCCAGGCCCCAAGCAGTGATGCTACTGGGGATGACATTAGGGGAAGCGGGACTCCCTAAGTTCTGAGGACCTTGTGGGACAGGACCGGAGTTCCTAGGATAAATGCGGAAACAGGCTCAGGATCACTCGTAGCTGCCATTCAGGCTTGGTAAGGATGAGGGGCAGGTGTGAAACTGGGTTGCTCTTAGCTCTCCGGGACTCTCAACACTTGGTTAAGTGGTTCTCTCTCTCCATCTAGAGAGCAGGTAGTGTGTCACAGGGGCTGCGGAAGGCAGGAAAATGGCCCCAAAGATCTCATGTCCCAATCCCATTACTTGGGAAAAGTTGGAAGTGGGTGAATCAAGGACCCAGAGAGAGGGTGAGTGTCCTGGGTGGGGTGGGGTGGCTAATACCATTGCAAGGATTCTTGGAAGAGGGAGGAGAGGGAGATCTTAGAGTGACAACCCCAGGAGACAGGCATGGAAGCCGGGTATCCAGCAAGCCACACTCAGCACTACAGAAGTTGGCATGGCAGACTCTACCCAGAGAGGGGCAGAGCCTGGTGATGCCTGCTGTGTGGTTTGAGCAGGTTTGTCCGCCATAGATTCATGCGTTTCAGCACTTGGCACCATCAGGAGTGCGGTCTTATCGGAGTAGATGCGGCCTTGTTGGAGGAAGTGTGTCTGTCACTGTGTAGGGGGGCTTTGAGGCCTGCTGTGCTCAAGCCCAGTCAAAGATGGAAGAAAGCTTCCTCCTGGCCTCCTGTGGAAGACAGTCCCCGTCTGCTGCCTTCAGATCAAGATGCAGGACTCTCAGCTCCTCCAGCACCAAGTCTGTCTGCACACTGCCATGCTTCCCACCATGATGATAATGGACTGAATCTCTGACACTATAAACCAGTCCTGAAGAAATGACTGACTTTATAAGAGTTACCTGGGTCATGGTGTCTCTTCATAGAAGGAAACCCTAAGACACCCGTTTCAAGTTTCTGCTCCCACGTTATGAGAGTCAAGTTTTGCTGTCTTAAGCCTCCAATTTGTATGGCTTGTCACACAATTGTGAAGCACCCACCCCAGTCAGGCAGCTGCTTGGAGCCACCTTGGGAGCCGTTACATTCCTTACTGCCACCAGAAGTCACTGTATTGGGTCTCTATGATGTTGTAACTGTGCAGTTGGCTCAGAAACTTAGATAGGATACATGACCTCATAGCTTTAGAGGAGGCCACCATCAGAATTGGGTCTTGGCAACCCTGTGTTCTTTTCAAGAAGCTCTAAAGGATGTCCTCTGTTGTACACGACTCCTCTGATCCAAACAACGGCCATCTTGGAGTTTGCTGGGTCAGCTGGGCTTGCTGGAGGACTGCCTCTGCCTATGCCATCCTCCCACGGTGGGGCAGGAGGATTGCAAGACTACCAGATCGCTTGACCCACACCACCTCCAGCATCCAACTCTGTCCGAACTGCATGAGGCATTGGGGAGGGCATAGAGCATACAGGCCGGGTAGAATAGGAGAAGGACTCCATGTGCGTGGCTATGGGACAATTGTCGTCCCTGCTGTGTAAAGATTTTCTAGTGCAGCCTTGTATTGGGGGATCATCTGTAGGTAACTCTTCATTCTATGATCTGAGGAAGTCCAACAAACTCATTGGTTCCCCGGAGTGAGTTTTAGTGCAATGGTGTCTCCACTGATCACTGGAGCCTTAGGACGGAGGGGCTGCTTATGTGTCCCCCTGGGAAGACATTTAGCAACGGTCCATCCTATGGCTGTTCCATTTTCTAGAGGCCGCTGAGGGTGGGGAAGGGGGCTCTGTCTTCTGGCCAGGAGCATGAGGAGTTTAGATGCCTGAGTCTGTGGAAGTCCACACAGTAGTGGGGAGAGGAGGGGAGAGACAGGCCAGGGCAGAGTCAAAGCTAGGACAAAGAAGGAGGCCTTGGGCTCAAAATATAAAGACATGCTGAACTAAAATAAATGAAATAACTAACAACCCAAACCACACCTGTAATCAAGATAAATGACATTTTAATGTAATTTTTAAAAATCAAAATTAATGCCCACCTCCAAAAAAATCTATGCAAACCAAATACCAGGGCTTTAAATAAAGACAGATGAATTAGAGTGTTATGCCCAGCAATATTTGAGCTGGAGGCAACAGAAAAAAAGAAATTCAGTGAAAGGATCCTTTATTTACTGAAAACTTCAATATTTTATACAACACGGAGATATTTGTATTGACTCTAGATTTTTAAAAAATTATTTGTGGAGTACTGATTTTTAGTACATCTGCTTTAATTTTCTACCCATTTTTATCCCGTGTTTGGTGGTAGATGGCAGATCAGGAGGTACCATGAAGGATGTTACCAGCATTCCAGGGTCGGGGGCCCTCCTGGGAGTGAACAGCAGCTCAGTCGGGGTTGGAGGAGGGCTCTCCTCAGCTGGACTCTGGCTCATGCAGTGTCGCAAGTGCCCAGTAGGGGGCAGTATGGCACCTCAAGTCCCGCCTGGGCCAGGGGCATTCTGTTCCTACAAAGGTACCCAGATAATAGAGGGAGGCAGAAGGCTGGTGGAAACCCCTGCTCCGGGGGTGGGGCTGGGGGCTGGGGACCTGGGTGCTCCAAGTTCTAGTCCTGGTGAACTGTGTGGTTTTACTGCATTTGAATAAACACTGCGCAAGATTGAATGTTAATGCAGCACCTGGCTCACCACAGCCGCCCTGGTCTGGACGGACTCTTCCTTGTGAATACAGGTTGTGGTGGGCTGGTCTCTGCCACACCCTGCGAGGTGGCATTCTGCCATGCATTCATCTTGTCTGTCAGTGGGCATGAGCAGTCCCGGAAGGTCTGGGGCATGAATACCATATTCTGGCCAAGCCCTCGACACAGCGCTCTCACCTCGTAGCGAGCAGGTGGCAGGTGACGCCACCCCTGGATGCCCCCTGCAAGCCAGTGGGGGCACAGGGCTGCTGGGCTGGGAGCCCATGGTGAGCGACAGGGGAGCAGAGGAGTGAGCGTAAGACAAGACTGAGTTCCTCTCAGGTGATCGCTTAAGATAGCCCGGTTACTGCATGTGGAGTTCTTGCGGAGCCAGGACATCTTGTCCTGAAAGAGATCTCTCCCTCAGACTTCCCAACTCCGGGGAGGGACTTGATTTTTATTCTTTATGTTGTGCTGTTCACATTTTAACTCATTTTCTGCAGAAGGCAAGAACACATCCTTTGATAATTTGAAGGGAAAATCATGAAAAGCAAGATGATCAGGCAAAAACCCATTTAGACATAAATGAACCCCAAATCAATGAGTTCTCAGCAGGAGGCTGCAGGAAGCTTCTGTGGTGACCTACAGTTGACTGAGCTTGGCGTCTGGGGTCTGCCCCTTCCCCACCGAAGGGACTCAGTGAGCCAGAAGCATTTGTTGCTGTGACCGACCACAAACCAGGAGTCCTGCTTACTCTACTAGATCCTTGAGGTCACCCCGACAGAGAGGGACATCGCACCGTTTTTTGTGTTTTCTCAGATAGGAAAATTGAGACCTGGAAATAAATCATCCAAGATCACCGAGCACAAAAGACTCTAGACTCAGAATTTGTCCACCCTTCAGGACGCTGTCCCCTAGAGTTCCCTGTTACTGCCCCCATAGCTGGGGACAGTCACAACTGACAAGCTAGGACCTTTGTCCTTCAAGGGATGAGGAATGAGACCCAGGCTCCTAGATTTGTCTCTCCTTCCTCTGCCATCTCTGATTGGGAGACTGAGGCTCAGAGAGGCCAAGTCACTGTATCTCTCCTACAGTTAGAGTGATTGGCTCCTGGCCCTGTTCTACATCGGTAGGTGGGCCCGACCCAGACTTTGAGGTGCTGGCATGCTGTGGGACCCATGGGGAACCGTGGGTGCCTTGGTGGCCACACTACCCTAGCTCTTCTCTTCTGAGGGATCCTCTACCCTTCAGTCTCCCCGGTTCCTCTCTGCTCATCCTTGTCTCTGTCCCCTGATACACTCTCAGCTCAATAGTGGCCTCAGCAGGGGTCCCGAGAGGCTCTTTGCCAGAGCAGGGCCCCTTCTCCTCTTGCAGCTTCTGCCTTGGGCAGTGGCGCAGCTCGGTCTGTGGCTGCTGGAGTTTCGTCTTCACAGGGCCAGCAGATTTGTGGCCAGGCTTCATCTTGCTCTGGGACAGTGGGAAGAGTACCCGGAGGAGTGACTGGCTAGGTGGACACAGGCCTGGCTGTCAGCCTCCCTTATGCAGGTGTCCCTCCTAGCTGGGATAGCCTGAGCTCTCATTGGTAGACTGAGGATCTTTCAATCAGCTGAAGGGTGACACTTGGACAGGGCCCCACCTCTCATAGCACAGGGAGACACATTGGGGGTCTTTGAGCTGACTGTCCCATTTGTATCTGGGACCTTCCCCTTCCTGGCAGATTGGCGGGCTAGTCCTCCTCCTCCATATGCAGGTGGAGATGGCCCTGCCTAGGCGCCAGCCCCAGGTCCCATCACAGCAGAGGCCAGCGCTTAGCCAAGAGGGTGAGCTTGTGAGCCTGGCTCTGAGTTCTCCCTTGCAGGCCGAGGGTGAGTGAGGGACATTAGAGTGGAACCTGGGAGAGACGGGGTTTGCTGTGCTCTCCTCAAGAGCCTCCCTCCACAGGACGTGGGAACAGTGTGTGGCAGTCGGGCTTTGGCTCCAGGTTTAGGGCGGACCTGAGTCTCACAGCTTTGAGGTAAGCCTGTGTATGTGAGGCAGGCCCTGCATGTGTGATGGGACTGCCTCCTGCTTGGTGAACAGGAGTCAGGAGTGGGCTTCTTATCTGTTCCCTTTCTCCAGTGGCGCAGTTCTCTAAGGCAGACAGAGTGAGGAAAGACACAATGCAGAGGGCATGGGGGTGGCGGGGAAGGTGACAGTGACGGCTGGCTGGCTTTTCTGTGGGTGTCTGGCTGGTGACCTTTTGGAGGAGTGGATTCAGAAGTGACTGCTATTTGTGAGGCGCAGTTCAGAGACATCAGATGGAGTTGCTACCTCTGTGGAAAATGTCAGGCCCCTGCTGTCCCTGGTTGTGGAAAGTGAATGCAACGGGAACCAAGCTGAGATCTGACAGGCTCCCAAGGAAGTATGTCCTCAGAAAGCGCTTGCATGTCTACTTATTTGATGAGATGGTGACCAGTGACCTGTTTGTGTGTGTGTGTGTGTGTGTGTGTGTGTGTGTGTGGTGTGAGTGTGCATGTGTGCCTGTGGTGACCAGTGACCTGTTAGTGTATATGTGTGTGTGTGTGGTGTGAGTGTGCATGTGTGTGTGCATGTATGTGCATGTATGTGCATGTGTGCCTGTGGTGACCAGTGACCTGTTAGTGTGTGTGTGTAAGTGTGTGTGTGTTCATGTGTGCCTGTGGTGACCAGCAACCTGTTAGTGTATATGTGTGTGTGTGGTGTGAGTGTGCATGTGTGTGCATGTATGTGCGTGTATGTGCATGTGTGCCTGTGGTGACCAGAAACCTGTGTGTGTGTGTGTGTGTGTGTATAAGTATGTGTGTGCGTGTGTGCCTATGGTAACCAGCAACCTGTTAGTGTGTGTGTGTATGTGTGTGTGTGCACAAGTGTGACTGTGGTAACCAGTGACATGTTAGTATGTGTGTGAGTGTGCATGTGTACATGTGTGTGTGTGTGTGCATGTGCTCCTGTGGTGGCGAGCAACCTATTAGTGTGAGTGTGCCTGTGGTGAACAGCAACCTGTTAGCGTATGAATGTGTGCACGTGCGTCTGCATGTGTGCCTGCATGTGTGTGCATGTACCAGTGTGCTTGTGCATACACATGTGTGAACAAATACATGTGTGTGTCCCTGTGCATGTGCACACTGCCTTTCTCCCTCGCTGGACTCCTTCATCAGGGTTTTGTGGAATGGACAGAGTAGAAAACAAGGGTTCAGCTCTTTTCTTCCAAGAAGCATTTGGGGACACTATGACTGAGGCAGTAAGAGAAACAGGTACCAGGTTGGGGTAGGGTCCGAGGAGTCGGTGGCTCTGATGCCTGACCTTGCTTCTTCTCCAGAGCAGCATAACCTTTTGCTTCAGAGTCCCTCTGTGCCATTCAGAGTGTGGAACAAAGAGAATTTCTGAGCAGCAGCTAATACCCAGTAAGCGTGTGTGGTACACAATGATACCCAGCAAGTGTGCAGTCAGCACTGACCTTGCCGTCTGTGTCTGGTAGGTGACTGACCAGGGTGGTGCACTCTCAGATTCCTGGAAGCTTGGCCTTGTGGAAATCCTGAGACTTTGGGGAGGAGCCAGGTACAAGTGCTGTCTCCCCAGCCGTGATGAGGAAACAGAACTCTGGACCCTGAGGCAGTGTGGAGAGGGCAGCCGTAGTAGAACATCGGAGGCCTGTGGCGAGACCATGCTGTGTGCCATGTTGCAGGAAGATTGCTGGGATGGCTCTGTGGTCTCCAAGGGGGACAGGGGGACTCTTGTCACCGAATGAGAGCCCACCCTGCCAGCCATCTCAGAAGTTATTCCTAGTGCCTTCTGCAGTGAGTCACAGAACCTCATCTTTAATGAAACTGAAGTGGCCGGGCAGTGGTGGCGCACGCCTTTAATCCCAGCACTTGGGAGGCAGAGGCAGGTGGATTTCTGAATTTGAGGCCGGCCTGGTCTACAGAGTGAGTTCCAGGACAGCCAGGGCTACACAGAGAAACCCTGTATCAAAAAAAACCCAAAAAACCAAAAAAAAAAACAAAAACAGACAAACCAAACCAAACCAAAATAAAGAAACTGAAGTCCAGAGCCAGCAGCAGGGGCTGCAGCCTTTAGGACTGGTGGTCAAGGATGGTGCAAGGACCTGCACCTGTCTCTCAGATGCCCTTTGAGGGAAACTGAGTCTCCAAGAGCACTGGCCCAAGGTTTCTGGTAACAGAAGTAGCTCTATGAGACCCTAGTGCCTAGTCCCAGTGCCTAGCCTCCTCTGAGTAAGCGGAGGAGGATACATGAGCCCAGGCTAGCCCCTGATGGTGCCCACCTCCGTTCTCATACATCCCTCTGTCCAGGAATGGAATCAATCACCAAGTGGGGTAGTTTTGGATGGACGCTAAATACAGCAGAGACGCCAGTGGGCGGAGAGGCTGGGATCCCTTTGGCAGATGCTGTTGATGGAAGGAGGAGGGTCGTGGTGCCACTGTCTTTGCTGGGTGTGGTACTCTACAGGGGAACAGAGAGGACCTGTGGCCACCATGGCTGCTCCCCACACAGTCTGACTCTCTGGCCTGCTCCCCTGCATGTGGCTCAGGCCTTCTCATATGCATTCTCTGGGCTGGAGGCCCAGCCGGGATACCAACAAGAGTCTGTCGGTCTGTCCTCTTCCCTCCAGCCTCTTTGTACCCCGCTGGTCCTCGCATCCCCTCCCGCGTTGGCTCCTCATCTCCTCCCGTCGGCTCCTCACACCCCTTGGATCCTTCCCTCCTCTTCCCGCATCGCTCATGTCCAGCACTCGTGGCTTTTAGAGCATCTCCACCCCTGTCTCCTCTCTCTCCTCACCCCCCATCCCTGGTCTTCCATCCCCTACCCTGGAGGGCGGAGGTAGGGCTGTGCTGTTAGCAGGTGACACTCCCCACCCCCACACTCCAGCGCATGTGGGACTGGCTGCGCTCGCTCAGGGAGGATCAGGTCCCCAAGTCCCCGGAAGAGCTGATGCAGAGGGAAGGATGGCGGGTGGTGGGGACAGTAGCTTCTCCAAGGACTCAGGAGCACCCTGGGAATTCTTCCCAGAACCCTGAAAAGTCAGTTCTCTTCAAGTGTGTTGCTGTTTGAGGGGCTACACAGTCCTTCTCTGGGCTGGTGGCAGCCATATCCCTATGAAGGAAACCCCCCAGCGCTGGTTAGCTTGTGTGGCACAAGCTAGGTTCATCTGAGATCAAGGAGCCTTAACTGAGAAAATGCCTCCATAAGATTTGCCTGGACGCAGCCCTGTGGGCATTTTCTCCATTGATTAATTAATGGTTGATGTGGGAGGGCCCAGTTCCCTGTGGGCAGTGTCTTCCCTGGGTCTGCGATCCTAGGATGTAGAAGAAAGCAGGAAGGCCTGAGGACCAATCACCCCTCCATGGCCTCCGCTTCAAGTGTCTGCCCACAGGTCCCTGCCCGGGTTCTCTCTCGCTCTCCCTGATGGACTGTAAGCCCTTTCCTCCCAAGTTGCTTTTGGTCACAGTGTTTTATCACAGCAATAGAAAGCAAGCTAATACACCCAGGGAGGTGTGTGTGTGTGTGTGTGTGTGTGTGTGTATGTGTGTATGTGTGTGTGTGTATGTGTGTGTGTGTGTGTGTGTGTGCGCGCTTGTGGATCCTCAGAAGGTTCACTTCAAGCCTAGTGTGGAGAAATATCCTGTGCAGTGGAGGTTTGGACCACAACCTCACCTTGTGGCCATCTTACAACCTGAGGCTGGGCCTGAGCTCCCAATTCAAAAGTCTGTCAGGAAATCAACCATAGCCAGCAGACTCACACATTTGATATTTCTCTGAAAAGCACCCCCAACCCGAGAGAACAGCACAGCCCACTGTCCCAAATGTGCAGCCTGGCGAATTTTTACAAGCGGCACACAGCTGGGTCCCCAGGGTCTTGATTAAGAATAGACTGTGACCTGAAGCGCCCTTTCTCTGCACCCCTCCCGGCTGCCACCCTGCAGAGACCCCAGCCTGACTCCGGCAGGCAGGTCGATGCTGTCTCCACACTTGATATAAATGGAAGCAGACAGTTCGTTCTTTTCCGTGTCTGGCGTCTTTGGCCCCATGTTCTGCGGATTTATTTTTATCTTCAGTCCCACCATAGCAGGTTTCCTAAGGCTGGGAAGGTTCCCACAGACAGAGCCTTTGGGTGCTAATGGCTGGCTGACAGGAAATGACCAGCTGACCATGGCTTCAAGGGGTGACCAGATGTGGGTTGCGGGTGCTGGGGAGGGAGCTGAGGCAGGGGACATGCAAACAGGAGGACCTGGGTTTGGGACTCAGCACACATAGGAAAAGCTGAGCCTGGTGCTTCTGATCCCAGTGCTGGGCAGGAGACGAGGCTAGCCCTGAAACTGGCAGGTTAACTTACTTGGTGAGTTCTAAGTCATTGGTAGCCCTTGTGTCAAAAACCCAGATGAACCGCCCCGAGGGACTCCTGAGACTGGTCAAGGGGGGAGGGCCCCTGGTGGGTGGTGCCATCCCTAGGCTGGTGGTCCTGGGTTCTATAAGAGAGCAGGCTGAGCAAGCCAGGGGAAGCAAGCCAGTAAGGAACATCGCTCCATGGCCTCTGCATCAGCTCCTGCTTCCTGACCTGCTTGAGTTCCAGTCCCGAATTCCTTTAGTGATGAACAGCAACATGGAAGTGTAAGCTGAATAAACCCTTTCCTCTCCAACTTGCTTCTTGGTCATGATGTTTGCACAGCAATAGAAGCCCTGACTAAGACACTTAGAAACACAGACATATGTACAAAGCACACACGAGAATAAGCACATACAAGAACAAGTGTTCTTATGTGAAAATATACACACATATACACATACACACATGCACATGCAGACACACACAGCCTGCAGGATTCATCAGGGGTTCTTGGACCTACCATAGCCTCAATTACACTTAAGTGGCACATGATATGAGACCAAGATGCCATCAAAAGGCCTCTCGGGGTGTGCTGAATCCATTTCCAGTCCACAACACCTGGAGATGGGATGTTGGCAGAAGGTTACATGGAGGCCTGGATATAAGTGATATGTGTCTCAGAACTTGGAGACTATCTAGCGGGGGAAATTGCTTGCATATACCACAGAACCATTTACAAACTCCGGCCATTTTTAGAAGAAGTTCACCAGCACAGAGTGGCCACTCGACAGAGTGGGACTTGGCGTTCCATGCTCACAACATCGTTGCACTGTCTACTTTCAAACCCGTTGGTCACTCTGAAGTCCCTGTGCCCTGGCAGCCTGGACGCCTTCCCCCACCTCAGTGTTTCTGTCCCTGTGCATTCACTTATGCTGCGCATTGCGTCACTGAGACCTAGGACAGGAGGCCATTGTGTTTCTGGCATCGTGTCCCAGGCGCTCACCACCTGGTCACGTGTGTCACTTTTTCTTCTTCTTTTGGCTTCTGGTCATTTCAAGGCATTTTATTTTATTTTATTTTATTTTATTTTAAAGATTAATTAGCCGGGCGGTGGTTGTGCACGCCTGTAATCCCAGCATTCTGGGAGGCAGAGGCAGGTGGATTTCTGAGTTCGAGGCAGCCTGGTCTCAGAGTGAATTCCAGGACAGCCAAGGCTACACAGAGAAAGCCTGTCTCAAAAAAAAAATCCAATAAAGATTTATTTTTTTATTTTATGCGTATGAGTACACCACCATTGCTCTCTTCAGACACCCCAGAAGAGGGCACTGGACCCCCTTACAGATGGTTATGAGCCACCATGTGGTTGCTGGGAATTGAACTCAGGATCTCTGGAAGAGCAGTCAGTGCTCTTAACCGCTGAGCCATCTCTCCAGCCCCTACATTTTATTTGTAAAGAAGTGAGCCTTGCTGATGGGCGTGAAGAACCCTCATCTCCACCCCTGTTTTCATCTCAGCCCCGCCCCATCCTAAGGGGAAACTATCAGAATTCATCTTCCACCGTATTTTACTTTTGAGTTGGGAATTGTTTGACAATTGCAGTTCCAGGTGACTCGCTCTGCGGCTTGAGGGGAGGGCAGAGTGACATGTGTCAGGGCAAACCGTCTTCAGGCAAGTCCGCATCTCTACTGCAGCTCACCCACCCACCCAGGGCCGCAGTCTGTCACCTGGTTTAGGTGCCAGGCGTTTCCTACTATCATCGTCCTGTCCTTGCCGGCCTGTCCTTGCTGTTATCACTGCAGGATGGGTTCTACAGCACAAAAACGCGTTTAACTCACTCAGAAAGGGAAGTTCAAGGTTGCTGCCTCCCCCCTCTCCCCTTCCCTGGCCTCCATCTGTGTCTGTGCAGCCTTTGGGGAGGGGACCCTTGTAAGCGGCAACCATGCAGCGGTCAGAGGTGTCAGTGCAGTGACCAGAAGAACACAGGAAACAAGATCCAGGTCGGAGGCGTCCAGGGGTCAGGCCCACTTTTCTCCCCACTACCACTATCAGGGTTCCCTGGAAACCACATGGACTGCTGCCCGGGACTGCGCCTCCAAAACCCGCCTCCTTCCCCTAGGCCCCGCCCCTCACAGTGACCTTCTGATGTCACTGCCCTGGAGACCAAGCTGCCAACACAAGACCTCTGGATGGGGCGGGGTGGGGCGGGGCGAGGCGGGGTGGGGTGGGTGGGGTGGGTGGGGTGGGTGGGGTGGGTGGGGTGGTGCTGAATCCTTTTTCCAGTCCACAACACCGGAGGGAGATGGTGGTGTTGGCAGAAGGTGACATGGCAGCCTGGATGGACAGCTTCCTTGGAGGACTGTTGGGGTGAGGTAGGGGAAGCCAAGCCTTTCTTGTGAGGACACTGAGGAGGGACAAAGGGATACTGTGTGGGAGGTGAGATGCATGCTGGAGTAAAGTGAATTTTTTTTTAATATTTTTATTTTCTATATTCTTTGTTTACATTCCAAATGATTTCCCCTTTCTCGGATCCCCCCTCCCCATAAACCTTCTCTCCATCCCTTCTCCAATCACCTCCCTCCTTTTTCTCTGTCCTTATATTCCCTTCCCATGCTAGATCAATCCTTTCCAGGATCAGGACCCTCTCCATACTTCTACATGGGAGTCATTTGTTATGCAATTTGTGCCTTGGGTATTCAGGGCTCCTGGGCTAATTAATATCCACCTATCAGAGATTGCATTCCATGTGTATTCTTTTGTGATTGGGTTACCTCACTTAGGATGATATTTTCCAGATCAAACCATTTGCCTAAAGATTTTGTGAATTCATTGTTTCTAATTGCTGAGTAGTATTCCATTGTGTAAATATACCACATTTTCTGTATCCATTCCTCCTTTGAGGGGCATCTGGGTTCTTTCCAGCTTCTGGCTATTATAAATAAGGCTGCTATGAACATAATGGAGCATGTGTCTTTATTGCATGCCGGGGAATCCTTTGGGTATATGCCCAGGAGAGGTATAGCAGGGTCCTCTGGAAGTCTCATGTCCAGTTTTCTGAGGAACATCCAAACTGATTTCCACAGTGGTTGTACCATCTTACAGCCCCACCAGCAGTGGAGGAGTGTTCCTCTTTCTCCACATCCTCACCAACATCTGCTGTCTCCTGAGTTTTTGACCTTAGCCATTCTGACTGGTGTAAGGTGAAATCTCAGGGTTGTTTTGATCTGCATTTCCCTAATGACTAATGATGTTGAGCACTTCTTAAGGTGTCTCTTGGCCATCCGAATTTCTTCAGGTGAAAATTCTTTGTTAAGATCTTTACCCCATTTTTAATAGAGTTATTTGGTTCCCTGGGGTCTAACTTCTTGAGTTCTTTGTATATATTGGATATTAGCCCTCTATCAGATGTGGGGTTGGTGAATATCCTTTCCCAATTTGATGATTGCCGTTTTGTCCTTTTAACGGCCCCTTTGCCTTACAGAAACTTTGTAATTTTATGAGGTCCCATTTGTCAATTCTTGATCTTAAAGCATAAGCTATTGGTGATCTGTTCAGGAACTTTTCCCCTGTGCCCATGTCCTCAAGGGTCTTCCCCAGTTTCTTTTCTATTAGTTTCAGTGTGTCTGGTTTTACATGGAGGTCCTTGATCCACTTGGAGTGAAGTTTAGTACAAGGAGATAAGAATGGATCAATTCGCATTCTTCTGCATGCTGACCTCCAATTGATCCAGCACCATTTGTTGAAAAGGCTATCTTTTTTCCACTGGATGTTTTTGGCTCCTTTGTCGAAGATCAAGTGACCATAGGTGTGTGGATTCATTTCTGGATCTTCAGTTCTATTCCATTGGTCCACTTGTCTGTCACTGTGCCAATACCATGCAGTTTTTAACACTATTGCTCTGTAGTATTGCTTGAAGTCAGGGATACTGATTCCCCCACAATTTCTTTTGTTGTTGAGAATAGTTTTAGCTATCCTGGGTTTCTTATTATTCCAGATGAATTTGAGAATTGCTTTTTCTAACTCTGTGAAGAACTGAGTTGGGATTTTGATGGGGATTGCATTGAATCTGTAGATCGCTTTTGGCAAGATGGCCATTTTAACTATATTAATCCTGCCAATCCACGAGCATGGCAGATTTTTCCATTTTCTGAGGTCTTCTTCGATTTCCTTCTTCAGAGACCTGAAGTTCTTGTCATATAGATCTTTCACTTGTTTGGTTAGAGTCACACCAAGATACTTTATACTGTTTGTGGCTATTGTGAAGGGTGTCGTTTCCATAACTTCTTTCTCAGCCTGCTTATCCTTTGAGTATAGGAAGGCTACTGATTTGCTTGAGTTGATTTTATAACCAGCCACTTTGCTGAAGTTGTTTATCAGCTGTAGGAGTTCTCTGGTGGAGGTTTTCGGGTCACTTAAGTAGACTATCATGTCATCTGCAAATAGTGATAATTTGACTTCTTCCTTTCCAATTTGTATCCCCTTGACCTCCTATGTTGTCTAATTGCTCTAGCTAGAACTTCAAGTACTATATTGAAAAGATATGGAGAGAGAGGACAGCCTTGTCTAGTCCCTGATTTTAGTGGGATTGCTTCAAGTTTCTCTCCATTTAGTTTGATGTTGGCTACTGGTTTGCTGTATATTGCTTTAACGATGTTTAGGTATGGGCCTTGAATTCCTGTTCTTTCCAATACTTTTAGCATGAAAGGATGCTGGATTTTGTCAAATGCTTTTTCTGCATCTAATGAGATGATCATATGGTTTTTTTCTTTGAGTTTGTTTATGTAGTGGATAGCATTGATGGATTTCCTTATATTGAACCATCCTTGCATCCCTGGGATGAAGCCTACTTGATCATGGTGGATGATCGTTTTGATGTGTTCTTGGATTCGGTTGGCAAGAATTTTATTAAGTATTTTTGCATCAATATTCATAAGAGAAATTGGCCTGAAGTTCTCTTTCTTTGTTGGATCTTTGTGTGGTTTTGGTATCAGCGTAATTGTGGCTTCATAGAACCAGTTGGGTAGAGTTCCTTCTGTTTCTATTTTGTGGAATAGTTTTAAGAGAATTGGTGTTAGGTCTTCTATGAAGGTCTGATAGAACTCTGCACTAAAGCCATCTGGTCCCGTGCTCTTTTTGGCTGGGAGACTTTCTATGACCCTTTTTATTTCTTCAGGTATTATGGGACTGTTTAGTTGATCTATTTGATCCTGATTTAGTTTTGGTGTCTGATATCTGTCTAGGAAACTGTCCATTTCCTCCAGATTCTCCAGTTCTGTTGAGTATAGGCTTTTGTAGTAGGATCTAATGATTTTTTTTTGAATTTCCTCAATTTCTGTTGTTATATCTCCCTTTTCATTTCTAAGTTTGTTAATCTGGATACTGTCTCTGTGCCCTTTGGTCAGTCTGGCTAAGGGTTTATCTATCTTGTTGATTTTCTCAAAGAACCAGCTCCTGGTTTTGTTGATTCTTTGTATGGTTCTCTTTGTTTCTACTTGATTGATTTCGGCCCCGAATTTGATGATTTCCTGCCTTCTGCTCCTCCTGGGTGAAATAGCTTCTTTATGTTCCAGGGCTTTTAGGTGTGTCATTAAGCTGGTAGTGTATGCTTTCTCCATTTTCTTTTTGGAGGCACTCAGGGCTATGAGTTCCCTCTTAGCACTGCTTTCATTGTGTCCCATAGATTTGGGTATGTTGTGTCTTCATTTTCTTTGTGTTCTAAAAAGTCTTTAATTTCTTTCTTTATTTCTTCCTTGACCAAGGTATCATTGAGTAGAATATTGTTCAGTTTCCACGTGTATGTGGGTTTTCTATTGTTTTTGTTGCTATTGAAGACCACTTTTACTCCATAGTGATCTGATAGGAGGCATGGGATTAGTTCAATCTTCTTATATTTGTTGAGGTCTGTCTTGTGACCAATTATATGGTCGATTTTGGAGAAGGTACCATGAGGTGCTGAGAAAAAGGTATATTCTTTTGCTTTAGGATAGAATGTTCTATATATATCTGCTAAATCTAATTGGTCCAAAGCTTCAATTAGTTTCATTGTGTCCCTGTTTAGTTTCTGTTTTCCTGATCGGTCCATTGAGGAAAGTGCAGTGTTGAAGTCACCCACAATTATTGTGTTAGGTGCAATGTGTGCTTTGAGTTTTAATAAAGTTTCTTTTACGAAAGAGGGTGCCCTTGCATTTGGAGCAGGATTGAGAGTTCTTCTTGTTGTATTTTTCCTTTGACCAACAAGAAGTGCCCCTCACAGTCTCTTTTGATGACTTTGGTTTGAAAGTCAATTTTATCTGATATTAAAATGGCTACTCCAGCTTGTTTCCTGAGACCATTTGCTTGTAAAATTGTCTTCCAGCCTTTTACTCTAAGGTAGTGTTTGTCTTTGACCCTGAGGTGTGTTTCCTGTAAGCAGCAAAATGTAGGGTCCTGTTTACGTATCCAGTCAGTTAGTCTGTGTCTTTTTATTGGGGCATTGAGTCCATTGATGTTAAGAGATATTAAGGAATAGTGATTGTTACTTCCTGTCATTTTTGACATTATTTTTTAAATTTGATTGGTTAACTTCTTTTGGGTTTGATGAAAGGTTACTATCTTGCTTTTTACAGGGTGAAGTTTCCCTTCTTGTATTGGTGTTTTCCTCCTATTATCCTTTGTAGGGCTGGGTTTGTGGATAAATATTGGGTAAACTTGGTTTGTCATGGAATATCTTAGTTTCTCCATCTATGGTGATTGAGAGTTTTGCTGGATATAGTAGTTTTGACTGGCATTTATGTTCTCTTAGATTCTGCATGAGATCTGCCCAGGATCTTCTAGCCTTCATAGTCTCAGGTGAAAAGTATGCTGTGATTCTGATAGGTCTTCCTTTATATGTTACTTGGCCTTTTTCTCTTACTGCCTTTAATATTCTTTCTTTGTTTATTACATTTGGTGTTTTGATTATTATGTGACAGGAAGTATTTCTGTTCTGGTTCAGTCTGTTTGGAGTTCTGTAGGCTTCTTGTATATTCATGGGCATCTCTCTCTTTAGGTTAGGGAAGTTTTCATCCATAATTTTATTGAAAATATTTGCTGGTCTTTTAAGTTGTAAATCTTCACTCTCATCTATGCCTATAATCCTTAGGTTTGGTCTTCTCATTTTGTCCTGGATTTCCTGGATATTTTGGGTTACAAGCTTTTTGCATTTTGCATTTTCTTTAACTGTTGAGTCCATGGTTTCTATGGAATCTTCAGCATCTGAGATTCTTTCTTCTATCTCTTGTATTCTGTTGTTGATATTTGCATTTATGTCCCCTGATTTCTTCCCAAGGCTTTCTATCTCCAAAGTTGTCTCCCTTTGCGTTTTCTTAGTTGTTTCTACTTCTGATTTTAGATCCTGGATGGTTTTGCTTAGCTCCTTCACTTGCTTGTTTGTGCTTTCCTGTAATTCTTTAAGAGATTTTTGTGTTTCCTCTTTCATGACCTCAGCCTGTTGACCAAAGTTCTCCTGTATTTCTTTATTTTTTTTTATTCGATATAATTTATTTACATTTCAAATGATTTCCCCTTTTCTAGCCCCCCACTCCCCGAAAGTCCCGTAAGTCCCCTTCTCTTCCCCTGTCCTCCCACCCACCCCTTCCCACTTCCCCGTTCTGGTTTTGCCAAATACTGTTTCACTGAGTCTATCCAGAACCAGGGGCCACTCCTCCTTTCTTCTTGTACCTCATTTGATGTGTGGATTATGTTTTGGGTATTCCAGTTTTCTAGGTTAATAACCACTTATTAGTGAGTGCATACCATGATTCACCTTTTGAGTCTGGGTTACCTCACTTAGTATGATGTTCTCTAGCTCCATCCATTTGCCTACGAATTTCATGAATTCATTGTTTCTAATGGCTGAATAGTACTCCATTGTGTAGATATACCACATTTTTTGCATCCACTCTTCTGTTGAGGGATACCTGGGTTCTTTCCAGCATCTGGCAATTATAAATAGGGCTGCTATGAACATAGTAGAGCATGTATCCTTATTACATGGTGGGGCATCCTCTGGGTATATGCCCAGGAGTGGTATAGCAGGATCTTCTGGAAGTGAGGTGCGCAGTTTTTGGAGGAACCGCCAGACTGATTTCCAGAGTGGTTGTACCAATTTGCAACCCCACCAGCAGTGGAGGAGTATTCCTCTTTCTCCACACCCTCTCCAACACCTGCTGTCTCCTGAATTTTTAATCTTAGCCATTCTGACTGGTGTAAGATGAAATCTTAGGGTTGTTTTGATTTGCATTTCCCTAATGATTAATGAAGTTGAGCATTTTTTAAGATGCTTCTCCGCCATCCGAATTTCTTCAGGTGAGAATTCCTTGTTTAACTCTAGGGTTGTTCGGTTTTCTGGAGTCTAACTTTTTGAGTTCTTTATATATATTGGATATTAGCCCTCTATCTGATGTAGGATTTGTGAAGATCTTTTCCCAATTTGTTGGTTGCCGATTTGTCCTCTTGATGGTGTCTTTTGCCTTACAGAAACTTTGTAATTTTATGAGGTCCCATTTGTCGATTCTTGCTCTTAGAGCATACGCTATTGGTGTTCTGTTCAGAAACTTTCTCCCTGTACCGATGTCCTCAAGGGTCTTCCCCAGTTTCTTTTTTATGAGCTTCAGAGTGTCTGGCTTTATGTGGAGGTCCTTGATACATTTGGATTTGAGCTTAGTACAAGGAGACAAGGATGGATCAATTCGCATTCTTCTGCATGCTGACCTCCAGTTGAACCAGCACCACTTGTTGAAAAGGCTATCTCTTTTCCATTGGATGTTTTCAGCCTCTTTGAGGATCAAGTGGCCATAGGTGTGTGGGTTCATTTCTGGATCTTCAATCCTGTTCCATTGATCCTCCTGCCTGTCACTGTACCAATACCACGCAGTTTTTAACACTATTGCTCTGTAGTATTGCTTGAGGTCAGGGATACTGATTCCCCCAGATTTTCTTTTGTTGCTGAGAATAGTTTTAGCTATCCTGGGTTTTTTGTTGTTCCAGATGAATTTGATAATTGCTATTTCTAACTCTGCGAAGAATTGAGTTGGGATTTTGATGGCTATTGCATTGAATCTGTAGATTGCTTTTGGCAAAATGGCCATTTTAACTATATTGATTCTACTGATCCATGAGCATGTGAGGTTTTCCCATTTTTTGAGGTCTTCTTCCATTTCCTTCTTCAGAGTCTTGAAGTTCTTGTCATACAGATCTTTCACATGTTTGGTAAGAGTCACCCCAAGATACTTTATACTGTTTGTGGCTATTGTGAAGGGGGTCATTTCCCTAATTTCTTTCTCAGCCTGCTTATCCTTTGAGTATAGGAAGGCCACTGATTTGCTTGAGTTGATTTTATAACCTGCCACTTTGCTGAAGTTGTTTATCAGCTGTAGGAGCTCTCTAGTGGAGTTTTTTGGGTCACTTAGGTAGACTATCATGTCATCTGCAAATAATGATAGTTTGACTTCTTCCTTTCCAATTTGTATCCCTTTGACCTCCTTATGTTGTCAAATTGCCCGAGCTAGTACCTCAAGTACAATATTGAAAAGATAAGGAGAAAGGGGGCAGCCTTGTCTGGTCCCTGATTTCAGTGGGATTGCTTCAAGTTTCTCTCCATTTAGTTTGATGCTGGCTACCGGTTTGCTGTATATTGCTTTTACTATGTTTAGGTATGGGCCTTGAATTCCTGTTCTCTCCAAGACTTTAAGCATGAAAGGATGCTGAATTTTGTCAAATGCTTTTTCAGCATCCAATGAAATGACCATGTGGTTTTGTTCTTTGAGTTTGTTTATGTAGTGGATTGTATTGATGGATTTCCTATATTGAACCAACCCTGCATTCCCGGGATAAAGCCTACTTGATCATGGTAGATGATCGTTTTGATGTGTTCTTGGATTCGGTTGGCAAGAATTTTATTGAGTATTTTTGCATCGATGTTCATGAGGGAAATTGGTCTGAAGTTCTCTTTCTTTGTTGGATCTTTGTGTGGCTTTGGTATCAGCGTAATTGTGGCTTCGTAGAAGGAATTGGGTAGTGTTCCTTCTGTTTCTATTTTGTGGAATAGTTTGAAGAGTATTGGTGTTAACTCTTCTTTGAAGGTCTGATAGAATTCTGCACTGAAACCATCTGGTCCTGTGCTTTTTTTGGTTGGAAGACTTTCTATGACTCCTTCTATTTCTTTAGGCATTATGGGACTGTTTAGATGGTCTAGTTGGTCCTGATTTAATTTTTGTATTTGGTATCTCTCAAGGAAATTGTCCATTTCCTCCAGATTCTCCAGTTGTGTTGAGTACAGGCTCTTGTAGTAGGATCTGATGATTTTTTGGATTTCCTCAGTTTCCGTTGTTATATCTCCCTTTTCATTTCTAAGTTTGTTAATTTGGATACTTTCTCTGTGCCCTTTGGTCAGTCTGGCTAAGGGTTTATCTATCTTGTTGATTTTCTCAAAGAACCAGCTCCTGGTTTTGTTGATTTTTTGTATGGTTCTCTTTGTTTCTACTTGATTGATTTTGGCCCTGAGTTTGATGATTTCCTGCCTTCTACTCCTCCTGGGTGAAATAGCTTCTTTTTGTTCCATGGCTTTCAGGTGTGTCATTAAGCTGGTAATGTAAGCTCTCTCCATTTTCTTTTTGGAGGCACTCAGGGCTATGAGTTTTCCTCTTAGCACTGCTTTCATTGTGTCCCATAGATTTGGGTATGTTGTGTTTTCATTTTCATTGTGTTCTAAAAAGTCTTTAATTTCTTTCTTTATTTCTTCCTTGACCAAGGTATCATTGAGTAGAGTATTGTTCAGTTTCCACGTGTATGTGGGTTTTCTGTTTTTTCTGTTGCTATTGAAGACCACTTTTACTCCGTAATGATCAGATAGGATGCATGGAATTAGTTCGATCTTCTTATATTTGTTGAGGTCTGTCTTGTGGAGAAGGTACCATGAGGTGCTGAGAAAAAGGTATATTCTTTTGTTTTAGGATAGAATGTTCTATATATATCTGCTAAATCTAATTGGTCCAAAGCTTCAATTAGTTTCATTGTGTCCCTGTTTAGTTTCTGTTTTCCTGATCGGTCCATTGAGGAAAGTGCAGTGTTGAAGTCACCCACAATTATTGTGTTAGGTGCAATGTGTGCTTTGAGTTTTAATAAAGTTTCTTTTACGAAAGAGGGTGCCCTTGCATTTGGGGCATAGATGTTCAGGATTGAGAGTTCTTCTTGTTGTATTTTTCCTTTGACCAGCAAGAAGTGTCCCTCAGAGTCTCTTTTGATGACTTTGGGTTGAAAGTCAATTTTATCTGATATTAAAATGGCTACTCCAGCTTGTTTCCTGAGACCATTTGCTTGTAAAATTGTCTTCCAGCCTTTTACTCTAAGGTAGTGTTTGTCTTTGATCCTGAGGTGTGTTTCCTGTAAGTAGCAAAATGTAGGGTCCTGTTTACGTATCCAGTCAGTTAGTCTGTGTCTTTTTATTGGGGCATTGAGTCCATTGATGTTAAGAGATATTAAGGAATAGTGATTGTTACTTCCTATCATTTTTGACATTATTTTTTAAATTTGATTGGTTAACTTCTTTTGGGTTTGATGAAAGGTTACTATCTTGCTTTTTACAGGGTGAAGTTTCCCTCCTTGTATTGGTGTTTTCCTCCTATTATCCTTTGTAGTGCTGGGTTTGTGGATAGATATTGGGTAAACTTGGTTTTGTCATGAAATATCTTAGTTTCTCCATCTATGGTGATTGAGAGTTTTGCTGGATATAGTAGTTTTGGCTGGCATTTGTGTTTTCTTAGAGTCTGCATGAGATCTGCCCAGGACCTTCTAGCCTTCATAGTCTCAGGTAAGAAGTCTGCTGTGATTCTGATTGGTCTTCCTTTATATGTTACTTGGCCTTTTTCTCTTACTGCCTTTAATATTCTTTCTTTGTTTAGAACATTTGGTGTTTTGATTATTATGTGACGGGAAGTATTTCTGTTCTGGTCCAGTCTGTTTGGAGTTCTGTAGGCTTCTTGTATATTCATGGGCATCTCTCTCTTTAGGTTAGGGAAGTTTTCTTCTATAATTTTATTGAAGATATTTGCTGGCCCTTTAAGTTGCAAATCTTCACTCTCATCTATGCCTATAATCCTTAGGTTTGGTCTTCTTATTGTGTCCTGTATTTCCTGGATATTTTGGGTTACAAGCTTTTTGCATTTTGCATTTTCTTTAACTGTTGAGTCCATGGTTTCTATGGAATCTTCAGCATCTGAGATTCTTTCTTCTATCTCTTGTATTCTGTTGTTGATATTTGCATCTCTGTCCCCTGATTTCTTCCCAAGGCTTTCTATCTCCAAAGTTGTCTCCCTTTGAGTTTTCTTAGTTGTTTCTACTTCTGATTTTAGATCCTGGATGGTTTTGCTTAGCTCCTTCTCTTGCTTGTTTGTGCTTTCCTGTAATTCTTTAAGAGATTTTTGTGTTTCCTCTTTCATGACCTCAGCCTGTTGACCAAAGTTCTCCTGTATTTCTTTAATTTTTTTTTGTGTTTCCTCATTGTTGGCTTTTGTATTCTCCTGGATTTCTTTCATTGATTTTTGTGTTTCCCTTGCAAGGACTTCTAACTTTTGATCCATTTTCTCCTGAATTTCTTTAAGTATGTCCTTCATGTGATCCTGTACCAGCATCATGACCAGTGATTTTACATCCAAATCTTGTTTTACTGGTGTGTTGTGGTATCCAGGACATGCTGGTAGAGGAGAATTGGGTTCAGATGTTGCCATATTGCCTTGATTTCTGTTAGAGACGTTCCTGCGTTTGCCTTTTGCCATCTAGTTCTCACTGGTGTTACTTGTTCTTGTCAGTGCTGGACTCACCAGTGCAAGCTGCCCCTTCCCAGTTGGCCTCTGGTGCACAGCTTACCCCCTGCACTGCCTGTAGACAGGGTGCTGCTGCCCAGGCTGTTCAGATCCCGAAGCAGGCACCCGAAGGCTCCCGCTGGGGCCCGCTGGATTCACTGGAGCACACTGACTTCTCCCAGCTGGCCGCCAGGACCTGGCAATGTGGTGCTGCCGCCCAGGCTGATCTGGATCCGGCAGCGGAGAGAATTGAGCTGAAGGCTCCTGCCTGAGGCCTTGCCCCAGATTGTGTCTGTGGGCCAGATGGAGCCCGTGTGCACCCCCAGGGAGCGCCAACGGTGTATGCTGCCGGGACCTCCCCTGTGTTCAGATCACTCCGCTGGGCAGCCGATCCGCCAACCGGGCTGGCGCACACAAGGTTAGCCTGGCTGCCCAGGCCCTACGTCCAGGCAAAAGCCTGGGAGGCCAAGGTCCGAGCCAAGTTCCCCTAGGGCTATGACTGTTAATTGGGTCCGCCAGGTGACCAGGATGGCGGGCGTGTGCACCCGCGCTCCCCGAAAGCGCCGGGAGAGTCTGCTGTGCTAACAACCTCCTGGGCGGGTTGATTCACAGATGACCCACCAAGCCGCCCAGATCTTGGGGTCAGTCCTGTGCCTTTTGGGGCCTAGACCCCCGCTTTGTTAGCCTCAGGCTATGCCCGTTACGGCTCTGCCCGCCAGAGCTCTCTGTTATCCTGCGGGCAAAATGGCAGTGCGTGCGCAGGCCCGGGCAAAAAACCTCCTGGCTGGGTTGGCGCCCCGATGCCCCCCCCCCCAACAGCCAAGGGCCTGGGTGCAGGCCAACGACCGTCGGGCTCAGACCCCCGCGGTGGTGTTGGCCTCGGATTATGTTTGTGTACCTCAGACTGTCCGATGTCACTGGATTCCGAAATCAAGATGGAGAGGCCGAGTTCTGAAGTGTCTTCCGTGCAGCGAAAGGAGCCGCAAAACCGCAGCTGTTTGCAGCCCGGCTGGTCAGTGAAGGTCAGTGGTCGTGGGCGCAGGGCCTAACTGGACCCTGTGTCGCCTTGGTTCCACTGCTGATGGCACTTCAGCTGGACCAGCCACTGCTGTACTGCTGCCGCCACCGCTGCCGCCACCGCTGCCGCCGCCGCTGCCGCCGCCGCTGCCCTCTCCTGTATTTCTTTAAGTGTTTCTTGCGTTTCCTCCTTATTGGCTTTTGTATTCTTCTGGATTTCTTTCAATGATTTTTGTGTTTCACTTGCAAGGGCTTCTAACTTTTGATCCATTTTCTCCTCAATTTCTTTAAGTATGTCCTTCATGTGTTCCTGTACCAGCATCATGACCAGTGATTTTAAATCAAAATCTTGTTTTGCTGGTGTGATGGGGTATCCAGGACATGCTGGTAAAGGAGAATTGGGTTCAGATGTTGCCATATTGTCTTGATTTCTGTTAGTGACGTTCCTGCGTTTGCCTTTTGCCATCTACTTCTCACTGGTGTTAGTTGGTCTTGTCAATGCTGGACTCACCAGTGCAAGCTACCCCTTTCCAGGTGGCCTCTGGTGCACTGCTTACCTCCTGCACTGCCTGGAGACAAGGTGCTGTTGCCCAGGCTGTTCAGATCCCAAAGCAGACACCTGGAGGCTCCTGCAGGAGCCCGCTGGATTCACCAGAGCACACTGACTTCACCCTGCTGGCCGCCCAGAAGCCCCTCTTGCCTCTTGCAGGACCTGGAGATGTGGAGTTGCTGCCCAGGCTGATCTGGATCCGGAAGCAAAGAGATCTGAGGGCTCCTGCCAGAGGCCTCAGGACTGGAACCTAAGCTCTGTGCCACTGGAGCAAGCTGGGCGCTCTCCCAGATTGCCTCTGGGTGCACACCAGGTCTCCCGCACTTCCTGGAGACTGAGTGCTGTGGCCCAGGCCATTCAGATTCCAAAGCAGACTCCTAGAGGCTCCTGCAGGGGCCTGCTGGATTCACCAGAGCACACTGACTTCTCCCCGCTGGCTGCCCGGAAGCCCCTCTTGCCTTTTGTAGGACCTGGAGATGTGGTGTTGCCGCCCAGGCTGACCTGAATCCGGAAGCAATGAGATCTGAGGGCTGCTGCCAGAGGCCTCAGGACTAGAACCTAAGCTCCGTGCCACCGGAGCAAGCACGTAAAGTGAATTTTTGATGTTTTTGGTTTAAGATGCCTCAAAAGGAGACCTCAGAAAAAACGCTTGGAAATGTATTTATTCAAGAAAGTATGATCTGTTCTTTCTGGCGTATTTAATTCACACCCCACTTAATAACTGAAACAACATCTAACAATGGAGAGGTTTTCTATTAAAAAAAAAAAAACAAGTTGTTTGGCTTCGTTTGGTTAAAAAAAAAAAAAGGAGCATTTGGCCTCGAATTCTCTCTGGAACCTGGGCATGCACGGACCTTCCTGTTCCCGCGGCCTCCCAGGCACTGAGGATTTTAAGTGTGCACCAGCAGGCCTGCCCCGTTTTGTTGTCTCTTGACTTGAGACATCTTAGTTCATTTTCTGTTGCTGAGACACAGTAGTAGGTTCGGTGTGTTACAGACAGAAGCCGTTTACTGAGTTCGCCATTCTGGGGTCACAAGGTGGAAGAGCTGTGTCTGGTGACAGCCTTCTTGATGACAGTGTCCTAGGGTGTGTCAGACTGCCACATGGGAGACAGTGTGCACAGTGGTGTCCATCTAGACTCTCCCCGCACCCCACAGAGCCCCCAAAGTCAATCATGGGGCTGGCAACTATGCCTGATTGTCACCATTTCCAGATGCATGGTGGGACTGTTTCTGCCCTCTGAATACCTCACGGTGAGGACTAAGCTCCAGCATTAGTGTGCCAGGGGGCAGGCTGTGCCCACAGCACAGGGTGATTCCTGCTGTGCCAGCCTGAAGGGTGTTAGGCCTCAGCACCATCTTGCTGTCTTGCCAGATTTGTTGGTTCAAGTTTTGAATCTGCTAAGTTTGTGTGTGTGTGTGTGTGTGTGTGTGTGTGTGAAACATGAATAGCACAGCAGGCATGTGGCGATCAGACATCAAATTGGGGGAGCTGGTTCTTTCCTTCTCTACAAGTCCTCTGTGCTGACCTCAGCGTCAGCCTTGGGGGCAAGCTCCTTTACTTGCTGAGCCAGCTTGCCAGGCCTCGGACTCCTAGCCAGGCCTCGGGCTCCCGTCCCTCCTGCTAATTATCTTATAAAACTAGGACGAGACTGTTGTGATTAGCCTACACCTCAGACTTGACACAGCCTGGGGTTATCTGACAGGGTAAATGGCAGCTAAAGGACTGCCCAAGTCAGACTGGCATGTTTGTGGAGACTGTAATCGGGGCAGGAGGACTCAGCCCACATCCCCTGGGCGGGTGGGCCTGAGCTGAATACATTCAGAGCAAGCCAGCCGGCTGCATTTCCCAGCAGCCTCTGCTTCAGCCCTGTCTGAAGTTCCTGCCCTGAGTTCCTGCCCTGGCTTTCAGCAGTGGAGTACGACGGAAAGTATGTAGAATTAGCCTCTTTCTGCTCTGAGTGACATTGGACAGGATGCTTTATATAGCAACAGAAAAGCAACCAGGAGACAGAAGAAGTTGGTATCAGAGAGCGGCGTGTTGCCGGGTTGGAGCCGAGCACACAGCTTTTTATGTCTTTAGAACATTTTATTCAAGGATTATAAAGCTTTGGGACAGGAGAGTCATCTGGTGCTCGGAGCTTAATGGGCCATCACTGTGGGAGCTTGGAAGACAGCACTGGTCAGAGATGCATGAGGCTAGGTGAGGACTTGATTACGAGATTTGTGACCGGGCTATTTCTGTGATAACTTGACGACGACGACGACTAATCTGTGTGTGCTGGTCATGACAGGGCTGGAGAATCAGCTGTGATTAACGAGAGCCCAGAACCACCGAGGTGAAATCTTCTGGGGATTGTCTCTTTGGGGTCAGTACACAGAAACTGTGGTCCAGGGACCACAAGGGAGTATGAGGGAGAAGGGGGGGGGGGCAGAACAGTCCAGTGAGCTGCTGTTGTAGAATTAGAGAGGTGAGGACACCGAGCCCTTGGTGACAGACTGGAAGTGAGCCCAAGACACCACACACTCAGCGGCAGGACCTGGATTTGTGCTGCTCTGGCATTGTGATGGTTCCTGTGCCCTGGTTCGTCCCTTTTGGAATAAGAAAGTTTGTTGGCTTGCATTTTATTTTATTTGAAATTTTTGTTTTATTTATTGAAAAGCTAAAACAATGAGATATACTTTTTTCTTTCTTCTGAAGAGATGTGATGCTTTTAGATTTAATTATATATCTTTCTTTTTTATTAGTTATTTTATTCTTTTACATTTCAAATGATATCCCCCTTCCTGGTTACCCCTCCCCCACCTACCTCGTCTCCTTCCTCCCCTTTACCTCTATGAGGTGCTCCTCCACCCACTCACCCACTCCTGCCTCACCCCTCTAGCATCCCTCATGCTGGGGCATCAAGCCTCCCTCCCCTCCCACTGATGCCAGCAAGGCCATCCTCTGCTACATATGCAGCGGGAGCCATGGGTCCCTCCATGTGTACTCTTTGGTTGGTGGTTTAGTCTGTGAGAGCTCTGGGGGGGGGGTCCCACTAGTTGATTTTGTTTTTCTTATGGTGTCGCAATCCCCTTCAGCCCCTTCAGCCCCTCCCCTAGATCCACCATTGCAGTCCCAGGGCTCAGCCCAATGGTTGGCCACGAGTATCTGCAACATCTTATTTTATAGGAACACGCAATAGAGATATTCACTTTCTGAAGAGATGCTGAGCTTTTGAAGTCTTGGAATTTTTAAAATACTATGTGACTTTAAAAGTTGTACTCTTTTATGGTATGATATTATCATGAGATCTTGGCGACAAACAAGATAAGGTTTTGGTTTAATGGATGTGTTCATGTGTCGGGTTGACAATTGGTCCTGTGCTCTGGTTGGCCTCGTCATCCTGATGTAGCCTAGAGTCATGTGAGAGAGAAGTCTTAGCTGAGGGATCATCCAGGCTAGCTTCGCCTCTGGACACGTTTCTAGGGGACGGAGCTATTGATTAGTGCAGGGGAGCCCCGCCCACTGTGTAGAGCCATCTTCTACGCAGCTGGTCTCTAACTGCATAAGAAAGCTAGCTACCCGTGAGCCTGTGAGCTAGCCGGGAGAAAGCCAGCAAAAACATCTCTCCATGGGTTCTGATTCAAGTTCCTGCCTGGAGTTTCTGTGCCAAGTTCCCTCGATGATGGACTATAAACCACAAGTGTAAGCCAAACCCTGGGTTGGTCAGCTTTTCGTCAACTTGACACAAACTAGGGCCATGTCTGAAGAGGACAACTCAACTGAGGGAGGGATTTGCCACCGTGAGACTGGCCCTTGGGCATATCCATGGGCTAGGCTATTGGTTAATGATTGGTGTGGCAGGGCTCAACCTTCCCCCACTGCTGGAGTAGGTGATCCCAGGTTAGACCGGCAAGCGGCTCTCCCCCACAGCTCCTGCTTTTGCCTTGAGTTCTTGCTCTGGCTTCCCTGGGTGATGGACTAGGATTTGGAAATTCAAGACAAACAGTTTCCTCTTAAAATGGATAGAGAATGGACTATGACACCGACACAGAAAATTGCTGTCAGCTGGGCGTGTGGTCAGAAGTCCATCTGCGGGGATCCTTGACCCACCATACACAATAACACTGGGGAGACTGTAGTCTCCCAGAATACAGAAGGGGGCAATGAGGGGGGACTCCAGAGCGTTTGGGGCTCAATTACGCCATTGTCTATGTGGCCCCAGAAGGACATGCTTGCTCTCTTCGTGGGGGTGTGGCTATGCAGTGAGAAGCCCCTTCACAGGACTGCCGGCAGCACCTGGCTCTCAGCATGCAGCTGGACCAAGGCCACAGTTCTGTATGGGGGAGACGCCCTTGCGCATGCGCACGCAGTGGCAAATGGTTTCATTGAGAGGATAAGGTGGTGAGTGAGAGCGCCGGAAGGGGAAGGGAGAAAGTTGGGAGATGGAAGTCAGGCTTCCTAACCTAGGAACACAACACCCAGTCCCCCAGGCCATGCTTAGCCTCTGAAACCAGGAGAGGCATGGCTTCCCACCACACCCCAAGGGAGAGCTTTGAGCACAGAGGGGTGATCGCTGGGGCATTTGGAGACTGCCTGCGTCAGGTCTCACACTGGGTGGTACTGGATGGAGGTCATTTCAGGAGGACTTTGTTTTGTGAGTCGCTTTATCATCAATCAGCCTCTTCCCTACTTTGGGTACCAGATCCAGATTCCGTCTGGGAAAACATCTTCCTTTGTCTGATCCCCAGTCCCGTCTACTGTGTTAAGGGTCGAGCCAGGTGAACATCTTGGGCTCCATTCTGACCGGCTCAGGAACAGACATGCTGCCAAATCAGAGTTGATGGGACACAATGAGTCAGTGGTTGGGAATCTTGGGAAATAGTTCGAAAATAAGGAAAGGCAGGAGCAGGTACAGCCCTCTTGTGACCATGAGGGAGTGAGCTTGTCTGAGGGTGACCGAGTGAGTATTATGCACCTATTGTTTCCCTGCTGCTCTCCTACTAGTAGTTCCAATGCATCTTAGAAAGGGATTATTGGCCCAAAGGAGCTAATGCAGCGGTTGAGTTCATAACTCCCTGCCTTTGAGGGGAGCACAAAACAACCTCCTCTTCTAGTAACAGTTCGATACTCTGATTGCCCCCAGCCTTCTAGGGAAACTCAGAAACTTCCTTAGAGTTTAACTACTGAGAGAGGTGTCTCCTGTAGCTAGAGAGACGCAGCTAGGGCTGAAGTAAGTTAGGCAGAAAGATCCCGCCTTCTAGAGCCAGGCAGCCTTTGAAAGCTTGGCCAAACCACACCTGAGGTCTGATGTCTCCGCGGGCTTCCTAGCTGTGAGATAATGCACTCCTCCGTAGTTTGGCTAGTTTGGGGTGCGTTACTTCAGTTCTCAACCAACAGAATCCCTGAATATTTTCACGAAGGCAGTCAGGGGTGAAGTGAAGGCCTCATTCCCACATTGTCTGCTCTGACAGAAAACATTTTATTTCTGAAACCTTTCATCATTTCCAAACTCTAAACTGCCCCAAAGCCCAGGAGTGCTCATTTGGTCTGACACAAACGATCATTTGGGGGAGAAAATTCCACCAAACTGACATTTGGATCCTTAGAGCCTTTGCTTTAGTGTTTAAGTTTCAATAAAAATGACAGGGGCCGGAGAGATGGCTCATCGCGTAAGAACACCTCAGCTCATCCACTTGACTTCGGCCTGCCTTCCAGAGTCGCCGCGGCATCTCACAACTGTGTGAAACTCCAGTCCCAAGGGATCTGATGCTCATTTTCTTGGTCTCTGAAGGCACTGTGTGCATGTTTTACACAGACATACACACACAGTCATAATACCTGCACACATTTTTTTTTAAGTTTTAAAATATAAATGAATCGAATTTTGTGGGGCTGTGCAGATCCTGTCATTGGGGTGGGGTTATATGATACACAGTATATAATGTGTAATCTCTGAAACATGATCACTTCAATATCGCAAGCAATCTATTCTGGGGCTTTGGGTGCCTGAAATGCTGTGTCTCTGGGGACAGCTGTCCTTGCTACAGTACTTATGAGTTGGTCACCCCCCCCACCCCCCGGCTTCCAGCTTGGGTTCAATTGTACTTTCTTATAAATCAAACCCGGGCGTTTCTGATTGGTGTTAGGCTGACATGCTCACATCGGGTCTGTTCTGAGTCCCCTATCCAGTTCTGTTTGGCAGCATTTTGGAGCCTGTTCATTTGGACTGACTTCAGTTGGAGGTTCATTATTGAAATGATGTCGATGTCAGACACATGGGTTCACTAGCTCGTCACGACCTTGGAAATGCTATGGTATTTTACAGGGTGCGGTGACATTTATAGGCCTGATTGGACACCCACAACAACGTGGCTTTCCATAGATCAAATGTCAAGTTTGCAATGGTCCAAGGTAATTGAATCCTGGAGCACTGTCCACTTCAATTCTCTCCTGGGCCGTTGACTTGGGGCCTGAGTCTCATTAGGTGTTAGTAAGCACAGGACGGCTTGTCCTGTGCCAGAGGTCAGTCTGGAGCCCAGGAGAAGCAGGTGGGGAAGAGGGTGGTGGTGGGAGCGTGGAGCATCGAAACAAGACACCCAGAGGGACAGCTCGTGTTCACTTCTTTAAATCCAAGCACATATGTGGCTAGTTGATGGATAAGCTATTGTAGACAGACAGTCTGCTGGCTAGTTTCATGTCATCTTGACATAAGTTACAGTCATCCGAGAAAAGAAAACCGCAAATCAGAAAATGCCTCTGTAAAATCCAAGGGCCAGCAAGCCTGTAGAAGATTCTTAGTGATGTGGGAAGGCCCAGCGCACTGTGCGCTGGTGGTCCTGGGAGATATATGAAAACAGGCTGAGCAAGCATCGGGTAAGCCCAGTGATGGTCACCACAGAGCCCCTAAAGTTTCCTGAAGGTCTCACCATGCTGTGATCATTTATCTCTGCCACCACCATCTAGTGACCAGGCTATTGGCTGGTGGGTGCTATCTTCAAGAGCAGAAATGGATACGCTGGTCTCCTGTTAGCTGGAAGTTTAGACAAATCCAAGAGCCCTCCCCTTTTAAGATGGGGTTCCATGTAGCTCAGGCTGACCTCAAACTTGCTATGTAGCCAAGGATGACCTTATACACCCATTCCTCTTGTCCCGCCCCCTCCAAGTGCTGGGATTGCAGGTGTGCAGCAGCACACCTGGTCTATGCAGTGCTAGTGGTCTACACAGTCTGCACAGTGGTCTATGCAGCTGTGGGGCTTTGTGCTTACTGGGACAGTGCTCTGAGCATGGGGCTCCAGCCTCAGCTGCAATCCCACCTAACTTTGAGGGGCTTTCAGTCGCTCAATGGTTGTGGGGCACACAGACAACAAGAAGGCACACTCTCAGATGCAGCTTTTGATTAAGAATGAGAAGAAATACCACCATCCCCACTAAGGTGTGTACTGCCTCATGTATGGAAGTCCTCGGAAACATGATCCTCCATCTGCTGAAGGGGAGATGGGACAAACTGGTGCTCTGCTGGCCTCTCGCCTTCACTGTGGGGGTGATCACAGGAAGGGCTGTGTGCTTCCTCAGGAGCAGATGCCTTGTCTGCAGAACTGGCTGAAGCACCAACACTGGACGGAGCAGGGCCAGGCTTGGCCAGGCACGTGATTGTTCGTCTACATCAGGGTGAGTGTCTGGTGGCTGTGGACATCTCCAGAGCCAAATGGACCACATGACTGCTTCCCCCAGAGATAACTGGGACAGGAGACAGAAGACTGTGGACTAGGAGGGTAGAAGAGGGAAGTCATGTTCCAGCAGCCTTCCTGTCCCAGGGGGCTACGCCATAGAGGCACAAGATGGCAGCCTGCATTTAGAATTGTATCACAGGAGGGTAAGGATCTGGAGTCAAGGTTGAAGCGGCATGTTCCCTTGGAAGCTGGAGAGGGTGGCAGCTTTCTACTGGTGAGTTCTAGCCATCCTTGGCTTAGAGATGTTCTCCTCCAATTTCTGAGGTCACCTGGCTGTAATCCAAAGTGTGTATGTGTGTGTGTGGTGTATGTGTGTGTGGTGTGAGTGTATGTGTGGTGTGTATGTGTGTGAGTATGTGTGTTTGTGAGTATTTGAGTGTGTATGTGAGTATAGTGTATGTGGTGTGTGTGTATGTGTGTGTTTAAGTGTATGGTGTGTATGTGTTTGAGTATATGCAAGTGTGAGTGTTTGAGTGTGTATAAGTGTGTGTGTATGTAGTGTGTGTGGTATGTGTGTGTTTGAGTATGTGTGGTATGTGTGGTGTCTATGTGTGTGTGTATAAGTATGTGAGTGTATGTATGGTGTGTACGGTGTGTGTGGGTGTGTGTGGGTGTGTGTGAGTGTGTGTGTGTGTTTTCTCTTTGGGAGGCTCAAAAGCCCAGGATGAGCTCATCTTAGTTTACCTAACTGCATTTGCAATGGCTTTATTTCTAGTTAAATGCATGTTTGAAGGAACAGAAGACTTGGACAAATCTTTTCTGAGTCTGGGGCGTAGTTCAACCTCCTAGCTATCTCAGGCCTAAGAAGCCATGACGTGCCGGGCGGTGGGGCGCACACCTGTAATCCCAGCACTTGGGAGGCAGAGGCAGGCAGATTTCTGAGTTTGAGGCCAGCCTGGTCTACAGAATGAGTTCCAGGACAGCCAGGGCTACACAGAGAAACCCTGTCTCAAAAAAACCAAAAAAAAAAAAAAAAAAGAAAAAGAAAAAAGAAAGAAGCCATGCCGTTTCCAGCCTCATCTCTGGCCTACATGCTGAATGATGCCCATGGCTGCCACACTCAGAGGGAGGTTCGCCACCCCAAAGGGCCGTGCTCTTGGGAAACCTGGCCTCCGGGCTGGGAAGCTCATGAAACTCCACACAATGAGGGAAGAGTATGTGGGGAGATAGAGCAACCCCCCCAGGAACCCGCTGTGGTTTCTGTCAGAGGCTTGGCCCTGGCTCCCAGAGGCTGACTCTGGAGGCTCCGCACCTTGGAGGTTAGGGAGCTGCTGGTTCCAATCTCTGTCTGGAGGCTCTCAGAGAGAAGAGAGCCCTGCATGGCAGACGCTTGTCTGCCAGGCTGCTGGGGTCGGGAGGCTGCCAGCCACGAGTATGTGGGAATGCTCCAGACACTGAGGGAATTCTGTCCCTTGGTGTCTGGTGCCCTGCAGCCATGGAATCATTTTTGGAGAGGGGTGGAGGGGTGGGGCCCTCCACACTTGAGGACTGGGAGAAGTCCTTGAATCTCCCTAAGAGGAGGGACGTCAGCAATGTCTCCACCGAATGAAACCTCTCCCGGCCCCTCAGGCAGTCATGGAAGCCTCCTTCCTGCCCACAGTGTAGATAGGAGGAAGACAACGCATCTCACGGTGGGACAGAAGATGGACCATCAGAACAGGACGCCAGGTTTGGGGCTGTGGCTGAGTACTTGCCCTGGGCTTTACTGCATAAACTTGGTTTGGCATTTTATGTCTGTTATCCCTGCACTTGGGAGGTAGAGGCAGGAGAATCAGAAATTCAGGGTCACCCTCGGCCATCTACTGGTTCCATGCCAGACCAAACTCCACAAAACCCTACCTGGGGAGACCAGAAGCAGCTCCCACAGTGCCCCTAAGCTCTGCCTGGCATGGTTCTGAGGGTGCGGCTCATGACCTTGTCACCTGATGGTTTTCCTCTGTATTAGTTTGGGTTCTCTAGAGTCATAGAACATATGGATAGTCTCTATATAGTTAGGGAATTTGTCGATGACTTACAGTCTATAGTCCAACTCCCCAACAATGATCAGCAGCAGCTGTGGATGGAAGTCCAAGGATCTAGCAGTTTCTCAGTCCCACGAGGCAAGCAGGCAAGGAAGAGTGAGAGAGAATCTTCCTTCTTCCAATGTCCTTATATATCTCCAGCAGAGGGTGTAGCCCAGATTAAAGGCTGTAGGTCTCCAACAGAGGGTGTGGCCCAGATTATTGGCGTGTGGGTCTTCAGCAGAGGGTGTGGCCCAGATTAAAGGCATGTGCCTCCATGCCTTTAATCCCAAATGATCTTGAACTCGGAGATCTCCTTGTCTTAGCCACTATGCTTCAAGGTCTCCATGCCAAGATCCAGGTCAGAAACTTATATCTCTGAGCCTCCAAATTAGGATCATAGGTGAGCCTTCCAATTCTAGACTGTAGTTCATTCCAGATATAGTCAAGTTGACAACCAGGAATAACCACTACAATCCACCCCTTGTCAACTTGACACAAATAATATCTCATGTCCACATGAAACAATAACAAGATTGTGAATACACCTAACATGATATAACTATTCCTCATACAATCACAAACGCATTTGTAAATTTACAATGGGGAACTGTCCCTTGGGAACATTCTTTTAGTGTTTCAATACCAAATGATGTTAAAGGGATTGGAAGAAAGACAAATGTATCTTCAACAAAATAAGATAGAAGCATTCATGTTACTTATAATCCTCGTTTCTGCAACTGGTTACCTGGCCTTAGCTGGTATTTATAACTACCTTCCTCTGCTACCCATTCTGTATTTCTTTCACCTTCGGCAAGCACCTCAGCAGGTCTTGGCTCTTTTCCTGGAGTATTGACCCATACCTTCATTCCTGATGGGTCTGTGTCCTTTGTCATCCTGCTTGGATTAGGCTGTTGTAGTTTCCCATTGACTTTACTCACAGGACATGGTAGTACTAAGAGACACCCTAGGGAATCTCCTGCACTCCAGACATAATCCTGCTTACCTCCATTGTGGAGAGGCAATCCAATTTCCCCATGGTAATCTGGATCTATCACTCCTCCTAACACTGTTACTCCTTTCTTAGCCTGTTGGTTTAAGGGCATTAGAAGCCCAAAATGGCCAGGGAGAAGTCTGAGCTTCCAGTTCAATGGAATGTTTCTTGTGGCTCCTGGTAGGAGCACTCCCCCCTCTGGAACCAAAACTTCTAGGCCAGCAGCACCTAAATTTGTAGGGACAGGAAGCAAAAATTTTCCTAGAGGGTCACTAGGAGTGATAGTGAGTGGAACTATTCCCTTTTCCACCCCTTGATTCCTGGACCCATGGATCCTGGCTATGGGAGAAACTGTACCATATATTGAACGCTGATTCAAAGCATATACTGCCTTCTGAAGAACTCTGCCCCAGCCCTCCATGCTGTTGCCACCTAATTGGCACCGTAACTGTGTCTTCAAAAGGCCATTCCATCTTTCTATCAGACCAGCTGCTTCAGGATGATGGGGAACATGGTAAGACCAGTGAATTCCATAATCATGGGCCCACTGTCGCACTTCTCTGGCTGTGAAATGAGTTCCTTGGTCAGAAGCAATAGTGTGTGGAATACCATGATGATAGATAAGGCATTCTGTGAGTTCACGGATGGTGGTTTTGGCAGAAGCATTATGTGCAGGAAAGGCAAATCCATAACCAGAATAAGTATCTACTCCAGTAAGAACAAAACGCTGTCCTTTCCACGGGGGAAGTGGTCCAATATAGTCAACTTGCCACCAGGTTGCTGGCTGGTCACCTTGAGGAATGGTGCCATATCTGGGGCTCAGTGTTGGTTTCTGCTGTTGGCAGATCTGGCATTCAGCAGCAGCTGTAGCCAGGTCAGCCTTGGTGAGTGGAAGTCTGTGTTGCTGAGCCCAAGCATAACCTCCGTCTCGGCCACCATGGCCACTTTGTTCATGTGCCCACTGGGCAATAACTGGGATGGCTGGGGAAAGAGGCTGACTGTCCACAGAATGGGTCATCTTATCCACTTGATTATTGAACTCCTCCTCAGCTGAGGTCACCTTTTGGTGAGCATTTACATGGGACACAAATATCTTCACATCCTTTGCCTATTTGGAGAGATCTATCCACATACTTCTTCCCCAGATGTCTTTCTCACCAATTTTCCAATTGTGATCTTTCCATGTCCCTGACCATCCAGCCAATCCATTGGCTACAGCCCATGAGTCAGTGAACAATCGTACATCTGGCCATTTCTTCTTCCAAACAAGCTGTAATACCATGTGTACTGCCCGAAGTTCTGCCCACTGTGAAGATTTTTTTCACCTGTATCTTTCAGGCTTGTCCCAGAAAGGGGTTGTAATGCTGCAGCTGTCCACTTCTGGGTGGTGCCTGCATAACGTGCAGAGCCATCAGTAAACCAGGTCCTAGTCTTCTCTTCTTCAGTCAACTGGTCATAGGGAACACCCCATGAGGCTATAGGCGGATGCTTGACAGCAGATGGCATTGTAACAGGAGTAGAGACCATAGGCATCTGAGCAACTTCTTCATGTAACTTGCTTGTGCCTTCAGGACCTGCTCTGGCCCTATCACGTATATACCATTTCCATTTGATAATAGACTGCTGTTGTGCATGCCCTACTTTATGACTTGGAGGGTCTGATAACACCCAGCTCATGATGGGCAGTTCAGGTCGCATAGTAACTTGGTGTCCTATTGTCAAACGTTCAGTTTCCACTAAGGCCCAATAGCAGGCCAAGAGCTGTTTTTCAAAGGGAGAGTAGTTGTCTGCAGATGACGGTAGAGCTTTGCTCCAAAATCCCAAAGGTCTCTTCTGTGATTCACCTAATTCATCAAGATAATCAAAGGCATTATCTTCTTTAAGCTTGAGATATAGTTTCATCCACGGGTCTTCAATATTCTCCGAGCTCCCAGGAGGGAGAGAATCTGGAGAAGTTTCAGTAGTTGAAGGTGCTATTGGATCAACCAACCAACTCCAAAATTTTGAAACATTCATCCTTATACTTCTGCTCCTCTAGAACCACTCCTGGTACCAACTTCTGTATTAGTTAGGGTTCTCTAGAGTCACAGAATGTATGGGTAGTCTCTATATAGTTAGGGAATTTGTCAATGACTTACAGTCTATAGTCCAACTCCCCAACAATGATCAGCAGCAGCTGTGGATGGAAGTCCAAGGATCTAGCAGTTTCTCATTCCCACGAAGCAAGCAGGCAAGGAAGAGTGAGAGAGAATCTTCCTTCTTCCAATGTCCTTATATATCTCCAGCAGAGGGTGTAGCCCAGATTAAAGGCTGTAGGTCTCCAACAGAGGGTGTGACCCAGATTATTGGCGTGTGGGTCTCCAGCAGAGAGTGTGGCCCAGATTAAAGGCATGTGCATCCATGCCTTTAATCCCAAATGATCTTGAACTCGGAGATCTCCTTGTCTTAGCCACTATGCTTCATGGTCTCCATGCCAAGATCCAGGTCAGAAACTTATATCTCTGAGCCTCCAAATTAGGATCATAGGTGAGCCTTCCAATTCTACACTGTAGTTCATTCCAGATATAGTCAAGTTGACAACCAGGAATAGCCACTACATCCTCTTTGGCCACCAGGGAACCCTTCCCCCACCAGACCAGGTACAAAGTTGCAGAATTGAGTAGGGGCGGGGGTGGGGGGGAGACACTGCCAGCCGAGGGGCAGGTGTCCACAGGGTGGGAATGGCCAGGACATTGGACGGGACAGCTGTGCTCAAGAAACTCAGGAAGGGACTTTTGGAAATCCACTTGGTGGCCCTGGCCTGTTTTGTGCCCTTGAAGCTGTGGACTTGAAGCTCTTGAAGCATCTAGGCTAGGAGCCTCAAACTATCTTGTTCCTCCTTAAGCAGCAGCTGGGTGTCTGGACACAGCAATCTCACTGTCAAGAGGGCATGAGAGAGGTTTTCACGGAGTTTCCTGGGGACTGAGCATTATAAATATACTTTTTGAGAGCCGGCTTTACTGGGTTTCCCAGGTTTCTCAGCTCACTTTACACCCCAGGTAGTCTTTGAATCTGTGATCCTGTCACCTCGGGGCTCTCAGCAGCTGCGATGACAGGCCTGTGCCACCGTACCTGATGCTGGACGGGTGCTTTCAAGTACTTCCCTTTTTGAGACACCATGGCCTGTAATTCAGGCTAGCTTCAAACCTGATATCCCCAGGATACCCTTGCATGAGTGTCTTCTACCCCTGTGTGATGCTGTGATGACAGATCTTTAGTGATCCCAGTCTCTGAGGTGACTGTTAATGCAAGCCATCTACCAACTGAGCTGCAACCCCAGCCACAGGCAAGTGTGCCTAGAGTTAGGTCACTATTGCTTTTCGGAGCCATGGTTAGCAGTTCCCACAGAATTAGCAAACACACAAACAAGCAAATAAACCAGGGCATCTGTTTTATCTTACTTTAGCCAAAAAAAAAAAAAAATGCCAGGAGCACCAACAAACGACAGTGCCCTCTGCAAACTGTTGTTCTTCAAAACTTCAGGGATGTTCACCAGGCGCAGCACACGCCCTGCCCAAGGCGGACGCTGGGGGTGCTCAGTGCACGCCCTGCCTAGGCCAGCACAGCTCCCGCGCATAAGTCCCTTTGCAGCTGCGGACCTCTGTGTACCGCTCCAAGCAGTACAGGGCTGGCATGCCAGATCGCCATCCGATGAAGCCCTGGGTGGTCTTGGGGACTGGGGGTGATGGGAGAATCTGAAGGAGAAATACAAGCAGTTAGTCAAAGGGAAGACTCCTTCCTGCCCACATGCCAAGAATCTCACTGTAGGGCAAAGGACACCCCCCACCCCGTGCCATAGGAGTGTGTACAGGGTTCCTGGGGTGTCGATGAAGTTTAGCATGGAGAAGACAGAAAAGCCAGTATTTAAGCAGTGTGTGATGAGATAACCACTTTCCTACCAGCCTGAGTTTGAGGTTCATGTGTGTATTGTGCATATGTGTGTGTATTGGTGTGCATGTATGTATGTGTGCATGCATGTGTGTCTATGTGTGTATACATGTGTGTCTATGTATGTATGTATGAGTGTGTGCATGTGTATGACTATGTGTGCATGCATGCATGCATATAAGTGTGCATGCACATGTGTGTATATGTGTATGTGTATATGTTTGTGTGTATGAGTGTATGCATATATGTGGGTATGTGTGTGCATGTGTGCATGCATGTATGTGCACATGTGTGTATATACATGTGTTGTCTATGTGTGTGCATGAGCACATATGTGTGTACATATATGTATGTCTGCATGCACATGAGTGCATGTGTGCATGTGAGTGTGTGTCTGTGTGTGTGTGTAGGCTAGAGTTTGGCTTTTGGATGTTCACTAAGTTTCTTTTCTGTTCTGTGGTAACACTCTGACACTGGGGAAGAAAGGATCCATTTGACTTATACGTCCAAGTAACAAATGGTCACAGGAGCAAGTCAGGGCAGGATGCTGAGGTAGAGGCAGTGGAGGGATTGCTTGTCGGCTCATCCCTAGCTCACTCATGTTTAGACGGCTGTGTTGTAAAGCCCAGGAGGGCTAGGGATGGGGCCGCGCACAGTGGGCCGGAGCCTCTGACATCATCAATTGATAATCCACCCCGCCCCTTCCCCCCCCCCCCACGTGCATGTCCGCAGGCTAGCTAATGGGATCTAGGCGGTTCCTTAGTTGAGACTTCTCTCAGATGGCTGTAGGCTGTGTAGCTGTGTGGCAAAGCTAACCGAAAGGACAAATGCCTTAGTTGGGGTTTCTATTCCTGTAATAAAACATCATGGCCAGAAACAAGTTGGGAAGAAAAGGGTGCATTTCATCTTATGGATTGTAGCCCATAGTCCAGGGAAGCCAGAGCAGGGACCTGGAGGCAGGAGCTGAGGCAGGGGCCACGGGAGGGGCGCTGCTTACCGGCCTGCTGCTCAGGGCTTGCTCGGCCTGCCTTCTTACACAGGCCAGGACCACCTGCCTCTAGGCAGCACCGCCACCACAATGGGCGGGGCCCTCCTATATCAATCCAGAGTTTAGAAAATACGCCCAGGCTTGCCCACCGACAGATCTCATGGGAGAATGTTCCCGGCCGAGAGTCCTTCTTCTCAACTGACCCTAGCTTGTGTCAAGTTGATGGAAACTAGTCAGCACAGCATGCGTCTTCCTCCATGACTCCCTGCCTTGTCTCACTGAATCTGCAGCTCACTGGTCGGGACAGACCGGCTGGCCACCCATGGAGGGGCCTGCCCATGGCTCTTGTCACCCTTTGGGGCACGGCCTCACTTTTCTGCTGACTGAGGATCCTCTTCTTACTAACCTCTGATCGTTACCCCAGCACCCACTAATGGCCTCCCAAAGAGAAGAGAGTTATTTTTCAGGAATCTTAAGAAGGCTGGTTCCTACCCCCAGTCCTTCAAGCACAGAACCCCAGGCTCCAAGGCAGGTGCTTTGGTAACCCTGAGATGCGATGACCAGAGAGGAAGTGGAGACACAGAGAGTCCAGGCCACTCATCCACCACAACGCGGGAGCTTAACGGTACTCAGAACTCGGGTTCAGGTCTCACTGTAAATCTGAGACTCACCTGCTTACCTGGTCCGGTAATGTGTGTATGTGTGTGTACATACGTGTATGCATATTTGTGTGAACATGTGTGTGCCTGTGTGTGTTTATATGTGCACATGCATAGTTGTGTGTGCATGTTTATACATTCATGTGTTTGCATGCATGCATGTTTGTGCTTATATGAGCACGTATGTGTGTGTGTGTGTGTGCATGCGCGCATGCACATGACCCTTATGTGCTTATAGGTGCCCTACCAGTGAGGTTCTCAGACTGCTTCTGGGTCCCTCGTGCCTTCCCAGCACAGTCATGTCCTCACCTTTGGCTGCTGGACTGACCACAGTTCACAGAGGGACTTACTTTTCTCTTACAAAGCGGTGTAAAAAAGCTTCTGCAAACCTTGATGTATTTGTCCATGGGGCTCACTGGACGGACACGGAAGTGGCTGGGCAGCTCAATCTTGGGCTTGGGGGTTTGTGGCTCTTCTTCACCCTCGAGCAGCTGAAACAGAAGCCCAGAGACCAGACCCTCAGGCCAAGGCTAGGACATGGGCTGTTCATTCACCCCAGAGGCCGCATGTGACAGGTGGAACCAGTGGGTCTCCAAGCACAGGTGCTGCTCGTCCCAGGACAAGCAGGTGGTGGTGGGGGCGGGACCTGAGCTGCTGAGTCAGGCCCAAGTGGCCCTTGGTGAGGGCTCTGACTAGACTTGCAGCCCAGGAATCAATATTCCTACCATGGGAACAGAGAAGACTTCCCTGGTCAAGAATTCATACTAAAAAAAATGTCCGTGCCAGTTCCAAGACCGGGCTTTCCAACCAGAAAGGAACGCCCTGCACTCTGGGATAATTTAAAGCCATTTAAAACTCCCTGGAAACCCAATTTAATTACACACGAAGAATATTAATATCAGATCACTTGCGAACAGTACATTATTAAGGCCCTTACTTTATGCATCGAATTTCAAACTGTATAACTGTCTAAGAATTTTTAAAAAACCTCATTACAAATGGCATAATTTCAAAGTCGTGCCTTGGGTGAGCTGCGGGCGGGGCTCCCACTGCTGTGATCTATAATATTTTGAACTACACAGTTCTGGTCATGGTTTCCCTGCATGTGGTTTCTGGCTAGAGGTACTTATGTCCTGAACAGGCCACCCCTGGAAGCCCTGTAGGTATTATGAGTGTCTAGATAGTGTTCTTTATAAATAGGACCTGCTCACTCTAGACGTGGGTTCTGTGGGAACACTGGACAATTAGACAATTAGAAAGCGTCCCCCATGTCTCTCTGCCCATGTCCCCACCATTCCCTATTCGTGACACTTGCCCCTTCTGATTCTGTCATCTGTCTAGCCCCTTGTAGATGTCTGAACATGTGACCCGTGCTTTAGGGAGCCCCTGGGAGGGAGGACACTGTCTCAGTTACTCCTTCAGGTCCCTTTGCCTCTGGGCCTGCAGAGGGTCCCCTGTACCTTTATTCCGCCTCTGCCCTCAGTCAGTTAGGTGAGAGCTACCAGCTCACGTCACAGAAGGAAGGCGGTCAGGCTGCCTCAAAGTGAGACTGAGGTCAGCTGGTTCCTCACCTTGGCATCCCCTTTGCCATGTGTGCACGTGTGTGTACTGCGTTTGTGCACTGTGCATGTGTGCATGTGTGTCCATGTGTGTACTGTGCATGTGTGCATGCATGTCCAGGTGTGCATGTGCTTATGTGTGCATGTATATGTATGTGATGTTTGTGCATGTGTATGTGCTGTTTGTGCACTGGAGTATGTGTGCATGTCCAGGTGTGCATGTGCTTATGTGTGCATGTATGTGTATGTGTGTGTGCTGTTTGTGCACTGGAGTATGTGTGCATGTCCAGGTGTGCATGTGCTTATGTGTGCATGTATGTGTATGTGTGTGTGCTGTTTGTGCTAGAGTATGTGTGCATGTGTGTATACTATGTTTGTGCACTGTGCGTGTGTGCATGTGTGTGCACTGTGCATGTGTGCATGTGTACCCGTGTGTGCACTATGCACAAGTGTGCATGTGTGTATACTGTGTGTGTGTACTGGGTATGTGTATGTGAGTGTCCATGTATGCATGTGTTCATAAGTGCATGTGTTTATGTATGCATGTATGTACGTGTGCCTGCACATGCAGATACCAGAAGAGGGCATCAGGAGTCCCGTTGCATGGTTTTCACCCACAGTCATCTCCTCAGCGTCTCTTAGTTCATTCTTGCTGAGTGTCACATGGTGGCCATTTATTTCCTGACGTGACTGGTTACAGCCTGGAGACGGGGGAGGGGAGGGAGGCTCCCAGTGAACTTAATTACCTCTTTCATGGAAGTTGTTAAATATCCCCACTTTGCTGGCCAGTTTTGCCGGGCCTCAGATTCAGCCCTCAGACGGTATTTCCTGAGGCAGAGAGACAGTTAGTAGGAGAAGGCTCCCCCAGACAGGCCCCTGGTGAGCTCCCAAGCATGCTTGCCCTGGTGTTCTGCACACTGACCAGCTAGAGGATCTGCAGGTGGTGTGGGTGGAGCTGGAGCAAGAAAGATGTCCACGCTCTTCACTGAGCCTCTCTTAGCTTATGAGGAAACCCTGGCCAAAGCAAGAGAGGCGGCGGTGGGAAGAGCTGGCACAGAGGGCAGGCGTGCTGCGGGGATCAGGAGGGACTGGGGCTAGATGCTAGACGGGCGTCGTCTGAATGTGAACTCTCCTGTTCTGTATCCAGAGACAAAGGGCATCATGAGGTAGAGAAGTGCCCATGGGATGGGGCAGAGAATTTAAGCAGACCCTTGGCCCTGGGTTCCTGCAAGCGTGAACTCGGCAAGCGTGAACTCGGCAAGTGTGAGCTTCTTTAAATGGTGCCCGGGATGCTCTACCTGCCCAGTCCAACCCACTCGTGAGCTGAGCTGAGGGGCAGCTGGCGTGTTCATGTGTTGGGTTCTGTAAGCATGAAGTTCAACTTGATCCTTCAAGCTCCGATTTGGGAATCAGAATCTGCACCCCTCCCCCATCTCTGCAGATTTGGGGGCCTGGATCAGGCTATATATCCTGGACTCTGAGTTCGGAAAACAAAGTCCATTCCTTTCTCTCTCTCTCTCTCTCTCTCTCTCTCTCTCTCTCTCTCTCTCTCTCTCTTTCTGTGTGTGTGTGTGTTCGTTCCCATGTGTGGGTCTGTGTGAAGGTCAAAGGTCAACCTTGTGTGCTGTCTTAGATGTTGTCTATTGCTACGATGATACACCATAGCCAAAAATCGAGTTGGGGAGGAAAGGGTGTATTTGGCTTACACTTCCACATCACTGTTCATCATGGGAGGAAGTCAGGACTGGAACTCACACAGGGCAGGAACCTGGAGCAGGAGCTGATGCAGAGGCCATGGAGGGATGCTTCTTACTGGCTTGCTCTCCCTGGCTTGCTCAGCCTGCTCTCTTATAGAACCCAGGACCACCAGCCCAGGGCACCACTCACAATGGGCGGGGCCCTCTGCTGTCAGTCACTAACTGGCGGTATGCTCTATAGGTTGGCCTGCAGCCTAATCTTACTGAGGCATTTCCTCAACTGAAGCTCCCTCCTCTCGGGCGGCGACTCAAGCTTGCATCAGGTTGACACAAAACCAGTCAGCACGACTGTCGTTCTTCAGAGTTCCTCCACTTTGTCCTGCAGATAGGATCTGTCAGGAGGGCCTAGGCTCACCGATCAGGCTGCACTGGCTGAACAGAAAGTTCCAGGGACCTGCCTGTGTCCTCCCACGCCCCGTGATATAAGTGTTCCCGGCACACCGGATCCTACATGGGCTCTGCAGTCAGACTCAGGTCTTCATCCTTGTGTGCATACACTTTCCAGGCCGAGCCGCTCCCAGCCCTAGAGTGTGCCCGTGTCTGTTCTGTGTCTGAGTGTGTACACGCGTGTGTGGGCCAGACGACTAGACAGCTCAGCTTTCTCAGGGCTCCAGGGTTCAATCTCAGGCCATCCGCTCTCACCGCGAACACACACCTCCGCCTGCTGAGACGCTGCTCCAGAGTTTGATTCTCATAGAGACGTGGCCAGCAGGAGCTCAAACAGGAGCCACAAAAGTGACCATAAAATTCCCCCTAGCCATACCAAAATGGACATAAAAATAGCCACCTGGCATTAATTCTCATGATGCTTTTTTTTTTTTTTGGTGTGAATCTTTGATGTTTGTCAAATTTCCATCACAAGCTTAGCCAAGGTTTGACTGCGTTCACTTCCAATGCTCAGTAACCATGTTGGGTGCTGGAAATCAGAGCCTGTAGGCTCAAAAGGACCTGTTCAGGGGGGGGGGGGGGCTTTTTGACTTGGGTCTTGAAGGATATGTAGGAGTTTGTCTGGTGGAGTGGGGAAGAAAAGATACTGTTTCCTCCTGGGGAAGGGTGTTTATGGGTCGTAACGAACACTTAAAACACAGATTGTGCAGTTTGTGGGAAATGACACTTTTCCATGTATGAGCATTAAACAGTGTCCTATAAAACAAGCCTAATGTGGAAGTTCCAATACATAGCCCTCTCTTCATCCAGCTCCATCCTCGGCCACCCACACAGGTGTCGAAAAAGACGATAAAGTCACAGAGACGGAGTCTAGGGAGCTTAAGTAAGGAGGTGAACCAGAGGAGCCTGTCAGCCTAGGTATCAGGCAGCTGCAGCAGGAGGGTGGTGAGTTCAAGGGCAGCCTGAGCTGCCGGGGAGTGAGTTTAGGCCTGCCTGGGTGACTCGGGGTTAAAAGCAAGATAAAGAAAGCTGTGGTGAAGTTTAGTGTCAGAGAACATGCCCAGCATTCTTGAGGCTCTAGATTCACACCCAGTGCTGACAGAGGGAGGGAGAGGGGGAGGGAGGGAGAGGGGGAGGGAGAGGAGGGGGAGGGAGAGGAGGGAGAGAGGGAGGGAGAGGAGCAGAAAGAGGGACAGATGTTTCTTGCATCTAAGGTTTAAATTAGACTTCCTATAGTGGTTAAAATGACAAATAATGGAATACTATTTAGCACTCAAAAATATCCATTACAGAAGCCGGATGGAGACAAGTCTTTCAGAAAATGGATTTGTCGTCATTGCTGTTGCTGTTTGAGACAGGTCTTACTGTGTAGACTACTCTGGCCTTGAACTCACAGCGATCCACCTGCCTCTGCAGCTCGACGGTGCTAAGCAGTTTCTGCGCCATGGCTTCCCAGGTCTTCTCAAAACCAAACCCGAGTACTGCTGCCCTAGGCTACCCTAGGCTGGCCTCACCACACGCAGCCCTGGATCTTTTAAAATTAAACTTTCTTCTCATTTAAAAGCATCAGGGAGGGCCGGACAGCACTTGGGAGGCAGAGGCAGGCAGATTTCTGAGTTTGAGGTCAGCCTGGTCTACAGAGTGAGTTCCAGGACAGCCAGGGCTACACAGAGAAACCCTGTCTCAGAAAAACAAAACAAAACAAAACAAAACAAAACAAAACAAAAGAATGAATAAATGAATGAATGAATGAATCAGGGGAAACCAAGAATGGGTAACCGTCTCTCTGCTGTGGGCAGGACGGAAGGGTGGCAAGACTGAGATATCCCTGTGTACCTAACGTTGACCCTGACTATCCTTAGAGCACTCCTGTTACTCTCAGCGGTCTTCTGGTCTTGGTGGGGAAACTGAGGCCAGCATGGCGTGTCCGCGGCAGGTGAGAAGGGCCCAGCCCAGCGGGCCTTACCAGATCTCGTCCTGGGCCACAAGGTTCATGCGCTCTGCGGCCGTGGTGCTGAGCGGTTTCTGCGCCATGGCTCCTGCGGTCTCCGCAAACCCAAACCCAAACCCAAACCCGTGTGCTCCTGCCTCAGACTCCGCGTCCTTAGTTGTAGTCCCGTTGCTGGGAGACCGGTCACCGGGTCACACGTGACCAGGAAGCGGAAGCGGAAGCGAGGCAGGGGCCGCGGGTCCCTGATGCTTGCCCTGGCCTCCGCCCTCTGAACACCCAGTGGCTCCTCCGAGACCTCGCACCGAGGTCCCCGCCCCTCTCTCGCTGCTCGCAGGGCTGGACGCGCTCCACCTCTGACCTTGTTTTGTTTTGTTTTATTGTTTTTCAAACTTGTTTAATTTTGACACAGGGTCTCCCTAAGCTGCTCAGTCTGGCCCTGGCTCACTCTAACCCAGGCCGACCTATGGTTCCAGTCGCTCCTGTTGCAGCCCCCTGAGCAGCAGGCCGGCTGGTACCATCAGCCCTGGTCCCTGGCCCGGTTCAAAACGTAGACGTCCAGGCGCCGGACCCACAGAGCTTGGTGATGTCTATTAGACAGAACACACCCTCCTGTCCAGACCCTGGGCACCACCAAGAAGCACTGCCAGCTACCTCCAGTGGTTGCAGGAAGCACTGCCCTCAGCCCCGCCTCCACCTCCTTGCAGAGCTTGGCTAGCCCCCCTCCCACCAGATCTTGTACAGGCCGGCTCCTCTAGCCAGGCGGTTTCCCCTGCTGAAGCTTGTTGTTTAGAGCTCTCACCTGTGCTTTGACACTGCTGCATAGTATTCCACTCCTACTCAAGGACAGAGCAGGTCTGTCAATGACCTGGCCTGCATTCATGATAAGTTGATAACAGGCCACCACCCGGGGTCCTTGCTCCTGGGTGGGCAAGTCCTCAGATCGGCTGGGATCATCTTCCTGTCTGCCTTTCCTAGGTCCTGTGCCTGTGGAAGCCTTTGTGTAAGGTGGCTAAGAAGAAAGAACCAGAACCGCTGTGCACTTCAGGCAAACTCTGCTCCTGCTTCGGTAAGTGTCTAGGTATCTCTGCGGAATGAATAAGCTAAGCTTCTGGCTGCTGTGCCTGATGCCCCTCCCGTCCTGCATGCATTTGCCAAGAGCCACGCCCCTCCTGCAAGCTTTGTTAAGAGCCCTGCCCCTCCTACAAGCTTTGTTAAGAGCCCCGCCCCTCCTGCAAGCTTTGTTAAGAGCCCCGCCCCCTGCAAGCTTTGTTTAGAGCCCCGCCCCCGCAAGCTTTGTTAAGAGCCCCGCCCCCTACAAGCTTTGTTAAGAGCCCCGCCCCCTGCAAGCTTTGTTAAGAGCCCCGCCCCCTGCAAGCTTTGTTAAAAGCCATGCTCCTCCTGCAAGCTTTGTTAGGAGCCACGCCCCCTGCAAACTTTGTTAGGAGCCCCGCCCCCTGCAAGCTTTGTTAAGAGCCACGCCCCCTGCAAGCATTTGCAAAGGGCCCCACTGTGCTTGATCCTGGTTGGGTCCTGAGGGTGCAGAAGGGAGACACACATCATACAGGACAGACAGGCAAGGATATAGGAGACCCCCCACTCCGAGGTCACGGGGACAATCTGAGTTCAATTCCCAGAGCCACGTAAAATGCTGTGCACGGAGGGGGGAGGGGCGGCATACTCCTGCAAGCCCCGCGTTGAGAAGGTGGAGGGGAGACATGTCTAGATTTCCCGGATAACTAAATTAGCTCCAGGTCACTCGGAGATGTGTGTCATAACACAAGGTGGACAGTGCCTGAAGAACGACCTCTGAGGTTGACCTCTGCACCCACGTGCACCCACATAAACAGGAACCTGCACATCCATCCCCACCTAAGCCTACCCCCCTCCCCCATGGGGGCTGCTCAGGGCAGATCTCGCTCTGAGGAGAGGGTCTTTGGGGACCTCTGCTGAGGGAGGAACCCATGCACGAGGATCAAAGCGTGCAGGCGCCCTGAGGAGCACCCAGGAAAGAACTCCAGAGAACTGTGGTCACGTGGGCAGGCTTGGGTGGTCACGTGGGTTGGGTGGTCACATGGGCAGGCTTGGGTGGTCACATGGGCTGGGTGGTCACATGGACAGGCTTGGGTGGTCTCGTGGGCAGGCTTGGGTGGTCACGTGGACAGGGTTGGGTGGGCACATGGGCAAGCTTGGGTGAGCACGTGGGCAGGCTTGGGTGGTCACGTGGGCAGGCTTGTGGGTCTTAAGTGGGCTCAGCTCTCGGCCCCACGGTTCATCTCAAAGGGAGAAGGCAGGTTAACTGTCTCCTACCCTCTGTGACCCACACCTAACTGAAGAACGCTTGCTTTACATCCCAACAATCAGGAAGCCGGGAAGACAGATGCTGTGTCTCCGTCTATGCAGCCAGAGCTGTGGGGTGATTGAGGCTGAGCCTTCTCACCTCCGGCCACCCCGGGCATCTGAGCCTGCAGTGCTGGGTGCCCTTCGGTGCTGCCTTGATTGCCCTGGATGGAATCACCTCGGGAACTTGCGGTGGGATTGGGTACTGTGACCCCCACTGGGGAGCCGCCCTCTTGGACCGCAGTCACTCTGTCTTGGTTAGGTTTAATGTTCAGAGCCACCTGACAGGAAAGCCCGGGGAGGAATGGCCTGGATCCGGCTGTCGGGCGGACCCGACTGGGGCCGGGGAGGGGTGGTCTTGATTGCCCACTGTGAGCAGCACCATTCCCTAACATGCAGGCGGTCCCGGACCGCTGAGAGCAAGCCGAGCAGGCGCCTGGGCGAGCCAGCGAGCGCCCCTGCCGGATTTCCTTGACTGTGAAGGGAGCTCCTTGCCAGGCACGGATACCGCGGGCCTTGGGTTCCTGCTCTGACTCCCCTGTGTGACAGAGCAGCGTCGTGATCTCAGGTGTGAGCTGAAACAAACCCTCTCCTCTCCTGTGTAGCTTTTGGTCACGGTCTTTGTCGCAGCAACAGAAAGGAACCTAGGGACCCACGACACCCTCCCACCAGCAAGATGGCAAGACTGAACTTAATCAAAACACGGGGCACAGGGTGCACGCGATGTCCCTGGATGCACGCCGTGTCCCCAGGACCCGTGCCTGTGCATTATGGCTCCTAAGAAACCTGTTTGCACGCAAATCACATGTCACTGGAGTGTTTCCGAAATGCCCGTTTAGGGGGCATGCCTGGTGGGTTGATGTGCACCCCCACGAACCGTATTCCACTGTCCTTGTGGGCCGAGGTCTCCTTTCTCCGTTTCTTATCCCCCCTCACCCCCACCCCGGTTCCAAGGCTTGAATCTCTTCCCCTCTGATGTTTGAAACAAAAAATTCCCAAGCCTCTGGCAGACAGTTTCCTTATCTAAAAAGACTTTTTTTGGTTGTTATTTTGTTTTGTTTTGTTTTGTTTTGTTTTGTTTTGTTTTGTTTTGTTTCTTGGCAAACTTGTTCTTCTGAGTAGATTTCAAACAGTGAGAGAGAGGAGAGAGGGGACAGGATCACCACGCTTGCCGGCCACACATGGGAAACCTGGGAAATATTTACGGCCTTTAGGCTGGCCATGTCCACGTGCGTTAATATTTCTCAGTTCTCTGGGACAGTTCATCTTTAATTTTTATTTCTTTTTCCTTTTCTCTGTTGCTTCATAAAACATTCTGACAACAGAGGCCAACTGCTTCTTCTTTTTTTTTTTTTTAGGTTTTAAGCCTAAGCAGTTTTCTTTTTTTATTGGATGAGAGGTTTTCCCCCCCTTTATTTCTTTAACCAAAGAGCGCTTGGTGGAGGAGCAGGCTCTACTCATGGTGCCCCTTCGCCAGCACGGCTTTCCCCACAGCGATCATCACTCATGGACACCACAGGCCCAAGGGCTTGGGTTGAAAGCACGGTTTGCTCCATGCATCTAATGGCTCGAGTGACCTGCGGGCGAAGGGGCAGAGAGCGGGTCTTGGCTGGGTTCAGAGATCCACTCCCCACACCTACAGCAACACAGAACATGGTTCTAGGGCCGTATGGAGGAAGGAAAGACCGCCTGCCTCTATGACTCCCTAGAAACTTCCTGCAGTGGTTATTCCAGTTGTCGACCTGACTGTATCTGGAATGAACTCTGACCCGGATCTTGGTTTGGAGATCTTGAAGCACAGTGGCTGTGAATCCCAGAAGATGAAGATGGGGAGATCTCTGAGTTCAAGGTCATCTGGGACAAAGCAAGTCCCAGATCCAGGAAGTAAAGGGGAGGACGGGAGGCTGGGCTTTGAAGCCTCAAGGTCCTCCAGTGACATACTTTTTCCAGCAAAGCTCTGTGTCCTACAGGTTCCAGAACCTTCCCTAACAGTGTCACCATTGTGGTGACCATTGTTAACACGTGAGCCATGGGGGACATTTCTAGTACTTAATGCACAGCTAGCCAGAGCTGCAGGGCGCCATGCCGTACAAATGAACCATCCATTGTGGGGAAGCTCCAGGAATTCAGGAAGCAACATCTCAGAAGTCTCAGGAAGTCACTGAATTTTACAAGATTTACAAGACTCCCTGGGCTTCTTCCTCCCCACGGTTACAGGAGCAGCAATGACTGCTGGGGATTGGGGAGACTCCCCTCCTGTTTAGTAACTCTATCCGGGAGCTCCAGAGGTGCAGCCCCTGTGTGTTCTCCCTCTTGCTTGGCTTTGCTGGGGATGTGTCTGCCTTGGAGGTTGCTATGGTCATGTAATTAATCAATGGCTGTGCCCCTCTGAGCATCCTCCCGATTCTGTCCGTCCCTGGATTTCATCCTTACCCACATTCCTATAAGTAGCCCCAGTACCCTCGTAGCTTTGCCAAGCTGGACTTGGCTGGAGTCGTTTCTTTCCTCTCTCCTTGATGTTGTATCCTGAGTGAGGACACGCTCATTCCGTCTCCCCAGGAGAAGTCCCACAATCGAAGCTTAAATGCTTTAGGAAAAAATGGAAGCTGTGTGTGGAGAAAGACTGAGCAGGAGACAGAGGAGGAGAGTGCCTTGATGGGTCTTGGGATGTCTGCGGCCTCCTGGCCCCGGGGAACTTTTGTTTGGGGAACTTTTGTTTTGCAGGTGGCAAGCATCCATCGGAGTCTCTGACCATTTCCCAAGTGAACCTCATCCTCTGCTATGGAAGGCCCTGGGTGTGACTGGGCATCTTAAGATCCACTTCGTCCATGGGCCATCAGTTTGCCCAGTCCTGGTTCCCAGTGGCTCTGTCTGCTTAGACCCCCACACACCCATCTTTCTTGCAGGTATTTGCTGCAGACATTTGCTGCATTGGTGCTTCTTGCCAAGGCTTGGTTTGGTTTCACGATGAAGGTATATCCCCTAGCTCATGCCCTGGAAGGAGAGACAGAAACTTGACTCTTGGGGGACTCTTGGGGTCTCTCATGGCCACCTCCTCTCCAGGGAGCACCTGGCACCCCGATATGCTTTTCCTTTTAAGGGCTTCATCCTCATACTCCTCATGTAAGGAGGCCTCCCTCTCTGGTGCCTCTTTCCCGGGAGCTTCTCCCTAGCTTGTTTGAATCGTCAGTTCTACCCGACATGGAAAGCATTAGAGTCCTGGCCAAGATTGCTCTTGGTTCGTATTTAATACATAATTGATAAATGGGTTAAGGCAGCAGCGAGGGTGTGAAGGGTTAGGAAGTGTTACGATGCTGTTTCTGCTCACATACAAGCGCCAACATGCTCCAGAGAACCAGCCGGTGACCTGGTGTCCTGAGGGTGCCAAAGCAAAACCCGGAGGATTGGGCTGTAGCTCGGTGAGTAGGGTGCTTGCATAGCCCCGACACCGTGTGCACTGGGCATGGTGGTGCAGCCTGGAAACCCCGCAGCTGACTACAGTAGGAGGCCACCGCCACGGCCAACACCACCACCACTACCGCCACTGCCACCACCGCCACTGCCACCACCACCGCCAACGCCAACACCGCCACCCCACCGCCACCACCACAAAACAAGCATCTCAAAAGTCCAGCCAAAGGCAGCGAAAGGAAGGCTCGGCCATGTTGTCTGTCTTCTGCCCTCTTTGGGGAGACCCTCATGGGTCATCATGACTCAAACCCCCAACTCTGAAGCAGACCTGCTCCTGTGGTCCCAAGTTAAACCCTCAGTGCTTCCCCCAGGCCGTTCTCTCCAGAGGTGGGCTGTACACAGAGCATGCTTCAGACGAGGCAGCGAGGCCCCCCTCCCGCTCTGCCTGTGAAAGGCAGGGAGTCTTAAGACGTTTTAATGCCTTTCAGATTCCTCGCTCCAAATATATTATTTCAGTACAATAGTTTCTTTGCGGGAGAATTGCTTAAATGATTCAAAATGGATTTAAAAATATATTTCAAGTTTTAATTTTATGCACAGAACATTAATGAGCAGAGCGCCTTAGAGACTGCCTGCCAGTTTAACGGATCTGCAGAAATCTCAACGCAGATGTTATCCCATCTAAATCCTTTTAGAGGGAAGAAACCGGTAATTATTTTTTTCTTAGGGGATGTCAGAAAATATATTATTTTGAAATTATATTTTGATCCCAGAGTTCTACGCAAATATTGTGAGGGCCTGGGTATGTCAAGCCACTTGGACACTAAACGGTTTTTAAAGCCCCAAGCGGAAAAGCAGCCGGAGTCCTTCATTTGTTTCATGTTGCCTCACCCCCAACCCTTCCCCAGAGACCTCTTCTGCTACCAGGAGCAGGAAACACAGCTGAATACCTCTACCATGCATGACCAAAACTACAGAGCCCCAGACCGCGGCAGAGCGCTGCATCCGAAGACCATCATGAGCATACAATGATTAGAAAGCTGACTCTCGTGTCCCCTTTGTGTGCTGGCGATGCTCCTCCCAGTGTTTGACAGACCGTTTCACGTCTCCAGGGGTGGGTGACCGAGGCTCTGTCACTCTGGTGTGGGGATTCACATTAGCACTGGATTTGTTTTTCCATCCGCAAAGGACAGAGAACCTTAGGTGTCTCCCTCCAGGGTGGAAGGGACAGTCATCTTCAAGTGCCCAGCAGGGTGAGCAGTTGTCAAATAACTGACATTTCCACGTCGTTTATTTGTAAAGGTGGAGTGTGGGGCAGGGCCATTGTCAACAGGACCTGTGGCACAAGGCAGACCTCTGACTACAGCCTCCTCTGACTTAGGTCTTCTTGGGTTTTTTTTTTGTTTTTTTTTTTTTTTTGTTTTTTTTTTAGTTTTTTCCCTCCTTCCCCTTTTCCCTCTAGTTCCTGCCCTGCTCGTCCCGCCCCTGCTCGCCCCGCCCCTGCTCACCCCGCCCCCTGATTGCCCCGCCCATCACCCCCCCCCCCCAATGGGCCATGCTCCTTGCTTTGCCCCATAGGTGCTTGATTTGTTTCTCATTGCAGATAGTTGTGAGCCACCAAGTGGTTGTTGGGATTTGAACTCATGACGACGTCCGGAAGAGCAGTCGATGCTCTTTAACCGCTGAGCCATCTCACCAGCCCTTGTCAGGTTTTTTAATTTTATTTTATTGTTTCCTGCCTTCTGTCCTGGTGGCTGTTTCTCAGCAGCAGTCTGCACTTGGGGGCCAATATCAGTTTCTGCTCAAGCCTCTCTGGCTTATCCGCTGTCACGTCTGCCCTCAGTGTTCCAGCAAGCACACCTGAAAATGCTTGAGCCACGCCCACTGTGTGCTACCCCTGCCACTCACACAAGCCTCTCCTGGGGGCCTTGGCAGAAGGGGCTGGGCCTAAGGGAGGGGAGGGCTTTGAAGCTGGAGGCCTTTCTCCCTCCAGGTTCAGAGATAAGCCAAGCGGATGAGCTTCATTTTGCCAGACGCACCCTCAGCCGCTTCCTGTTTAGGGGTCTGCACGCCTCAGATCCAGATGCGGCAGGAAGAGACAGTAGGACCTGCTTTTAAGTCTTCTTTTGAGAGCAGTGTGAGGCTCACAGCAAGCCGCGCTGGGGGTTGATTTCTCATCAGTGCCGTCCCTGTCCCCATAGCCATCATTATCCCCCCGGGGTCTACTTCCGCGTCGTCGGCTCCCTTTCGGGAGGACACCTCGGTGGCTTCCAAGTGACACTGCAGTACTTCCGGTATGCAGGATGTTATGTGGACAGCACTTTGCAATCTGTTCGCCTTCCTCCCCTGGACCGCCACCATCGAGGGACCGCCACCATCGAGGGACCGCGTGGCACAGTTGTGTTGACTTTTCTGAGAGTCAAAGCGTGTTCTAGAATGTTCTGGTTTTTTTTTTTCCTCCACCAGCAATGATTGAGCTTTTCTGGGGTCTCTACCATGGTTTAGTCTTGTCTCTCTCCCCTTTTTGTTTCACTTATTTTTAATGGTAGACAATCACTTGGCCACTAAGTCTTCCTATTTATTTATTTATTTTATTTATTTATTTATTTTTCCAAGACAGGTATTTATTATTTTTCCCCCGAGACAGGGTTTCTCTGTGTAGCCCTGGCTGTCCTGGAACTCACTCTGTACACTAGGCTGGCCTTGAACTCAGAAATCTGCCTGTCTCTGCCTCCCAAGTGCTGGGATTAAAGGCATGCAGCACCACTGCCCAGCTAAGTCTTCCCTTTTAATAACAAAAGGTTTTATTTGGAAAATAAAATTACTGAAGTAATGCATACATAAATAAAAATATAATCTTGATATCTGTGTGGAAGATTAAATAGTCTCAGAATGGCTGCAAAAATGTGGAAGATGGGGGGGTGGGGGCTTCAGCCCTCAGCCCACGCCTTTCAGCAGAGGAGCTGGTGTCTCGGAGTGAAGAGCTTAGCTCTGCAGAGCTCTGCTACAACACAGGAAGTGGGTGTTCTCCAGCAAATGGGAGGAATGAGAAGCCCATCACTCACATAGACAGATAAAAGTTCTAGAACAATTGAATAGTACAGTATGGCAGACATGTTGCAAGAAATTGATGGGTGATGTGTGAGGCCCCCAACCCAGATGGAAACTCAGGGCCGTAGGGAGGAGACTAAAGCTGCCTTTGTGAAGTGGGGTCCTGTGTGCAGAAGACGCCAGGGAGCAAAACATTAGTGATCCCTGTGAAAAATGTCAGCAGCCAGGGGTCAAAGGTAGCAAAGGTCATAGTTTCCCAATGTTACCCAACTGCAAATAGTCCAGATGTCTTAAAGTGTGAATGTTTGAAAGTCCCTTCCTCCTGTGAAGGAGGCACTGTGCAAGAGTTGTGTGAGTGTGAGTGTATGAGTGAGTGTGAATGAGTGTGTGAATGAGTGTGAAAGAGTGTGTGAGTGTAATGAATGAGTATGAGTGTAAATGAATGTGAGTGTGAACGTGTGAATATGTGAGTGAATACGTATGAGTGTGAATGAGTGTGTCAACGTGAGTATGAGTGAGTGTGTGAGCAAGTGTGCAAATGCGTGTAAATGAGTATGAGTGTGTGTGTAAATGAGTGTGAGTATGTGTGACTGTATGAATGCGTGTGTATGAGAGTGTGTGAGTGGGTGTGTGAGTGGGTGAGTATGAATGAGTGTGTGTGAGTGTGTGTTTCTAATACATTCTGTGATGAACCCAGACAAATCCTTTGTGTATACCAGGCAAACTCTGCACCACCGAGCCATGTCTCCAGCACCCCGCTCATTTGTTTGTTTTGAGATAGTATTTAGGTGTGTATGTGGTACAGACTGGCCTTCCAGGTGCCATGATTCACACTGGTGTGACTTTTGATGTGCTTCTCCATCTGTCATCACCCGCCCCCCAAAGCTGCTAATGTGATGTCAGTGCGTTGGAGAAATCAGCCTTCAGGCTTCTAGACACCACAGTTCTGTTTTGCCCAGTGGCCACGCCTTCAGAGGGCTGCTCCGATCTAAGCAAGTGTGACTACTCCTGATGCCAAACTTCCCCAGATTCCCAGTGCCTTGTTAGAGTTTTCTTGCTTTGAAGAGACATGGCCATAGCAACTCTTATGAAGGGAAACATTTACTCTGGGGCCGGCTTATGTTTTAGAGGTTTACTCTAGCAGGAAGCATGGCAGCGTGCAGGCAGATGTGGTGCTGGAGGAGCTGAAAGTTCTACATCTTGATCTGAAGCCAGCAAAAGGAGATTGTGACCACACTGGGTGTAGCTTGAGCACAGGAGACCACAAAGCCTGCCCTCACAGTGGCACACTTCTTCCAACAAGGCCACGCCTCCTAATGGTGCCACGCCTATGGCCAAGCATGCAAACGCATGAGTCTGTGGGGGTCAAAGCTATTCAAACCCTGCATCCAGTGCTGTTTAAATTATGTGGACTTAGCGAAGTATTTAAAGATGGTCTAAAATATTTAGAGAAATTTGGTTGTCACCAATGACAACTAAATACCCCCTTCCTTCCTTCCTTCCTTCCTTCCTTCCTTCCTTCCTTCCTTCCTTCCTTCCTTTTTCCCTTCCTTCTTTCCCTCTCTCCTCCCTCCCATGTTCCTCAATTCTTTTCCAGCATGTCTTTTTTGAATAACGTAAGGGGTTATTAAGCTGGTGAAGTCTAGACACTGCTGGGAGAGACAGTGCTGGTGTCTGGCAAGTCCAGATGTGGAATGGAGGGTCTGGGACCAGAGCATCAAAAGTCTCTTCTTTTCTTGCGTCTCAGTACTTTTCTTCTAGACACTGAAAAGTCTGCTCATTGGCAAGTCACTGCAGAGGGCAGAGGGTAGGTGGGGTGGGGTGTATCCACAGCAGACACCCCTGAGTGCCGCTCGCTCAGAGGCAACCTCTTAAGTGAGTCTGGTATGGTTCGGGGCGGGCACCTAGGAAGAGCACTGGAGGAATTGGGGATGAGAACAAGGGAGTCCTGGAAGTCTCAGTGACACTGATCAGGGGCAGATTGAACTTGGAACAGGAAGGCTTTTGAGATGTGTCTCTGCTCTTGGTCTTAATGGTGCATTCCAATGAGCTGTCTCTCCCAGAATGCCAGAGGGCAGTAGTGGTATTTCAATGTCTTGATTAGATTTTTATTTAAAAAAGTGTGTGTGTGTGTGTGTGTGTGTGTGTATGCCGTGTAACGTTTCACTGGTCTTCACTGGTCTCAGTTCCTCCCTGGTCTTCATTGGTCTTCACAGAGAGAAATGCTAGAACTTCCCATGGTATGCCAGCCGATTCTGGCCACTTCTGCAGACTCATGCCCATTCAGCTGCACCTCACTATTTCTGTTGGATAGAGCCATTGCTACTGAATTCATGTTTGCTATTTGCTATTGAACTGGACTGCTGGTATCCTGACAACGAAGAGTAGAATTACCCTAAGGAACTACTTCTAAACAGGTCTACAACATCCTTTTCCTATTAACCTTCTTTCTTCCCTACCTCTGGTGGGTAGGATAGAAGGGATGTTGAAGTGTTAAAGAACCATAAATAAAATAGATTAAAAAAAAATCTAAGCCTACAGTTGTCCATCTCTCCAGCCCTCCAAGTCCTGATTCTTTGTGGCATTTTCCAGCCACTGAAATGTCCTCTGTGTGTGTGTGTGTGTGTGTGTGTGCTCATGAGTGAACATGTGTCCCATCATGAGCCTGAGGGACACAGTTTCTGTGCTTGCTTCTCGATGCCTGTTTCAGAGCTCTCCTTCAGATATGCTCCCAGATTTCCAATATTAATCCCATTAATGCCTGCCTATTACCTTTCTCCAACATATCTAGGCATGGAACCTAGACTCTTGCCATGAGCTACACACATGTGTGTGCATGTGTGTACATGTATGTGCATGTGTGTATATGTATGTACATGTGTGTACATGTATGTGCTTGTGTGTGCATTGTGTGGAGGACAGAGGTCTGTGTTGGGTGTTTTTCCTCAATTGTTTTCCATCTTTCTCTTTAAATATCATTTGTGTGTTTTTCTGTGTGTGTATCTTGTGTACACAAGAGCCTGTGGAAGTCACATGAGGTGTACGATCCCCTGGAACTAGAGTTAAAGATGATCTTGAACCACCCAAAGTTAAGTGCTGGGGACTGAACTGGGTTCTCTGCAAGACCAACAGGTACTTCTAACCATGTGTCCAGCCCCACAACCTTATTTTTTGAGTTAGGGTCTCTCACTGAACGTGACAGTCCTGTGTGGCCAAGGAGCTTCAGGGATCCGGTTACAGCTGTGCACTCCTGCACCTGACTTTTTATTCAGGCTTGGGGATCTGAATCCCAGCTCTGTGTACTTTTGTAGCATGCACTCCAGTTGCTGAGCTGTCTCCCCAGCTCCTTCTGTGTGCGCTAATTCTCTCTCTCAGTTACTGTCTAAGGATGGGTGCCCAGCTTGTCCCACACTGGCAAGCTCAGCACCTGGTGCAAACGGCAGAACTCAAGAAGTTGGTGAGGTTCTTCCCCAAGGTGTCAGTGCACAGGCCAGTCCGAGAGTCCTAAGGTATCAGTGCACAGGCCAATCCGAGAGTCCCAAGGTATCAGTGCACAGGCCAATCCGAGGGTCCTAAGGTATCAGTGCACAGTCCAATCCGAGGGTCCCAAGGTATCAGTGCACAGGCCAATCCGAGAGTCCCAAGGTATCAGTGCACAGGCCAATCCGAGGGTCCTAAGGTATCAGTGCACAGTCCAATCTGAGGGTCTCAAGGTATCAGTGCACAGGCCAATCCGAGGGTCCCAAGGTGTCAGTGCACAGGCCAATCCGAGGGTCCCAAGGTGTCAGTGCACAGGCCAATCCGAGGGTCCCACTTGGTCTTTCAGAGATGGTTAGGGTGTCAGTGTAAAACCTGAGAATCTCATAGAGAAAAGACCAACTCCATGATTGTTCAATTAAAGCAAGCTATATTTTGAGGTACACCAGGACTGGCCAGAGAGCTATCTTACTCTAAGTCGGGATTTGAGAGAGCAGCTCCTGCTGGCTTCTTAAAGTCCCTTTTAAAGGGGGAGAAAAACAGTTTACAAGCACAAGAGTGTTGGCTGTTATACATTGTTAGATAAAATGAGCTGGGCATGGTGGCACACATTTTTAATCCCAGGAAAGGTAGGTGGAACTTTGTGAGTTCACAGGAACCTGGTCTACAGAGTAAATTCCAGGACAGTCAGAGCTACACAGTGAGACACCCCCCCCCCCGCCTTCTTGAAAAAAAAACCAAACAAACAAATGACAGATTCAAAGAAAGAGAAGAAACAGAATAAGGCTAGATATCAGGTGACTGGTCACATGACAGGGCACAAATTTAGTGTAGGTTGAAAAACATGTTTTGTAGTGTACATTAGATCTAAGAAACAGGAACTTAAATACAAGTAGAAACCTTAACTTGCACTGACTTAACACAGGACAAACAGGAACTTATTCTTAACCAGCTTAATTGCAAACAGAACCCTTAACCTGCAAGGTATAAGTATTTTTTTCTATTTTGGTCTCTGTCTTACGGTTTTACTGCTGAGAACAGACACCATGACCAAGGCAACTCTTATAAGGACAACTTGTAATTGGGGCTGGCTTACAGGTTCAGAGGGTCAGTCCATTATCATCAAGGTGGGAGCATGGCAGCATCCAGGCAGGCATGGTGCAAGAGGAGCTAAAGACTTCTAGGAAAAGTGGCTCCCACGTGGTAAGGAGGAGGGTCTCACTGTCCACTCCCACAATGACACACTTCCTCCAACAAGGCCACACTTTCTAATAGTGCCACTCCCTGGACCAAGTGTATTCAAACCACCACAGTCTCTCCTTAACTTGCAAGGTATATTGTTCTTGTCTTTGTCTCACAGCAGCCCTGCTGGAGTCTCCCAAGGAGAGGTCAGTATTGAAGTTTCTCCCACATTGTCAGCAGCAAGTGCTCTATTGAGGGAACTGAGTGTGGGAGAGGGTAGGAATAGGAGGCAGGAGAGATCAAGTTGGGGGAAGATGGAGGGAGAGCACACTGGGAGGGACAGTTGGAATGGAGAACATCTCTTGGACAAACTAGTAATCTAGGACAATGGAAACTCCCAGGAATCTATGAGAGTGACCCTAGCTAAGATTCCTGGCAATGGGGGATATGGATCCAGAGCCGGTACCCCCTGTAACCAGCAAAGACTTCCGATGGAAGAATGCGGATACCAACCCACACCTGAAACCTTCAATCCACAATATGTCCTGCCCACAAGATGTTCAGGGATAAAGATGGAGCAGAAATTGCGGGGATAGCCAACCAATGACTGGCCCAATGTGAGATGTATACCATGAGAGAGCGCCAACTCCCGGCACTATCAATGATATCCTGCTGTACTTGCAGACAGGATTTTAGCAGAGACGTCATCAGAAGGCTTCACCCACCCCACCCTCCAGCAACTGATGGAAACAGATGCAGAGACCACAGCCAAACATTGAGCAGAACATGGGGAGTCCTGTAGAAGAGGGGAAGGACTGCAGAATCAAGGATACCACAAGAAAATCTACAGAATCAACTGACCTGGGGCCTCACAGAGACTGAACTGCCAACCAGAGAGCCCTAGTGGGGACTGACCCTCAGCACATATGTTACCTTCTGGAGTTTAGTCTTCACGTGGGACTCTTGGCAGCAGGAGCTGGAGCCACCTCTGGTTCTGTCGCCTGCCTTTGGATCCCTTTCCCCTAACTGGGCTGCGATGTCTAGCCTCAAAAGAAGAGGCCCCTAGTCTTAGTACAACTTGATATTCCAGGGCTGGTTGATATGCATGGGAGGCCTTCCCTTTTCTGAGGAGAAAAGGAGGAGGAGTATATGGGGGTGGTGAGAGATTCTGGAGCAGAGGAGGGAGAGGAAGCTGTGATCGGATGTTAGACAAACAAACAAACAAACGTAATAGCTCAGGCCAAGAAGGAAGAGAGATACTGCAGTTTGTTGCAAAAGAGCTCAGAGGCAGGAGATAGGAGAACTGTCCAGAGGGATAAACCATCTAAAAGACAGAGTTCCTTTCTCATGCAAGCCTTCCCAAAGAGACAGGTTCAAAGCCTGGAGGAGGATCTGTCAGACTTCCAATGGAGGGAGGAGAGGAGAAAGGAGGAGGGCAGGCAGCTGTGGTGTCCGCCCGACTGCAGTTGGGAAGCCCTGGAGGACTGGATTCTCACTGCAAAGCCCCAGAGGAAGTTTGAAAAGCCCATGAAAAAGCTTTTGTTTAAAAAAAATGGTATTTACTCTCTTCTGCATCATAGCAGCCCTATTTATAATAGCCAGAAGCTGAAAAGAACCCAGATGTCACTCAACAGAGGAATGGATACAGAAAATGTGGTATATTTACACTATGGAATACTACTCAGCTATTAAAAACAATGAATTCATGAAATTCTTAGGCAAATGGGTGGAACTGGAAAATTTCATCCTAAATGAGGTAGCCAATCACAAAAGAACACACATGGTATGCACTCACTGATAAGTGGATATTAGCCAGAATCTTGGAATACCCAAGACACAATTCACATATCAAATGATATCCAAGAAGAAGGAAGGAGAGGCCCCTGGTCCTGGAAAGGCTCAGTGCAGCAGTGTAGGGAAATACCAGGACAGGGAAGCAGGAGGGGGTTGATTGAGGAACAGGGGGAGGGGAGATGACTTATGGAACTTTTGGGGAGGGGGAACCAAGAAAGGGGAAATCATTTGAAATATAAATAAAGAATATATCTAATTAAACAAACAAAAATAATGATATTTATCTGTTTATAAATGTGGTGGTGTGTAGCTCTGTTTTCAAATGTACATGAGAATTTTCAAAAAGAAGTCAAAAAGACAGAAAGGAGGGTGGGAGGAGATGCAGGGGAAAACCTGAGTTTGGGGGACTAGGGGCCCCTCAAATATCCTTTGCTATTCAAACGACACAGCTGCTCGGGCCAGCCAGGGTGGCAGCTGGAACCTCGGAGCTGGTCCAGAGCTGGTGTATCAAAGTCTAGCCCAAGACACACCTAAAGGGGGCTTTGTTTCTTCTTGAGCTGCACGTTTATCCTGCTGCCTGGGCTAAGAGGGAGGGTGTGACTCCCCACAAGGCCCACGATGCCTGGGTTGCTGCTGAAGGTCTGTGTCACAGTTCACAGGCTAGGGTCCACTGTCATGCAGTGAGGTATCGAGGACCACATGCTCAGGGCTGTTGCAGAATCGGTAGCGTTTACAGCTCACTCCCTCATCCGGGAGCCAGCATCCCTTGGCCAGGGATTCAGGCATGGGAGGCTGGAACTCTTGGTAGCTGATGCCAAGTTGACCTTTTAAAGGGATGCCGAGAAAATGAGGGAACACTGAGGAACCCAGAACGGAAGCACGAAGACACTTCTCGACCTCCGGTTCCAGTTAACATCACCAATAGCGACAGTAGCACTGCGAAGTCCCCAAGGAAGCTATGGTACCAGTAGCACACAGGTACAGCCTGTCTCGGGTCACCAAGCTGTATCTCACCGACCGGGACAGGGTGAGTCCCACGTGTATGTGCGCATGCCTGTTCGTAGGTATTCCCAGGTGCGCATGCGCGTACATAGGTATTCCCGTTCAAGATCACTTTATCTACCCAGGGCACCCAGGCTTAGAGAAGTCGCTTGTATGACGTTCCACAGCCAGCTGGTCATGGCATCACATGCAACCCGAATCTGCCCTATCTCTTCTCCTCCGCTTACCCCCAGTTCACCAGAAGAACCAGCCTGCCTCCATCTTAGGCTTAAAAGCCACCCTAGAAAAGTTTGTAAAGACAAACTAGGTTCTTTCCTGTTTATGATTAAGCTTCAGATTCTCACGGATTGGGCCACATCCTATCTGTAACCGCAGGTACAGATTGTTCTGTGCTTTCTGTTCCAGAAATGACATTCATGTCTTTGTTTCCAAATGCCGTTTATAACCATATCCCAACACTACCTTTGTTTCAAAAGATTCTGGGGCCTCCTTGGACTACCGTGTTATGCCCACCTTTGCAATGATGTCTTTGCTTCAGGAGGTTGTTACAACTAACTTGTTATGCTTACGGTTCTTCTCTAGCCCTATTTGGTCTGTCGGCCCCCCAATTCAGAAACCTTCTATTCCTGAACCCTAAAAGTCTTGCCCTCCTCCTACTCAATGCAGACAGTGCTGACCTCCGAAACCCCACCTTAGGGGATGCAGCCCGTGTACACACACACACACACACACACAAAACTTGCTCTAATTAATTGCTTGCTTTAATTAATTTGGCCATGATGATTTGGGCCAGTGGTCTTTGTCCTTTCATCTTTGGGATTCACACACACCTCCCAAGGTTTCTGAAAGATATGCCCTCTGGGTCATATTTAGGAAGAGGAGGAAGAAGGAGGAGGAGAAGGAGGAAGAGGAAGAAGAGGAGGAGGAGAAACAAGAAGAAGAGAAAAGAAGAGAAGGGAAGAGGAAGGAGGAGGGAGAAGGAGGATGGAGAATGAGGAGGAGGGAGGAAGAGGGAGAAGGAGGAGGAGGGAGAAGGAGGGGGAGAAAATGAGGGAGGAGGGGGAGGGAGGAGGGAGAAGAAACCAGGGCCTGGAGAGAGCTGAGAGAGTTGACACGTAAGTACTGGTTACACAGCATGGGGACCCAAATCTGACCCCTAGCATCCATATTAGAAAGTGGGGCAGCAAGCACCTGTAATCCCAAGGCAGGGGAGGATCCCTGGAGTTTCCTGAAAAGCCAGGTTAGCTGAACTGGTAAACTCCAGATTCAGTAAGACGTCTCAAATAAATAAATAAATAAATAAACAAACAAATAAATAAATAAGGTGGAGAATTATTGAGGAAGACACTTAATATCAACCTCTGGTCTCCACATACATGTGCATAGTCATGTGCCTGTACCCCCACACAGATGCATACATACACACACATACATGCACACATACACACACACACATACATACACATATATACACACATACACATACATATACATACACACATACACACATATACACATGCACACACACACATATACACATGTATACACACACACACACACACACACACACAGAGAGAGAGAGGGAGAGAGAGAGAGAGAGAGAGAGAGAGAGAGTGTGTTTGGGGATACGTGAGCTGGTGGCTGCAGAATGATACCAACTGTTGTCTTCAGTGCATAGGATGATTAACAGATCCAGGAAATGCAGATCATTCTGCAAAGAGAAAGGAAGGAATCTCAGCCGCTGTCTGCTGGGGCTCAGAGGGAACGGAGCAGGGAAGGATGACTGCCTGGGAGTCAGGGAGGTGGAGAACCATGAAGGAGCTGTTCGTAGTCTAAACCACACTGTATGTGCTCATGGACTTGGGGAGGCCAGGCCTCTGCAGCTATGCACAAGCCTGGCCAGGGCGATGAGGATGGACGTGGATGGAGGCAGGGCGGTTCCCAGGGAGAGGGGGGACCTTCTTCTGGTGGCTCTTGGAGTTACATGCCAACTGTCTTAAGTCACCATGACTAAGGCAACTCTTACTGAAGAAAGCATTAGTTGGTGACTTGCTTATAGTTTTGGGGGGCTTAGTCCGGTATCATCATGGCAGGGAGCATGGTGGCGGGCAGACATGGTGGTGTGCAGACAGGCTCTGGAGCAGAAGCTGAGAGCTACATCCCGATCCTCAAGCCGAGAGGGTGGGGAGAGATTGCGTTAACATGGGATTTTGAAACCTCAAAGCCCACCCTGAGCATGCTAGCTAGTTTTAGGTTAACTTGTCATAAGCTAAAGTCATTAGAGAGGAAGGAGCCTCAATTGAGAAAATGTCTCTAGAAGATCAGCCTTTAGGACCTTTTCTTAATTAGTAGCTGATGTGGGAGGGCCCTGCCCATTATGGGTGGGGTCATCTCTGAGCTGGTGGTCCTGGGTTCTATAAGAAAGCAGACTGAGCAAGCCATGAGGAGCAAGCCAGTAAGCAGCATCCTTCCATGGCCTCTGCATCAGCTTCTGCCTCCAGGTTCCTGCCCTGTTTGAGTTCCGGTCCTGACTTCTTCTGATGATTGACAGTGATATGGAAGTGTAAGCTGAATTAACCCTTTCCTCCACAACTTGCTTTTTGGTCATGGTGCTTCATCGAGGTAATAAAAACCCCTAAAACACCCAGAGACACACTTCCTCCAATGAGGCCATCGTGATGGTTTCCTCTGCTATGTGCTGGGGAAAGCTGATAACAGGGAATGGAACCAGCCCAGGAGAAAAGTTTGTTGCAGTCAACTAAGATGAAAAAGGAGTTGGAGATCTGAAGACCACTTTGACATCAGACAAGGGGATTCAGAGACTAGACTTTGTCCAGCTGGTTTCCTGTCATGATTTGGGGATCACAGTTAAGTGATCAGATGAATCTTAGAAGAGACCTTGAATTTTCAACTGTTAACATTGTTGAGACTGCTGTCGACTATGGGGATTTTGGAAGCTGGACTAAATGAATTTTGCATTAGGGTATGTTTAGGTATGGCCCCCATAGACTCATGCTTGAACAAGACTATGGGGACCAGGGAGGAGAATGTGATACTTTGTATATGTTTAGCCCAGGGAGTGGCACTATTAGGAGGTGTTGTCTTGTTGGAGTGGGTGTGTCACTGGAGGTGTGGGCTTTAAGACCCTCACCCTAGCTGCCTGGAAGCCAGTCTTCCACAAGCAGCCTTCAGATGAAGATGTAGAACTCTCAGCTCCTCCTGCACCATGCCTGCCTGGATGCTACCATGCTCCCACCTTGAAAATGGACTGAACCTCTGAACATATTATAAGCCAGCCTCAACAAAATGTTGTCCTTTATAAGACTTGCCACGATCATGGTGTCTGTTCAGAGTGGTAAAACCCTAACTAAGGCAGAAGTTGGTACCAGGGACTGGGGTATTGCTGTGATAGGCCTAACCATGCTTTTGTTTGGGAGAGGACTGTGGAAGGACTTTGGAACTTTGGGCTAGAAGAGCCATTGGGTGCTAAGAGCTCTGTGGTATGTTCTGTAGGAGCTTGGAAAATGATGTTGAGAACAGTTCAGAAGATGGAGGCCTGGCTTGTGAAATTTCAGAGGGGAGATTAAAGACTCTTATCAGGGCCATTGGTTTTTGATTGTAAAGATTCTGTGGTTTTGGTTAGCTGGGACTGAAGAATCAGCTGTGATTAACAAGATACCAGAACTACTAAAATGAAACATTTGTGTTACTGGGACAATTGATGCTGGTTAGCTGGAGCTAAGAAATTAGCAGTGATTAGGAAGAGACCAGCATCACTGAGGTGAAATCTGGGAAGTGTTTTCTGAGAGCACAGAGGCTGTGTTCCAGAGATAGCCAAGGTTGTACCTCATGCTACAGCTGGACTTGGTAATGTGTAAGAGTCACCCAGGTGGTACTGGCTTTGAAGGCATGAAGCGGGCACAAAAAGCAGCTGAGGCTTGGCACTGTGAGAGGCCACGGAAGGCCGTTGGTGAAGGTGCAGTCTCAGTTGCAGTTGATGGCACAGAACTGAAGGGGTTATGCAACGGAGTTGAGGCTTGGCACCATGAAGAGAGCCTGTGAGAGGCTGTTGGTGAAGCCTAGTTGCAGCGGAAGACCCCAGTGTACTGGAGATGCCAGTGCCATGGGATGACCACCAAGAACAGCAGCAGCAGTGAGTGGATCAACCTGAGCGTAGAGTGCTACAGAGGGAAGAGCTGGGGGAGTGACAGCAGTGCTTTGGAGGAGCCCAGAAGATCATGTGTGGATCCCAGACATTGAGTTTGATTTTATTTTGATTGTGACTATGCCCTGATATAATTCCCTCTTGAAAGTAAGGAAGTATTTTAGTGGATCCCACAGTTGAGACCTTGAATTGTAAAACGACTTTGAATTTTAAAAGAGATTGGATATTTAAAAGATTAAAATTTTAATATGTAAGAATTTGTAAAGTCTGGGGGACTTTTAAAGTTATTTAGACCTCGGGGATGAATAAGAATGTAAGGGTTAAAGCTTAATAGTGATGTGTTTGTGTGTCAAGTTGACAAGGGGTCAATTGTACTGACTGGTTCTGTGTGTCAACTTGACACAAGCTGGAGTTATCACAGAGAAAGGAGTCTCCCTTGAGGAAATGTCTCCATGAGATCCAGCTGTGGGCATTTTCTCAATTAGTGATCAAGGGGGGAGGGCCCATTGTGAGTGGTGCCATCCCTGGGCTGGTAGTCTTGGGTTCTATAAGAAAGCAAGCTGAGCAAGCCAGGGGAAGCAAGCCAGTAAGGAACATCCCTCCACGGCCTCTGCATCAGCTCCTGCCTCCAGGTTCCTGCCCTGTGTGAGTTCCTGTCTTGACTTCTTTGGTGATGAACAGCAATGTGGAAGTGTAAGCTGAATAAACCCTTTCCTCTGCAACTTGCTTTTTAGTCATGATGTTTTGTGAAGTAATACAAACCCCAGCTAAGACAGTCATCAAGTGGAAACTTAAGGGTTGGAGAATCGATTGTGTTGGATGGAGTTTTGCTAAGTCAAACACGCAAAGGAACTTTCATTGACATGGGCACAGGTGAAAGACTAAGGCAAACTCATGAAGGAACATTTAGCTGAAGCAGACACAGGACAAAGGATGTTCTGCTAAAGCAAACACGTGAAAGGACACGTGACAAAGGATTCTTTGCTAACGACATACATGTATTGGTCCACCTTACATTTCATACTTGGGCTTCATTTGTCAAGACTTCAAAGAGAAGCACACCAAAGAACTTCTGGTAACGGCTGCAGTTTCTTGCTGCTTCCCTGGACTCAGGCTGATTGGCAGAGTGATGTTAACTGAGACAGACTCACGTGCTGAGGCAAGACGCATGAAGCGGCAAGACCCAGAGTTCAACAGACAGTGATGGAGACTGAGCTAGGCTTGCTTAGAGAACTAGTTTGCAATGCTTGTGGGTCTCTTGTCTTTGCTAATCTTCCCTTCGCTGAGAGTCACAACCAAGAACTTCTGGTGTCCCTCCTAGTCCTTCTTGCTGACTAGTGCTGAGGCTGAGGCTTGGCTCTCTGCTAGGCAGTGCCACTGCTGCTGACTCGTGTTTGCTGTCCCGACTCTACCGAACTGGACTGCGGATGTATCCCTGAAGTGCTTGTGAGTGGATGGAGCTGCCACTGCTGACCTGTGTCCCAGTATGCTCCCCTGTCTCACCCACACCGCTGGCCATGTCCAGTCTGTGGCCACACTCAGTCTACGCATTTCCCTCTCTACTCTGGACTCCTCCTCTGGCTTTTCTCTCCCATGCCTACAACAAAAACCTTTTCCTCAGTCAGACCATGGAGCACACATGCAGCAATTCCTTTATTGTGTCCCTTCCAATAAAAGTTACTTCTGGTCTTGGACTATTCGGTACTACAACACCTGTTTCATCTTCCTTCAGTTTCTATTGACTCTCTCACCCTCCCCACCATGTACTCCCTCTGCACTTTCCGTTTTTTTCTGTATGCAAGGGGACACGATAAAGAAACTGCCATCGTGGCCAGAGAACACTCAAAGACATTTGGAAGAGTCTGTAGCAGAAGGAGAGAGAAGCAGATTGAATCCGGTCAGCAGACGGGGCATGGCCAGGACTAGGGCAGTGGGAGAGAATTGTGAAAACAGAAAGATGAGAGAGAGAGAGAGAGAGAGAGAGAGAGAGAGAGAGAGAGAGAGAGAGAGAGAGAGAGAGAGAGGGAGAGAGAGAGAGGGAGAGAGAGGGAGAGAGAGATAGAGAGAGTCAGAGCAGAGGATAAGGTGAGGAGCTGAGTCGTTAGAGGGATGAGTGGCTGAGGGGAGGGAGAGCCTGTGAGCTGGGGTGTGGCAGGAGGTGAGAAGCCAGGGTGCAGTGTGGACTTTGGAAAAAATGTAGGAGGTGCTTGTGATCCCTGAGGAGGCTGGAGGCTGGCTTGTGCTTTGCTCTGCTGATGGGCGCCACAGTGGATAAGCCCTCTTCTGCCAGAGCTAAGGGAGATTACTCATGTTGGCTTATGGGAACCAGTTGCACATTCCTGAGGAACGCTGGCTTTTCTTTGCCAGAAATTCTCCTGCAGTCCACCTTAAGTTCATTTGGAGATATACGGACTGCCTTTTGGAGTCCGGCCCAAGCTGAGTAGCTCAGGCTGGCCTTGGGTATCTTTCTCTAGGCATTTGCCACAACTCTGGCTCAGAAACCCTTGTCCTGGGTGCTTCCTCCTCCTGCTCCTCTGCCTCAATGACTCATGTCCAAGTGAGTTTCCATGCCCTCCTCTCTCCTCTCTCTCTCTCTCTCTCTCTCTCTCTCTCTCTCTCTCTCTCACACACACACACACACAATGCTAGTTTTGGAGAACAGTCCCAGACAGTGTTTTAATTAGGATTCGCTAGAGGAATAGAACTGATAGAATGAATGTGTGCATACACATATACACATATGGGATATATATGTATGAGTTGCTTACGGTCTGTGGTCCAGCTTGTCCAACAATGGCTCCATATCAATGACAAGAACCCAAGAATCCAGTAGCTCTTCCATCCACAAGGCTGGTTGTCTCAGCTGGTATGCAACGGAATTCTGAAGAAGTAGGCTCCAGTGCAGGTGAAGGAGTGGACTTGCTAGCAGGAGAAGGGCAGGCAGACAGGGACAGAGCAAACGCTTCCTTCTTCCACACCCTTTATATAGGCTGCAATCAGAAAGTGTGGAGCCCAGTCAGGGTGACTCTTCCTACCTCAAAAGATCAAGGTTAAAAGCATTTGTCCCAATTGAGAAAATTCATCACAAGGGTAGCCAGCCACTTGACTTTTAGTTAATGCTAGATGTGGCCAAGTTGGCAATCAAGGAGAGCTGTCTCAGATAGTTAGTGCTATGGGAGTCTTTGGGTATCTTTCAGGCATGACAAACATGGCAACAGCATCTTGATACATGCCCGTGGTGCCTTAGGTGTGTGTGCGAGGGTTATCATGGCTGTAATCCTGCTGTGTGCCCGTGGTGCCTTGGTGTGTGTGCGAGGGTTATCATGGCTGTGATCCTGCTGTGTGCCCGTGGTGCCTTGGTGTGTGTGTGAGGGTTATCATGGCTGTGATCCTGCTGTGTGCTTGTGTTGCCTTGGTGTGTGCAAGGGTTATCATTGCTTCAATTCTGCTCTGTACCTGTGGTGCCTTGGTGTGTGCTAGGGTTATCATGGCTGTGATGAAGTACCATGACCAATGTGATTTGGAGAGGAAGGAGTGTATTTGGCTTACACTTCCACAGCACTGTTAATCAAAGGAAGCCAGGACAGGAACCCAGAGCAGGAACCCGGAGGCAGGAGCTGATGCGGAGGCCACGGAGGGTGCTGCTTACTGCCTTGTTCCCCACAGCTCTCTCAGCCTGCTTTCAAGGAGAGCTCAGGATGAGCAGCCCAGGGTGGTACCATCTGGAAAAGGCAGGGCTCTCCCACATCAATCAGGGATTAAGAAAATACCCTCAGACTGCCTGATCTCACAGAGGCATTTTCTCAATTGAGGTTTTACCTCTTGAGTGCCTCTAGCTTGTGTCAAGTTGACATGAAACCAGCCAGCACAGTGTGCTGTGCTCGGGGCTGTCTCCAAGCAGCGTCTGTACCATTGTCTGAGTTCTGTACTTTTCTCTGTGGGTCTGTGCTGGACATGTGTGCTCCTGATTATCCAATCTGAGAGGCACTGCAGCCTGTGGCATCCCTGCAAGGCAAAGGACACCAAGATTGTTCCACTGCGGAGGGAGCATGGGCCATCAAGCAATGTGTGGTCAGTCTACTGAGCTCTGACACTGAGGCCTTCCCAGCAACACAGGCTTCATTTAGGAAGATGCAGGGGGCCTGGATGTGCATGCTTTGAGCAGAACAGGAATGGGTGTGACAGTCTACAAAAGCCCAATGAAAGAAAAGTCAAACTTCAGAGTCTTGGTGTCACAGCACTCTCAGCGTCAGAGTCTCAAGGTGCAAACAAGGCCAAAAGTTCCTATGTAATCCTCAGTTTTCTCACACACAGGTCAGATGAAAATCTTCAATTTTCATCTGGAACATGTCTGGAACATGTGTGTGCCTGCATGTGTATACATGTATGTATGTGCACATGTGTACATTTGTGCAAGTGTATTCATGACTGCATGTGCATGCATGTGTGCATGTATGAGGCTCAGATTGATTCACAAGGCTAAAAGTTTCTAGTGTGTGGCTGGTGTGTGCACATATGTGCAAGCTTGCATATGTGCATATCTGTGTATACATGCATGTGTGTGTGTTTAATGCCTGCATTGTCTATGTGCCCCCCCCCAGGGACATCTGCCTTCCCCTTTATCTCCAGGGCTTGGCACACATTTGTTTGCTGCTGGGATTTCCAAACTGGAAGGCCCAGATAACACAGGCACCCCTGAGTCACTGCCTAGCCACAAACATGTTGGTCCCTCAGGCTGAATTGAGACGGAGAAAGCTGTGGAAACATACTGGAAGATTCTGTGGAAAGAATCTTCTGAGATCTTTGTAGGCCTCAGGGTGCAAGGCACCAGCCCAGTTGGCCTGCAGCTTTTGAGTCAGGAATCTGATCTAAAGATTTTCAGCAGCCTGCTGAAACGATCGATTCTGCCCAAACAGGCACAGATACCTCCTGCAGATGCCCACATGTTGGATGACATCATTTTCATTCAAATCCTAGACCCCCAGCTTCCCCAGACTCTCTAATGTCCCAACATAGAACTGTCCCAGGGTCCACAAGGCCCTCCTAGTGGCCTTCCCCCACCTCGCCGACACCACCTGCACTGGCTCGTTTTATGCCGCCTTTTTGTGCTTCTCTATATTCTTTGTTTACTTCCAAATGATTTTCCCTTTCCTGCTTCCCCCTCCCCCTAAGTCCCATAAGCCCTCTTCCCTCTGCCCATTCCCCAATCAACCCCCTCCCACTTCTCTGTCCTGGTAATCCCCTACATTGCTGCATCAAGCCTTTCCAGGACCAGGGCCCTCTCCTTCCTTCTTCTTGGGAATCATTTGATATGTGAATTGTGTCTTCGGTATTCAGAGCTTCTGGGTTAATATCCACTTATAGTGACTGCATTCCATGTGTGTTCTTTTGTGAATGGATTACCTCACTTAGGATGATATTTTCTAGTTCCAACCATTTGCCTATGAATTTCATGAATTCATTGTTTTTAATTGCTGAGTAGTATTCCATTGTGTAAATATACCACACTTTTCTGTATCCATTCCTCCATTGAGGGACATCTGGGTTCTTTCCAGCTTCTGGCTATTATAAATAAGGCTGCTATGAACATAGTGGAGCATGTGTCCTTATTGCATGCCGGGGAATCCTCTGGGTATATGCCCAGGAGTGATATAGCTGGGTCCTCTGGAAGTGTCGTGCCCAGTTTTCTGAGGAACCACCAGATTGATTTACAGACTGGTTGTACCAGCTTGCAATGCCACCAGTAGTGGAGGAGTGTTCCTGTTTCTCCACATCCTCGCCAACACCTGCTGTCTCCTGAGTATTTAATCTTAGACATTCTGACTGGTGTGAGGTGAAATCTCAGGGTTGTTTTGATTTGCATTACCCTAATGACTAATGATGTTGAGCATTTCTTAAGGTGCTTCTCAACCATTCAAAGTTCTTCAGGTGAAAATTCTTCATTTACCTCTGTACCCCATTTTTAATAGGGTTATTTGGTTTTCTGGGGTCTAACTTCTTGAGTTCTTTGTATATATTGGATATTAGCCCTCTGTTGGGTGAAGATCTTTTCCCACTTTGTTGGTTGCGGTTTTGTCCTTTTAACAGTGTCCCTTGCCTTACAGAAACATTGTAATTTGATGAGGTCCCATTTGTCAATTCTTGATCTTAGAGCATAAGCAATTGGTGTTCTGTTCAGGAACTTTCCCCCTGTACCGATGTCCTCAAGGGTCTTCCCCAGTTTCTTTTCTATTAGTTTCAGTGTGTCAGGTTTTATGTGGAGGTCCTTGATCCACTTGGAGTTGAGTTTAGTACAGGAGATAAGAATGGATCAATTCACATTCTTCTGCATGCTGACCTCCAATTGAACCAGCACCATTTGTTGGAAAGGCTATCTTTTTTCCCACTGTATGTTTTCAGCTCCTTTGTCAAAGATCAAGTGACCATAGGTGTGTGGGTTCATTTCTGGGTCTTCAGTCCTATTCCATTGATCCACCTGCCTGTCACTGTACCAATACCATGTAGTTTTTTAACACTATTGCTCTGTATTGCTTGAGGTCTGGGATACTGATTCCCCCAGAAATTCTTTTACTGTTGAGAATAGTTTTAGTTATCCTGGGTTTTTTTGTTATTCCAGATGAATTTGAGAATTGTTCTAACTCTATGAAGAACTGAGTTGGGAGTTTAGTACAGTTGATGGGGATTGCATTGAATCTGTATATTGCTTTTGTCAAGATGGCCATTTTAACTATATTAATCCTGCCAATCCATGAGCATGGAAGATTGTTCCATTTTCTGAGGTCTTCTTCAATTTCCTTCTTCAGAGACCTGAAGTTCTTGTCATACAGATCTTTCACTTGTTTGGTTAGAGTCACACCAAGGTACGTTATATTGTTTGTGGCTATTGTGAAGGTCATCTAAGAGGAGGGAGCCTCAGCTGACAAAAAATGTTTCCATAAGACTGGGTTGCAGACAAACCTGTAGGGCATTTTCTTAATTATTGATTGACGGGGGAAGGTGCAGCCCATTGTGGGCGGGGCCGCCCTTGGGCTGGCAGTCCTGGGTTCTGTAAGAAAGCAGCAGGTTGAGCAAATCATGAGGAACCAGCCAGTCAGCAGTGCCCTCCATGGCCTCTGGGTCAGCTCCTGCCTCCAGGTTCCTGCTCTGCTTGGGTTCCTGTCCTGGCTTCCTTTGATACTGAAGAGTGATCTGGAAGCGTAGGCCCTGAACACACACTTTCCTCCCCTGTACTGGGTAATAATGAAGAAAGAGTACCACCCTGCCAGGCCTCCGGACCACTCCTTCCCAGTTTCCGGTAAAGCATCACTCTTAAACTTGAATAGTTAACCAAATATCTTTATGTATATAAAACACCCAATTACATAATGCCAGTTTACAATGATAAAGTCTTACCTCAATATTTCTAACCTCTCCAAAACACCAGAAATCCGTCAGAAGTCACCTGAATATCCACATCTCCCTCTCTGCTCAGTGCTTATCTCGTCCACCTCTCTCTCTCTCTCTCTCTCTCTCTCAGCTCCTCCTCCTCTCTCCCCTCCAATCACTGGCCTCTCACTGCCTCCATGTGAATGGATAGGAAATACCTTGCAACAGTCCCCAACTTGCCTTCTTTGGTCATTGTATTTCATCGCAGCAATAGACACCTTGACAAAGACCCCACCCATATGTGCCCTCACCTCTGGTCACTTCTCAGCACGTGGTGCAGCCTTAGGCAGCTTACAGCTCTGAGTCCTCTTTACGGTTTTGCTTTATTTCCTCTCCACCCACCTCCAACACCAGGCCAGATGCCCCATCAAATTATTTATTCATTCAACATGAATCCGTCCAGTGCCCACAGGTGACCAGGTCCACTGAGACTTTGTGATCAACAGTGGACTGTGACAGTTACAACACATTAGTGTCTCAGCTGACACACCAGAAAATGAATGAATGAACCGTCACATAAGCTCCCTGTGTGGCAACTGAAGCTCTAGGCATCACTGGGAATAAGACAGAGGGAAAAAAAAATTCCTTTAGGAGAGATGGCGGGGACAGAAGGGCTTTCCCAGAAGCCTCCACCAAAATGAAGGCCTCACACATCCTAGGTCAGAACTGTATCTCATGCTCCCCTCTGCTGTAATGGAGCCTGATAGAATTAGGACAGAGTGTTTCCGGTGGCCACGGCCGCAGCTGAGAGCTGGGGCGGCGCCCAGCCTCATTCAAAAATAGCCAAGGTGATCACTTCAGGATTATGCCCAGAAAATCCTGGGAAGGTGAGAGTAAGCGGAGACTGTTGGTCCAGAGCCTAGTGTGGAGGGTCCTGCGAGCCAAGAGGCGGGTGTGGTGTCCTTAGGAGGGCCCTGGAAAGCCATTAGAAAACCCTGAGAGGAGAACTGAGAGCCTGAACGCCAACAGTGAAACTTGTCCCTAATGCTTAGGCTCCAGAAGACCAGACCCATGGCGGAGGCTGGGAGTCGCCACACAGCTGTCAGACCCACCGTGAAAATGGCCTTGCCTCTCCTCAAGTCCAGAACCTTGAAATTTAGGATGAGCCTGTTTCCTAACGTCACTTAGTCTCCACAGAAATCACTGGATGGTGACACTGGAGAGGCACAGAGGATGGCAAAGCCCTAGGCTGAGGTTGGCAATCTTTCAGGGATGTCAATTTGGGTAAAATTTAATTTCTTGACCAAGCATAGGAAAAGAATTTCAGAGGGAGGCTGCAAGTCGCAGAGTTAGGGGTTTGTTTTAGTTAGGGTTTCCGTTGCTGTGAAGAGACAACATTTAATTGGGGCTGGCTTATAGGTTCAGAGGTTCAGTCCATTATCATCAAGGCTGGAACATGGCAGCATCCAGGCAGACATGGTGTTGGGGGAGGGGAGAGTTCTACCACTTGATCCAACTGCATCCAGGAGAAGATTGACCCTTCCTCACTGGGCAGAGTTTCGAAGCCCCACACCCACAGGACACACTTCCTCCAACAAGGCCACACCTCCTAACACTACCTCTCCCTATAGGCCAAGAATATTTAAGCCACCACAGGCTTCATTAAAGGCAGAAAGAAAGGTTCGCGGGGGAGAATGCAGCATGCCTACCTGGGAACTACATACATCTACGTTACAGCAGTGGATAAAGAGGAGGAAGCCCTAAATTTGGGAGAGGAGGGCAGGAATGGGAAGGGTAGGAGGGAGGAAGGGGGAACCATACAATCATCTCTTTTACTAATTAAAATATTTTTTGAGATTATAATATAATTACATCATTTCCCCCCTTCATTTTCCTCTCTCTATCCTTTCCTATGTACCCAAACCTTTCATTCATGTTTGTGGCCTCTTCCTTCTCAGTTGTACACTCACAGTCTCAATACACGCACACATACCATATGTACACAATACACTCACACATGTACACACACATATGTATAGACTCACACATGTACACACTCATGCACACACAGGAGCACACACTCTCACACACATGTGCACATGCACACATACACACGTGTAAACACATGCACGCACATGTACATACACTCACACATGTTCACACATGTGCTCACACACACACACACACACTCCTAAGTATGTAAATGCAACCACTCAGTTTGTATGTTACTTGCATATGTTCTCAGGGCTGACCATTTGGTATTGGAGAACCAACTGGTACACTCTTCCCTGAGGAAATGATTTCTCCCTCTCTCAGCATTCTTCGCTGCCTGTAGGTCTTTGTCTAGGGTTGAGGCCTCTGAGCTTCCCACCTTCCATGTTGGCATGTGTTAGCATGCCTATAGATGTCCTCCTTTTTCGGGACTTGTTCAGGCAGCCATGGTGATGGGATTTCATGGGTCTACCTTCTCTGGCGTTCCTGAGAGACAATCTCAGAGCACACTCCCTGTTCCTATGGCTCTTGTAATCTCTCTGCCCCCTCTTTGGCAATGATCCCTGAGCCTTAGGTATCAAGTTGTGTGTGTAGATGCATCAGTTGGGATTACAGTTTACTAAAAGACATTTTTAAAAGCAACTTTGAGTTTTTAGAAAAGATGCTTGGAGAACGAAATCTGCTCCAGTCTCTCTGCCTGAGAGACTCGTGTCTTTTTAAAGATTTATTTATTTATTATATGTAAGTACACTGTAGCTGTCTTCAGACACTCCAGAAGAGGGCGTCAGATCTTGTTATGGATGGCTGTGAGCCACCATGTGGTTGCTGGGATTTGGACACAGAACTTTCAGAAGAGCAGTCAGTGCTCTAACCACTGAGCCATCTCTCTAGCCCCAGAGATTCAGATGCCTTAACAGGAGCCATATCTGCCATTTCAGAGGCTCACAAGTTACACCTCAAACCTCACAGAGTGGCTCTGGAGATGGGTAGATGGTATTGGACCCTGATGAGGCAAATCCAGGCACCACTAGCATTCATAAGGCACTTGGGGAATGTCCTTCTGCTGTAATAGGATTTCTAGTGAGAGTCCTGGAAAACTTCAGGCTTGAAGCTGCAAAGTATCTACTCTTCCATCCACCATGATCGGCTCTGTTTCATGGTGGGTGTGATGGTTTGAATATGCTTGGCCTATGGGAAGTGGCACTAGTAGGAGATGTGGCCTTGTTGGAGTGGGTATGGCCTTGTTGGAGTAGGTGTGGCCTTGTTGGGGGAAGTTTGTCACTGTGGGGGTGGGCTTTGAGGTCCTATGTTCAAACTCTGTCCAGTGACGAGGAGACCCTACTACTGGCTGTGAAATGGAGATTTCTGGTTTCTTTGGAGACTCAGATGTGCCACATGATATTTTTTCTGGCAACTGTCTTATGAGAGGATGTATATGAGAGGATGTTTGGCTGATGCAGACATGTGCGAGGATGCTTTGTTGAGAATAGACATGCGGTGTGTTTCGGGAAGCTCCCTGGGAAAAGAGCACATGGTGTTTTGCTAGAATGGACACTTGATGTTTGGGAAGGGCTTAAGTGACCTAACCCTTTGCTGGTCTTCATTAGCCTTTTCTGAAATTGATCTTCACCGATGAAGTTGTGGTATTGGTTCACCTTCCCACTCTTTGCTGATTGTCATTTGCCGTGACTTCACAGAGAGGAACACACCAAAGAACTTGTGATATTCTGGTGTCTTCTTGCTGCTTCCACAGACTCGGGCTGATTGGCAGACCCTCAATGTTTCTTCTGGACGGAGCTCCCTTCCTGATCTGTGAGTGGTGTTTGAGGGCGGATCGAGCTGCTGCCGCTGATTCATTTGAACCAAACTGCTGGAGATTGGAACTGCCCAAAAGAACGCTTTCTAAACAGGTCCACATCCCCTTTTAGCTCTATTTACCTTTCCTTTCAACTACCACTGGTGGAGGGGGGTGGGTGCTAGAAGGGGGATTAAAGCACTTAACAACCCTTATTAAAGCAGCCCTATTTATAATAACCAGAAGCTGGAAAGAACCCAGATGTCCCTCAACGGTGGAATGGATACAGAAAATGTGGTATATTTATACAATGGAGTACTATTCAGCCATTAAAAACAATGAATTCAGGAAATTCTTAGACAAATGGATAAAACTGGAGAATATCATCCTAAATGAGGTAACCCAATCACAAAAGAATACTCATGGTATGCAGTCACTGATAAGTGGATATTAGCCTAGAAGCTTGGAAAACCCAAGACACAATTCACATAAAGCCCAAGGAGAAGGAAGGAGAGGCCCCTGGTCCTGGAAAGGCTCAGTGCAGCAGTGTAAGGAAATACCAGGACAGGGGAGTAGGAAGGGGTGGATTGGGGAACAGGGGGAGGAAAGAGGGCTTATGGGACTTTCAGGGAGGGTGATCCAGGAAAGGGGAAATCATTTGAAATGTAAATAAAGAATATATTGAATAAAAAACAAAACAATACTTATTAAAGTAGGTTTTGAAAAATCTAAGCCTGCATGGCTTGTAGGGGGAGGTGCTGATACTAAAGTCTGGTTCCCCAATTGGTTCTTGATTTGGTCAATAAAGGAGGCCTGGAGCCAATTGCTGGGCAGAAAGGTCAGGTGGGACTTCCAGGTCCCAGAAGGAAAAGGGATGCAGGGAAAGAGAAGGGGCTTTTCAGCTTTGGAAGGAGAAGCAGGAAACAACTATGTAAGATCTCAGGGAAGCTAGAACCAGTGGCCTATGCCACCGGAGGATAGCCAGGGAAGTCGTTGGAGGCTAGGTGACACGGACTAGATGATACGTTTAGGGCAGGAGATCCTGCTCCCAGCAACTGTGCTAGGGAAAATTCTAGAAGTAAAAAAAAAACTGAGTGTTTTTCATCAGAGGAGTAGAGGTGGGTAGAAAGAGAAGCCGGGTCAGTGATGGCAGCTTGACAAAGCTAAACCAGGAGGAACAAAAGAGAAGCCAGAGCGGGGCGGGCCACAGCCGCTGATACTAAGCTGGGAGGGGCCAGGGTGTGGGCCAGAGCATTGGCCAAGGTCCTGGGCAAACACAGGAGCATGTTTCTAAAATTACAGGTTACATGGCTGCCTTTGGAGGCCAGCCTCCTGACTGCCTTCAGATCAAGATGTAGAAGTCCTGCTCCTCCAGCACCACATCTGCCTGAAAGCTGCTACATTTCCTGTCATGATGACGACTGAGCTTCTGAAACTGTAAGCCAGCCCTAAGGAAGTGTTTTACTTTATAAGAGTTGCCGTGGTCTTGGTGTCTCTTCGCAGCAATGAGACCCTGACTAACGCAGTATGGGGGTGAGGTACACGAGGCAAAGCCAGCTGCCTACTTGGTAGCTGAACCAAACTCTAGCTTTGGTGTGCTGGCCTACCAAGGCTTTGTTCTTGTGACCCGTTCCACAAACATGGAGGAAAAATGGATGGAGGTGGATCCTGACTCTGCCCTGTGGGTGGACCAAGTGCCCTGTAAGTCTCCATTGGCCCCGCTGAAGGGCAGTTTGACAGGTGATAATACAATACTATCAACTGGACAGAATCTGAAATCACTTAGGAGAAAAACCCCAAGCACATCTGTGAAGAAGTTTCTAGCCTGGGAAAGTTCTACAGTGGACAGTACCACTCCTGGCTCTGTCCAGGATGAATTGAAAAGGATAAACGAAGCCCAGTGCCATCATGTCGGCTTCCTGACCACCAGCTGCCTCACATCCTGCTGCTGTGCCTTCCCCACCACGACACAACACCTTCAGACTTTGAGTCAAAACAAGCTTTTCATTTTGAAGTTTCATCTGTTGGGTATTTTGTCATGGCAATGAAAAATATAGTGTTGGTAGAGATTATAGTATCCCCTACCTAAGGCAAGCCTGCTGGCAAACCAGAGAGGAGACTCAGTCCTTTCTATCTCTGAACTCGTTTTTGTTTTAATTCATTCATTAATTAGTTAATTAATTAATTAACTCTACATACCAACCACAGCAAGCCCTTCATCTTCCCCTCCCAGTCCCCTTTCTCTCTCCCCTCCTCCCATCTCTCTCTCCATTTCTCCCCAGAGTAGGGGAGGCCTCCTATGGACACCCACACACCCTGGTACATCACGTTGCAGTGGGTCTAGGGGTGCATTGACTCCTACTGCAGTTAGACAAGACCAGGGAAAAGGATCCAAAGGCAGGTAATGGAATCAGAGACAGACCCTGCTCCAGTTGTTGGGAGACCTACGTGAAGACCAAGCTGCACATCTGTTACATGTGTGCAGGGAGCCTAGGTCCATCCCATGCATGCTCTTGGTTGGTGGTTCAGCCTCTGTGAGCCACTATGGGCCCAGGTCAGTCAACTCTGTAGGTTTTCCTGTGGCTTCCTTGATCTCTCAGGCTCCCCCAACCTTCCCTCCCTCTCCTCTGAAAGATTCCCCAAGCCCTGCCTAATGTTTTCTGCGGGTCTCTCCATCTGTTTCCATCCATTGCTGGGTGACTCCTCTCAGAGGACAGTTATGCTAGATGTGATGGTTTGAATATGCTTGGCCCATGGGAAGTGGCACTTGTTGGAGTAGGTGTGGTCTTGTTGGAGTAGGTGTGGTCTTGTTGGAGTGGGTGTGGTCTTGTTGGAGTGGGTATGGCCTTGTTGGAGTGGGTGTGGTCTTGTTGGAATAGTTGTGGTCTTGTTGGAGTGGGTGTGGTCTTGTTGGAGTGGGTATGGTCTTGTTGAAGTGGGTGTGGTCTTGTTGGAGTGGGTATGGCCTTGTTGGAGTGGGTGTGGTCTTGTTGGAGTAGCTATGGTCTTGTTGGAGTGGGTGTTGGAATAGGTGCATCACTGTTAGGGTTGTCTTCGAAGCTCTGCCCACTACAGAGGGAAACTTCCTCCTGCCTGCCTGCAAAAGAGCCAGCCCAGCGGTGGTGGCGCACGCCTGTAATCCCAGCACTCTGGGAGAGAGAGGCAGGCAGATTTCTGAGTTCGAGGCCAGCCTGGTCTACAGAGTGAGTTCCAGGACATCCAGGGCTATACAGAGAAACCCTGTCTCAAAAAAACCAAATCCTAAAAAAAAAAAAAAACAAACAAAAGATCCAGTCTTCTGGGTGCCCTTAGACCAAGATGTAGAATTCTTGACTCTTCCAGCCCCACATCTGCCTGCACACTGCTATGATAATAATGGGCTAAACTTCTGAAATTGTAAGCCAGCCCCAACGATGTTTACCTTGTAAGAGTTGCTTTGGTCATGATGTCTCATCACAGTGATAAAACCCAAACCGAGACACTAGGCTTCTGTTTGTAAGCCAAGCAAAACATCAATAATGCCAGGGGGTTGGCTCTCTCTCATGGAGATTCCTCCTGTTTCCTTCCACACCCTCTCTCTCACCCAGTTCTCTCCATCCATCCACCGCTGATGTGTATTTTATTTCCCCTCCTGGGTCAGAGTCAAGCCTCCTCCCTTGGGCCTTCCTTATTACTTAGCTGTTGGGTCCATAGATTGTAGCATGATTTATGACCAATATCTACTTATAAGTAAGTATATACGAGTATTTATTAGTGAGCATATACGAGTATTAGTGAGTATATATAAGTATTTGTGTCTTTCTGGCTCTGGGATACCTCACTCGGGATGATATTTTCCAGTTTCATCCATTTGCCTGCAAATTTTATGATGTCTTTTTTTTTTAATATCTAAGTAGTACTCCATTGTGTGGATGAACCACATTTCTTTATCCATTCTTCAGTTGAGGAGCATCTAGGTTGTTTCCAGTTTCTGGCTATAATGAATAAAGCTTCTATGAATGTACTTGAGCAAGTATTCTTGAGGTATGGTGGAGCATCTTTTGGGTATACGCATAGGAGTTGTATAGCCCAGTCTTGAGGTAGGACTATTCCAAATTTTATGAGCCATCACCAAATTGGTTTCCAGAGTGGTTGTACAAGTTTGCACTCCCACCAGCAATAGAGGAGTGTTCCTTTTGCTCCACATTCTCTTTATCATATGGTATCATTTAAATTTTTGATCTTAGCCATTCTGATTGGTATAAGATGGAATCTCAGGGTCGTTTTGATTTGCATTTTCCTGATGACTAAGGATATTGAACATTTCTTTAGGTGCTTCTCAGCCATTACAGATTCATCTGTTGAGAATTTTCTGTTTAGCTCTGTATCCCATTTTTTAAATTGGGTTTTTTGGTTTGTTAGTGTTTAATTTCTTGAGCTCTTTATATATTTCGGATATTAGCCCTCTGTTGGAAGTAGGGATGGTGAAGATCTTTTCCCAATCTGTAGGCTGCTTTTTGTCCTATTGACAGTGTCCTTTGCCTTACAAAAGCTTTGCAATTCCGTGAGGTCCCATCTATTAATTCTTGACCTTAGAGCCTGATCTATTGGTGTTCTGTTCAGGAAGTTGTCTCCTGTGCCAGTATTTCCCTTTTTCTGTTCTTTTAGATTTAGTGTATCTAGTTTTATGTTGAGGTATTTGATCCACTTGGACCTGAGTTGTGTGCCGAATGATAAATGTGGATGGATCTATTTGCATCCTTCTAATGCAGACAACCAGTTAGACCAGCAACATTGGTTGACGATGCTTTCTTTTTTCCATTGTATGGTTTTGGATTCTTTGTCAAAAATCAAGTGTTTGTAGGTGTGTGGGTTTATTTCTGGAACTTCAATTCTATTCCATTAATTAACCTCTCTGTTTTTATTCCAGTACCATGTAATTTTTATTACTTCTGCTCTGTAGTCCAGCTTGAAGTCAGGGATTATGATACCTCCAGAAGTTCTTTTATTGTACAGGATTCTTTTATTTGTTTATTTGTTTTGGTTGTTTTTCCATATGAGGTTGAATATTGTTCTTTCAAGGGCTGTAAAGGATTGTGTTGGAATTTTGATGGGAATTGTAATGACTGTGTAGATTGTTTTTGGTTAGATGGCCATTTTAACTCTGTAACTCCCACTGATCCATGAGCACGAGTATCTTCTGATATCTTAAATTTCTTTCTTCAGTGACTTGAAGTTCTTGTCATACAGATCTTTCACTTACTTGGTTAATGCTACACCATACTATTTCATATTATATGTGGCTATTGTAAAGGCTGCCATTTCTTTTTTCATTTTAATATTTTTATTTTCTATATTCTTTGTTTACATTCCAAATGATTTCCCCTTTCCCAGGTCCCTCCTCCCCATATGTCCCATAAACCTTCTTCTCTCCACCCATTCTCCAATCACCTCCCTCCTTTTTTCTCTGTCCCTATATTCCCCTCCAACGCTAGATCAATCCTTTCCAGGATCAGGACCCTCTCCATACTTCTTCATGGGAGTCATTTGTTTTGTGATTTGTGCCTTTGGTATTCAGAGCTTCTGGACTAATTAATAGCCACTTCCATGTGTATTCTTTTGTGATTGGGTTACCTCACTTAGGATGATATTTTCCAGATCAAACCATTTGCCTAAAAATTTTGTGAATTCATTGTTTTTAATTGCTGAGTAGTATTCCATTGTGTAAATATACCACATTTTCTGTATCCATTCATCCTTTGAGGGACATCTTGGTTCTTTCCAGCCTCTGGCTATTATAAATAAGGCTGCTATGAACATAATGGAGCATGTGTCTTTATTGCATGCCGGGGAATCCCTTGGGTATATGCCCAGGAGAGGTATAGCAGGGTCCTCTGGAAGTGTCATGTCCAGTTTTCTGAGGAACTGCCAGACTGATTTCCAGACTGGTTGTACCATCTTACAGCCCCACCAGCAGTGGAGGAGTGTTCCTGTTTCTCCACATCCTCACCAACACCTGCTGTCTCCTGAGTTTTTGACCTTAGCCATTCTGACTGGTGTAAGGTGAAATCTCAGGGTTGTTTTGATTTGCATTTCCCTAATGACTAATAATGTTGAGCACTTCTTAAGGTGCCTCTCGGCCATCCGAATTTCTTCAGGTGAAAATTCTTTGTTTAGATCTGTACCCCATTTTTAAATGGGATTATTTGGTTCCCTGGGGTCTAACTTCTTGAGTTCTTTGTATATATTGGATATTAGCCCTCTATCAGATGTAGGGTTGGTGAATATCCTTTCCCAATTTATTGGTTGCCGTTTTGTCCTTTTAACAGTGTCCTTTGCCTTACAGAAACTTTGTAATTTGATGAGGTCCCATTTGTCAATTCTTGATCTTAGAGCATAAGCTACTGGTGTTCTGTTCAGGAACTTTTCCCCTGTGCCCATGTCCTCAAGGGTTTTCCCCAGTGTCTTTTCTATTAGTTTCGGTGTGTCTGCTTTTATGTAGAGGTCCTTGATCCACTTGGAGTGGAGTTTAGTACATGGAGATAAGAATGGATCAATTCGCATTCTTCTGCATGCAGACCTCCAATTGAACCAGCACCATTTGTTAAAAAGGCTATCTTTTTTCCACTGGATGTTTTTGACTCCTTTGTCGAAGAACAAGTGACCATAGGGGTGTGGTTTCATTTCTGGGTTTCAATTCTATTCCATTGGTCCACTTGTCTGTCACTGTGCCAATACCATGCAGTTTTTAACACTATTGCTCTGTAGTATTGCTTGAAGTCAGGGATACTGATTCCCCCAGAATTTCTTTTGTTGTTGAGAATAGTTTTAGCTATCCTGGGTTTTTTGTTATTCCAGATGAATTTGAGAATTGCTTTTTCTATCTCTGTGAAGAACTGAGTTGGGATTTTGATGAGGATTATGTTGAATCTGTAGATTGCTTTTGGCAAGATGGCCATTTTAACTATATTAATCCTGCTAATCCACGAGCATGGCAGATTTTTCCATTTTCTGAGGTCTTCTTCAATTTCCTTCTTCAGAGATCTGAAGTTCTTGTCATATAGATCTTTTACTTGTTTGGTTAGAGTCACACCAAGATACTTTATATTGTTTGTGGCTATTGTGAAGGGTGTCATTTCCCTAACTTCTTTCTCAGCCTGCTTATCCTTTGAGTATAAGAAGGCAACTGATTTGCTTGAGTTGATTTTATAACCAGCCACTTTGCTGAAGTTGTTTATCAGCTGTAGGAGTTCTCTGGTGGAGGTTTTAGGGTCACTTAAGTAGACTATCATGTCATCTGCAAATAGTGATAATTTGACTTCTTCCTTTCCAATTTGTATCCCCTTGGCCTCCTTATGTTGTCTAATTGCTCTAGCTAGAACTTCAAGTACTATATTGAAAAGATATGGAGAGAGAGGACAACCTTGTCTAGTCCCTGCTTTTAGTGGGATTGCTTCAAGTATCTCTCCATTTAGTTTGATGTTGGCTACCGGTTTGCTGTATATTGCTTTAATGATGTTAAGGTATGGGCCTTGAATTCCTGTTCTTTCCAAGACTTTTAGCATGTAAGGATGCTGAATTTTGTCAAATGATTTTTCTGCATCTAATGAGATGCAGAATGATCATATGTTTTTTTTCTTTGAGTTTGTTTATGTAGTGGATTACATTGATGGATTTCCTTATATTGAACTATCCCTGCATCCCTGGGATGAAGCCTACTTGATCATGGTGGATGATCGTTTTGATGTGTACTTGGATTCCGTTGGCAAGAATTTAATTAAGTATTTTTGCATCAATACTTATAAGGGAAATTGGACTGAAGTTCTCTTTCTTTTTTGGATCTTTGTGTGGTTTTGGTATCAGCGTAATTGTGGCTTCATAGAACGAGTTGGGTAGAGTTCCTTCTGTTTCTATTTTATGGAATAGTTTGAAGAGTACTGGTGTTAGGACTTCTATGAAGGTCTGATAAAATTCTGCACTGAAGCCATCTGGTCCCGTGCTTTTTTTGGTTGGGAGACTTTCTATGAACCTTTTTATTTCTTCAGGTATTATGGGACTGTTTAGATGATCTATTTGATCCTAATTTAGTTTTGGTGTCTGATATCTGTCTAGGAAACTGTCCATTCCCTCCAGATTCTCCAGTTGTGTTGAGTATAGGCTTTTGTAGTAGGATCTAATGATTTTTTGAATTTCCTCAGTTTCTGTTGTTATATCTCCCTTTTCATTTCTAAGTTTGTTAATTTGGATACTGTCTCTGTGCCCTTTGGTTTGTCTGACTAAGGGTTTATCTATCTTGTTGATTTTCTCAAAGAACCAGCTCCTGGTTTTGTTGATTCTTTGTATGGTTCTCTTTGTTTCTACTTGATTGATTCTGGCCCTGAGTTTGATGATTTCCTGCCTTCTACTCTTCCTGGGTGAAATAGCTTCTTTTTGTTCCGGGGCTTTCAGGTGTGTCGTTAAACTGTTAGTATATGCTCTCTCCATTTTCTTTTTGGAGGCACTCAAGGCTATGAGTTTTCCTCTTAGGACTGCTTTCATTGTGTCCCATAGATTTGGGTATGTTGTGTCTTCATTTTCATTAAATTCTAAAAAGTCTTTAATTTCTTTCTTTCTTCCTTGACCAAGGTATCATTGAGTAGAATATTGTTTAGTTTCCATGTGTATGTGGGTTTTCTGTTGTTTTTGTTGCTATTGAAGACCACTTTTACTCCATAGTGATCTGATAGGAGGCATGGGATTATTTTGATCTTCTTATATTTGTTGAGGTCTGTCTTGTGACCAATTATATGATCGATTTTGGAGAAGGTACCATGAGGTGCTGAGAAAAAGGTATATTCTTTTGCTTTAGGATAAAATGTCATATATATATATATATATATATATATATATATATATATATATATATATATATATATATATATATATGTATGTATGTATCTGTTAAATCTAATTGGTCCAAAGCTTCAATTAGTTTCACTGTGTTCCTGTTCAGTTTCTGTTTCCTGATCGGTCCATTGACGAAAGTGCAGTGTTGAAGTCACCCACAATTATTGTGTTAGGTGCAATGTGTGCTTTGAGCTTTAGAAAAGTTTCTTTTATGAATGAGGGTGCCCTTGCATTTGGAGCATAGATGTTCAGGATTGAGAGTTCCTCTTGTTGTATTTTTCCTTTGGCCAGCAAGAAGTGTCCCTCAGAGTCTCTTTTGATGACTTTGGGTTGAAAGTCAATTTTATCTGATATTAGAATGGCTACTCCAGCTTGTTTCCTGAGACCATTTGCTTGTAAAATTGCCTTCCAGCCTTTTACTCTAAGATAGTGTTTGTCTTTGACACTGAGGTGTGTTTCCTGTATGCAGCAAAATGTAGGGTCCTGTTTACGTATCCAGTCAGTTAGTCTGGGGCATTGAGTCCATTGATGTTAAGAGATATTAAGGAATAGTGATTGTTACTTCCTGTCATTTTTGACGTTATTTTTTTAAATTTGATTGGTTAACTTCTTTTGGGTTTGATGAAAGGTTACTATCTTGCTTTTTCCAGGGTGAAGTTTCCCTCCTTGTATTGGTGTTTTCCTCCTATTATCCTTTGTAGGGCTGGGTTTGTGGATAGATATTGGGTAAACTTGGTTTTGTCATGGAATATCTTAGTTTCTCCATCTATGGTGATTGAGAGTTTTGCTGGGTATAGTAGTTTTGGCTGGCATTTGTGTTCTCTTAGAGTCTGCATGATATCTGCCCAGGATCTTCTAGCTTTCATAGTCTCAGGTGAAAAGTCTGCTGTGATTCTGATAGGTCTTCCTTTATATGTTACTTGGCCTTTTTCTCTTACTGCCTTTAATATTCTTTCTTTGTTTAGTACATTTGGGGTTTTGATTATGATGTGACGGGAGGTATTTTTGTTCTGGTCCAGTCTGTTTGGAGTTCTGTAGGCTTCTTGTATATTCATGGGCATCTCTCTCTTTAGGTTAGGGAAGTTTTCTTCCACAATTTTATTGAAGATATTTGCTGGCCCTTTAAGTTGTAAATCTTCACTCTCATCTATGCCTATAATCCTTAGGTTTGGTCTTCTCATTGTGTCCTGGATTTCCTGGATGTTTTGGGTTATAAGCTTTTTGCATTTTGCATTTTCTTTAACTGTTGAGTCCATGGTTTCTATGGTATCTTCAGCATCTGAAATTCTTTCTTCTATCTCTTGTATTCTGTTTTTGATATTTGCATCTATGTCCCCCGATTTCTTCCCAAGTTTTTCTATCTCCAAAGTTGTCTCCCTTTGAGTTTTCTTAGTTGTTTCTACTTCTGATTTTAGATCCTGGATGGTTTTGCTTAGCTCTTTCACTTGCTTGTTTGTGTTTTCCTGTAATTCTTTAAGATATTTTTGTGTTTCCTCTTTCATGACCTCAGCCTGGTGACCAAAGTTCTTCTGCATTTCTTTAAGTGATTTTTGTGTTTCCTCCTTATTGGCTTTTGTATTCTCCTGAATTTCTTTCAATGATTTTTGTGTTTCCCTTGTAAAGGCTTCTCACTTTTGATCCATTTTCTCCTGAATTTCTTTAAGTATGTCCTTCATGTATTCCTGTACCAACATCATGACCAGTGATTTTAAATCCAAATCTTGTTTTACTGGTGTGATGGGGTATCCAGGACATGCTGTTAAAGGAGAATTGGGTTCAGATGCCGCCATAGTGCCTTGATTTCTGTTAGTGACGTTCCTGCATTTGCCTTTTGCCATCTAGTTCTCACTGGTGTTAGCTGGTCTTGTTGTCAATGCTGGACTCACCAGTGCAAGCTGCCTCTTCCCAGCTGGCCTCTGGTGCACAGCTGACCTCCTGCACTGCCTGGAGACAGGGGGCTGTGGCCCAGGCTGTTCAGATCCCGAAGCAGAGACCTGAAGGCTCCTGCCTGGGGCCTGCTGGACTCACCAGAGCACACTGACTCCTCCCAGCAGGCCTCTCGGGTGCCCCTCTGGCCTCTTGCAGGGCCTGGAGATGTGGTGTTGTAGCCCAGACTGTTCTGGATCCTGAAGCAGAAATCTGAAGGCTCCTGCCAGAGGCCTCAGGACTGGAACCTAAGCTCTGTGGGGCCAGACCCACTGGAGCATGCTGTGTCCTCCCAGCCTGCCTCCTGGTGCACAACAGGCCTCTTGCACTTCCTGGAGACAGAGTGCTGTGGCCCAGGCTGTTCAGATCCCGAAGCAGACACCTGAAGGCTCCCACCTGGGGCCTGCTGGACTCACCAGAGCATACTGGCATACTGAATCCTCCCAGCCGGCCTCCCAGGTGCCCCTCTGGCCTCTTGCAGGGCCTGGAGATGTGGTGTTGTAGCCCAGGCTGTTCTGGATCCCGAAGAGGAGATCTGAAGGCTCCCATCAGAGGCCTCAGGACTGGAACCTAAGCTCTGTGGGGCCAGACCCACCGGAGCACGCTGTGTCCTCCCAACCTGCCTCTGGGTGCACTGCCATTTCTTTAATTTTTTTCTCAGTTTGGTTATCGTTTGTATAAAGAAAGGCTAATGACTTTTTTTAGTTAATTTTGTATCCAGCCACTTTGCTGGGGTGTTTATGAGCTGTGTGAGTTCCTTGGTAGAACTCTTGGGTGACTTATGTATACCATCATATCATCTGTGTATAGTGATACTTCGGCTTCTTTTTTTTCATTTCATATCCCTTGTTCACCTTCAGTTGTCTTATTTACTGCTGTAGTTAGATCTTCAAATACTAAATTGAATAAATGCAGAGAGCATGGACAGCCTTGCCTTGTCACTGATTTTAGTGGAATTGCTCTCCATTTGATTTGGTATTGGCTATTGGCTTGTCGTATATTGCCTTTATTGTGTTTAGGCCTTGTATCCCTGATCTCTCCAAGACTTTTAACCTGAAGAGGTGCTAGATTTTGTCAAAAGCCTTTCCAGGATCTAATGAAATGATCATGTGGGGTTTTTCTTTTAGTTTGTTTTTACGTTGAATTACATTAATGGATTTTTGTGTGTTGAGCCATGCCTGCATCCCTGGAATGAACCTTACTCAATCATGGCGAATGATGTTTTTGTTGTGTTCTTGGATTTGGTTTGAGAGTATTTTAATTAGTGTTTTTGCTCTAAGATCAAGAATTGACAAATGGAACCTCATAAAATTACAAAGTTTCTGTAAGGCAAAGGACACCATCAAGAGGACAAATCGGCAACCAACAAATTGGGAAAAGATCTTCACCAACCCTACATCAGATAGAGGGCTAATATCCAATATATATAAAGAACTCAAGAAGTTAGACTCCAGAAAACCAAACAACCCTATTAAAAAATGGGGTACAGAGTTAAACAAAGAATTCTCAACTGAAGAACTTTGGATGGCAGAGAAGCATCTTAAAAAATGCTCAACTTCATTAGCCATTAGGGAAATGCAAATCAAAACAACCCTGAGATTTCACCTTACACCAGTCAGAATGGCTAAGATTAAAAATTCAGGAGACAGCAGGTGTTGGAGAGGGTGTGGTGAAAGAGGAACACTCCTCCACTACTGGTGGGATTGCAAATTGGTACAACCAGTCTGGAAATCAGTCTGGCGGTTCCTCCAAAAACTGGGCACCTCACTTCCAGAAGATCCTGCTATACCACTCCTGGGCATATACCCAGAGGATTCCCCACCATGTAATAAGGATACATGCTCTACTATGTTCATAGCAGCCCTATTTATAATTGCCAGATGCTGGAAAGAACCCAGGTATCCCTCAACAGAAGAGTGGATGCAAAAAATGTGGTATATCTACACAATGGAGTACTATTCGGCCATTAGAAACAATGAATTCATGAAATTCTTAGGCAAATGGATGGAGCTAGAGAACATCATACTAAGTGAGGTAACCCTGACTCAAAAGGTGAATCATGGTATGCACTCACTAATATGTGGATATTAACCGAGAAAACTGGAATACCCAAAACATAATCCACACATCAAATGAGGTACAAGAAGAAAGGAAGAGTGGCCCCCTGTTCTGGAAAGACTCAGTGAAGCAGTATTTGGCAAAACCAGAACGGGGAAGTGGGAAGGGGTAGGTGGGAGGACAGGGGGAGAGAAGGGGGCTTGCGGGACTTTCGGGGAGTGGGGGGGTTAGAAAAGGGGAAATCATTTGAAATGTAAATAAAAAATATATCGAATAAAAAAACAATGTTCATGAGGGAAATTGATCTGAAATTCTCTTTCTTTGCTGAGTCTTTGTGTGGTTTAGCTATCAGAATGACTGTGGCCTCTTAGAATGACTTTGGCAATGTTCCTTCTGTTTCTATCTTGTGGAGTTTGAACAGTATTGGTATTAGATCTTCTTTGAATTTTGTGCTAAAACCATCTGGCCCTGGGCTGTTTTGATTGGGAGATTTTATAGGCTGCTTCTATTTTCTTAGGGGTTATAGGACTGTTTGATTGGTTTATGTGATTTCTTTTTAATTTTTAATTTTTTTGATTTTTTGGGTTTTTGAGACAGGGTTTCTCTGTATAGTCTTGGCTTTCCCAGAATTCACTCTATAGACCAGGCTGGCCTCGAACTCAGAAATCTGCCTCCTCTGCCTCCCAAGTACTGGGATTAAAGACATGTGCCACCATTGCCCGGCAGGTTATCTGATCTTGATTTAACTTTAGTAAGTGGTATCTATCATGAAAACTGTCCATTCATTTAGATTTTCTGATTTTCTGGAGTACAGGGTTTTGAAGTAAGACCTAATGACTCTCTAGATTTCCTTAGTATCTGTTGTTATGTCTCCCTTTTTGTTTCTGATTTTGTTAATTTAGATAGTCTCTCTGCCTTTTGGTTAGTTTAGATAAGGGTTTGTCTGTCCTGTTGATTTTCTCAAAGAACCAGCTCTTGGTTTCATTTATTCTTCGTATTTGTACTGGCTGGTTTTTGTGTGTCAACTTGACACAGGCTGGAGTTCTCACAGAGAAAGAAGCTTCAGTTAGGGCAATGCCACCATGAGATCCATCTGTGGGGCATTTTCTCAGTTGGTGATCAAGTGGGGAGGACCCTTTGTGGGTGGTGCCATCTTTGGGCTGGTATCCTTGGGTTCTATAATAAAGCAAGCTGAGCAAGCCAGGGGAAACAAACCAGTAAGAAACATCCCTCCATGGCCTCTGTATCAGCTCCTGCTTCCTGACCTGCCTGAGTTCCAGTCCTGACTTCCTTTTGTGATGAACAGCAATGTGGAAGTATAAGCTGAATAAACCCTTTCCTCCCCAACTTGCTTCTTGGTCATGATATTTGTTCAAGAATAGAAACCCTGACTGAGACAGTATTGTTCTCTTTGTTTCTCATTTATTGATTTCAGCCCTGAGTTTGATTATTTCCTGACATCTACTCCTCTTGGGTGTGTTTACTTCTTTTTGTCCTAGAACTTTCAGGTGTGCCTCTAACTTGCTAGAATGAGATCTCTCCAATCTCTTCATGAAGGAACTTAGTGCTATGAACTTTGCTCTTACTACTATTTTCATTGTGTTCTGTAAGTTTGTGTATGCTGGGCCTTCATTTTCATTGAATTCTAGAAAGTCTTTAATTTCTTTATTTCTTCCCTGACCACAGTAGCCATTGAGTAGAAAGGTGTTCAGTTTCCCTGAGTTTATAGATTTTTCTGTTGTTTTGGTTGTGGTTGAAGTTCAGATTTAACCTATGGTTGTCTGATAATATACAAGGGGTTATTTTAATTTTCTTGTATCTATTGAAGCTTGGGTTGTGACTAACTATATGGTCAGTTTGGGAGAAGGTTCTATGAGGTGCTGAAAGGTTCTATAGTTATCTGCTAGGTCCATTTGATTCACATATCTGTTAGTTTCATTATTTCTATGTTTAGCTTCTGTCTCAATGACCTAGCCATTGGGGAGAGTGGGGTATTGAAGTCTTCCACTATTAAAATGTGAGGTTTAGTGTGTGATTTAAGCTTTAGTACTGTTTCTTTTACAAATGTGGTGCTTTTTCATTTGGGACACAGATGCTTAAAACTAAGACATAATTTTGGTGGACTTTTCCTTTGATGAGTAAAAAGTGTCCCTTCCCATCCCTTTTGATTAATTTTAGTTGAAAGTCTATTTTATTAGATATTAGAATGGCTACTCCAGCTTTCTTCTTGGGTCTGTTTGCCTGGAAAACCTTTTTTCAGCCCTTGGTGACCAGTGGACACTTCGTTGTCTGCAAAGGCCTTCCTCTAACAGAGTTGACAATTAGAATGACGTAGTCTACAACCTTGCATATATGTAGAGGGGAGGAGGATGGCAGTCTCAGCCCAGGGTAGCCTTGTACTGGCTATATAGCCCAGGCTGGCCTCAAACTCATAACATCTTCCTGCCTCGACCTCTACAGTGCTGGGAATACAGAGGTATATAGCCACCACATCAGACCATCTTTAACATTTAAAGACACTTTTCTGTTTTCCCCTTAACAGTATGCGCGGGGAGACTCCTTGGCACTTCATGCCTTCTCATTCACTTCCTTTATTCATTGAATGGTATTCTGCTTTATAGATGTCCCATAGTTTGCCCACTGCGTGGATTAAATGGTGTTTTGATTGCTTCTTCTGTTTGGAGATTAACAAATACAAGTGATTTTGGAGTGCATACAGTTTTCTGTGTGAATATGGAAGCATATCTCTTGGGGTGACTGCATCTGACATTACATGAAATTGCTTGCCAATCTTCCAAAGTGACTGTCCTCTTAATATTCCCATCATCTGTGTCTGAGAGTCCCAGCCTCAGCAGCATGGTGTCGAGATTTCTTTAGTACAAATAATTTTTTTTTTAATTAGTCATTCCTACAGGTGCACTTTGTAGCCATTCCTACAGATACACAATGAAGTCATTCCTGCAGGTGCACAGCATTGATATTTCTACAGGAGCACAGTGTAGTCATTCCTACAGATGCACTGTGTAACTGTTCCTACAGGTGCACAGTGTAGCCATTCCTACAGGTACACTGTGTAGCTGTTCCTACAGGTGCACAGTGTAGCCATTCCTACAGATGCACAGTGTAGCCATTCCTACAGGTACACAGTGTAGCAATTCCTACAGATGCACTGTGTAGCTGTTCCTACAGGTGCACAGTGTAGCCATTCCTACAGGTGCACTGTGTAGCTGTTCCTACAGATGCACAGTGTAGCCATTCCTACAGGTGCACGGTGTAGCCATTCCTACTGGTGCACGGTGTAGCCATTCCTACAGGTATACAGTGTAGCCATTCCTACAGGTGCACAGTGTAGCCATTCCTACAGGTACACGGTGTAGCCATTCCTACAGGTGCACAGCTCTTCCTTCATGCTTATCTTCATTAGCAGTTCTCAGCTGACCTTTGACCCTGTGGTGAGGGACATCTTTTTATGTGCTTACATACTGTCTGTCTTTACCAATGAGACAGTGTCTTGGTGGTTTTAATTTTTTTTCTTCAATGAAACACACTGACAAAAGCAACTCCAGAGAGGAAGTGTTTGTCTTAGTGCAATGGGCACACAGTTCAAGGTCTAGTCCATCACAGCAGCAAGGGCGCGGCGCTTGAGAAGCAGAGTGGTGAGCACATGCTGCTGCTTAGCGCCCTGTCTCCATTACACAGTCCCGGATCACAGGCAGGGAATGGTGCCACCCACAGTGGGCCTCTGACAAATCCCATCTCAGTCACAGCCCATCTCTGCCCATGGGGTCCGTGTGGGTGGGTTGACTTCTAGTTCTACACACAGGAGTGTGTTTCATTTGATTCTGTATCTCTGTCTTCCTCTTTTTGGTGCTATTTAAAATTCCTGGTTATTTTTCAGTGCACTCATGGGGTCTATTGGTATATGCATGGTATTGTGTGTAGGATGATCTTTCGTTATATTATGCAGGCTGAAGTGTCTACATTAAATAATTGCTTCACTTGCCTGACAGTCTCGTAGCAAGAGGGTCGACCCTGACTGTAGTGGCCATTCTTGGTTGTCAACTGGACTAAATCTGGAATGAACTACAGTCCAGAATCCAATCAAAGGATTAGGATCCTTTGATCTAATCTGAAGGCTGAGAGATACAAGTTTCTGACCTGGATCTTGGTATGGAGATCTTGAAGCATAGTGGCTATAAATTCCAGAAGACTAAGGCAAGGAGATCTCAGAGTTCAAGGTCATCTGGAATTAAAGGTGTGGTGGTACACGCCTTTAATCTGGGCCACACCCTCTGCTGGAGACCTACATGAGGACATTGGAGAAAGGAAGGCACTCACTCTTCTTTGCTTGCTTGCCTCGTGGGACTGAGCAACTGCTAGATCCTGGGACTTCCATCCACAGCTGCTGCTGACCATTGTTGGGGATTTGGACTACAAGACTGTAAGTCATCAACAAATTCCCTAACTATATAGAGACTACCGATATGTTCTTTGATTCTAGAGAACCCTAACTTACTGTTATTTGGAAATATGTATACTGTTATTTGGAAATATGTATAACATGTTATTCCAGCCACCCGCCAATCAACGCACATCTAAAAATGCATTTCCCACGTCTTTCTATAGCTCTGTACACTCAACATTGCTTTACCCAGCTCTGCGAGAAATGATGACTGACCCTCACTTCATAATAAGGGTCCTGAACAATCAGAGTCCTAAAGAGAACAGTTAGTTTTGTGACTAAGTCCACCTAGAATATCAGGGTCTTGACTGAGTTCAGAGAGCTGGTTATAAATGCAGAAATACAGAGCCTTAGATTTCTGGTGGTGCAAACCACCAGGGATCTGCCTGCACTCAGGAACTGAGCACATAGGCAGCTTTTGTCTGCCAGCCCGCCAGGCTCGGGGCCATTTCCTGCCCAGGAAGCTGTGGAAGGAGAGAAGCCCTGCAGCCATATTTGTTGTCTGCAGGGACACAAAAGGATCACTAGGTACTGTAACACCCTGAGCTTTAGATTTCTGGTGGTGCAAACCGCCAGGGGTCTGCCTGCACTCAGGAACTGAGCACATAGGCGGTTCATCTGCAAGCCAGTCCATCGCAGGACCTGTGTCCTATGTGAGAATCAACAGAGGGAGCGACCCCCACCACAACTTCTTCCCTCCATAATAGAGCAGACAGAGAATACCTGGTTGACCTTGACAACATAAGTATAGCATTGCTTGAGGCAAGATTGAGAAGGGCTCCAAAGGCACAAAAGAGGAAGCCAGCATATCAGTAATCTGTGCCAAAAGAAACCCAGTCATCCAGTGGTGCAGAGATAATCTTAAAGATCCACAGTAGGTTGAAGCACCAGCCAGTGACAATAAGACCATCTAACTCCTGGGAGAACCAGATGGCTAAAGGCAAACGTAGGAACATTACTAACAGAAACCAAGGCATCATGGCAGCATCTGAACCCAATTCTCCAACATTAGCAAGTCCTGGATACCCCAACACACCAGAAAAACAAGATTTGGATTTAAAATCACTGGTCATGATGCTAGTACAGGAACACATGAAGGACATACTTAAAGAAATTCGGGAGAAAATGGATAAAAAATTAGAAGCCCTTACAAGAGAAACACAAAAATCATTGAAAGAAATTCAGGAGAATACAAAAGCCAATAAGGAGGAAATGCAAAAATCACTTAAAGAAATACAGGAGAACCTTGATCAACAGGCAGAAGTCATGAAAGAGGAAACACACAAATCACTTAAAGAATTAGAGGAAAACACAAACAAGCAAATGACAGAACTGAGCAAAAATTTCCAGGATCTAAAAACAGAAGTAGAAACAACTAAGAAAGCACAAAGGGAGACAACTTTGGAGATAGAAAACCTTGGGAAGAAATCAGGGACCATAGACACAAATATCAACAACAGAATACAAGAGACAGAAGAAAGAATCTTAGATGCCGAAGATACCATAGAAACCATGGACTCAACAGTTAAAGTAAATGCAAAATGCAAAAAGCTTGTAACCCAAAATATCCAGGAAATCCAGGACACAAAGAGAAAGCCAAATCTAAGAATTATAGGTATTGATGAGAGTGAAGATTTACAACTTAAAGGGCCAGCAAATATCTTCAACAAAATTATGGAAGAAAACTTCCCTAACCTAAAGAGAGAGATGCCCATGAATATACAAGAAGCCTACAGAACTCCAAACAGACTGGACCAGAACAGAAATACCCCCTGTCACATCATAATCAAAACCCCAAATGTACTAAACAAAGAAAGAATACTTAGGGCAGTAAGAGAAAAAGGGCAAGTAACATATAAAGGAAGACCTATCAGAATTACACCAGATTTCTCACCAGAGACCATGAAAGCTAGAAGATCCTGGGCGGAGCTCATGCAGACTCTAAGAGAACACAAATGCCAGCCAAGACTACTATACCCAGCAAAATTCTCAATTACTATAGATGGAGAAACCAAGATATTCCATGACAAAATCAAATTTACACAACATCTTTCGACAAACCCAGCCCTACAAAGGATAATAGGGGGAAAGCACCAGTACAACGAGGGAAACTATACCCTGGAAAGAGCAGGATATTAAGCTTCTTTCATCAAACCCAAAGAGGATAGCCACACACGTATAAAATTAAAATCAAAAATGTTAGGAAGTAATAACCACTACTCCTTGATATCTCTTAACATCAATGGGCTCAATTCCCCAATAAAAAGACATAGACTAACAGACTGGTTACGTAAACAGGACCCTACATTTTGCTGCATACAGGAAACACACCTAAATGTCAAAGACAAAAACTACCTTAGAGTAAAAGGCTGAAAGACAATTCTACAAGCAAATGGTCCCAGGAAACAAGCCGGAGTTGCCATTCTAATTTCAGATAAAATTGACTTTCAACCTAATGTCATCAAAAGAGACATGGAAGGTCACTACTTGCTGGTCAAAGGAAAAATCCAACAAGAAGAACTCTCAATCCTGAACATCTATGCCCCAAATACAAGGGCACCCTCATTCATAAAAGAAACTTTACTAAAGCTCAAAGTATACATTGCACCTAACACAATAATTGTGGGTGACTTCAACACTCCACTTTCCCCAATGGACCGATCAGGAAAACAGAAACTAAACAGGGAGACAATGAAACTAATTGAAGCTTTGAACCAATTGGAGTTAACAGATATATATAGAACTTTTTATCCCAAAGCAAAAGAATATACCTTTTTCTCAGCACCTCATGGTACCTTCTCCAAAATAGATCATATAGTTGGTCACAAGACAGACCTCAACAAATATAAGAAGATTGAAATTATCCCATGCCTCCTCTCATATCACTATGGAGTAAAAATGGTCTTTAGTAACAGTAAAAATAACAGAAAGCCCACATACACATGGAAACTGAATAATACTCTACTCAATGATACCTTGGTCAAGGAAGAAATAAAAGATTTCTTAGAATTTAATGAAAATGAAGGCACAACATACACAAATCTATGGGACACAATGAAAGCAGTGCTAAGAGGAAAACTCATAGCTTTGAGTGCCTCCAAAAAGAAATTTAAGAGAGCTTACACTAGAAGATTAACGGAACAACTGAAAACCCTGGAACAAGAAGAAGCTAATTCACCCAGGAGGAGGAGAAGGCAGGAAATCATCAAACTCAGGACTGAAATCAATCAAGTAGAAACCAAGAGAACCATACAAAGAATCAACAAGACCAAAAGCTGGTTCTTTGAAAAAATCAACAAGATAGACAAACCCTTAGCCAGACTAACCAAAAGGCACAGAGAAAGTATCCAAATGAACAAAATTAGAAATGAAAATGGAGATATTACAACAGAAACTGAGGAAATTCAAAAAATCATCAGATCCTACTACAAAAACCTGTACTCAACACAACTGGAGAATCTGGAGGAAATGGACATTTTCTTAGAGAGATACCAATTACCAAAATTAAACCAGGATCAAATAGACCATCTAAACAGACCCATGACCCCAAAGAAATAGAAGGGGTCATAGATAGGCTTCCAACCAAAAAAAGCACAGGACCAGATGGTTTCAGTGCAGAATTCTATCAGACCTTCAAAGAAGACTTAACACCAATACTCTTCAAACTTTTCCACCAAATAGAAACAGAAGAAACACTACCCAACTCCTTCTTCGAAGCCACTATTACGCTGATACCAAAACCACACAAAGATCCAACTAAGAAAGAGAATTTCAGGCCAATTTCCCTTATGAATATCGATACAAAAATACTAAATAAAATTCTTGCCCACCGAATCCAAGAACACATCAAAATGATCATCCACCATGATCAAGTAGGCTTCATCCCAGGGTTGCAGGGATGGTTCAATATAAGGAAATCCATCAATGCTATCCACTACATAAACAAACTCAAAGAAAAAAACCACATGATCATTTCATTAGATGCTGAAAAAGCATTTGACAAAATTCAGCATCCTTTCATGCTAAAAGTCTTGGAAAGGACAGGATTTCAAGGCCCATATCTAAACATAGTAAAAGCAATATACAGCAAACTGGTAGCCAACATCAAACTAAATGGAGAGAAACTTGAAGCAATCCCACTAAAATCAGGGACTAGACAAGGCTGCCTCATCTCTCCACATCTTTTCAATATAGTTGTTGAAGTCCTAGCTAGAGCAATTAGACAACCGAAGGAAGTCAAAGGGATACAAATTGGAAAGGAAGAAGTCAAACTATCACTATTTGCAGATGATATGATCGTATACTTAAGTGACCCTAAAAACTCTACTAGACAACTCCTACAGCTGATAAACAACTTCAGCAAAGTGGCTGGCTACAAAATCAACGCAAGCAAATCAGTAGCCTTTATATATTCAAAGGATAAGCAGACTGAGAAAGAAATTAGGGAAATGACCCCCTTCACAATAGCTACAAACAGCATAAAGTATCTTGGGGTGACTCTAACCAAACAAGTGAAAGACCTATATGACAAGAACTTCAGATCTCTGAAGAAGGAAATCGAAGAAGATCTCAGAAAATGGAAAAACCTTCCATGCTCGTGGATTGGCAGGATTAATATAGTTAAAATGGTCATTTTGCCAAAGGCAATCTACAGATTCAATGCTATCCCCATAAAAATCCCAACCCAGTTCTTCATAGAGCTAGAAAGAGCAATTCTCAAATTCATCTGGAATAACAAAAAACCCAGGATAGCTAAAACTATTCTCAACAGTAAAAGATCTTCAGGGGGATTCAATATCCCAGACTTTAAACTCTACTACAGAGCAATAGTGATAAAAACTGCATGGTATTGGTACAATATCAGGCAAGCAGATCAATGGAATAGGATTGAAGACCCAGAAGTGAACCAACACACCTATGGTCACTTGGTCTTCAACAAAGGGGCTGAAAACATCCAGTGGAAAAAAGATAGTCTTTTCAACAAATGGTGCTGGTTCAATTGGAGGTCAGCATGCAGAAGAATGCGCATCGATCCATTCTTATGTCCTTGTACCAAGCTCAACTCCAAATGGATCAAGGACCTCCACATAAAACCTGACACACTGAAACTAATCGAAAAGAAACTGGGGAAGACCCTGGAGGACATAGGCACAGGGGAAAAGTTCCTGAATAGAACACCAATAGCTTACGCTCTAAGATCAAGAATTGACAAATGGGACCTCATAAAACTACAAAGTTTCTGTAAGGCAAAGGACACCGTCAAAAGGACAAAACATCAACCAACAGACTGGGAAAGGATCTTCACCAACCCTAAATCCGATAGAGGGCTAATATCTAATATATACAAAGAACTCAAGAAAGTAGAACCCAGAGAACCAAATAACCCCATTAAAAAGTGGGGTAGGGAGCTAAACAAAGAATTTTCACATGAAGAACTTCGGAGAGCTGAGAAACACCTTAAGAAATGTTTAACATCATTAATCATTAGGGAAATGCAAACTAAAACTGAGATTTCACCTCACACCAGTCAGAATGGCTAAGGTCAAAAACTCAGGAGACAGCAGGTGTTTGCGAGGATGTGGAGAAAGAGGAACACTCCTCCACTGCTGGTGGGATTGCAAGATGGTGCAACCACTTTGGAAATCAGTCTGGCGGTTCCTCAGAAAACTGGGCATGTCACTTCCTGAAGACCCTGTTATACCACTACTGGGCATATATCCAGAGGATTCTTCAGCATGCAATAAGGACACATGCTCCACTATGTTCATAGCAGCCCTATTTGTAGTAGCCAGAAGCTGGAAAGAACCTAGATGTCCTTCAACGGAGGAATGGATACAAAAAATGTGGTATATTTACACAATGGAGTACTATTCAGCTATTAGAAACAATAAATTCATGAAATTCTTAGACAAATGGATGGAGCTGGAGAACATCATACTAAGTGAGGTAACCCAGTCTCAAAAGATCAATCATGGTATGCACTCACTGATAAATGGATATTAGCCTAGAAACTTAGAATACCTAAGACATAATCCACAAATTAAATGATGTCCAAAAAGAATGGAGGAGTGGCCCCTGGTTCTGGAAAGACTCAGTGCAAGAGTATAGGGGAATTCCAGAACAGAGAAGTGGGAAGGGGTGGATGGAAGAATAGGGGGAAGGAAGAGGGCTTATGGGACTTGCGGGGAGTGGGGACCCAAAAAAGGGGAAATCATTTGCAATGTAAATAAAAAATAAATAAATAAATAAATAAAAAGAAATACACACACTCTTTTAATAATCAGTGAGTACACAGTTTTCCCAGTTGCCTAAGTCATTATGCCTTTCTATGTATTTATTGTATGTGTATGAGTGTCTTATTGGAAGGTGTGCCTGTGTGAGTCTGCATGTGTGTGCCTGATGCCTGCAGAAACCAGAAAAGGACACTGGGTTCCCTGGACCCAGCGATACAGGTGATTGTGAGCTGGCATGTGGGAGGTGGGAACAAAACTGTAATTTTTTAAAATCCTAGTTTTAATGATGGTTCTTAAATGCTTTAACCTCCCTTGTAGCCTACCACCCACCAGAGGTAGTGGAAAAGAAAGGAGACTGGTGGGGGTAGGGTGGGGGGTGGAGGTGGGGGAGTTGGACCTGTTTAGAAAGGTTCTTTGGAGCAACTCCGGTTTGCATTGTCAGGAAATCTGCAGTTCAGTTCATAGGCCAGCAGGCTGTGGCAGCTCGATCCACCAGCAAGCACTTCATGAATACAGCAGCAGTCCTGTTCGGCAGAGTCGGGTCAGCAGGAGGGACCAGCAGGAACACCAGGAAGTGTTCTTGGCTCTGCCTGTCTGTCAGGAAAGTGAAGATCTGTGAAGACAGAAGACCCACGGCTTTGTACAGCTAGCTGTCCCAGCAAGTCAAGCTCTGTCTCTGTCACTCTGTAGAGTCCTATTTACACCCTCCAGACATCACATGTCCTCCACATGCCTTGCCCCAGCACGTGCATCCAATCAGCCTGAGTCCAAGGAGTCCTCACAAATGCAACTCAACAATACAATGTAAGGCAGATCACCTGTCCTTTCCTATAGTTTGCTTTAGCAGAACATCCTCTCTCCTGTGTCTGCTTCAGTGAAACATCCCTTCAGGAGTCTGCCTTAGCCTTTCACCTATATCCACTTCAGGAAGACACTCCTTCATGTGTTTGCCCCAGCAAAACCCCATCCAACACAACTGACTCCCCAAAGAACCCTTAAGTTTTCACTTCAAAAAACTCTTGCCCTCGTGACTGTCTGGTTTTTTGTTTTTTTGTTTGTTTGTTTGTTTTGTTTTGTTTTTTGCCCCAAGGACAGAGCACGGATTTGCCTCTGCATTTTAAGTCTTGCTTACTTTAAGGCTGGTCAGATTCTTGACCTTGCAGACAAGCTTGGCTGTGAGTAATTTTCTTACCAAACTTGGGCTTTGAGGGAGGGTAGCTTGGCAGCGTTTGAGTCAGGGATTGCTACACTTGCAGTCACCGGCACAGTCTAGAGCAGCGGTTCTCAACCTTCCTAATGCTGTGGCCCTTTAATACAGTCCCTCGTGTTATGGTCACTCCCAACCATAAAGCTATTTTCATTGCTACTTTATAACTTTAATTTTGCTAGTGTTGTGAACTGTAAATATCTGCATTTTTCCTACAGTCTTAGGTGACCCCGGTGAATGAGTCATTTGACCAGACACACACACACACACACACACAGAGGAGTTGCGGCCCACACATTGACATCCGCTGGTCTAGTGTTTTCTTTTCACTTGTGGCGGAGAAGCTGGTTGGGGGGCACCGGAGAAACAAACTGTTAGATTTAACTGGAATGTGAAATGTAGGTTTTCATAACTAGAAGACGTTGCCTCTGTCCCTCATGTGCTGAGAGGTATCATGAACGTGGATTTCATTTGTCACGTGTTCTCTGTGTTCATGCTACACGATTATCTCCCGTTAGCTTCGGGCAGAAGTGACTTACAAGTGATTTTTGGATGTTGAACCATCCTGACACTCTTGGAACAATTCCCACTTGACCCTAGATGTTCAGCAAGATTCAACTTGTTAGAGTTCTTGTCTAATTTTACATGTTTTTTTACACAGAAAACATGTTCCGTGTGATCAAAGACGACTTTATTGAAGCCTTTCATATGTGTTTATGAGAACCATTCATTGCTGTATCTTTCTCTGAGTCTGGTGTTTGGCTGACCCTGGAACCACAGAGTGAACTGGGCAATGTCCTCCCTGATTCAGTGTTCTTTAGAAATTTTATTACATTTCTGTTTGCTTATTTGGGGGTCATGTGCTACAGTGCACACACAGAGGTCAGAGGACAACTTCCAGAAGTCAGTTCTCTCCTTCCACCTGGTCCTGAGGCCCTGGGGATCAGACTCTGTAGTCAGGCTTGGCAGCCAGCGTCCTCACCCACAGAACCATCTTGCTGACCCTGATTCTGTTTTCTGGACGAGTGTGAGCCTCGTGTTACTTCTTCCTTTAAATATGAAAGGAATCACCAGTAAAGCATCCTTTTTTTTTTTTTTTTTTAGTATTTGCCTTTTTTTTAAAAGATTTGTTTGTTTGTTTGTTTATTTAATGTATTCACCATTGCTCTCTTCAGACATACCAGAAGAGGGTAACATATCCCATTACAGACAGTGATCTGTAACCACATGGTGAGCCACCATGTGGTTGCTGGGAATTGAACTCAGGACGTCTAGAAGAGCAGTTGGTGCTTTTAACCACTGAGCCATCTCTCCAGCCTGTGATTTGTTTTTTTTTTAAGGTTATTAACTATTGGCTTCATCAATTATGCAGACACAGGGCTACTCAGGGCATCTGTTTCTACTTGTACTGATTTTTGTACCTTGGGCCTTTTGATGAATTTCTTTATCTACAGAATCAAAATCTCAGGCGCTGAGGTGGAGCTGCCTGTCACAGGTCCTTTTGATAGGCTCAGGGTTAATGATGGCCCATCTCATTCCTCATTGGACATTTTGTGCCCTCATAGCTTTTAGTCTGGCTCCAAGTGTCTTGATTTAAGACAATCCTTTTGAAGAACCACCCTTCAATTTCATGAATTTCATGTTCAACTCTGTTTTATGGGTATGAGCATTTTAAATGCACCAATACGTGCTCCTGATGCCCCAGGAGGTCAAATCACCTGGAACTGGGGTTACGAACGATTTTGAGTCATCATGTTGGTGCTAGGAACTGAACCTATGTCCTTTGCAAGAGGAGCCAGTGTTCTTAACCACTGAGCCACCTTTCCAGCCCCCAATACCCTAACCACTGAACCACCTGTCCAGTCCCTCACTGCTGTTTTTTATTTCCATTGGTTTTCTTTCTCCTTCCTTTTAGTTTTGGCATCTCCTCTGTTGGCTTCAGACTTAAATGGCTTGAGTTTCTTTCTGGAACTTTCATCAGTGTAAGCCTGGGTTATCCACGTCAGGTCCCTCTTTCCCAATGTATACACGATTCTAGAAGCTTCTCTCTGAACTCCTCCTCTGCTCCATCTCCCGTGTTTGTCCCAGTCTCATTTCCTTCCTCAACACGTAAAATATCTCTTTATTTGACTTTATATTTCTTTATTGTTTTATGTAACGTTTCCATCATAAGATCATATGAACAATATAGATCTTAAAATATTAATAAGATACACATACATATTCACAGGTAAGGTGCTTACGGTTAATATACTTACGTTAAAGTAATATGTGTATTCAATGTCTTTATTGTTATTTCAAACTGTCTTGTTTTTTATTGTCCCTTTGTTAATGATCTCCAGTTTACTTTATCATATCAGTAATATTTTGTGTAGTTTCTCAGTTTGGGGTGTATGTAGAGGTCACTGTTGGGGGGTCCTCCTCTCTCTCTCCACCTTACTTTTTGAGACAAGGTCTCTCCCTGAACCTGTCTGATTGGTGCGGTCTCTTCTGCTCTGTGACTTCGAGTTCTGCTTTGCCCAGCTTTTTGTGTGGGTGTTGGGGGATGACAGTCAGGTTCCCCTGTTTATACAGAAAGCACTTTACAGATTACGCCGTCTCCTAGGGCCCTCTTGTCAGCTGTTTCAAGATGTGCTTTATGGATGAGAATAGGGTCTTTTGCTGTGTTTCATGTGAACCTGGGATGTGGTGGTTGTGGTGGTGGTAGTGCAGAAGATGAGGAGGAGGAGGAGAAGGAGGAGGAGAGCGAGGAGGAGGATGAGGAGGAGGAGGAAGGTGAGGAGGAGGAGAAACCTGGTGATTCTACTGTTGATGATGATGAATTCTGCAACTGTCTGCTGATGATGGCACTGTCCCGGTCAGTCATCCACGACCTTATTGATTTCCTGCCTGCTTGATTTATCAGTTCCTGATTCGGGGTGTGGAAGTCTCGGACTGTAATAGTGAAGTTGTCCATCTCGCCTCTTCATTCTGTCTGTCCTTGCCACACATGTTTCACGATGCTCTGCCCAACCCCCTCCCCCGCACCCCTGCACATTCAGGCCTGCTGCACTCCCTGGAGAACTCGTCCATGTTTCTGCAACACAACACTGATTTTATGCTGATATTTTCCCTACCGGCGAAGGTGGCATGACCTGAAATTATTATGGCTGTTGAAGCTCCCCTTTTCTCTTTTACTGCTTATTTTATTTATTTACATTTCAAATGTTACCCTTCACAGTTCCCCTCTGCAAAACCTCCATCCTCTCTCTCCTTTGCCTCTATGAGGGTGCTCCTCCACCAACCCACGCACCCACTCTCACCTCACTACCCTAGCATCCCCCTACACTGGGAAGTCTAGTCTCCACAGGACCAAGGGCTTCCCCTCCTGTAGATGCCAGATAAGGCCATCCTCTGCTACATATGCAGCTGGAGCCATGGGTCCCTCCGTGTGTACTCTTTGGTTGGTGTTTTTGTCCCTGGGAGTTCTTGGGGGTATGGTTGGTTGATATTGTTGTTCTTTCATTGGGGTTGGAATCCCCTTCAGCTCCTCAGTCCTTCCCTAACTCTTCCTCTTGTGTCCCCGTGTTCAGTCAGACTGTGAGTATCTGCATCTGATTCGTCAGGTGCTGGCAGAGCCTCTCAGGGGACAGCTCCTATCAGGAAGCACTTCTTGGCACCAGTAATCGTGTCTGGGTTTGGTGTCTGCAGACAGGATTGCTCTCTAGGTGGGGTTGTCTCTGGATGGCCTTTCCTTCTGTCTCTGCCTCATTGTTGTCCCTGAACCCTTGTCCAGGAACAATTCTGGGTTAAAATTTTTGAGATGGGTGGGTGGTCCCATCCCTCACCTGGGCCTGTGACTATCTACTGGAGGGGGTCTCTACAGGTTCTTTCTCCCCTTTGTTGGGTATTTTGGCTAAAGTCATCCCCATTGGCTCCTGGGAACCTCTTGCTTCTCTGGCACCTGGAACTTTCTAGTGGCTACCCCCAGTTCCCCATTCCCCACTGCTACATATTTCTATATAATTTCCTGGCCTTCTACACTTCTCTCCTGTCTCCTCCCACACTTGATCCTGTCCATCTTCCCCAACCCTTCTCTTCTGCTCAGGTCCCAATCTCCCTCTGCCTCCCGTAATTATTTTGTTCTCCTAAGTAGGATTGATGCACCCACACTTTAGTCTTCCTTCTTCTTGGGCTCCATATGGTGTGTATGTATTGTGGGTATTCTGAGCTTCTTTTTGGATAATATCCACTTATCATGTATATCATATATTGCATATCATGCATGTGCTTCTGTATCTGGGTTACCTCACTCAGGATGATATTTTCTAGTTCCATTCATTTGCCTAAGAATTACATGAATTCATTGTTTTTAATAGCTGAGTAGTACTCCATAGTATAAATATACCACATTTCCTGTATCCATTCATCTGTTGAGGGACATCGGGGTTATTTCCATCTACTGGCTATTATAAATAAGGCTGCTATGAACATAGTGGAGCATGTGTCCTTGTTACATGTTGGAGCATCTTTTGGGCATATGCCCAGGAGTGGTATAGCAGGGTCCTCAGGAAAATGTCCGATTTTCTGAGGAACCACCAGACTGTTTTCCAGAGTGGTTGTACCCACCAACAATGGAGGAGTATTCTTTCTCCACATCCTCGCCAGCATATGTTGTCCCCTGACTTTTTCATCTTAGCCATTCTAATGTATATAGATGTAGAATAGCTTGAGGTCAAGGATAGTGATTCCTCCAGAAGTTCTTTTAGTGTTGAGAATAGTTTTCGCTATCCTGGGTTTTTGTTATTACAGATGAATTTGAGAATTGCTCTATCTCTGTGAAGAATTGAGTTGGAATTTTGATTGGAATTTCATGGAGTCTGCAGATTGTTTTTGGTAAGATGGCTGTTTTTACTGTTATCCATGAGCATGAGAGATCTTTCCACCTTCTGAGAACTTCTTTGATTTCTTTCTTCAGATACTTTAAGATCCTGTCATACAGATCTTTCACTTGCTTGGTCAGAGTTACACCAAGATATTTTATATTATTTATGACTATTATGAAGGGTATTGTTTCCCTAATTTTTTCTCAGCCTGATTATCCTTTGAGTAGAGGAAGGCTACTGATTTGTTTGAGTTAATTTTATATCCAGCCACTTTTCTAAAGTTGTTTATGAGGTATAGGAGTTCTATAGTGGAATTTTGGAGGTTGCTTATGTATACTATCTTATCATCTATAAAAGTGATATCTTGACTTCTTCCTTACCAATTTGTATCCTTTTGACCTCTTTTTAAAGATTTACTCCCAACATACAATTTGCTACACAATCGGCTCCCATTTTTTCCCCCGCTGTTTTGGTAATGTGTTTTTAGTTGACATAATTAAGCCACTCACATTTAAAGCTCCGCCTGGACTAATGGCACCCTGGGGCATAACACTCTTCTCTTCTTACCAGAGACTTCTGTCTTCACTTGTTTCACAGCATCTTGTAAGAATCCTTTTGTTTGTTTCTTTGTCTGTTTGTTTTTTAAATCCAGTGCTGAAGATTGAACCTAGAGGCGTGCCATAGCTGGCAAGCACTCAGCCACATTTAGTTCTCTGCTTACCTTTTACTTTGAGACAGGGTCTCACTAAGCTGTGGCTGTATTTGTTATTTTTCTATTGCTGTGATAAAACGTCATGATCAAGGAACTTACAGAAGGAGGAGTTTGTTTGGAGCCAAGATTCCAGAGGGTCAGGGTCTGCGATGTTGGAGGCATTGGGCAGCAGACATAACGGCTGTGGATGGAAGCTGAGAACTGAAGGTTACCATCCTGAACCATAAACCACCCCATTCCACTCCCCAGAGTCTCAGGGCTACATAACTGCAGCAAGGATTTTGGTCTCTTTGAAAAACAGAGAAATATTACAGGAATATGTTTTTTGTTTTAATCCCAGGTATGGGATAAGGGGGTGCTTCAGATTGATCACAGCAGCTGACTGTGATTTGCCTCATGCTCTAGCAGGGGTGTGATTTTGTCATCCTCAGATAGCTTCTGCAATTGTGTGACATTTGGGATTCTGGGGACTTTTCAGAGGGTATATAAATGCCAGGGCCCTGAGGTGTGGTGGGTTGTTGTTTGTTAGTTGGTTGCTGTTGGTCATGGTTTGTGAAGTAATCAGTCACAAAAGAAAAACAAGAAGTTATCCTGACTGCGAAGATCAAACTTGCCCCAAGGAACTTGAGTCTAGTTCAGCAAGAAGTAGTCTAAAAATAATGTCACCCCCCTTTCCCCTTTTTTCTCTCCTATGTAGTGTTAAGAGGTTGAGAGGGAGGAGAAGAGTGGAAAGAAGAAAGAACTATACAGTAGCTAATGCAGGCGACATATAGTGTATATGGCTTCAGCCCAACTTCAAAAGCCCCCACCAGCTTTCAGTCTCAACACTGCTTAAAATTCCAAAGAACAATGCCATTTCTAAGACTCAACACAAACTCTTAACTGTGATCCCCTGTAAACTCAAAAATCAATCACGCACTTCCAATGTGCAATATATATAAACTGTATATGAGGAGCAAAGTGAAAAAATGCAGGGTCAAAGCAAGGCTTAAAACCCAACAGGGCAAACTCCATACCCTGTACCTCCATGTCTGATGTCTCTGCCCTTGCAGCTTCGGGGCCTGTAGCGTACTTGTCTCCCTTGGGCGGGTCCTATGCCCTGTCTGCAGCTCTCCCTAGTGACATGTCATGACTCTGGCTTCTACAGCATCTTCACGTTTCCCATGCATTCCAGGGTTCTCCTCACAGCTTCACTCAATGGCCTCTCAGGAACTCCATGCAGGGCCTCCCCTGGCTTACACCTCTCAGAGGCCTTGAACTGCAGACGAGGAGCCCACTACTCTTTAACCTGTGTATTCTTGGTGACGCTAAATCATGTGGGTGACACTGCCAGGTTCAGCTGCCACTTTGGGGTACGCTCTTGGCCCCTTGAATGACATTTGCAGAAGCTTTTGTTTATTGTTCCTTTCTAGGATGAGAATATTTCTTAGGCTGTTTCCTTTCACAAGTGGAGTCTGGTCCTAAGGGCACCCTTCCCCTCATTCCAGTGTGTATCTGGAGTCTCCTCAGCGGTGCTGCTCTCCATGACAACCATTCCATCTCCTCCAGTGTGAGCTTCAGCTGTGACATTAATCTGACTAGAATTCCTCTCCCCTCAAAACTGTACATTTTGTACTTATGTTGTCCATTTGTTAATAACCACACAGAAACATCAATATCAGCCTGCCTTGAAAGCTCTCTGCTAAAGAAATTAATCAGAAAATTTCCATTTTTACCTCAGGCAAGTTCTGAGGACAAGGGCAGAAAACAATCGCATTCTTTGCCAAGATATCACAGGGGTGTTTTCTAATGCAGGTGCTAATGGTGTCTCTTTCTGAAACCTCCTGACCTGGGCCTGCATATGCACAATGTTTCAGCACCATTGACTTCCAACATCCTGTGAAGAACAATTGTTCTCTGCTTACAGTGTTTAGGCATTGTGTTCAAAGGCCCAAACTCTTCCACATTCCCCTAAAACACATGGCCAGGCCTGCCACAGCAATAGGCCATTCTCAGATGCCAACTTCAGAACTAGCTATTTACTATTGTGTGACAAAACACCACAACCAAGTCAGCTTATAGAAGAAAGTGTTAATCGGGCTTACAGTTCCCAAGGTTGGAGTGTGCGACGGTGGAAGGAAGATGCGATGCCAGGAACAGCTGAGCTCACACCTCAACCCTCAAGCAGCTGACAGGAGTGAACTGCGAATGATACATCGCTCAGAAACCTCCAAGCCTACCTCAGTGACACACTTCCTCCCACAAAGCCACATCTCCTAAGCCTCTCCAAATAGCTCCAGTAACGGGACCAAGCAGTCAAATGTCTGGGACTATGAGGGTGTCTTAGTCAGGGTTTCTATTCCTGCACAAACATCATGACCAGGAAGCAAGTTGGGGAGGAAAGGGTTTATTCAGCTTATACTTCCACATTGCTGCTCATCACAAAAGGAAGTCAGGAAGCAGGAGCTGATGCAGAGGCCATGGAGGGATGTTCCTTACTGGCTTGTTTCCCCTGGCTTGCTCAGCCTGCTCTCTTATAGAACCCAAGAATACAGCCCAGAGATGGCCCCACCCACAAGGGCCCTCCCCCTTGATTCCTAATTGAAAAAATGCCCCACAGCTGGATCTCATGGAGGCACTTCCCCAACTGAAGTTCCTTTGTCTGTGATAACTCCAGCTTGTATCAAGTTGACACAAAACTGGCCAGTACAGAGGGTGTTCTTTCTCAAGCCTCGAGGAGCCTGCCTGCCTCTGTTTTGAAGGCAGAAGCCACTCTGTTGTATTGTTAAAACTAAGTTTCCATTTACTATAAGAGCTGAGGTTTTGCTTTTAAGTTTCTGTTTCCTGGAACTTGGCCTGCCCAAACCCATGGCGTTGACTTGTTTTTGAGAACACCCTGGCCCTCCCTAACCTGGGACCACACGAAGATGGCTGATTTTGTTGTTTGGTTTTTGTTTTTGCTTGTTTTTTTTTTTTTTTAGGTTTTTGTTTTTCTGAGATTTTTCTGTTTTTCTCAACTGCCCCACTGTTACTCCTGTAAAACTTATTCACAATGTCTCATGCTTTTCCACCTTACAGAGGCCCTGAGAAACAGACCCAGCAGATCACTCTATCCCAACTGGGGGGGGGGCAGTCCCTGGCCAGCTCTCAGGTGCACCCCAATAAAATAAAAGTTGTTCCAAATTTGGCTCAAAAATGGTGGTCATGGTCATATTCTCGCCTGATGGGATTAACAACTGCCTCACAAGATTCTTTTTTTCTCTTTATTCTTGACCTCAAACTCTTCCCACGCCTTCTCAGAGAGTCTGTGTTGAAAGCTGTCTCCCTCCAGGCTCCACTGTGACCCCACAAACATGCTGCATGTGGGGAGATTGAAGATGGGTGTTCGGTAGGCTCCCGGGGAGCACAGGCTGTCCCCATCCTTGGGTAGGACAGGATGGCAGACAGGAGCTGATGTGAGAATGTACCCTTCCTGCAGCGGGATGAGGCTCTGGCCATGTTCGTGCAGGAGGGACTCAGTCATAGAGAAGGTTCTGGAAATATTTCCTATGTACTCTTTCTGTTCCCCATCAGTCAGGAGAGGGTCTGAGGGCTCCTTGGGCTGAAGCTCAGGAGGTTGTGGGGTCCCTCTTAGATTACACTGAAGCCCCATCAGATAGTCTAGACCATTCCATGTGCAGCCTTTGGCAGTGATCAAAACCCCCCATGCTGCTGCTCTGCAGCTTCTGACTCCAGTGGTCTCCATGCTGCCGGGGCTCCCTGCTTAACCTGCCTCCTCCCTGCTGGTCTGGGGCAGTGGCCTGCTTTCAAAACTCAAGAATGCAGTACAAGTCTTTGATTCCCGTGTTGTCTGGGGTCTTTGCGTCTGTGTGCGGACGGCAGTGAGGGCCTGTACGTTCTGCATGTCTGAACAGAGGCTGGGGGACACAACATCTACCACAGTACAAAATGCATTTACGATTTGGATGTGTCCCTTATGTAACAGACCAGGTTTGGGGAACTGGCTGCTCCTTCACAGATGTGACCTGTATTACAGTCATGTCCAAAAGGGCATGTCCCATGGACAGGAGGGAGCTTGTGTGGGACGTGGGACACATGCAACCGAGACTGACCGTGAACTTACTAAGTAACTGAGGGCGACCTAGAACTCCGTACTTTCTTGCCTTCTACCTCCTGAGTTGCAGGGCTGTGCCGCCACCTGGATCGTGCTGTTCTGCAGAACAAAGACAATGCCTTGTGCCTGCTCCCAGGCACTTTACCAGCTTGCCTACATCGCCAGCCTGGCAGTAGAGACAGTCTAGGCTTAGTAAAGTTGGGTCACTAGGCCAAAGTCACCATTCCTGCAGTTAATAGAGAGCATAGCTTTCTTTGGCTCTAATAGCTGAGCTGTCCCCACACAGCTAAGCCTCTCTGGGTGCCTTTGGTTGGGATCAACTGAATGAACAGACAGGCTGTCCTGGCCGCTCCTTGCCTCCCTCAGGTGAAGTCATGTCTTGTAGCTTTTCAATGCTGACTGGGTTAGGGGAAAACTTCCAGAGATGGGAGCTGGAGATGTGTCTCAGCAGTTTAGCCCCCGCGTCACAATGTGATGGCTGGAGTTTGGATACTTGGAAACCCACCTAAAGGCTGAGTAGCCAGGCATGGTGGCTCCTCTGTAACTCTAACTCTGTGTATTAGTTTGGGTTCTCTAGAGTCACAGAACGTATGGATAGTCTTATATAGTTAGGGAATTTGTCGATGACTTACAGTCTATAGTCCAACTCCCCAACAATGATCAGCAGCAGCTGTGGATGGAAGTCCAAGGATCTAGCAGTTTCTTAGTCCCACGAAGCAAGCAGGCAAGGAAGAGTGAGAGCGAATCTTCCTTCTTCCAATGTCCTTATATATCTCCAGCAGAGGGTGTAGCCCAGATTAAAGGCTGTAGGTCTCCAACAGAGGGTGTGGCCCAGATTATTGGCATGTGGGTCTCCAGCAGAGAGTGTGGCCCAGATTAAAGGCGTGTGCATCCATGCCTTTAATCCCAAATGATCTTGAACTCGGAGATCTCCTTGTCTTAGCCACTATGCTTCAAGGTCTCCATGCCAAGATCCAGGTCAGAAACTTATATCTCTGAGCCTCCAAATTAGGATCATAGGTGAGCCTTCCAGTTCTAGACTGTAGTTCATTCCAGGTATAGTCAAGCTGACAACCAAGAATAGCCACCACAATCCACCCCTTGTCAACTTGACACAAATAATATCTCATGTCCACATGAAACAATAACAAGATTGTGAATACGCCTAGCATGATATAACTATTCCTCGTACAATTGCAAATGCATTTGTAAATTTACAATGGGGAACTGTCCCTTGGGAACATTCTTTTAGTGTTTCAATACCAAATGATGTTTAAGGGATTGGAAGAAAGACAATGTATCTTCAACAAAATAAGATAGAAGCATTCATGTTACTTATAATCCTCGTTTCTGCAACTGGTTACGTGGCCTTAGCTGGTATTTATAACTACCTTCCTCTGCTACCCATTCTGTATTTCCTTCACCTTCGGCAAGCACCTCAGCAGGTCTTGGCTCTTTTCCTGGAGGATTGACCCATATCTTCATTCCTGATAGGTCTGTGTCCTTTGTCATCCTGCTTGGATTAGGCTGTTGTAGTTTCCCATTGACTTTAATCACAGGACATGGCAGTACTAAGAGACACCCTAGGAAATCTCCTGCACTCTAGACATAATCCTGCTTACCTCCATTGTGGAGAGGCAATCCAATTTCCCCATGGTAATCTGGATCTATCACTCCTCCTAACACTGTTATTCCTTTCTTAGCCTGTTGGTTTAAGGGCATTAGAAGCCCAAAATGGCCAGGGGGAAGTCTGAACTTCCAGTTCAATGGAATGTTTCTTGTGGCTCCTGGTAGGAGCACTCCCCCCTCTGGAACCAAAACTTCTAGGCCAGCAGAACCTAAATTTGTGGGGACAGGAAGCAAAAATTTTCCTAGAGGGTCACTAGGAGTGATAGTGAGTGGAACTATTCCCTTTTCCACCCCTTGATTCCTGGACCCATGGATCCTGGCTATGGGAGAAACTGTACCATATATTGAACGCTGATTCAAAGCATATACTGCCCTCTGAAGAACTCTGCCCCAGCCCTCCATGCTGTTGCCACCTAATTGGCGCTGTAACTGTGTCTTAAAAAGGCCATTCCATATTTCTATCAGACCAGCTGCTTCAGGAAGATGGGGAACATGGTAAGACCAGTGAATTCCATAATCGTGGGCCCACTGTCACACTTCTTTGGCTGTGAAATGAGTTCCTCAGTCAGAAGCAATACTATATGGAATAACATGACAATAGATAAGGCATTCTGTGAGTCCACAGATGGTGGTTTTGGCAGAAGCATTACGTGCCAGAAAGGCAAATCCATAACCAGAATAAGTATCTACTCCAGTAAGAACAAAACGCTGTCCTTTCCATGGGGGAAGTGGTCCAATATAGTCAACCTGCCACCAGGATGCTGGCTGGTCACCTCAAGGAATGGTGCCATATCTGGGGCTCAGTGTTGGTTTCTGCTGTTAGCAGATCTGGAATTCAGCAGCAGTTGTAGCCAGGTCAGCCTTGGTGAGTGGAAGTCCGTGTTTCTGAGCCCAAGCATAACCTCCATCTCGGCCACCATGGCCACTTTGTTCATGTGCCCACTGGGCAATAACTGGGATGGCTGGGGAAAGAGGCTGACTGTCCACAAAACGGGTCATCTTAGTCACTTGATTATTGAACTCCTCCTCAGCTGAAGTCACCTTTTGGTGAGCATTTACATGGGACACAAATATCTTCACATCCTTTGCCCATTTGGAGAGATCTATCCACATACTTCCTCCCCAGATATCTTTCTCACCAATTTTCCAATTGTGATCTGTCCATGTCCCTGACCATCCAGCCAATCCATTGGCTACAGCCCATGAGTCAGTGAACAATCATACATCTGGCCATTTCTTCTTCCAAACAAACTATAATACCATGTGTACTGCCCAAAGTTCTGCCCACTGTGAAGATTTTCCTTCACCTGTATCTTTCAGGCTTGTCCCAGAAGGGGTTGTAATGCTGCAGCTGTCCACTTCTGTGTGGTGCCTGCATAACGTGCAGAGCCATCAGTAAACCAGGTCCTAGTCTTCTCTTCTTCAGTCAACTGGTCATAGGGAACACCCCATGAGGCTATAGACGCATGCTTGGCAGCAGATGGCATTGTAACAGGAGTAGAAACCATAGGCATCTGAGCAACTTCTTCATGTAACTTGCTTGTGCCTTCAGAACTTGCTCTGGCCTGATCACGTATATACCACTTCCATTTGATAATAGACTGTTGTTGTGCACGCCCTACTTTATGACTTGGAGGGTCTGATAACACCCAGCTCATGATGGGCAGCTCAGGTCGCATAATAACTTGGTGTCCTATTGTCAAACGTTCAGTTTCCACTAAGGCCCAATAGCAGGCCAAGAGCTGTTTTTCAAAGGGAGAGTAGTTGTCTGCAGATGATGGTAGAGCTTTGCTCCAAAATCCCAAAGGTCTCTTCTGTGATTCACCTACAGGGGCCTGCCAGAGGCTCCAAACAGCATCTCTGCCTGCCACTGACACCTCAAGTACCATTGGGTCTGCTGGATCATATGGTCCAAGTGGTAGTACAGCCTGCACAGCAGCCTGGACCTGTTGAAGAGCCTTCTCCTGTTCTGGGCCCCACACAAAGCTAGCAGCTTTCCGACTCACTCTGTAAATAGGCCTGAGTAACACACCTAAGTGAGGAATGTGCTGTCTCCAGAATCCAAATAGACCCACTAAACGTTGTGCTTCTTTCTTGGTGGTGGGAGGGGCCAGGTGCAATAACTTATCTTTCACCTTAGAAGGAATATCTCTGCATGCCCCACACCACTGTACTCCTAAGAATTTCACTGAAGGAGATGGTCCTTGAATCTTGGTTGGATTTATTTCCCATCCTCTGATACGCATATGTGTTACCAATAAATCCAAAGTGGTAGCTACTTCCTGCTCACTTGTTCCAATCAGCATGATATCATCAATATAGTGCACCAATATAATATTTTGTGGAAGAGACAAATGATCAAGGTCCCTTCTGACACAGGGCAGGAGAGTTAATATATCCTTGAGGCAAAACTGTAAAGGTATACTGCTGGCCTTGCCAACTGAAAGCAAATTGCTTCTGGTGGTCCTTACAGACAGGTACTGAGAAGAAGGCATTTGCCAGGTCAATAGATGCATACCAGGTTCCAGGAGATGTGTTAATTTGCTCAAGTAACGAAACTACATCTGGTACAGCAGCTGCAATTGGAGTTACTACCTGATTTAATTTTCCATAGTCAACTGTCATCCTCCATGATCCATCTGTCTTCTGCACTGGCCAGATGGGAGAGTTAAAGGGAGATGTGGTGGGAACCACCACCCCTGCATCTTTCAAGTCCTTGATTGTGGCAGTAATTTCTGCAATTCCTCCAAGAATATGATATTGTTTTTGATTCACTATTTTCTTTGGCAGAGGCAACTCTAGAGGCTTCCATTTTGCCTTTCCAACCATAATAGCCCTCACTCCACAGATCAGAGAACCAATATGAGAATTCTGCCAATTTCTGAGTATATCTATCCCAATTATACATTCTGGAACTGGGGAAATGACCACAGGATGTGTTCGTGGACCCACTGGACCTACTGTGAGTTGCAAATCAGTCAAAACTCCTTTGATCACCTGTCCTCCATAAGCCCCTACTCTAACTGGAGGGCCACAATGTTTCTTGGGATCTCCTGGGATCAGTGTCTCAATTCAGAACCAGTATCCAATAGCCCCCGGAAAGTCTGATTATTTCCTTTCCCCCAGTGTACAGTTACCCTTGTAAAAGGCTGTAGGTCCCTCTGGGGAAGAATTGGAGAAAGACTAACAGCAAAACTTTTAGGTGTCTTATCAAGATCCTTCCTCAGGGGAACCCAGCCACCCCTTCATTCAAGGGGTTCTGGATCTGTAAACTGGCTCAAGTCTGGATTCACTGGCCGAGATTGCCTTTTGCCACGATCCAATGCAGCCTTTCTATCATTTGTTTGAGGATTTTTCTGCTTATACAGATCAAACAGATATGCAGTAGGTTTCCTATGTATTTCATCCCTGGAAACACCATGATCAATTAGCCAGCACCAAAGGTCCAAACGAGTCATACCATTATAAATTCCACCTCTCTGCCCATTACGGGGTATGTCATTATAAACATTGTTTTGTCTATGCTGTCCATTATAATAACTATGATCACCTTGTCTCTGGCGATTCAATGCTGCCACCTGGCCCTTGTTAACTCGGGGCCCAATTAAACCCATTGAATTTAATTCATTTAATTGAGCAGCAGCATCTCCAACCCTAGGGTCTGGCACAAGGAAAAGGGCAAGAACAAAACTCTTTAAATGTGCTGGTGCCCCTCTCACCAGTTTGCGTCTTATAGGACTGGTGAAGGGCATATCTTCTGGACCTTCCCACTGTGGAGGATTAGATTTTACACATTGTATCCACTCTAGCATTGCAATTTCCCTAAGCTGTAAACTCCCTTAATCAACACTAAGCCAAGGGATATCAGGCATCTCCAACTCCTTTTCAGTAGGCCATCTTTTGATAAATACTTCAGTCAACCAAACAAACTTTTGACACCTTTTGAACTGTGCAAGCTTCCATATGAAACCTAGAATCTCCACTCAGAGGGCCCATGCCAATAAACTCAGCCTGCTCTAGTTTTATCTTCCTTCCACCATTATCCCACACCCTTAAAATCCATTCCCACGCATATTCCCCAGACTTCTGCTTGAATGAATTAGCAAACTCATTAAGCTCCTTATTAGTATAGTGTATTTCCTCATGGACTACACTTTCTATCTCCCCTTTAGGGGCCTGCTTTGCCTTGAGTCTGGTTATAGGTCTAGAAGAAACTATTGGTGGGCCCTGAGAAACATCAGTATTGTCAGCAAAAGTCACTGCTGGATTATCAGGCTTTGAGGGATTAATTTCCTCAGGTGGAGAAGGCATTATTTCAAGGGGTGGGGCTGAGGGTACTACTTCTTCAGGTGGAGCAAATTCTTGAAAATCTGAAGATTCAAAATTCTCAATTTCAACAGGGTCTTCCCACACATCCCCATCCCAAGTTATAGGATCCCATTCTTTGCCAATTAATGCCCTTACTTTAACTGCTGACACCTTCTGAGGTTGAGACTTAAATTTTCGCTGTAATTGAGCCAACCTTATAATGAGGGCTTCAGTTTGATTTTCTGCTACTTGAGCTCTATGGCTGCTAGAGAGTAGATTCTCTTCAAGGGCACACTTAGCAACTTTTAGATTGTTTACTTGAGTCTGGAGCTCTTCGATTTTATCACACAACTCCTTCCTTTCCTTCATTGTTTTTCCCCCTGAGATGGTAAGAGCAACCAGCCAGCAAAATCATTTTCTGATTTTTTCCCCAACTTGGAGAAAGTATTGTATACCACCGAATCACCTAATTCATCAAGATAATCAAAGGCATTAGCTTCTTTAAGCTTGAGATATAGTTTCATCCATGGGTCTTCAATATTCTCCGAGCTCCCAGGAGGGAGAGAATCTGGAGAAGTTTCAGGAGTTGAAGGTGCTATTGGATCAACCAACCAACTCCAAAATTCTGAAACATTCATCCTTATACTTCTGCTCCTCTAGAACTACTCCCGGTACCAACTTCTGTATCAGTTTTGGTTCTCTATAGTCACGGAATGTATGGATAGTCTTTATATAGTTAGGGAATTTGTCAGTGACTTACAGTCTATAGTCCAACTCCCCAACAATGATCAGCAGCCGCTGTGGATGGAAGTCCAAGGATCTAGCAGTTTCTCAGTCCCACGAAGCAAGCAGGCAAGGAAGAGTGAGAGCAAATCTTCTTTCTTCCAATGTCCTTATATATCTCCAGCAGAGGGTGTAGCCCAGATTAAATGCTGTAGGTCTCCAGCAGAGGGCGTGGCCCAGATTATTGGCATGTGGGTCTCCAGCAGAGAGTGTGGCCCAGATTAAAGGCGTGTGCATCCATGCCTTTAATCCCAAATGATCTTGAACTCGGAGATCTCCTTGTCTTAGCCACTATGCTTCAAGGTCTCCATGCCAAGATCCAGGTCAGAAACTTATATCTCTGAGCCTCCAGATTAGGATCATAGGTGAGCCTTCCAATTCTAGGCTGTAGTTCATTCCAGATATAGTCAAGTTGACAACCAGGAATAGCCACCACACTCTGGAAGGCAGAGGCAGAGAGGGGATGCTCAGAGCAAGCTGCTAACAGCACTAGACACATCAGTGAGCTCTGAGTTTGATTGAGAGACCCTGCCCCAATGAATGAAGTAGAGGAGCGATTGAGGATGATTCCCAACTTCAGGCCTCCATATGTGTACACGTGTGTGCACCCACATATATGTTTTCACATAGCTACAAAACATGCATATGTACATACATACACATATGAAAATAGAAAAGGGAAAAATAAAGACTTCATGAGTAAACATCAGTTGTACTCCCTTGAGTGGGGACCAGGGGGCTTTCTGTAAAAGAATAGTGGTGAATGTGGCAGGCCACACAGGCGATGCCTTTGTGTTTAGGGACACCTGGCTTTCACTTTATTTTTTTAAAGATTTATTTATTTAGTGTATGTGAGTACACTGTAGCTATCTTCAGACACACCAGAAGAGGGCATTACAGATGGTTGTGAGCCACCATGTGGTTGCTGGGAATCAAACTCAGGACCTCTGGAAGAGCAGTCGGTGTTCTTAACCACTGAGCCATCTCTGCAGCCCTGGCTTTCATTTTTAAACACTACAGAATAGCGAATAGCATTCTTCTCATTTTGCGGTTTCCTTAATCATTGAAAATGAAAAACACTCTACCAGCTGAAATGGCACAAAAGCAAGTTGGGGGACGGTGCCCACCGCCACCCCTTACCAAGCATGCTTTAAGTCCTGTAGGCATCGGTGCCAGGTACAGCCAAGAGCAGCCTTTGAGGGTGCATCTTACAGGATGGGGGATGGTGGCTCAGCCGGCAGCTCGCTTGCTGCATGAGCAGAAAGGCCCAGCCGAATCCAGATCCCTGTACTCATGTGAAAACCAGGCTAGGGCAGCACGACTCTGCAGTCCCAGCGCTGGACGGGCCTCAGAGACAAGAGGGTCCCTAGGCCTCTCTGGTAAAGGCAAGCTTTTAGGTTTAGTGAGAAAGAAATCAAGGAAGACATGTGACAGGAACCCCAGCCTCCACGCGGGTGAGTGCGGATGTCTCAGGAAATGCTGTAGCTGCACTCGTGCATGTCCCCCCGCCCCCACCCCACCCATGAGGGTTACCCTGAGCTTTGCCAGCACTGGATAGGACAGCTGCAGAGGGTAAGCAGCAATGCTACATATTTACGTGACAGACGCTGCACTCACCATTTAGCAATAATCCTTCCTCAGCTCCCTCCATAGCCTCAGAAGGCGTTAACAATATGATGTCCACCTGGCAGATTAGACACCTGAAGATCAGAGTCACATGCTAAGTAACAAGATAAAAAATCGGGCTATCCGAGAGGCTCCAGCACGTTCCAGCAGGGGAATCTAATTGGTTCATGAAACCTGGGGCAGAGTCTCTGCCATTTGTTAGAAGATGGACCTGAAGATGTCCCTCTGGACCAGAAGCTGGGCATCCCCGTGTCATATCCCACTGATCATGTCTGAGGACCATACCTCTCCTGTCTTCAGGATCCCTGGATTTTCCTTGATGCATGCACTGGAGCCAACCTGCTCCATGTGACTGAAGGAAGGGGTGTGTGCGTGTGTGTGCGCGTGCGCGCGCGCGTGTGTGTGTGTGTGTGTGTGTGTATGTGTGTGTGCATGCGTGTGTGTGCACATGCGTGTGTGTGTGTGCATGTGTGTGTGCGTGTGTGTGCATGCACGCGCGTGTGTGTGCATGTGTGTGCGCGTGTATGTGTGTGCGTGCGTGTGTGTGTGTGTGTGTGTGTGTGTGCGTGAGAGAGAGAAAGAGAGAGACATGTTAGTGTCATTAGCCTGACGGGATAGGATAAGGTGAGACAGGATCTTGAATCCCTGGATATAGCTGCATTGTTAGGTCACAGACAGATGGCTGTGGGCATGCCTTCCGGGGATTAGTATGATTATGTTCACTGATGTGGAAAGCCCCTTCTGAGCTGGTGGACCCATTCCCTGGGCTTGTGATCTGGAGCGGCCCAAGGTGGAGACAGTGAGCTGAGCATTCATTCTTCTCTCTCTGCTTCCTCACTGTGGATACAGTGTGACCAGCCGCCTCAGGCTCCCGCACCGTGCTCCTGCACCGTGCTCCTGCACCGTGCTCCCGCACCGCGCCTTCCTGCAATGATGTACTACATCCTCAGACTGACCCCGAATGAACTTCCTCCATTAAGTTGCTTCTTGTCAGGTACCTCACTGAGCAATGTCCGAAGTGCCACTGGAGGACGGTGATGGAGGAGGGTGACAGAGGAGCCACACTGATGGGGGAGCCACGTAAGGGAGGAAGGTGAGTTGCTTTAGAAACAGCAGTTGACAGTGACAACACCCGGAAGATTCGGGCCTGTGTATCTGTTGAGAGACACCAGGCCAGGGGGTTGAGTCCGGGGTCCACCAGGCCAGGGGGGTTGAGTCCGGGGTCCACCAGGCCAGGGGGGTTGAGTCCTGGGTCCACCAGGCCAGGGGGGTTGAGTCCGGGGTCCACCAGGCCAGGGGGTTGAGTCCGGGGTCCACCAGGCCAGGGGGGTTGAGTCCTGGGTCCACCAGGCCAGGGGGGTTGAGTCCTGGGTCCACCAGGCCAGGGGGTTGAGTCCTGGGTCCACCAGGCCAGGGGGTTGAGTCCGGGGTCCACCAGGCCAGGGGGGTTGAGTCCGGGGTCTACCAGGCCAGGGGGTTGAGTCCAGGGTCCACCAGGCCAGGGGGGTTGAGTCCGGGGTCCACCAGGCCAGGGGGGTTGAGTCCGGGGTCCACCAGGCCAGGGGGGTTGAGTCCGGGGTCCACCAGGCCAGGGGGTTGAGTCCTGGGTCCACCAGGCCAGGGGGTTGAGTCCTGGGTCCACCAGGACAGGGGGTTGAGTCTGGGGGTCCAGTCTGGCAGCTGGGAACGCTGAGAGGCCTGCTCCATTGCTCCAACATGGCGGGTTTAAATAAAAGGAGACAGTCCATGATTTTAAAGCTTTATTATAGAAAAGTAGGGGGAGAGAAAAAAGTAAAGAGAGAAAGAAGAGACAGAGAAGTGAGAGCAGGCCATGGTCTCGTGGAAAGAAGGGGTAGAGAATGGGGAGAGAGGGGGAACAGGGGGCAAGGGACAAGGGAGAGCTCTGGGAGAGGCCAAGCATCCCCTTTAATTGGGGGCTGGGCTACCTGTCTGTTGCCAGGTAGCCGTGGGGGTGGAGTCCAGCCAGAATACCAGGGGCTTGGGGCGTGGCCCTACGTGACTGATGGCCCCAGAATAATGGCGTTGAGGGCCTCGTGCCGTCAGCCTGGTGTCTGGGAGCATGGGCAAACAGCCTTCCATCCCTCGTGGATTAAGTCCACTGGGTCGCCGGGGTTCAAAGGTAGCTCAACCAGAACTTAGGCTGCTTTTCACAGTCCGCCGGGAAGCTGTGTCACCAGAGCTGGAACCTAGAATAGCGACTAATAGCTAATCTCAAGAAAGAACCAAGGAGCATTTCACAGCCTTCTGAGGCTGACCTAGGTCTGGTCCTCACATGGCCTCCATAAACGTTCTCTCTGAGACAAAATGAGATGGCAATGTCCCAAAGGGAGGAGACGGCACTGTGGCTTCTCCAGTATCTCCAGGTTAGGTTATCAGGTCCTTGATGACCATGTGGGAGGGGGAGGGGTCCTCTCAGTGCCTCCAGGTGTCCAGCCCTGGGCATCACCTCGGGCCTCTCTGAAAGCCCATTCTCAGAATAATGTCACCTGAGCTTTACAAACTCCACGAGTGGGGTCGCGTGGAGCTTGGAAACTGCGGCCCTGAAGTCTTGGCCATCCTACCGCCCTGCTGCCCCAGGTCCCGTCACACAGGAAGGGCCAATTTTGTCTTCAGAAAAGTGAGACAAAAATACAGCCACAGGAGGGCTGCATGTGAACACTGGGAACGGTGCACGGCCAGCTCTGCAGGCAGACAGAGCCTGCGCGTTCTCAAGTCCTCCAGCTTCTCTCTCTCCGCCTTCCTTCTCCTGGTCTTCCTCCCCTTCTCTTTCTTCTCTTTTCTTTCCCTCCCTCCATCCCTCTGTCCCTCCCATGTCTCCAGCACCCTCTGCCCTGGACATCAGTGGAACTCCAGAGCAGGAAGACATAGCCCTGCTTCTTGAGGTCACATGTTGGTGGAGACAAACTTGTCGCTCACTGAGGGCCACACAGGGTGACAGCTGTCTTGTGAGGTCCCGTGGGAACACAGATCAACACCTGCCTCCTGCTATTTCCTGACTGGCTGGCAGGTTCTGTTCCAAGTGGCACCGGGTACGTACCGTCTCCCTCGAACATTTGATTCATTCCAACAAACCCCTTTCATCTGAATGCTGCTTGATGAAAATTCATCAATTAAGTGATTCAGAGATTCAGACAGAGCGCTCCACAGCTAGCACTTGGCGGCAGGCTGGGGTGTCCTCTGCCACCTGCTTGGGTGGGAGCCTGTCCTGTCTTCTTCTTGGTGGATCCTACTCATAATGGGATGAGCACTGCACTTCTTGGGGAGCACTGTGCTTCTTAGGATCATGCTTCTCCATACCATGCTCAGAAGTACCCCTCCATGTGGTCTAGGGAGCACCCTTCCATGCGACCTGGAACAGTATACCTCTCTGTGATATGAGGAAGCACCCCCATGTCTTATGGGGAACACCTACCATGTGGTCTAGGGAGCACCCCTCCATGAGGCCTGGGACAGTATACCTCTCTGTTATATGGGGAAGCACCCCCATGTCATTTGGGGAGCACCTACCATGTGGTCTGGGGAGCACCCCTCCATGTGGTCTAGCACAATATACCCCTGTGTGGTATAGGGAAGTACTCCCCCATGTCTTATGGGGAGCACCCCCATGCTGTATAATCTGACTTTGTGGTGCAGTATAAAGGGGTTCTTTCCTTGCGTTTTCTCGGAGTAGGAGGGAATGGGGACAGCACCACCTGAGTTCAAGTGGCCAAAAGCGGGTGTTGTCCGCAAGGAAATCAGTATAAATGTTCTTCAAAAAATAAAATATAGAATGACTATCCAAGACACTTGTACCATTTCTGGTTATTTAAATAGAAGACAATAACCAACTGGCCACAGAGATGTCTACCTGGTTTCCATGGCTGTGACATGATTCCCAAGAACCTAGATAGGGAATCAGTCTAGGGCCTGTCTGTCATGGGCAGTTCAAGAAATGTCAGACATGCACACAGGCTGTCCATTGGGCAAAGCTTAGGAGCTAGGGCTACTGTCTCTGGAAGCACTGTGCTGGCCAGTGGACACTGAGGTGACATCGCTAAATAAGTCCCTCTTGTCTTTGCCCTTTAGAAAACGTGTGTGCATGTTCCATCTTGGATGTCATCTGTCTCCTTTGAGACAGTCTCTCAATGAACCTGGAGATTATCCAGTAGTCTGGGCTGGCTAGCCAGCAGGGATCCTCTTGTCTGCTTCCCTAATGCTGGGATTTCAAGAATGCGCCTGTCATAAGTGTGATGGCTTGTATATGCTCAGCCCAGGGAGTGGCACTATTAGAAGGTGTGGAGTGGGTGTGTCACTGTGGGTGTGGACTTTAAGACCTTCATCCTAGCTGCCTGGAAGCCAGTCTTCCACTAGCAGCCTTCAGATGGAGATGTAGAACTCTCAGCTCCTCCTGCACCACCATGCCTGCCTGGATGCTGCCATGCTCCTGCCTTGATGATAATGGACTGAACCTCTGAACCTGTCAGCCAACCCCAATTAAATGTCCTTTATAAGACTTGTCTTGGTCACCGTGTCTGTTCAGAGCAGTGAAACCCTAAGACATCAGGATTTCATTGCTGTGAAGAAACACCATGACCAAGACAAGTCTTATAAAGGACAACATTTAATTGGGGTTGGCTGACAGGTTCAGAGGTTCGGTCCATTATCATCATGGTGGGAACATGGCAGCGTCCAGGCAGGCATGGTTCTGGAGAGGAAGCTAAGAGTTCTGCAGCCAGGAGACTGCATCCTACACTGGGTGGGGCTTGAACATTTAAAACTTTAAAGCCCTGCCTCCACGGTGCATGTCCTCTAAAAAGGCCACACCTTCTAATAGTGCCACGCCCAATGAGACAAGTGAGTCTATGAGGAGGCAAATTTATTCAAACCACCCCAATACCTCAACGACTTGGCTTGTTCAGGTGCATTCTGGGAATTGAAGTCAGGTGCTTATGATTACTGACCACGTTACTGGCATAGTTATTTTGCTCATCCCCCATCTCCCATCCCCCATCCCAGTTTTGTTCATTCGGAAGCCTTCTAGTGAGCAGTGTACTGCTCCTCCTGGAGACGGGCGCACTGCTGGCCATCACCTGCAATCCATACCTGTCTGGTTTGCCTACCTAAAGCATCCTGGACGTCCCTGAGGTTCCTATGTTCGGGGTGGCAGAAGACTCTCCTGATGTGTCCTGGGAGGACTTCGTTCCTAATCCTGGCCACTGGTCTTGGTGATGAATGCGGAGCCGTGGCAGGTCCAGGCGGCCAAGGCCTTAGAGCCTGGCTTTCTTTTGGTTAATGCTGGAACAGTCTCGTTCTCCACATCTGAAACCCCGGCTGCATTTCTCTCACGGCTCTGAAGACTAAACTCTACGCCGCCTGATGCTCCAGGCTGTTCATTGTTTGTGCTGAACCAGCTTTGAAAACTGGCATAGAGGAAGCAGGTGACACAGTTCTCACACGTGCGTCACCTGCTTTGTTCACACTGACCTCGGATCACGTGTCTTGCTCCCCGCTACTTCCTGCTGCTCCTGGCTACTTCCTGCTGCTCCCTGCTACTTCCTGCTGCTCCCCACTACTTTCTGCTGCTCCTGGCTACTTCCTGCTGTTCCCGGCTGCTTCCTGCTGCTCCCCGCTACTTCCTGCTGCTCCCTGCTACTTCCTGCTGTTCCCGGCTACTTCCTGCTGCTCCCGGCTACTTCCGTCTGCTCTCTGCTACTTCCTGCTGCTCCCTGCTACTTCCTGCTGTTCCCGGCTACTTCCTGCTGCTCCTGGCTACTTCCTGCTGCTCCCGGATACTTCCTGTTGCTCCCCACTACCTTCTGCTGCTCCCAGCTACTTTCTGTTGCTCCCCACTACTTTCTGCTGCTCTCCGCTACTTCCTGCTGTTCCCTGCTGCTACTTCCTGCTGCTCCCGGCTACTTCCTGCTGCTCTTTGCTACTTCCTGCTGTTCCCCCTACTTCCTGCTGTTCCCTGCTGCTACTTCCTGCTGCTCCCTGCTACTTCCTGCTGCTCCCTGCTACTTCCTGCTGCTCCCTGCTACTTCCTGCTGTTCCCTGCTACTTCCTGCTGTTCCTGGCTACTTCCTGTTGCTCCCTGCTACTTCCTGCTGTTCCTGGCTACCTCCTGTTGCTCCCTGCTACTTCCTGCTGCTCCTGGCTACTTCCTGCTGCTCCTGGCTACTTCCTGCTTCTCCCTGCTACTTCCTGCTGCTCCCCCGCTACTTCCTGCTGCTCCTGGCTACTTCCTGCTGTTCCTGGCTACTTCCTGCTGTTCCTGGCTACTTCCTGTTGCTCCCTGATACTTCCTGCTGTTCCCAGCTACTTCCTGCTGCTCCTAGCTACTTCCTGCTGCTCCTGGCTACTTCCTGCTGCTCCCTGCTACTTCCTGCTGCTCCCTGCTACTTCTTGCTGCTCCTGGCTACTTCCTGCTGTTCCCGGCTACTTCCTGCTGCTCCTGGCTACTTCCTGCTGCTCCTGGCTACTTCCTGCTGCTCCCCGCTACTTCCTGCTGCTTCCTGCTACTTCCTGCTGCTCCCGGCTACTTCCTGCTGCTCCCCGCTACTTCCTGTTGCTCCCCACTACCTTCTGCTGCTCCCAGCTACTTTCTGTTGCTCCCCACTACTTTCTGCTGCTTTCCGCTACTTCCTGCTGCTCTTTGCTACTTCCTGCTGCTCCCCCTACTTCCTGCTGTTCCCTGCTGCTACTTCCTGCTGTTCCCCACCACTTCCTGCTGCTCCCTGCTACTTCCTGCTGCTCCCTGCTACTTCCTGCTGTTCCCCACCACTACTTCCTGCTGTTCATGGCTACTTCTTATTGCTTCCTGCTACTTCCTGCTGCTCCTGGATACTTCCTGCTCCTCCCTGCTACCTTCTGTTGCTCCCTATTACTTCCCACTTCCTGCTGCTCCCGGCTACTTCCTGCTGCTCCCCCTACCTTTCCCCCTCCTCCCCACAATGGCCGCCCCTCTGCTCTACTGTATTTTCAGTCTAGATTTCACACGTGCTGTCTTGGTGCTTCTGAGTGTGTTTTCTCATTTTGCAACTCAACAATCTTCAGTTTCGTTCAGTGTCCTGCATAATTTCACTTCTCATGATAGCTGAATTATATTCCTCGTGGGCACAGTACATCTCTTTTATCCACTCTCTTGTTGGTGGGCATCTAGGCCACTTCTCTCAGTAGCTTGAATAAAATGACAAGAACCACAGGAAAGATGGCTGTGTGGGCATCTCCGTGGTCTGTTGACTGGGAGACCTTTAGGTATATGATCAAACAGTACAGCTGGATTATTTGGTGTTTAGCTTTGTTTGGTTTGGTTTGGTTTGGTTTGGTTTGGTTTGGTTTGGTTTGGTTTGGTTTTTGAGACAGGATTTCTTTGTGTGGCTGACCTGGAATTCATGCTGTGTCTGGAGCTAGACTCAAACTCATAGAGATCCACCTGTCTCTGCCTCTTGAATCCTGGGATTAAAGGTGCGGGCCACCATGAATTGACTCATTCAGTTTTGATGAAGATGTAAACTGGTTTCACATTAGTTGCACTAGCTTATATTCCCACTAACAGTGTGGAAGGGCTTTGCAGTGTTTGCTTGTTTTAGTTTTTTGTTTTTTGTTTTTGTTGGTGTTGGTGTTGTCTTCTGATAAACACCTGTACCAAGAACAGCTTGGGGGGAAAGACTCATTGCCTCGCCTTCCAGATTTCTGTTTATTGCTGAGGTAAAGTCAAGGCAGAAGCTCAAGCTAGTTCCCTCAGACCCACAGTTCAGAGCAGAGAGAAACAAATGGACAGACTCTTGCTTGCTGGCTGTGTCTTAGCAAGTTTTCTCCACTCATACAGTTCAGGGTTTCCTGCATAGGGAATAGTGATGCCCACAGTAGGCTGTGTCTTCCCACATTGATCAACAGTCAAGACAATCCCTCACAGAAGAGTCCACAGTCCAGCCTGATCTAGACATACTCATTTGCGACTCCATCCTATGGGATTCTAGATTTTGTCAAGTTGACAGTTAAAACTAATCTGTGCAGGCTCTTTACTGCCTACATTCCTGTTAATCTTCTTGATAATAGCCATTCTCACCAGAGTGGGATGGAATCTCTGTGTAGTTCCAATTCCCCTTTTCTTGTTGGTGAAGATATACTTTTCACATGCTCATTGACAATGAACATTTCTTTGTTTGTTTTTGAGACAGAGTCTCTCTACATAGCTCTGGCCATCCCAGAACTTGATGTATATAGATCAAGCTGGCCTTAAACTCACAGTGACCCACAAAACTCTGCTTACTGAGAGCTGGGATTTAATGTTTGTGTCACCACAACTGGCTCTGCACTGTGTCTCCTCCCCCATCTTCTTGCTCTGCCTCCTGTTTCTTTGAGAAATATTGTGTTCAATTAATTGGCTCGTCTGTTTATAAGATGATCCAAGTTATTTGGGAGTTGTTTAATGCTTTGAGTTTCTTGTATATTCTGGACGCTAATTATCTATCAGATGTATAGCTGGCAAAGGCTTTGTGCTACCCACTAAGATGACTTCTCAGTCTGGCAAATTTTTTTCCTTTACTGTGCAAAATCTTCTAATTTGATGCAATTAATTTAAACATCATTAGCTAATATTTGTTGGTGGAGTCTTTTAAGGACAGCCCTTGCCTTCCCTACATTGTGAGGTGTTTTCCTCATGTTTTAAGGTTCCAGGTCTCCCCTTTGCAGACACGCCTGGTTCCCAGAATTTTGAACAGGTTGCTTTCGAAAAAGCACCTCACAATGTAGGGAAGGCAAGGGCTGTCCTTAAAAGACTCCAACAGCCAGGAGTTGAGCCAGGTGGTGGTGGTGGTGGCAGCGGCGGTGGTGGCAGCGGCGGCGGTGGCGCATGAAATCCCAGCACTTGGGAGGCAGAGGCAGGTGGATTTCTGAGTTCGAGGCCAGCCTGGACTACAGAGTGAGTTCCAGGACAGCCAGGACTACACAGAGAAACCCTGTCTCGAAAAACAAAAAAACAAAAAACAAAAAAACAAACAAAAAACCCCGAAAACCAGGAGTCTGTATCTGAACGGCTCCCTTCCTGAGCCGTCTAGTCAGCTTACCTAGCCTATGCTCTGTTGGCTGCAATTTTTGTTGCTATGGCGCTCAGTAGTATAACTTGAAGTCAGGCACTGAGGTACCTTGCCCCAGTGATCCCTTGCCTTAGGATCCCTTTAGCTGTTTGGATGTTTCGTGCTACCATGTGAATTTTAGGATTTTTGTTTTCTATTTCTGTCAGGGACGGCACTGGCATTTTGGTGAGGATTGCATGAACAGGTGATGTCTTTCTGCTCTGTTGCATTTTCTCTCATTTGTTTCTTTAGTGACAGAAAGTTTCTGTTGTGGAGGAATTTCACTAGGTATTTTATTCGTATTAGACTTCTGTAAGTGATATTTTTAAAATCTTGTTTCTTTCTTGGTCGGTTTGTTATCAGTACACAGACAATTTACTGGCTTTTTGTTATCTTGATTTTGTACCCTGCTGCTTTGCTGAAAGAATGCATGAGGTCTGAGTGGTTTCTGGCAGGGTCTTTAGGGTCTGTTAGGTACAGGGTTGTGACATCTGTGGGTCCGGATGATTTTACTTTGGTTTTGTTTTGTTTTGTTTGTTTTCTGTTCGTGTCCCTTTTATTGCTTTATCTTGCCCTATTGCTTTGCCTAAGTCTTCCAGCACTATAGTGGATGATAGGAGAGAGTGGACACCTGTGTTTCTTATTGACTTCAGAGAAAGTGCTTCCCATATTAAGTACATGCTTGCTTTAAATAGCTTTTATCATGATAAAGGATTTTCTTTCTATTTCTTCATGGATTTTTACCATGAAGGGATGTTGAACTTTGTCAAAGAGCTTTTCTGCATTTATTAAGATGACCATGCGGTTTTTTGTTTTTTTTTTTTTTGAGGTCCTGATTGATTTACGTATGTTGAAGCATCCATACATCCTTGAAAGGAAACCAACTTGATTCTGAAATACGATTCTTTTTACTGTACTGTTGAGTTTGGCTTGTAATTTTTGTATATATGATATTTTACATGCCCTCAAATCCTTGGTAAATTGTATTTCCATTTGATTCTAAAAGTTTTTAATTTAATTTTCTGAGTTGTTCATGAACTAATTCGTCATTTATTAGTATACCGTTCAATTTTTGCATGTTAGCATATTTTACATAATTTTGCTTGGGTTTTATCAAGGATTTCTGTGTCCGTGTTCATCGGGTGTTCAGGGCACAGTGGGAAAGACTGGCAAGCCACGTGATGTCTGGATGAGGTCATATGTGGCTCCCTGTCACTCACAGGCCGGATGCCGGTAATCATGACCAGAATGAGGGGCTAGGGACATCAGGTTTAGGATTGGGATGGAGGGCATCAGGAATTCTTTCTTTCCAGCCAAGGATGTTATATGGAACATGGGGAGCAAAGTGATCTTGGTGGCGTGTCTGTGGAGGGCATCCTGGTCATCACGGACACCCTGGCATGCATCTTGGGGCTGCGCTGATGGTAGAATATACGTGGCCCTCCTCTGCTGTGCTCTGGAGGTGCTCAGCTCTGTTTATTATGCACTGCAGCATTTCATAGCCTCCGCCCTCACCCCACTGCACTAGTTCTGGGAATTTTGCAGCCCAAATGTTAGGCTGATAACCACAAATTCTTAATAACAATATTCAGGAGCCTTGGGCAGAGGACGGTGGGAGTCTGGGAGGCCACAGATTCCCAGGGATTGCCTCTGGGGTCCCAGGGGTGGCTGTGTTTCTAATCCTGAATCTCGGCAGGGGTGTGGGGATATCAGATTCAGAACACCTTACTTAATCACCCAGAGTCTCCCTTCAGGCTGGCGCAATGCAGGGCCTGGAGAGGCAGACCCATACCCAGGCCAATCAGTCTTCTTGAGCCTGTGTTTGGGGTCCTCCTGCCGTCTGGGCAGATCAGGTGTCTGCCTTCTCTGTCCTGGGAACACGGAGAGCCAGTCTTGTCAATGCCCCTGAGCTGAGAGCAGGTTTCCCTGACCACCTGGCGCAGAGCCTCGAGGACCCATTCAGCTGTAGCTTACTGAAATCCCGTCCACCTCAGGGTTTTTCACATAGCCAGGCCTTGACAGAAGTCAATCATGTCCCGGGGATCCAACTCTCACTTTGCTTCATCATCTTTATCATATCGACTTTTCTTCCTGACGTGTGTTGCCTCATGATTTCACGATAATGGCCTCAGCTCCAGACATCCAAGTTCAAGGCATGAAGAGCAGAGGAAGAACATGCTCGCCACGTGATATGCTTATAAGGGGGAAATCGTTTTTCCCCGGAAAGGCTACTGTCAAGCTCAACCTGAGAGTTATATGGCTGTTTTATGCTGCAAAAGAGGCCGGGAAAGAGAGGTTCAGAAGGGCAGACAGGCTGCAGTATAGCACGAGGAACATCTGGGCCTTTGCTGCCCAAATGCTGCCTGAGGTCTGTTCTCAGGGACGAAGGAGGCTGGGTTTGGGGCAGGAAACTGACCAGGTGGTGCCTCTCCAGCGCTGCCTCTCCACAGCGGCAAGTGATACTTAGTGCTCAGGAGAAACCATTAGTACACACATGCTGTGGTGTCTCAGGAAGTCAGCTCCACACACCGTGCACTCCGGCTGCCTCCGAGTCTGATGTCTTTCTCTGTCCCGTACTCACTGGGTATGATGCACGCGCTATGAGAATTCACAGCAGGGATTCACCTGGGGAGGTGGCCCGTGGCCTGGACACGTGAAGGCCAAGTTCAGGAGTGCATACCCAGTGACTGAGCTCACCTTGTGTGTGCCAGGTACAGCCTGAGGGGCAGGGGACAAGGAGGACATGAAATGTCCCTAAAGGGAGACAGTTTGGTTGGGAGTGAAGAGAACATCCTCAGAGTGGACTCTATGCATTCAGACTGAGGGCAACTAGGGACATTTGAGGGGGACCTAGACTATGGTGGTGTTTGTCACAACCAAGTGAGGAGTCTCACTCTGAGCAGCCACCTCCTGAGTTGATATAGAGTGAACACTGGTGTGTGTGTGAGTGTGTGTATGTGTGTGAATGTGTGTATGTGAGTGTATGTGTGTGTGAGTGAGTCTGTGTATGTGTGAGTGAGTGTGTGTATGTGCGTGTGAGTGTGGGGGGATGAGTGTGGGGGTGAGTTGTGTGGGGGTGCATGTGAGTGTGTGTGAGTGTGTGTGTGTTTGTGTGTGACAATTTACCCTAAATGTGGGTGGCATCATTCCATGGGGTGAAGTACCAGACAGAATAAAAAAAGAGAAATCCAGCTGAGCTCTACCATTCCTCTCTCCCTGTTTCTAGACTGCAGATGCAATGTAATCTGTTGATTCCAGTTCCTGACAACCCGACTTCTCTGCCATCATGGACTGTGTACCCTCAAACCAAAATAAACCTCTCTTTCAGGTGGCTTCAGCCAGATTTAGTTAGAGAAGATACACTTTAGTTTAAGGCAAATCTGAGTTCAAATCTAACCCTGCAAATTAATGTTTTAATTATGTATATATGTCTGTGTCTGAGTGTGGATTCATGCACATGAGTGCAGTGCCTGTGGAGGCCACAAGAGGGCGCCAGATCTTTTGGTGCCACAATTACAGGCAGAAGCTACCCAAGGTAGTACTGAGAACAAAACTCAAGCCCTCTGCAGGAGCAGTAAGTGCTCTTACTTCTGGGCCATCTCTCCAGCTTCAGCTACGCCAGTCTTGAGATTATGTAACCGGTTATTTTAAGTTCACATAAGGACTTACTCCTTCATTTACCTCAGCTTATTCTATGGGCAAATTGTACAAACCAAGAAAAAACACTGCAGTCTTAGGGCTGAAACTCCGGATCTCTTATAACCTGGGAGGTGAAGGACCAACTCTTGAGTACCATTGATGAAGCACACGAGCCCCAAATCCAGGTCGCAGAGGTCAAATCCAAATCCAGGGAGAAATAGGGAGGAAAGCAAATCGGATTCAATAAAGCAAAACCCCAAACACCATCAACAACAAAAGAGGGCGAGCAGGAGCTCGGCGAGACGGCGAGGTGCCACGGACAGGAGGCAGAGTCCTCAGCTCTGACTCACAGAGAAAACGCCCAGTGCTAGCGCTCAACCAGGGACACACCCCAAAGTAAGAAGTGACAGGGTGAGTGAGGCGGGTGAGGAGGGACACAGGCAGACCAGGCACAGGCTTCTCTCTGTGAGCAGGATGCAGGATGAGTATAAGTTACCATGGAAACAAGCATCCAACCGTGGTCAAACCCACAGCCCGTCAGGGAGACACAGTGAGGCTGGAGAAAAGGCTCAGTGGTTAAGAGCACTGACTGCTCTTCCAGAGGTTCTGAGTTCAAATCCCAGCAACCACACTGTGGCTCACAACCATCTGTGAGAAGGAGGAGGAGAAGAGGAAGGAGAAAAGGGAGGAGGAGGAGGAAGAGAAGGAAGAGAAGGAAAAGAGGAAGGAGGAGGAGGAGGAGGAGGAGAAGAAGAAGAAGAAGAAGAAGAAGAAGAAGAAGAAGAAGAAGAAGAAGAAGAAGAAGAAGAAGAAGAAGAAGAAGAAGAAGAAGAAGAAGAAAGACATGGTGGCTGTGAGCTTGGCCCTCTGTTTCTCTCAGGAGAAGGGCTCTAATGTGCTGCTTCTTCGCAGCCACTGTGATGTTCCCCTCACACTCCATAGATCGAATAAGCAGGCGAGGAGACGGGGTAACGCATGTCAACTACGATGAATGCAAACACTTCAAAGGAGACGCCCTGCCCTCCGTCCACAGGACAGCCCCTGCCCTCCGTCCACAGGACAGCCCCTGCCCCTGCGTCCACAGGACAGCCTCTGCCCCTCCGTCCACAGGACAGCCCCTGCCCCTCCGTCCACAGGACAGCCTCTGCCCCTCCGTCTACAGGACAGCCCCTGCCCTCCGTCTACAGGACAGCCCCTGCCCCTCCGTCTACAGGACAGCCCCTGCCCCTGCGTCCACAGGACAGCCCCTGCCCCTCCGTCCACAGGACAGCCCCTGCCCCTCCGTCCACAGGACAGCCTCTGCCCCTCCGTCCACAGGACAGCCCCTGCCCCTCCGTCCACAGGACAGCCCCTGCCCCTCCGTCCACAGGACAGCCCCTGCCCCTGCGTCCACAGGACAGCCCCTGCCCCTCCGTCCACAGGACAGCCCCTGCCCCTGCGTCCACAGGACAGCCCCTGCCCCTCCGTCTACAGGACAGCCCCTGCCCCTCCGTCTACAGGACAGCCCCTGCCCCTGCGTCCACAGGACAGCCCCTGCCCCTCCGTCCACAGGACAGCCCCTGCCCCTCCGTCCACAGGACAGCCCCTGCCCTCCGTCTACAGGACAGCCCCTGCCCCTCCGTCTACAGGACAGCCCCTGCCCCTGCGTCCACAGGACAGCCCCTGCCCCTCCGTCCACAGGACAGCCCCTGCCCCTCCGTCCACAGGACAGCCCCTGCCCCTCCGTCCACAGGACAGCCCCTGCCCCTCCGTCCACAGGACAGCCCCTGCCCCTCCGTCCACAGGACAGCCCCTGCCCTCCGTCTACAGGACAGCCCCTGCCCCTCCGTCTACAGGACAGCCCCTGCCCCTGCGTCCACAGGACAGCCCCTGCCCTCCGTCCACAGGACAGCCCCTGCCCCTCCGTCCACAGGACAGCCCCTGCCCCTCCGTCCACAGGACAGCCCCTGCCCTCCGTCCACAGGACAGCCCCTGCCCCTCCATCCACAGGACAGCCCCTGCCCCTCCGTCCACAGGACAGCCCCTGCCCCTCCGTCCACAGGACAGCCCCTGCCCTCCGTCCACAGGACAGCCCCTGCCCCTGCGTCCACAGGACAGCCCCTGCCCCTCCGTCCACAGGACAGCCCCTGCCCCTCCGTCCACAGGACAGCCCCTGCCCTCCGTCCACAGGACAGCCCCTGCCCCTCCGTCCACAGGACAGCCCCTGCCCCTCCGTCCACAGGACAGCCCCTGCCCCTCCGTCCACAGGACAGCCCCTGCCCTCCGTCCACAGGACAGCCCCTGCCCCTCCGTCCACAGGACAGCCCCTGCCCTCCGTCTACAGGACAGCCTCTGCATGGAGCCTCTCTCTTGGTTTGAGAGTGAGATGTTTGGCTACAAGCAGAAAGCCTCCCTTGGAGGGGCTGAAACCAGGAGTGAGACAAAAAGAGAAACCACCCAATATTTAACATGGAGCTAGAGAGCTGGCTCAGTGGTTAGAGCCCCGGCTGCTCTTACAGATGATCAGAGTTCCGTTCCCAGCGCCCACATGGAGGCTCTCAACTGCCTGTCAATCCAGTTCCAGGGGAGTCCAGCGCCCCCTTCTGGCCTCTGTGGGCACTGCACTCTTGTGTACACACCCACATACATTCAGACACACGTTCCTATCTATAAATGGATGTACCCCCAGAGGATCAGGTGTAAGGTGGCCTGTTTCAAAGCACTGGGAGTCACTGTCGGGATGGAGAGGAGGAAGGACCAACCCTGCTGGGGAGCCCACAGAGGCAATCACTCCGGTCAGGGAGGAAATGGCCACGGACTTCAGAAAGAAAGTCTCAGGGCAGATTCTCTGCTGCTGATGCCAGTATGGGGGTTAGTTATAAAATGCCCTCCAAGGCTTGTGTGTCTGAACGCTGGGTCCCCAAATGATGAAGTGTCTGTGGAACCTTTACAGGGTGCAGAGAATTCTCACCAGAGAATGTGAACCACTCGGGGTTTGCACTGAGGGTCATAGGTCAGATACACTTCCTGTATGGCCTCTGCTTCCAGTTCCTCTAGGGCGTGAGACACGCAACTGAGAGCCACACAGCGCGTCAAAATAAACCTTCCCTCAAGTCACATCTTGTTGCTCTTTGGCCACCGCTACGCAGGAAGCAACTGACACAGACTTAGATGCCTCGCGGTGGTCTCGAGGAACCCGGATTGTCACCCTTATGGTGTCTGTGCCTGCTGCGGGCCACACAGCAGAGTACGCCTTCACAGCTGTGCATCCTCCAGGCCACCTCCAGAGGGCGCTCTGCTCCACACCTCAGCCAGCACCCTTCTCCAGAGGATGCACCCACAGGCTGCTGAGTCCACTCAGTGAGGTTGTGCATTTCCCACGCATGCCGGGGACATCATCTTCAATGCAGTGTTTGTGTGAATTTTACCAAAACTTAACTAGCCTTTTACTAATCTATGGGTAGTTGCAGTGGGAAATTTTAAAACAAATTCTCCTCAACAGGTTTTAGATCAAGGAGACAGCAAAACATTAAGTTTTAGCTTATTTAGGGCATCAATTTATGACAGCGGCAACATTTCGGAAGCAACCAAAGCCATATTCGGAGGGAAACCTGTGTCAAGTGTTCTGTGTTGCCTATAAAAAAGAACGCACTGATAAGAGTGCCTAAGTCAACTAATGGATATCAAAAGGGAACAACCTAATAGATCAGAAAAGGCTGCATTGTCAGAGATTAAAGCAAAATATTCACTAGGAGAAAGAGTCAAGTTGGATACATGACATAGAGTTGGGTATTTCAGGGGACAGAGGCAGCTGGATCTCAGAGTTCAAGGCCAGCTTGGGGGATCTATAAATGTATATATGACCCTAATTCGCCAAAGATCTTCATTAATGTGAGTTTGAACTAGTTTTTATAAATATGTTTCACTTAAGCTACATCAGACTGTTGAGAAGAGAGGCCCTCCCCTCAACTAAATCTCTGCACCCAGCTCAGAGGTGCTCACACAAGCCCCATGCTGGCTCACAGGAGGTCACAAAGGTTTCTGTTGCAGGTGTCACCTCGGGGACAGGCGGATTTGGATTTGCGCTGGCTGGCCCTGACCCGTGAAGCTTTACAGAAGCTCAAGGCTCGTGTGCAGTGGCCCCAGGGTTTTGATGCCAGAAATGAATGTGCTTTCAACGCTAAACTCGGCCAAAATTAGATTTGTTGATTGACCTTGCAACTTGTATTAAAACAGACTTGAACTTACGACTGGAGACTAAAGACAGAGCAATTCTCTGCTACGGGATAAGAATGAAGACAGGCTGCAGGCAGGGCCTCAAGCCTGCTGGTCACCACGGAACAACAACTAAGGGATTCTGTCAGCACACATACACAGTATCAGCACTTGGGAAGTGGAGGCAGGAGAATTACAAGTTTGAGGGTGGCCTTGGCTACATAGAAAGATCCTGTCATGATAAAAAATAAAAACTTAAAAAGTGGTAAAGTTAATTTTTAATATGCGTCTATGTTCAAGACACTGTCGTTTCTGCATAATAGAACTATGGGCGTGATGTTTTTTACGAGAGTGTGCTTCATCCTTAACAGCATATCTGAGTTGAGCTGTTTGCACTTCGTTGTATTTGAGCCTTGGGTGTATTTGACGAAGTTTACAATTTTAGAAATATATAACCATATCCACGTCACTCCAGACAGTTCCCGGAACCGCTTGTGTGTGAGAAAGCTGCTTCCTTTCCCCTTTCTTTCATCTTTAAGAGAGAGGATGGGGTGGGTGGCTGAAGAGGGCTCCACAGTCAGAGCAGGCGCAAGTATAAACTCGGTGACTCATGCCCGTGCGGTAAAGTCTGTTGATTTTAACCACTGTATCCATGGCGCTCCACAAGTCCACTTCAGAAACCGATCCCAAATATTTTCCTTATGCGTCACGTGATGCCAGCCAGAATTAAGCACGGCCTCAGCCTCCCGCTTCATTTTCCACGGAATCTGGATTACCCAACAGGAATAAAAACTCTTCTGTCTCGATGGAAATGAATTTCCTCTTTTAGCTGCAAGTCTCCCTTGATGGAGTGGGTGACTCAAAACTACTTATGTCATGAGTTCAGTTCCTTAGTGGCTGAGCTGCAGTTTCTGTCAATCTGAAAGTCCTTTCAGTTAAAATATACTTGAAATGCTTATGGGGAACCTGGGGGAGGGCTCAGTGGTAACGGCGCTTGCTACAGGCCATGAAGACCGACTGCCGATTCCTCCTGACACTGGAGTAAAAAGCTGGGTTTGCCTGTGACCCCGGCACTGAGTGGGGAGAGAATCGCTGAGCCTTGCCAGCCGTCCAGCCAGGCGAGCCAGGAAATGGCTCCAGGATCAAGGAGAGCCTTTGTCTCAAGGGAGACAGAGGAGGATGCCAGATGCTCTCTTCTGGCCTCCAAATGCACACACAAACACACACACAGCACACACACACACAGACACACATATATACACACATAGCACAGACACACACACACAGAGACACACACAGACACACATATATACACACATAGCACAGACACACACACACAGCACAGACACACACAGCACAGATACATACACAGAGAGGCACACATAGACAGACACACATATATACACACAAAACATACACACAACACAGATACACACACACAGCATAGACACACACACAGAGAAAGACACATAGACAGCCACACATTTATATACACACACAGCACAGACACACAGACACACACAGACATACATATATATACACATAGCACAGACACACACAAAGCACAGATATGCACACAGAGAGACACATAGACAGACATACATATATACACACACGATACACAGCACAGACACACACAGCACAGACACATACACAGGCAAGACAGACACACATATATACACATATAGCACACACACACACAGCACAGATACACACAGAGAGACACACATAGACAGACACACATATATACACACACAACACACACACAGCACAGACACACACACACAGAAAGACACAGACAGACACACATTTATACACATACACAGCACAGATACACACAGAGACACACACAAACACGCATATATATATACACACATAGCACAGACACACACAGCACAGATATACAGAGACACACATATATACACACAATACACACACATCACAGACACACACACAGAAAGACACATAGACAAACATACATTTATACACACACACACAGGACAGATACACAGAGAGAGATATACATACACAGACACATGTATATACACACACAAGCACACACATAGCACAGACACACACAGCACAGATACACACATGTACATATACACTCCACAAAAATAAAGTGTACTGAGCAGAGACAAATCCAGAGCTAATACAAAGCTGCTCTGAGCTGCCCCCAGTAACTCCGTCGTGTCCGAGTGTGTGGTAAAGTCCCCCGCTGCTCCCCGGCCTCAGTGAGCATCCGGTACACGGTTATGCAGTAGCACCTCACCAGCTTAAACAAACAGCTCGTGTTGGCCTTAGATTGATGGTGGTCAGTACTCTTACTCACGTGGGCATAAGAAAGTAAATTCAAAATTTCAGACCATCCATCGATCTTGGACATTTCCAGAAACATTCTAAATTCTATGGCTGATGGCCTCTGCTGCTTAGTTAAAAGATTTCGTACTTATTTTTGGAAAAAAAAAGTATCTTTTAAAAGCTTTTCTTTAAATTTTGTAACAAAAATTTAAAAACTGGAATGATAAAGAATCATCTCTCCATCTAAAAATATTTGCTTTTTTCTGGGCACGAATCCCAGCGTTCCTGCTGGCGTAGCGTGAGCCCGGCTTGCCGCAGTTACTAACACTTTCTGATGGGACGAGTCTTTCTGGCTTTGGTTGACTTATTTTGTTGATTCCTTGGGATGTTGAAGGGGATTTTTTTGCGAGTTCTCAGTGTGCTGGGTCGATGTCTGTGCTGTTCACCGTATGCCGTTTTGTTTTGTTTTGCTTTTCGAGACAGGGTTTCTCTGTACAGCCCTGACTGTTCTGGAACTTACTCTGTAGACTAGGCTGGCCTCGAACTCAGAAAACCAAGTGTGCCACCACTGCCCAGCCACCAAGTGTCTTTAACTCAATAAATAAGAGAGGAACTTTCATCTTTCCCTTCATGATACGAAACTGCCTTCCTGTGTGTGCCATGGTCCTGGGTTTCCGTCTCTGATCTGCGTTTCCATCAATACTCTGTTGCGCCTGCAGAACGCCTCAATTTCATATTTAAAACTTTGCCTGTACTCACTGTCAGGTCCCAAAGAAACAAGCTGGGCTCAGCGCCTGTGGCTCCTCCCGGAAGTTCTCACCCTGGCCCCTCCCCTCTCTAGCCCAGGGGCTGAGCTCCTCTCCACCCCTCCCCTCCCCTCCCTTTCCCTGTCCCTCATGCTCCCCTCCCCTCCCTTCTCTCCCCTCAGCTCCTCTGATCCCCATATAGCCCAGCCATCTTGGCTGTCCGCTCTCTTGGATCTCATGTGCTCCCTCTGTCTCTTGGCTCCTCTCTTGGCCCCGGCTGGCTCCTCCTTGGCCGCTTGGTTCTTCTCCCCCTCTCAGCTCTGCTCTTGCTCTCTTGGTCCCGTGTTCTCTCTTTCCTCCCTCTCTCTTCTCTTCCTGTCTTGCCACCCTCCCCGTCCCCATCATGAGCATGACCCTGTTCAGTACGGACCCTTCCAGATGCCTCTAGCGGTTCTCACCCTCACATCTCCTCAGCCCTCCCTAGGATCAGTCATGTTCTCAGCTCCAGTCACAATTTAAGTGCCGGGTTTTTGTTGCTGCTTAAAGGATACCAACAAGAAACAGCTGAAGGGAGAGAAGGCTTGCTCTGATGTGCTGGTTGGGATGAGAACGGCTCCCCACAGCTCGTATGTTGAATACTTGGTCTACAGTTGGTAGAACTGTTTGGGGAGGATTAGGAGGTGTGACCTTGTTGGAGGAGGTGTGTCACTGGGAACAGGCTTTGAGATTTCAAAAGATTCCCCATCATCCCCAGTCTCTCTGTCCCCGTGTCTGTCCCTTGGTCTGTCCCTGTGCCTGTGTCTGTCCCTGTCCCTGCATCTATCCGTGTGTCTGTCCCTGTGTCTGTGTCTGTACCTGTCCCTGTCTGTGTCTGTCCCTTTCCCTGTCTCTGTCTCTCTGCCTCCTCTTTGCAGATCAAGATGTGAACTCCCATCAGAACCCCCCATATGCCTGCCACTTGTGGCCATACCGCTTGCCTCACTGAATTATTAACGCTCTGAAATCATAACCCTGGTTAAATGTTAATTTCTTCTATATGCTTTGGTTGTGGTGGTGGGTTTTTTTTTCACAGCAACAGAAAAGTAACTTGTATAAAAGGCGGTACCAGGGGGTGGGCTACTGCTGTGACAGGCCTGACCTTGCTGTTTTGTGGAGGAATGTGTGCGGATTTAGAATTTTGGACTAGGTAAGCAGCCGAACGGTGTAAGCAAAGCTCAGAAGACAGTGGTGGTGAGAGCCGTGTGGACTATGGAGGCCGCATTCAAGAGGCCTCTGAGAGGAACGGTGTTAGCACCTGGGCTAGAGATTTTGGTGATATTTGTATGAAGTAGCTGGAGAGGAAAACTCCTGAGAGAGACCTGAATAAGTCAAATGGAGTCTTTACTAATGTCCAGTGGGACTGTCCCAAGCAGCCTCTCCAGTTGGTTCCGGTTTTTAAGGGCAAACCCCACAATAGTGAAGTATACAGAGGACAGCTGCGGACATCTGCAGCAAGCAAGCTTTGTTTACAGAGCAGAGAGAGAGAAATAAATGGCCAGACGGTCAACCTTTAACTCAGGGTCAACAGAAATGTAGGGCTGGTCCAGAGACCAGTTTTACCCAAGGTGGTTTTAGCACTGCAGTTCAGCAGTCTACTGCGATATTTTGGCAAAGAATGTGGCTTCTTTTTATCCTTGTGCTGAGAACCTACCTGAGTCTGAATTGTACCATGAGAGAGGACTTCAGGACAGCCTGATATGGTCTCTGCTGAAGGGTTGTCATCGTCACTCGGGTCCACACGGAAAAGAACAAGAGGGGTAAAAGATATAGAAGATGCACAGGATGGAGAGTGAAAAGTCGGACCCAAAATAGAAAAAAAGGGAGTGGCATCCTCAGGGCAAGGCCCCACCCAGCTCAGCCCCGCCTCCAACAGTAAAAGGGATCCTTCAGCTCCTAGAGAGCAAGTCGGGAACAATGTCTGCAAATGTGACACTAGGGCCCAGGCTCCATCCCAAACTATGGTCAAACTTGGCAGGGTCCTGTGCATGGTCCTGGCTTTAGAATCACAAAGATTTCGTGAATGAAGAAGTCATGGGGTCACCCTTTTTGGTTTAGGAGAGCCTCTGAGGACAGGCTGTCGCCTCTGTGGCAGGGGACACAGAACGGCCACTGTGTGACTCTGTGAAAGTAAACCCTGGCTTGCACTGTCAGCCCCAGACACTGAGATGTCAGAGCTGAGGCGTGTCTACGGGGAAGCTGCACACGGGCGGGGCACCAGCGTAAGGAAGAAGTGTGTGCAGCTGGCAAAGCTGGATGGCAGAGCCACCCAAGCCCTTTGATGTTAGACAGGAAGCTCCGGGATTTGGAGTTTGCTCCACTGGGTTTGGTCTTGGGTCGGTCCAGCCCTTTCTCTCTACGCCCTTCTCCTCCCTTTTGGAATAGTGATGCATGTTCCGTACCATCATGCATTGAAAGTACGTGATGTGTTTTTGGACTTTTAGGGGTTTACAGTTAATAGATCGTTTCAAGTCTCAGGAGAGACTCTGGACATTTAAACAGCGTTGAGACTCTGAAGGACTATATGGGGGTTTTTGAAGTTGACTGAATGCATTTTACATCATGATATGACTACAAACATATGAGGGGCAAGAAGTGGAATGTGATGGTTTGAATGAGAAGCCCCCTCCCCCAGCTCATATGTTTGGATACTTGGTTCCCTCAGGAGGAACTGTTTGGGAAGAATTATGGGGTGTGTCATTGGGAGTAGGCTTTGGTGTGTGTGCTGGCTGGTTTTGTGTGTCAACTTGACACAGACTGGAGTTATCACAGAGAAAGGAGCTTCAGTTGGGGAAGTGCCTCCAAGAGATCCATCTGTGGGACATTCTCTCAATTAGTGATCAAGGGGAGTGGGCACATTATGGGTGGTGCCATCCCTGAGCTGTTAGTCTTGGATTCTATAAGAGAGCAGGCTGAGCAAGCCAGGGGAAGCAAGCCAGTAAGAAACATCCCTCTATGGCCTCTGCATCAGCTCCTGCTTCCAGACCTGCCTGAGTTCCAGTCCTGACTTCCTTTGGTGATGAACAGCAACATGGAAGTGTAAGCTGAATAAACCCTTTCCTCCCCAACTTGTTTCCTGGCCATGTTTGTGCAGGAATAGAAACCCTGACTAAGACAGTGTTTCACTTACAATTCCCGGTCCTTTCCCTGTCTCCCCTGCCTCTTGTGGATACTGACTGAGCTCCCGGCTGCTTTCCCTCTGCTGTCGTGAATGTAAGCCCTCTGAAAGCATCAGCCCATCGCTTTCCTTCATAAGTCACCTGGTCTGTGGTGTTCTGTCAGAGCAGTGAAAAAATAACCAAGATGTCTGCTGTATGATCTGCATCTGACAAATGGGGAAGGTGCAGCAGCAGGTGGGGGAGGCTGGCTGGTCACGTTGCATTTGTAGTTAGGAAGCAGAGAGTCAGCAAGAAATGGGGCTGGGCTCTGAGCCTTCAAAGCCAACCCAAGAGACCCACTTCCTCCCTCAAGAATCAGCCTCCTATAGGTTCTGTACTTTTCCCAACTCATGAGTTCATGAGGAATGATTCCTCCTTCAAACTCCTGCACTTACATTTTTAAGCCAGGAAAATAACTTAATCATATTAAAATAAAAATAGTAAGAACTTCAGCTTAATTATAGAAATAGCACTGTAGTGTGTAGGATCTGCATAATGTTTACATAAACACATTAGTGTATTACATTTGTGAGTAGCAAATCCTTCATCTTCCTGGTTGGTAACTGTGGCAGTTTGAATATGCTTCGCCCAGAGAGTGGCACTATTAGGAAGTATGGCCTTGTTGGGGTGGGCGTGGCCCTGTTGGAGTGGGTGTGGCCCTGTTGGAGTGGGCGTGGCCCTGTTGGAGTGGGTGTGTCACTGTGGGTATGGGCTTTAAGACCCTCCTCCTAACTACATGGGAGCCAGTCTTCTCCTAGCAGCCTTCAGATGAAGATGTAGAACCTTCAGCTCTTCCTGCCCCATGCCTGCCTGGATGCTGCCATGCTCCCACCTTGATGATAATGGACTGACCCTCTGAACCTGTAAGGCAGCCCCAATTAAATGTTGTCCTTATAAGAGTTGTCTTGGTCATGGTGTCTGTTCACAGCAATGAAATCTTAACTAAGAGAGTAATCCTCTCGTGCCAGGCTAGGAAGGATATCCTTGCCTGACATTCAGACTGTAGAGTATCAGCAAAGTCAATCTTTGCTGGAGGGGTTACCTTTGTGTCACTGGGACCACTATACCTGGCGAGAACAACTTTCCTGGAGTGAAGGCTAACTTTGGCTCATGATTTCCATGGGTTTTGGTCTACTGGGAAGGTTTGGAAGCAAAACCTTAGTTTGTGGTAGAGATTGTGTGCCTCATGCTGGCCTAGGAAGTAGAGAATGAGGTGGGAATCCAGAGCTAGATCTAACTGTCAAAGACCGGTCCTTGCTGACCATTCCTCCACCAGAGCCTCCCTTCTAAAGTTTCCATACTTTCCACAATAACGTCCCAAGCCAGGAGCAAAACTTTCCAAACAGACCTGTGGGAGCCATGTCAGATTCAAACGGTACACTTGCAAAGATGTCCACCTGCAAATCGGCTAGCTTTCATGTTGATACAGATGCCACCAAGGTTGCTAAGCAATGAACTCTCGGCTGGTGATGAGTGCTCTGGCTGGAACTCAGGTTCATGCATTTGGCAATCATTTCCTGGACCGGCCTGCCTCTGCAGTCCACAACTGACTCTGAGCACAGGCCATCAGAGGGGACCAGCCTTGGGCAAGGAGACCTTAGGGATCCCTGGGACCCAGGTCCTAGGTAGACGGAGTCCCTGGGAACTGGGGATGGGGTGGGGGAGTGCTCCATCTGATGAAGAGGTCCTTTAGGGGCCACTGCTTGGCTTGTCCACATGTCCTTCATGAACTGGAATGATTTTGGTCCCTTAAACATCAGCTGGGGACAGGTGAGTTACCTCCAAAGCAGGTCGGGGAGAAACAAAATCAAGAAAAGCCCTTAGCTGTGGTCTGCTATCCTGGTGTTACAGTGGCCTTGATCGGGGCTCTGACGAGAGAACTAACATTCTCAGCTGCCCAAATCAGGAAATAATTGATTACCTGGTCAAGGGGCCATACTCAAGGTAGGGTCCTTGAGCTAAAGAGATGGAAGAGAGAATAATTCCACTAAGGAGATGGTGTAACCCCCAGTTTCAGGCCCTACTGCAGCCTCTTATGGAGACACAGCCACACAGTTGTCCCGCCTTGCCGGATTCCTCAGAGAAGTCTGGCTTTCCTTCCTTCCTTCCTTCTTCCCTTCCTTCCTTCCTTCTCTTTTCTAACAACTTAGTGTTGTGTTTTATAAAGAGAAGGAGAGAAGGAATATGCTTGGTGGAGGTGTGGTGAGGTGTGGTGGGGGATGGGGTGCCTGTGCAGGCCCACGCTGAGGCGTCCCCTCCCCCGAGGGGCCAGCCATGGGACAAAGGTATAGTATAGAATAGAGTTTATTCAGGGCATGGGGAGGGGAGTTGAGAGACAGACAGACAGACAGACACAGAGAGAGTAGAGGATTAGAGGCCACCACGGGGTAGAGGGGAAGGATGAGAGGACAGAGCAAGAGCAAGAGGGCAAGAGCGAGCAGAGGGGGCAAGCAGCCCCTTTCCTGTGAGTCGGGCACACCTGGCTGACGCGGGGAGCCTGACCAAATGCCAACACTTAGGGCCTCGCTGTTTTGCAGTTGCCTGTTCGCCATGCGGCTGGCTTTCCTGCTTAATTCAAGGCACGCACACCCTCTTCTCCTTTCAGTCTCACCCCAGATTTACACCTTGCTTGCTTTGAGGTTTTTTCCTTTAAACACTAATAAAATCGTCCTTAAGTTTCCTTTTGAGTCACTTCTTAAATTCTTTTATTAATGAGACAAAAAAAGTTCTCCGGAGAGAACCTAATCTTTTCAAAACCATGCGACAGTCCTTCTGGGTCTCCTCAGAGCTAGGCTGTGTCAGAGAAGCTCACTCCTCAGCACCCACAGCTCCAAGCGTGACGCCCCGTGGCCTTTCCACCACAGATGAGGGCCCTCTACTGTAAGGAGCTGGATCCCAAGGTCACAGAGACCGGAAGCCAGGGCTGAGGTCACGCCTGAGTCACCTATGTCCTGAGTGGGTCTGGCTCAACCTGGGCAAGGACTTTGGTGCTACCTCCTGGGCTGTGGACTGCGTGGCTGGGGGAACTCAAGTTCTGTATGCATCCTAAACTGCCTCTCTGTGGGGGTCTGTGTGACCCCAGTGCGACCTTACCTTGCAGAAGGTTGAGGCGTTTTTTTTTGTGTGTGTGTGTGTAAATTACCTCAACTCTCCAGCTCTCAGATCTACTCTGGAACTGAGAGGAAGGGTGATCTTTGGAAGCTCAATGAGGGCACGGCCTCCCTCATGTGACCTGTGGGCGTGTCTGGCATGGCCGGATCTCCTTTTATGGTTGATGTGAGAGGGTCCGGCCCACTGTGGGCGGAGCCATCCCTAGGCAGGTGGTGTTGAGTTCTGCAAGTGGAAGGGGAACAAGCCAGCAAGCAGCACTCCTCTGTGGACTCTGCCTCAGCTCCTGCCTCCGCGGTCCTGTCTTCCCTTCATGGTGAGCCTTAAGCTGTAAGATAAAACAAACCCTTTCCTGCCAAGTTGCTTTCGGTTGTGGTGTTTACCACAACAAAAAGCAAACTGAGAGATGAGACCCCCGAGACAGAGGAGGCTGTGGAGGTGCAGGTGGCCAGGGCGAGACAGCATGAAGGACAGTGAACCTCTCCAGCCTCCAGAAACTCTATTTCCCTGCAGAATCCATATCCTGGAAAACCCCTGGGCTTCAGCCAGAACCAGCTAGAAACCAAGTGGCTCAAAACAAAGGAAGCCATTCTTCTCCAGTCCGTACGCCCAAGGTCCAAAGTTAAGTGGGTGGAACCAGGCTGGCTCCGAGCCTCTTGGGAAGGGCACCTCCAGTCTCTCCCAGCTTTGGTGGCTCGGGTGTCTCTTGGCGTATGAGTACGTGGCTTTCCTCCTCTTGTGACCTCTCCTTACCAGACTTCAGTGAGCTAGAATCCATGGACCTCAGCGTGACCTCACTGTGCCGGGCAGTGTCCAACAGCCTTTATTCCTGCGTAGGTTCACAGGCTCAAATCCTGAAGCTTTGTAGACATGATCATGGGGGAGGGGCCCCATTTAATCCACTCTGCTTTAGTGTGGCATTCTAGAGAGGATGCATATTATCTATCTATCTATCTATCTATCTATCTATCTATCTATCTATCTCTCCCCTTCCTTCCTCCCTCCTTCCATATTTAAAGTGTGTCCCAGGGTGATCTGTAAGCTCTCCCGCCCACTTGAGACACAGCTGAGTTTAGATTTGGGTCGCAGGATGACATTTATGACCACAGAGCGGGCATGGAGAGCCAGCGGGGGAGACTTATGAAATATTCATACATAGCAATAATCTTCTCAGATAGCGGCCAAGGCCAGGCTCCGTCCAGCGCTGTTGATTTAGGGACACTGTTAATTATCTCCTGCTGAGGATAATAACCCTGCCTGGAGGCAGCCTGGGAGCACTGCAGCCTGAGGCCCCATCTTCAGGGTCTCGACTTGCGCTGCACGGTGGCATGGTGGTCACGGCTCGGTGGTCATCTTCGTCTCCACCAGGAAGGAAATCTGAGCCACTAGGTGTGGGGCAGAGATATCTGTGAGTGCCCCCGGGCGCTGTCTCCTCCCTCAGTGGTCAGATCTAAAATGGGAGAGAGGAGGCTTGGGAGGTGGTTTAGTCAGTGAAGTCGTATCCAGCCTCCTGGTGTGAGCTTGTATTCCAGTGCTGAGAAGGCACAGACAGACAGACAGACAGATCCAGAGGCTTGCTGGGTGACCAGTCTCCTGAATAAGGGAGCCCTGTGGAGAGTGGGCATCTTACTCAGATTGGCACAGATCTTCGATCATTCATTCGTTTACTTGTTCCCTAGCTGTGCAGAGCTGAGCACACACATTAAGCAGGAGCATGTGGCCTGCCCCTGTGCCCACATCCGGAACTTCCTGCAGACTTCTTGATTTGAAGTAATAGGCTCTGAGGTGGAACCCATACCTTCCCGGATAGGACAAGGTCCACAAGAAGGGGAAACGGTGGTCAGCTCAAGGTTCCCAGTGACACATTTGTATTTCTTGCTTGTCCTAGACTGCTTTTCTGCTCGGGGATTCTGGCTGTCCAGAGGAGCCTTGGCAGGCTTCTGCCTCCGCTCTTTATGGAACCATCTGGGTGGGACTTCAAACCAACAGGAGTGTGTGAGCCCCCGGGGAAGCGGGTGGGAGCTTCGCGGGAGCCAACGAAACCTGCAGACGCTACAGAAGGAAACCTGTGCTCACCGGCCACCACGGCCACAGGCCTGAGATCTCTCCAGATCTTTCTCGAAAGCTCGATGGATAAACGCTCTCCGTTGGGGTTTGATGACATGAGGGTACAGCTCTTCACCCCAAGCGACCGAGTATGTTAGACCCAGAGGCCTTGGTGACCTCACTGCAGGGGACAAGGAGTTTAGGGGTACCAGTTCCCACTAGATATTTTCCGGCTTATATTAGAGGAGGTTCAGAGCAGGAGGCGGTGGACTGGTAGATCAGCCTTGTACCTTCTGGAGTCTCAGTGCCAGCTGCTGGCTGGGCAGGGTAGCAGGCTGCAGAGTGGCCCGGGGAAGAGGCTGCCAGGGAGGCAGACGTCAGCGCTTCTCATCACTAAAGGTTCGCAGTTGCAGGGTTGCGCACCCACCAGTCAGGGTGTTGCTGAGTTTTATCTTCATCTCCTTCCTTTTAAAGGTCAGGGACAGGCTGCGTGCGACAGAGAGACAGGCCCTCGATAGCCTGATCTGCCGTGCCAGATACCCGTCTCTCACTGCTCGTAGCTGGCCTGTGGTAATGAAGGCATCTCTCTCTCTGCTCTTGATCAATGTCTGTCTGCCATGGCTGTCAATAACTGCTGGCGGTCCAATCTTTTCCTCAACAAAAAAGGCACTGAGGGTCGCCTGAAGATGCTTGGCGTGGTTCAGTGCTGCCTTGCTGGGCTGGAATTAAGTTGACTCTTTTGCTAATGAAACTGACTCCTGGGGTCTCTGAGGGCTGGAGATTCAAAGGCTCTCAGCAAAAGCTGGGCGGGTGGAGCAGTAGTATTAGGGCAGTGAATAGCCCTATCTTCACTTCAGTGGTGGGTTCAAGGTGTTTCTGGCCCTTGTAAGAAGCAGCATCTGCCTCCGTGGTTGCAGGAAGCACAGAGGACTGGCCTGTGGCTGCTTTCCTTGATGCTGCTGGAGAAAACCAGCATTTAGAGGCTCCAGAACTTACCCAGGTACCTAAACCACAGCGCTGCCTTTGGAGCAGAGGTGTGTTGAAGATGAACGCTCTGCTGCCCTGAGAGCCCAGGGGCAGGAGGTAGGATGGGGCACAGTGCAGCAAAGGGCTTCCTACTTCCCCTGTTGAACTGAGTCTCCTTTCCCCACATCCCTGGTGGCTCAGGAAGCTCACGAGGGTCTTTCCAGGTCACAGTAGGAGACAGGTAAGGTCACCTTCACAGCGTAGCCAAGTCACCTGTATTCACCCTGCCTTCAGCCAAGGGAGGCAGAGAAATGAGGATTCATGTTGACAGCTGGATCCATTTGTGGCTGAAACCAAAGGCTGGGAAATGGTAGCAGGTCAGTCCCTCCTCCCCAACACACATAGCAACTCCGTCACACCCCAGGACCTTGAAATAGTTTCTCTGGCCCAGAGGCACTGCACCCCCCATGGCCAAGGGTCTCAGGACACTGTTTTAGGATCCCAGCTGGATTATTTGTTTGTTTGTTTTGTTTTTTGGATTTTTTTCCAAGACAGGGTTTCTCTGTATAGCCCCGGCTGTCCTGGAACTCACTCTGTAGACCAGGGTAGCCTTGAACTCAGAAATCCACCTGCCTCTGCCTCCCAGAGTGCTGGGATTACAGGCGTGTGCCACCACCTGGCCCCAGCTGGATTCTTATAGGACCTTTGTAAGCAAGCTTGATCAAGATAAATGGCTGTTCTAACAGTGTCACCATGGCCCTGTATGTGAAGAAAACTGGGGGCTTGCTGTCTGTTTTAGAGGCTTGGTCACGGCAGGACGCAGACAGGCCTGGAGCTGGAGCAATACGTGAGCGTTGCATTCTGATCTTCAGGCAGTAGGTAGAGAGAAAGAGAGACATTGGGCTTGGCCTGGGCCTTTGAAACCTTGAAGCCCTTCCACAATGACACAGCTCCTCCAAGGCGACACTTCCCAGTCCTTCCCAACCAATTCTACCAAAGGGAACGAGCGTTCAAACACAGGAGCCTATGGGGACCTTTCTCATTCGAGCCACAACCACCCGTGGCAGCTCCCAGGGTACTTAGTGTTTACTGTCGGTGACCACACGAAGGGCACTTCTGTTGAGGAAACTGAAGATCAGAGAGTCAAACAAGCCTGCCCCGTGTCACAGAGCTGGTCTGCCGCTGGAAGAAGAGACTCCTCTCCCAGCTGAGACGCCAGCCACTTTTCAGAGCCCTGTGTTTAAGTGTGACAAGGTTTGTAGACAGGGTGCATAGACAGGGGAATGAGACCCTCAGGAAGCCTGATCCTTAACACTTTAAACGCCAGTGCTACCCTGGGCTGGTCCTGAAAGGATAGAAAATAATACAGCCTAACTCTAATGACCCCAATGTCGCTACCAATTCCATCCAGCGGAATAAGGGAGACGACAGGGGAGACTCTTCTCGACGCAGCTTATTCAGGAACGTTACTTCAGGAAGCCCCCGATCCTAGCCCGTTGCCCCAGTTATATATCCCAGCCTGCACCAATCAGTAACCACCACAGAAGGCTCGTGATAGGATCTAGACGATGACCTATGACGTCAAAGGGTGCATGCGTACTTCTCCAGTGCGTACATGATTCTTAAAGGGGACCATGGGGGAGCGTTGCTGAGTCATGTGACTTGGCAACCAGCCCAGGCACCATTTTAGACTGGCCGCCTTGCCCGCTCCCCACACCCCAAGAAGTCAGAAGTTTAAAATGCTATCTCACTTTGTTAGAAACTAGGTAAAAGGTCACATTCCAGAGCCCACCCTTTGTTTAGACCTAGCAGAAAGGCCTTGAATAGGTGATCCTGGCCCCACAAGGTAACTGGAAATGGGCTAAGCTTATCTTGCTTCTGTAAACTGCTTACGCCATTACCCCTATGCAGGAGTTCATGCAGCTATAGACATTCAAAAAAATAGGAAACTAATTGGTCTCCAATAATTTAAACTGATTGGCCTAAAAACTATGGAGTGGTACAAATCAATTGGCTCGCATTTCACAGGCTTTCCACGCTAAGAAATGATTGGTTTGTGATTCACAGGCCTTGTCGTAAACTAATAAAAGCTGTCGCAATTCGGCACTCATGGTCCACAGTCCTCTAGCCCTGCGTGGTGTATGTCTGTGGAACCCAGAATTCTGGAATAAAGAAACCCTCATGTTATTGCATCGAGACCGTTTCTCGTGAGTGATTTGGGTGTCGCCTTCCGGGGCGTGGGGTGCTGGGGCACCCTCGGTTTTTGGAGGTCTTACAGTCCTTGGTGTGCTTTTCAAATTTTCTGCTTAACTGAGCATGCCTGTTAACTTCTGGTCCTTTCTCCATCCCTGAGAGAGAGTGAAGCGTGCAGGCCTGCGCCATCGTGCCTCGTTTCTGCAGCACTAGGGATCGAACCCCAGCCCTTGTGTAGGTGGGCACTCCGCCTGCTAACCCCATCTTCACCCCGACGTGGTTCTTCCTCTACACCCCATCACCTGTGTGTTCAGACTCGTCTTCCACCAGTGAGTGGTCTGTCAGAGTTGGGCGGGTGGAGACACGCTTTCCCTGACAGGGCTGAGCACAACAGTGTGTCTTTCCATTTCTGGCAGGGTCAGGAAACCTTGCTGCAAACAGGGTCAGCTCTGTGAAGCTCCATTCCAGTCACCTCACTGGAGGCCACATTTTTAGTGTGACAGAAGCCCAGGGCCTGGAATGAATGGGCAGGTGTGGTTGTATACTAACATCTGCACAATGAGGGCGTGGTTGGGAGGCACTGGGACTGAATGCTTGGCTCTGCTCCACCATCTCATCTGACTTTCCCTTCAGTTATCTCTGTGCAAGGACTGCACTGTGCCCGGGATGAGAAACCAGGTATGGAGACATCAGGAAACCTCTCTTGTGCACCTCAGCAGTACAAGCAGAGTGGGCACCGGGTGGTGCTGTCCCCGGCTGACCTGCGTGGTCATCTCTGGGCCTGAGGTAGGCCCAGCCCTCTCCTGGGGCCTCTTAGGTGCTTGATGCTTACTTCCAACCGGCATAACCTCACACTGTTGGATTGATTATGTCTCAGGTAATACTCAGAGAGATGGTCCACTGCTTGCTCCTGTGAAAACAGCCACCTCTACCTTGCAAAGTGAGAATCATGAGCAAATATGAGGAGGAGAAACGTGGGCCCGGGACAATGGCTCGACTGGTAGCAGGCATGGCTAATGTCCTCAGTACCCTGAGGTCCGCCCCAAACATAAACTGAGTGTGATGCCTATAAACTCAGCCCTCGAAGGCAGGAGTTCAAGGTCATCCTTGACTACATCTTGAGTGAGAGGGTAGCCTGGGCTACAATAAGGCCTTGTCTCAAAACATAAACAAACATGCTGACTGCCTGCATCTGGAGGAGAGACAGCTTAGTACTTGGGCTGCGTGTTTCCCTCTGTGTCTGGATCGTTCCAGGCTCCTCAGTCAGACCAGCAGTGCTGATCAATCATTCCAGGCCCAACTTTCTAGAATCTCGGGCTGCCCGAAAAACCAGATGCAGACGGTGGAAACAAAGGCTCTCTGTGACAGCGCAGACTCTGCCAGGCTCAGAAGAGAAAGAGACATGAAACGTCTGTATCTGAGGGAGTCATGGCCAGCCGGCGGGTTTGGCTCTTCAGCAGCACGTGAGGCTACAAGACCAGGCGCTGTGTGTATGCTGGGTCCACATCTCCACTTCGCTGTTTTCTAGCCTTCTCTGGGCAGGGTTACTTTACTCTCTGGGCCTTGTCTCTTCATGGATACAATGGAAGCAGTATGTCTAGCTGGATTTCCTAAGCGTTGGTTGGCAGAAGGGGTGGAGCTCTTCTTATCGTGGGGGATCTGCCTGTCAGCTCCCATGCGGCTACATGTTCTTGTGTGTATGCACACTATGTGCACATGGGTGTACATACGTGTATGCCTGTACAGGCACACAGACAGATTCCCTCTTGGCTGTTTCCTGGCATCCACCATGTGCTTCCGAGTTCTGCCTACTAGAGCCGTCCATGCTTCTGCTTCCCAGACCTCATGGCCCCCTTCTCCCTTGGTCCCCCTTCTCCCTTGGGCCCAGGCTCCAGCCCTGTCCCTTGGTGGCTCTTTCCCAAAGGTCACCCTGGGTGTCATTTTTCCGGCACGCCCCACCTTATTTTTTTGAGGCGGCATCGCTCATTGAACCCAGAACTCACTAACTAGACTGACTGGCCAGTGGCCCACGGACTCTCCTGTCTCTACCTTCCCAGTCCTGCGGGAATAGAGGTGTGCACAGGTCCCTTGCCGAGTTCCCACGCAGATGTTTGGGATCAAACTCAGATCCTCATGCTTCATTTCCGGGTTGGACCATCTCCCCAGACCCAGCTGGTTTTCACATGGAAACGTTGGTGTCTGAATTTCCTTGTGTGTCTTCAGAACAAGGGCACGATGACCCTAGCTTTCTAGTTGGAATTTACTTCTGTGAAACCACAACACGGTGCGGAAGATACAACTGACTAAGAAACCAGCCCAGACTCTGAGGTGAGGAGTCTTCAGCCCCGGTGACATCACAGTTGATGAGCATCCAACACTATACTAGGCTTAGGCAGAGAGAAGGGACCACCAGTCTGCCTTCGCCTGTGGGTCTCTGACCAGCAGGTACTCCTTTTAATAAAAGATTTACGAATTAGTTATGCATTTTAGTGGTCGCCTGCACATATGTAAATATGTGTGTGTGGTACCCACAGAGGCTAGAAGAGGCTGTCAGAGCCCCTAGAACTGGAGTTACAGGGCGTTATAAGCTACCGTGTGGGTACTGAGACTTGAACCCAGGTCCTGTAGAAGAGTGACTTGTGCTCATAATCACTGAGCCATCTCTCCAACCCCCACAGTACTCTTCTTGGTGAACCCCCACTGTCTCGGGCTGTAGAATTAAGCATGCCGATTCCTGGTTCAGATTGTTCTGTGTTTCTCTGAAGAACAGCAGTGGGGCTCAAGGAGTGACCCAGCTCAGGGCGGAGCCTGCCCTGCGCTGGAGGAAAAGCAACTAGACAGCTCTGCTTTGTACCTGCTGGGAGAGGAGAGCCTACAGTCTCCCGTCATTAAGTAGGATTTCAGGGAGAGAATCTCACAGGCACCTCTGACCAGCGTGGGCAGGTTCTACTGGAGCTGGAGCTGGCTGAGTGGTCTGAGAAGAGAGCACGTGGGTGTCATGGGGAGCTTGCTGTGTCTACAGAGAGAGGATCACACCACTGGTTCCACTCCGGTTTGCGCCATGTTATCATGAAACCTTGCCAGTTTTGCCAGGTGTTTTCTTTTTTTTTCTCTTTAAAGATTTATCTGTAATTTTTTTCTGTGCATGTGTGTGCCTGTATTCGTTTATGCACACCATGGGTGCACAGGAACAGGCCAGAAGGTATCGGGTCCCTTGGAGCCGTGTTCCAGGGGTTGGGAGCCACCACACAGATGCTAGGAACCACACCCAGATCCTCTGCAAGCACAGTGAGCTCTCTGTGTACCGAGCCACTTCTCCAGCCTCCAGGAGTTTTCTTGTGTTTTAAGGGAACTCTGCAGTATTTCTTACCCTTGAGTCTACCATCTTGTAATCCGCTTTTCTCGTTGGATCCTGCGAAGCCAGTGCCTACAAGCTGAAGACCCGGCAGTAAGGTTTAAATGCCTGCGACTATCCCACCTTCATCCCTCCCCCGCCCCCCACCACTTACCCCTGCCCCACCCCTATCCCCACCCCCAGAGACAGGAGTCTGTCCACGTTAAATGCATCTTCAATACTTGACCAGGAAGTGGTTGGCTCTGCCTCAGCTTCCACTTCCTGCTGTTTACACTCTTGGGGAGAGAGGAAGTGAGAGCCCAGGGCCTTCTTGGGTCTCTTCTGAGCATGCGCCCTCTGTCGGCACACAGCCATCAGGAACCTGCCGAATTTCAAGTGCCCCTGTGGTCAGCTTGGTAGCTGCTCTCTGCCCCTGCTCCGTGAAGCCTCTCTTCCTGGGTTTTCTCTTAGGCCCTTTGGTGAGTTCACAGTTTGCTCCAACTGTCGTTCAAGGGAATCCAGCGGATGAATCCATAACTTCTTATGTTTAAAAACAAACAAACAAAAACAACAAAACCTTAGACTTCCACACTGGGTCAAATGAAGGCAACCTTGCAAGTAGAGTCACTCCGGGACAGAGAAATGACAGTTTCCCGGTGATGAAGCGTTGTCCCCTCAGGGAGAGGCTGGGCTGCTGACTCTAGGCTGTGGGCTTTCAAAGAAACCCACACTGATGAGAAAGATATGGAAATGCATCCAGTTAAAATGCTACCAGGCTCGCCCACAAACGCTGTCTCCCTGGAATTCTGCAAACCTGTGCTGGATTTCCAGAATCCTCAGAAAGTTGACTTGGGCATTTTTGCTAGTTTTTGTCATGACTTCTGCTGAATGGAGAGTTATCCATTCTTGCTGATATCCGTGTGACTTCCTCGTGGTCATGGCAAGGACATCTGAGGTCCCACCTGTAAGAGTGACACAAAGTTTCCCCTTTAAAAAACTTAACATATGTTAAAAAAAAAAAGTTGAGAAACCCAGCCTGGAAAAGCTCTGTATGTGATTTGAACTGCACGATGCTCTGGAAAAGGTAAAGTTAGAGAGATCATGACGATGTTAGTGACTGAGCTCAAGGTGCCTGGGCAGCGTCTTCCTAGGAGACAGCCATTGGTAGGGGTGAGGATGTAGCCCCAGGACACAGGATACAGTAGGGGGGAAGGGCTGAAGATATAATTTGCATTCGTCTCTAGAATTTGAGAATCTGCCCAGCGGTACAGCCACTGGCATGGCTGGCCTCAAGGGAGTTTGGCTGCAGAAAACAACTTGCCAGACTTTTGTGGTAAAGTCAGAGCCTTTGATGTATTATTCAGGTACCAATCAATGGCAGAAGCACATCCATTCTCCACTGGTCCTCCTAGCTGGGGGCCTCTGGTGTGTTTGAAGCCACCGCAGCTGTCTGGAACATCTGCTGAGCCACCTCTAAGCTCCAGGCTGTGGCCACCAGAGAAACATTCAAACCCATGGCCCGCTTCTTAGGCTGCTCAGACCTCTGAGTCCACAGTCACTGGGAGAAGCGGCTGTTCCCAGCCTCAGATGAAAGGCAGGGCGGTCTTGGGCTTCACCCACGGTCTGTCCCCGTGTCCAGATCAAAGGGGAAGCAGCACTTGGGAGTCAGAAATAGCTGTCAGGGACTTGCCACATCCTCAAAGTGCGCAGCTGCCTGAAGTCATCTGAGCCCCGGCCTGTGTTTGCTACCCTTGGGCTGGGTGACTGTATCTGAATCACTGAGTCACAGCCACTGAGATAAAGCCAGATGAGACCTGGGCGGCCCGCCCTCCTCACAAGGTTTGAGTGCAGAGACCATGTGGCAGGAATTTTGGCTAGGTCAGGCTTGGCCAGGCTGGGTCAGCTGCAGGGTTGCTGTAGGGTGGGGAGCCAGTACCTCAGGGCATAGCTGGAGTGTCTCAGTCTCTGAGACTGAGTATCCTGAGGGGTAAGCCATCCCTCCAGGAGCACAGGCAGACACAGGCTTTCATGTGGTAGGTGTTGATACCACCTGCGAGTGCTTTGGACTAGTTGCATTAATATTGCTATTAATAATAGAGGCTGGCATTTAGTAAGTCCACAGTCTATGTCAGGGGCCCTTCTGAGTGTTCCGGTGTATTTAACCCTCACCTGTACCCGCAGGAGCTGCTGGGGAAGTGTGCATTGCGTGCCAGAGGAAACAGAGGCAGCACTGTGGGTGCGGGTCACAGAGACACACACAGCCACACAGCCACACAGCCACACAGCATCCGTGCAGAGGTGGATAAGGAGACGCACACCCACCTCTTCCTCCCAGAGAGAGAGTGTCATGTTAGCATTGTGAGCTCTTCAGGATCCAGAATCACAGAAGAGACTGCACAGGCCTAAGAGGAATTATTTAGACTGGGTTCATTGAAATGGGAAGACCCATTCTAAATGTGGGTGAAACCTTTCCGTGAGGGTCATAGGGACACCCCCCCCCCCCCGCCCCTTTGTGTGTGTCTTCCTAACTGCAAATGCATGTGACTGTCTCCTCATGGCCCTGCTGCTGAGACCTCCGGCCACAATGGACTGCACTTCAGACTGAGCCAAAAGGAATCCTTCCTGCCCCTCGTTGCTTTTGTCAGTGGTGAGGTGAGGAAGTGTACACAGCGATCATCAGTAGCCAGCCTCTCTCCTAGCAGGCAGAGCAGAACACACCTTTAATCCCAGCAACTAGGAGGCAGAGGCACTTGGATTTCTGAGTTCAAGGCCAGCCTGGTCCATAAAGCAATGCCAGGACAGTTGGAGCTACAGAGAGAAACCCTGTCTGGGGGGTAGGGGGAAGAAATAGACAGGAAGACAGACAAACAGACAGACAGACAGACAGGCAGGCAGGCAGACCGATGGACGGATATAAATGATGCATGGATAGATAGATGGATGGATGGATGGATGGGTGGATGGATGGGCAGATAGATAGGTAGGTAGACAGGTAGATAGATGATAGATTGCTAGAGATAATACATAGATAATTAGAGATAGATGACTGGCAGATAAATAGATGATTGATAGATGATAGATATAGATGATAGATAGATAGATAGATAGATAGATAGATAGATAGTTAAATAGAGATATTATGTAGATAATTAGAGATAGATGACTGATAGAAGATAGATAAATAGATGATTGATAGATGATACACACACACACACACACACACACATGTTAGAATACTATCCCCACTCCCTCCCTGACCGTGGTGTGGTCGGAGGCCTGGGTGAAGATAGGGAGAGCATTTACACAAAGCACTCTGTGCCTGGACTTTGTTTCTGGCAAAGTAACTTCGTAGTGCTCAAGACTTAGTTCCTGCTTGCTGGTCACCTAGCGTTGCTGTCCTGGGACAGGGTATAGTCTACCCAGCTGGGGACTCCCCAGACTTCATTCTGCCCAGGTCGGAATGGAGGCTTCTGGAGCCTCCAGGCCGGGTTTCATGTTGTTTCCTTGCCTTCACGTCACACCGAAGCCTTGGCACGCTTCCCTGCTCACTCCCCTCCCCCCTCCTGTATCACGGTAGCCATGGTGGGACACACTGACAGCTATCACTGTGCTGGCTGGACACAGGCGCAGGGTCCTGCTTACAGTGTTGTCCACATGTCTCGCAGTGCAGACGGCTGGCTCGACCCCCCTTCTCTCTGGCTAGTTCCCACACTGGCACAGGTCTATTTCCCACACTGGCACAGGTCTATTACAACCCTTGAGTTGCAAAGTCAGCTAGGACCCACCCCTTGGCCTGTGCATTTCCTCACTGCCTCTGCCCTTCTGCTCTCCTGGGGGTCTCCTCCTATCTGCTGAGAGGCTCCTCTGCACCAGAGCCAGATGGCCGAATTGTTGTGAAGCACTCACCCTGGGTAAACCACCCACCCTGACCCTTGCCACATGGCAGGGATGTGGAAGGGTTCCTGGTGCCATCCTCTCAGCTGCAGCCAGACCCAACCGTGGCTCCTTCTTGCCCAGTTAATTCAGATCCCACATCTAGAGTTCTCTGGCCCCACCCAGTTCCCATCAGGCTGTGTAACATTTCCACAGTGTGGATTGGATTAGATCTTCCGGGTCTCAAACCCGCCAGTGTGGAGAAAAAAAAAAAAAAAACCTGCTTGTGCCTCCCATGACCCTCTTCTGCCCTGCAGACTGGGCTCTGAAGACCTGGGCAGGGCAGTCATACCCCCTCCCCATATCTGCCCTGTCTCCTCCCCCCTCCTCCCTCCCTACTCCGTTGATCTACATCATGGTGATCAAGCCACTGATTCCCCATAGCTGTCTCAGAAGTCATGGGCGGTAGGAAGGGGAACAGTGAAAAAAAAAAAAAATCACATCCATTTACTTAGTGCTGGTGGGTGGGCACGTGGATGTCAGGGCATGAATGTGGGAGGTCAGAAGTCAACTTGTGGGACTTGGTTCTCTCCTTCCACTACGTGGGTCCCAGGGACTGAACTCAGGTTTGGTGGTAAGTGCTTTTACCCGCCGAGGCATCCCACTGACCCTCAGTCGATGTCTCTGGCTGCTCTCCCTCGAGAGGGCAGACACGGGCCTAGAGGACGGTGCTGAGTGGATGGGGATTGGCCACACTGGTTGGGAGCCATCATTTGCTAAGTGAAATCAAAGCAGGGGTCCTGGGGCCTATGTCCCCCAACAGCACACAGACTCACCCAGCTTGGACTCCTCGGGAATCAGGGAGGGCACAGACCTAGCTTAAGCCCCTGTTTCCACCACTGGGGTTGGGAGTATGTCTTTGAAACAGTATCAGCCACTTTCCTGAAGGGTACCAGATGGCCCTTAGCTACAGATACCCAAGCAGAAAGAAGTGAGCTGAATCCTCCAGCCTCTACCCCGAGTCCCTGACCCACGCCCAGAGGGCTCCACCAAAGAGCTGACCTCGAGCTCTGTGTGGCCGGCTGGATCTGCTTCACATTGACTCCATATCCCATACCCTGAAATCACCCACATGAGCTGGTTACTGACACACCACGCTAATTAAGCTAATTAAGAGTTTAAGAATCTTTTAATAATGGCCTGACCAAGATAGGTAAACAAACCCAAAATGCCTCTTGTTGATTAAACTCAGAGGTACAGTTGTGTGTGTGTGTGTGTGTGTGTGTGTTTTTAAAGACAAAACTCATAAAAACCACAATTACATCAGCGTTCGAGGGAGGTTACATCAGTGTTTGGGGCTATGGTAACCTTGTAACATCTGTCTTTTTGCAGAGCTTAGCAGGATTTTCCAGACACAACACGACAATTATTTTTGATTTACACTTCCTCTAGTTATTTTAGCTTTATGTTTTAGCTTGCACAAACATTAATTATTTTGGTTAATACATCTGGACAATGGTTAGGGTCACAGACAGTTTCTAAAGCACTGCCAAGGCGGATGTGGTTATCGAGGGTTAGAAGGCTGAGAAGGCAGACTCAAAATGGAGTCAGAACAAGCCGATGTTACCTTAGTCTCTTCAGTCCAATTGTGCTGGATAGCCCAGGTTGTCCCACCCCATCATACTCTCCACCAGTAGCAGGTGTTCTCACTCTCTCCGGCATGAAAGGAAGTCGCAGAGCTGTCTGTGCATCTCTTTCAGGCTGCGTTGAAGGATCCCTTTTCTTCCCAGGGGGATTTATGCATTTGTTGTTTGTTTATTTTACCTTTTTATTATGTCTTTTTGAGACAGAGTCTCATGTAGCCTGGGCTGGCCTCCAACTTGATATGTAGCTGAAGGCGACCCAGAACTCCTGACCTTTCTTCCTGTATCTCCCAGCTGCTGGGATTGCAGGTGTCCTACCACCTCCCATTTATGTGGCTTTGGGGACTCTCATGCTCCGTTGCTGGGCAGAGACTCGGGCATGAACACATTTGTGGGAGCTTTCCCTGAACTTCCCTCCACCCGTCCTGTGAGAGATCCAACCTCGTCCCTGTTTCTGAAGTGACTTTCGTTTTGTCCCATGTTCCCACACGATGGTGTTTCATACAGCCACATGATGGTGTTTACAGCAACATTGAAGCTTTGAGTAAATGCTGAAGTATCATCTCCAAAGGTGGAGGGGGCACGACAACGCCCAGTCTGAGACAGACAAGGGGATGAGGTCATTATTATTTAGAAGTAGGGGGGGAAAGTTGTATAAGTTGTAACCCTGGTCATGTGTTCTGGCAAATTCCTCCAAAGCTAATTACCATAATTGGTCAACTTCTAAAGATTCAGAGACTTTCAGGGAACTCTTTAAGACTCGGGAAGTAGACAACCCAGAAGCCCCAGGAAACTCCTGAAACTGAGCAGATGCACTAGGCTCCTCCTCCTTCCCCAAGCTTGTCAAAGTAGTAAGGATGCTTGGGAGACAGAGCAGCTGACACACATGGAGGAGACGCTCCCTCAGCTGTTGAGCTGGCTGCAGGCTGTGCAGTGAGCTCCAGGTCTGGCTTTCGTGAGCTATCACTCAAACTGGGGTGATGCAGCTGTCGTTTAACCATTTCTGTTCCTGTAAATAACCCCTTGCTTATACTTCTGCAAGAAACCTCAATAAACTCCTCAATTCTCCAAGCTGGACTTCGGTGATACCCCACTTTTGGTCTGATGTTGGTTTTCTGTCTGCAGTGAGTAGACATTGTTCACGGTTCCCAACGATAGCATCACACAATTCAGTAGCTCGACAACTACTGTAGAAGCTCTCAGGAGACCCACGCGTGAACCAGAAAACCATCTTATCAAGCAAAAGCATCTCAGATGACCCCTAGGTGGGTCAGGTGACAGGGGTCACCTCTCATTGTGACACTTGGCAGAGACAATGGCTGGTAGGCGGGCTGTGAGGTGCTCAGCAGCTAGCATGACCACAGGAGATTTACCTTTGAAATGTTCTCAGCTTTTTGAGCAAACTCCTTAAAATACCATGCTTATAGGAAAGTGGAACAGACATCTCACCGAGTGGGGAACAGCTAGTCAGGCAGAAAATCCTGCTTCAGGGTTTCACTGGGGGAAATCATCTCCAGCAAGAATGATTTGGAAGCCTTCAGGTGTGAGCCAAGTCTTCTGTAAAGACCTTTGGCTGTAGCAGGCTAGGAAGATGGCACTGTTGGAGAGCCAGAAGGTCCGCCAGACATCCAGTGGTCACTGCAGCTATGGCCACACAGTCTCCAAGTTCCCTTACTGATGGAGATGTTGCTAAGGTTTAAGATGGTGTGCTGTGTCTTAGGAGCATGGCTGTGCACGGCTAGGGGCCACCTCCAAAGTTTCTATTTTTTAGATTTATTTATTTATTATATTTAAGTACATTGTAGCTATTTTCAGACATCCCAGAAGAGGGCATCAGATCTCATTACAGATAGTTGTAAGCCACCTGTGGCTGCTGGGAGTTGAACTCAGGACCTCCAGAAGAGCAGTCAGTGCTCCTAACCACTGAGCCATCTCTCCAGCCCCAAAGTTCCGATTTTTGTATCATTTCCTTTGTTTCCTGAACGTGAGGACCAGGCTAAAGAAGCAACAGCTGGTGTTTAGGTAGGTCCTTAGCCCACCTGATCTGAGACCCCTGAAACATTACAGGTCAGTGGGGACCAGGGTAGCACTGGATCAGCTGGTTAATGCTGTATCAGAGAGCCTGGGTGCAGGAGGGGTGCTGGGGTGCTGGCACAATCCTTAGAGTCTTAGCTGGCCACCTGGAGAACAAGGGGTAGGATAATGGCTCCTACTTCTGGGCCTGAGGAAGTAGGTGCTGACCTAGCTTCTCTGCCTGCCGCCCAAAGTTGGTCCTAACTATCCATACCCTAACCTCCCACAGCTTCCCCTCAGCCACAGAGCCACAGGTGGCCAGGAAAATCCCAGGTCTCTGTGTCCAGAGAATCACCACACAAAGGCCCTGGAAGAATCCTGGTAACAGTGAGACGACAGAGCCAGGTGGTGGCGTGAGCCTTTAATCCCAGCACTCTGGAAGCCAAGAAAAGTGGATCTCTAAGTTCAAGGCCAGCCTGGTGTACAGAGTGGGTTCCAGGAAAGCCAGTGTGACTCGGAGAAACCCTGTCTCGGAAAAACAGAACAAGACAGAGTGAGGCTTCAGGAGGGGACCCCACATTTAATGTACTACCATGTGCCTACCCCCCACATTTTAACAGGTGCTGTGTGGGCCCCCTCATGCAGAGAGGGTGGTAGGTAGAAAGATGTGGCCCTGAAAACCCTTGCAGAGTTGACAGTTCTATGTGTATGTGTGTGCACACGTGTCCACATGGGCAGATATCAACAAGGTATAAAGGACTCCCATGAGGTTGGCAGCAGGAAACCCAAAAGCAACATAGCCTAGGTCAGACCAGAACAGAGGAGCAGAAGACAGCAGCAGCAGCAGCAGACAGAGAGGAGAATGGAGGGAAATCACCCTGGGGCGCAAGCAGTGTGCTAATGATAAAAGCCTTGGGAGCCATAGCAGGCCACCCAGAGGCCCCAGCTGCATGTGGGGCTCAGGAAGTCACACCGCCCTCAGGGTGGCAGGTCAGGGTCTGCTGTTGTAGCAGGTCTGGCCTCCTGTCACTGCCTCAGAGCCTTGGTTCTGGCCTAAGTCTGTCATGTCACGTGGGCACCATTGTGGGATAGTCGGGAAAGGCAAGTTACACACGCCCTGGCCCTCACATTGTGTGGGACATCAACAGAAGTGATTGTCCTGTGGACGCCTTGGCTGTGCCCTCAGCTGTGCCCTGGGCACCCTCCTTGATGTCCTGGTAGGGCCCAGGGAACCAGCCCCTCCCCGCCCACGCCACCGCCACCCGGGCAGCTATTCTCTCACAGATAATCACTTCCGTCCGAACCAGAACTGCATGTGGTGACAGCAGCTCTCTGATTTCCTGTGACAGTCCCTATTCTTTGCAGAGGCCCCTACCCACCAGCCCTCCCTGGGAGCGGAGCCCCGCCCGGTCTCACAGAAGTATGTCTTTAATAACCACTGGGACACTGGCTGGTGGACGGGCCATGAACTTTCCCTGGTCCAAGTACAGAGCTCAGAAGACAAAGGGGACTTCAGAGCCCACAGCCTTGTTCCCGGCCCCGCGTCCCCTTCCCAGGCCCTCCCTGGGCTGTCCCCTTTGTTCAGAGTTCAAGAGCATGTGCTGCCAAGATTCCGACTGAAGCGTTTGCTGGTCAACATTTTAATAGCTAGACAAGAAGAGAGAAATGGGCACCTGGGAAGGGGACAGCTAATGAGGCGCTGAAGAAGCAGACAGAGAGGAATCCAATTAACTCCTCATTCCACAACTCCAGGCCAGCCTGAGACAGGAGGGAATACGGGTGCTGAGAAGAGACAATTTTGAAAAACCCAGCTTCTTGGGGCCACCTGGGACCTCCACGTTGGACTCCAGTTGGGAAGTGCTTCACAAGACCCCTTTGGGGGTTGAAAAAAAACCATTTCACAGGGGTTGCCTAAGACCATAGGAAAACACAGATATTTACATTATGATTCATAAAAGTAGAAATTACAGTTATGAAGTAACAACAAAAATAATAATAATTTTATGGTTTGGGGTCACCACAACATGAGGAACTATATTAAAGGGTCGCAGGGTTAGGAAGGTGGAGAACCACACCCTGGGAACTCAGAACTCCATGGTAGGAGGCCGGGGCCCAGGAAGTTCACTGCCTCCAGGAAGTAGTGTTAACCGTGACTTTGTTGGCCACAGAGACTTCAGAGCTGCACCTGTTTGCTCTCCCTGTGTCTTATCCCAGCCTCTGTAACAGCCAGGCTTAATCTGCCTTAGGCATCATGCCAGGGGGTGAACGCCAGGGCACTCATTACTCACAGGGGCCCAGACTCAGGTTCTAGCTGATTCCAGGTGAGGGGTGCCAAGGTGGTGGCTACTTTTCAGTCAGAGGGTTCTGGATCAGAATCTATTCATAGCATAGACCTGGTAGTATGGAGACAAGCCTGGGTTGTTGTGGTCCAGCCTGGGTTAAATTGGACTAGCCTGGGTTAAACTGGACCAGCCTGGGTTAAACTGGACCAGCTTGGGTTAACATGCATACCTGATTTGCCATGGATCCCTTATCTGTCATTTGGGGAGTGTGACGATGGTAGCCATTGTTGCAATTAGCGCGTGTTTTGGATGGTTTATTTCAGGGTCCTGAGGTGAGGTTCGCTGGCTTCTCATCCTCCCTGCCAGAGCAACCTTAGCCGTCCCAGTTTCGCTGCCACAGAGCTGGTCCTGGTACAGTCTCACCCTCCAAGGCTGTGAAGCACATAATGGTACATTTGCTGAAAAGGCTCAGGGCAAGACGGTTTGGCCCTTGGCCTCTTCTATGAGGTATACTTACTGTCAACCCCCTGGGTGGGTCCTTCCTTTCCTGCCCTCACTTCAATGGCATGGCTGTGGAGCCTAGCTGGCACACTGGTCAGAGCAGACTTCTATGTTCCCAGCCTTGGGAACCACACGGACTTGCCAGCGCATTGGACACCACCCAGTTCCAAAGGCTTCCCGGCTCAATGGGGCCTGCTGACCGTGTTCCCATGGGACTGTGTCTTTCCCACGGCCACTCCGGCCCCAGGCCAGCCCTGTGCTGTTCTGTCTACGAATGTCCCACTCTGAGAGGCAGTGAAGGGAGGAGGTTAGAGCCAGGGCCTGGGACTCAGTGGGAGCCAGGCTCAGCTCCAAAGTCTTCGCTGTTGGACAAATGCCTTCCCTGCTTGGCTTTGTCTTAATCAGGACTCCAGTGTTGCCAGTGTCTGCCTCGGGACCTTCCACAGGGGTGCTAGGAAACCCCAAATCTTGTGTCCTGCACAAAGGGCCTGGCGTCCATACCATCCCTTGGTTCCTATGCTCTGGAGTCTCTCTTTTGTTGAGAGACTCTTGCTATGTAATCCAGGTTAGCCTCAAACTCATGCCCCCTCCGCTTCAGCCTGTCAAGTAGCCAGGATTCCAATTGTGCGCCAACATGCCTAGCTATCCCACAAATGCTATCATCTGTGTGTCCGAGTTGTATACACACATGTTCACATGGGTATGCACATGCCGTGTACACATGTGTGTTGGGGTCAGAGGTCAATGTCAGGCCTCTTCCTCAGTCACCCTTCATCTCAGTTTTGGAGACAAGGTCTCTCTCATCGGACCTGCAATGCACCAATCTGGCTAGGCTGGTTGGCTGGCAAGTCACAGGGATCCTCCTGTCTCCACCTCCAGAGTGCTGGGGTTTCAGGTGTGCACCGACACAGCCCAGCTTTTCTCTGTGTGCTGAGGGTCTAAACTCAAGCTTCGGGCTTTTTTTTTCTCCAACAGAACCACCTCCTAGCCCTCAAAACACTACTGCTACTATAAAGTCAAAACTAAAAACAAATCAAAAGCAGGCAAGCATGTGGTACAAGTTCCAGATCATTGGAGGCTTGGAAATAGAAGTATTTCTCGTTATCAAAAAGAGTGGAGGCCCTGCTTAACAGCAGGCACCACAATGTGATGCCTGAACTTAGGGGGCACTGAGCCCCACACAATGGGCAGGAGAATAAAGCCGACAGGTCACTCACATATATGCTCTTGGTTGGGTGAATAAAGGGTGGCCCTCAAAGAGTCTCTTGCCCAACTGTTTCTGGTCAAAGGTAACATTCATGGCCAACACAAAGGAGAGGCCATTTGAGATGCTCCTAAGATACCCGTAAGAGCCAGGGTTCTGGGAAGAAACAGCCAAGACAAGACACAAATAAACATACGCATTCACACACATCTGTGTGAACCTCTCCATACCATACATGGTGTGTGAATGCACTCACTTGCGTGTGTGTGCGCGTGTGCACACACGCACACACACACACAATGCATATACACACACAAGCACATAGATGTACACACATATACACATGTACACTCACACATACACACACACAAACACATACACACACACACACACACACACAGAAGGGAGCTACTAGAAGACAGTGTGGATGTGACAGAGGAGGTTAAGAACCCCCATGGCTGCCATCTGGCAATCCAGAGCTCTAGGAAGAAATGGTGCCACTCCAGCCCAAGCTCAGGCTGTCCCATGCCTAGGAATAGCAGTCACATGTCCCAGCTCAAGAGGAAGGAGCCAATTTGCTCTTCCTGTGCCTCCGTATGTCGGGTCCTCACGAAGTGGGTGGTGCCCATGACATTAGAGAGGGTAGACTGCCTCTGCTCCACCCACTGTCATCTATAAACATCTTCCCAGGAACACTCAGGACTAAGGCTTAGCCAGCCCGGTTACATGGAGACAGAGCTAACCTTGTCTTCCAGGGACAGTCTGAGTGAAGTCAGTCAAAGGGGTATTTACGAGAGCTCAGGCCACAGATGGTCTGAGGTGTCCTTAAACCTTACCATTCAGCAAGGAAAGAGGCCCAGCAAAGGTTTCCTTACACTTAAAAACAATCCCCAAATCACTTTAGATTACCTGTAAAGACCTGAGAACTTCAAGTAAGTCCTTGTGGAATTCTAAAAATCCAAGGGCGGTTTCAATCAACTGTATCCTAGGCAAAGCCGGTTGGTGAGCTACCAGTGTGCCCAGCATGTTCTGTCTGCCCTGTTCCAGCAAAAGGACTCCCAGAGGGCTGCTGCCTTGCCCCTTCCCTGCAGTGAGACCCAGAACCTAGGTAGGTTCTCACCAAAGGGGCCGAGGCATGGCAGAGAGTGATTCTGTCCTATGCCCCATTTTCTAAGACCACCATTTCCCCCTCTCCCTTCTCCCCTTCCATAACCGTGGAGCACCCGCCATGTTGGGCTTCCTGAGAGATACCAGAAGCATTCAGCGAGTGTTTCTCCTCAGGCAGGCCCCACTCCAGGGATGAGGGGCTCAGGGTGAGCTGGGCAAGACCTGAGGTGAGACATTGATTGCAGAGCTAGATTAGAGATCTGGAGATCTGGCCAGGCGGAAGGAGAGGCTTCTAGAAAATGCTGAATAGTATGTCAGAAATCAGGGTGTGTGAGCAAATATCATGACCAGGGGAGAGAGATGGAGTGATCTCTCGGAGGGCTCAGTGAGAGCTGTCATGTTATGCAGTGTGCTTGGAAGCTTGGGGCTTCTGTTCAGGGAAAGAGCGGGCAGCAAGCAGGTCTCTCCACACACGTGGCTCTAAGCCACAGAACCACTCTTACCAGGGTGCTGTCTGGGGTACCTCCAAGGGGAGAGTATTGCCATCATTTCCTTTTGGGGGTGGTCTTGGGAAGGGACCGTCCATGTGACCTCCAGTTGACCCGTCTTCTGCGGAGTCCTCTGAATGTCTGTGCAATGAACACAAGGCCCGTGTCTGTGGCTCAGGCAGGGCACAAGGACCCTGTGTTCTCAGCCAAGCTCGCCAACATCCTTGATGAGTAGCTGGGGCTATGAAGGGATGGGAAGTGGTCACAATACCCCTATTGTCTTTTCTCTGTAGAGCCAGAGCGCCAGGCCAGCCGAAGGCCAGGCTGGCAGCCACAGCTGTGGGGACTCAGCCTTCATCCCTGTCCCATGGGTCTGCCGGCATGGGGCCAGCCAGAGCCTGCTGCTCCTGTGGACGCCCCCTCACAGACCCACCACAGTAGACGACTCTTGCCCACATACAACAAAAGGTCCTTTCTGTCAGTGGGCGTCCGATTCATTTACTGATTCGTTTTTTCCTTGTTCATTCCGTAGGCATCCGGCCCCCCAGAGAATTTACCCGGGAACTGGAAAAGGGAACTCAGGACTTTAAAGATGGCGAGCCTTTAACATGTTCTCAAGTCCACACTCCCACGCTGGACACTTCCCCACCAAAGTTCATCTTCACAGCATCCCGGGGTGGTGGGATGGATTCTCCGCAGGTCTTCAGAAGATACACGCACTGGCAAACATTCGTACGTGAAGTGGAAACTTAAAGGTTCTATGGAAAGTCAGTTGTGTAGGATGGTGTTTTGCTGACACAAACATGTGAAGGAACATTTAGCTGAAGCAGACATGGGTGAAAGGATGCTCTGCACGTGAAAGCACACGTGTGAAGGACCCTTTGTCAAGGACACATGTGTATTGGTTCACCTTACACTGCATTGCTGGGCTGCATTTGTCAGGACTCCGTGCACCAACAAACTGCTGGTGGTGTGCCATGGCTTCTTGCTGATTCTGCGGACTCAGGCTGATTGGCAGAGCGATGTCAGCTGAGACAGACATGCCTGCTGAGGCAAGACATGTGGAGGACACGCCATGTCTGGAGGGAGTGTAAATAGGACTGTGAGAGAGCTTGGCTTGCTTGCACAGGAAATCTCTTGTTGGTCTTGAGTCTTCTTTGCTGATCTTCCCTCTGCTGAGAGGCGCTGCTTTCTTCCCAGCTTTTCCCTTGGCTTCCCCTGGCTTTCCTCTTGGCCTAGCTCCTCCTGCAGACTCACGCTGAGGCTGAGGCCTAGCTGTCTCTGCTAGGTCGTGTCACTACTGCTGGTTCCTGTTCGCTATCCCTACTCTATGGAAGTGGACTATTGGTATCCGTGAAGTGTTTGAGAGTGGACTGAGCTGCCGCTGCTGACCTGTGAACTGAACTGCCAATTTCCAGACAACACCGCCTGCATGTAAGCTTGAATTCCACAGCCCTGTTCACACACAGCCTTCTACTAAGCTAGTGTTTACGACTTCTGTATGGTTTTTGTTAAGTATGTTAATCTTCAGTAAGATATCTACCAAAAAGCCAAGCTTTATAAATGAAATAAAACACACACACACACACACACACACACAACCTGGAAAAAAAATACCTCCTGATAATTCTGGGCCCAAAGACAAAGCTATGAACACTGATCTGAAACACACTACTTTTTTCAAGATTTATCCTTGGTGATTAATCATGAACATGTGCAAATAGTCATTTGTGATATTTTGATTCTAAAGTACTTGAGAATTGTTTTAAAAAAAAATACATGAATCTTACTCAAGTACTTGGCAAAGAAAGTTTGGTAAATTGATCCTGACAAAGTCTCCAGCTGAAACATTACTCAGTCACGGACATTGTATTATGTGGAAACTATCTCATCAAAGTTCAAATGCATTATTAAATGGTGATAACCAGTTCCTTAAATTTTTGTTTTATTGCTCTTTTTTAAAAGGAAAAATAACTGGATGGAAACATACCGTAATATTAATAGCGATCACTGAATCACAATGGTGTTGCGGGTCATAAAGTAAAGGTACCACACCTACACACATGCACACACAAGAAGTCGCATATATGTATAAGTAAATTCACATTTTAATTAATTTATTTAATATCTCCCCTCCCAGTCCTCTCCCTAACTTTCCCTCCCACCACCATCCACTCCTCGTCCTCCCTTTCTCCTCAGAAAAAGGGGAGGCCTCCCATGGGCACCAACCAGCCCTGGCATATCAAGTTATAGTAAGACTAGGCACCTCCTCTCCTGTTCAGGGTAGACAAGGCCGCCCAGTTAGGGGAAAGGGATCCAGGCGACAGAGCCAGAGACAGCCCTGCCCCTGCTGCCAGGAGTCCCACAGGAAGGTCAAGCTACCCAACTGTGACGGATTAGCCAGGTTAGTTGATTCTGTGGGGTTTCATGTGGTGCCCCTGGCCCTTCTGGCTCTACCTTCCTCCCCCCCTCTACTCTTCCACAGGATTCCCCAAGCTCTGCCCAATGTTTGACTGTGGTCTCTGCATCTGCTCCCATCCCATCTGCAACCCAGAGACGTTGCAGGTGAAGCCTCTCTGATGTCATCTGTGCTAGGCTCTGTCTGTGAGCACAGCAGAGCACTGTTGTCAGAAGCAGGGTCAGAGGTGGGCACCCTCTCACAGCACGGGCCTCAAGTTGGACCAGCCACGACTGGCCACGACTGGCCACTTCCTTTCTCCACTTCTGCTCCACCTTCACTCCAGTCCACCTTGTAGGCGGGGCAAATAGTAGGTGGGTGTCTTGTGTCTGGGTTAGTGTTTCAGTCCCTGGTTACAGGAGATGGCCGCTTCAGGCTCCATATCCACCAGTGCTAGGAGTTTTAGCTAAGGTCGCCCTCAAAGATTCCTGGGAGTTCCCGTTGCCCTAGGTTTCTAACTCATCCCAGAGATGCCCCGTGCCCTCTGATTCCAATCGTCTTTCCCAGTACTCGCTCCATCCATCCTCCCCCACCTGATTGCTCCTGTTCCCGTCCCCACTCCTGTGCAGTCCCCCTCCCCCTCCCTGTCCACCCACAACGCCTATCCCGTTTCCCCTTCTCAGTGAGATTCAAGCATCCTCCCTTGGGCCCTGTTTGTCACTTAGTTTCTTCGGGTCTGTGGTGTGCAGCACGGTTACCCTGTGCTTTGTGCCTAGTGTCCACTCAGAGGAGAGTACGTGCCACGTTTGCCTTTCTGGGTCTGGGTATCTCGGGATAATCTTTTCTAGTTCCATCCCTTTGCCTGCAAATTTCATGCTACCGTTGCTTTTAACAGCTGAGTAGTACCCCACTGTGTAAATGAACCACATTTTCCGTAGCCATTCTTTGGTTGAGGGACATCTAGATTGTTTCCAGTGTCTGGCTATTATTGAGTAAAGCTGATAATATTTTAATTTTAAAATAGTGTGTGTGTGTGTGTGTGTGTGTGTGTGTGTGTGTGTGTGTGTGCATGTCAGTGTGGGTACCTGAAGTGACCAGAAGAGGGCATCAGATCCCTGCCTATGCGTACACCACAAGGCCCTGCACCAGCCATGGAAACAGTCAGAGCCTTAGCTGAGGCCTCCCCCCTCAGCCCCTCTAGGGAGCTTAGCTGTTGGTGTAACCTGTGCCACTCACAAGGCAACCTCAGCACTCAACACCATCCGTCGCTAACTCTCAGTGTCTGTGAGTGGATTTAAAGATGTACAGGAAGTGCAGGGTCGGGAAGCTTAGCGGTGGTGCCAGGGACGCCAGGGGACGCCTGGGCTCTGTCTGTGGGAGCCAGGCTCCCAGCAAAGGGTGCCAACCTCCCACCTGAGATATCCTCTGCAGGTGGGAGGCCAGGCTAACTGCCAGCCCTCCCCCACCCCCTCAGATAAAGCGTCTTAAATTCCTTACCCTCTGGGCCACCACTAGGGACTTCCTGGCACTGGGGCTATGCTTGGAGAGGCTGAGGGGCAGCCATGCCTTACCAGCCAAGCCCCTCCATTTTTCCGGTTGGTGATCTGGAAAGCCGTGTGTTGTTACATTGGGCTGGGGTGGACTTCCCCTATTAGCTCCTTGGGAAAGACAGACTTCACGGAACCAACAACCCATTTCAGGTGGCAACTTCCCCTGAAGTGCCAACTCCAGAGAGTTCCAGTTGGCTGGGAAATGGTCCACAGACCGGGTGGGACCTTTGTAAGGCAGGAGGGTCCCCTTCCCCACCCTTCCCACTTCCTTCTCTTCCTCCTCCTCCTCCTCAGGTTCCAGGCCCTCTCCAGTGGCAATTCACCCAGAATCTACCGATGCTGTTGTCAGATTAAGGGTTAGAAACAGGGAGGGAGCCGTCATGGCAGCAACCCCAGTGCCACAAAACGACTCCCGGTTTATTCCGTGCTCTGGAGGCAGCAGGGGCGTCACCCCAGCAGAGCCTTTCATAGTTTTGAAATGAGGAAGATGTATTTGGCTCATGAAATTCTTACGTTCGTCACCAAAGCAGCAGCAGCAGGCAAATCTGCTCTCTGACCCACTTAAGAATCCAGAGCAGGCTGGGCGGCGGTGGCACACACCTTTAATCCCAGCATTGGGGACGCAGAGGCAGGTGGACAGTCAGAGTTACACAGAGAAACCCTGTCTGGGGGTGGGGGGTGAGGAGTGGGGGTGGGGGCAGGGTGAAGACGCATCTGAGTGGCTGGGATGGTCACAGAGTTCCAAGGGGGGGAGCTGGTGACAGTGGGGTGGCCCAAACCCTCTTAGGGTTTAGAGGAAGTTACTCCTGCTTCCATAGTGAACTTTGTTAGTGTTTCTAAAGGAGTGAGGAGTGCATTCCTTCAGCAAGAGAGTTCAGAGGAATGGTACCAGGAAGAACCAGGCACCCTGAGCTGGATCAGCAGAGCCACTTGGTGGCCTGGAAGGTTGTACCCAGATGCTCCACGCTGAACAAAAGGAGAACGAGAAAGGCAGCAGCTGGGCCCCAGTGCCCATCCCCTTCCGCTTCCTGACCCACTAAGATATATACAAGCAACCTCGTATGTCCACTGCCTCAGCAAAAAAGCTCACAGCCTCACCAGCCATACCTTCTCCACCCCAAACGGCGCCTGAGTTTCTGCTCGCTGTGAGAGAAGTTTAAGTAAAAGAGCCGGGAAGCAGCTGTGCTCCTGGCTACTGGGGTGACCCTGGAGAAATGGGGTCCCCTCTGGACCGTGGCTTCTCCACATTGTAAGCTGAGGGCCAGAACAAAGGCAGTGTTGGGTGCTTGACGCTTGCTCTGGCTTCCCGCCTCACTAGCCAGAAGATTTAAGGAAACACTGAAGCAATTTTAAAACTTTTAAATATCTCCTTTTTTCCCATAGGGTCACCTTCCGTTTTTGGTTTTCGATGATCCCCACCTGTAACTCAGGAGGGGGGGCTTTTTGGTTTGTTCTGTTGGTTTTTCCACTCCCACACCCCATCCTTCTGTGTGCTTTGAGTGGTTAAAGAAGCATCCTAAATAAATCTTGGTACCAGCAGATCCGGGTCCTGGGGGGTGACCCTAGTGCAATTAGCTTTTGAGAAACAGTGGCTGTGTGTGTGTGTGTGTGTGTGAGAGAGAGAGAGAGAGAGAGAGAGAGAGAGAGAGAGAGAGATGGGTGAGGAGGACCCTGACACCTGGATGTCAGGACTCCTGTCCAAGGCTTGGTGAACTTGGCATTAGCTCGCAGGCCATCTAGAGACAGTACCCTGAGCATCTGCGAGCGGAGGTGAGCTGTGACCAGGTCGGGGGACACAGCCTTAGCCCAGCATGCTCCCACACAGCCCTCAGGGACCCCACGCCCACCCCTGAGGATGGGCCACCTTGAATCTCTTGTTCCTTTTAAAACTTAATATTTCGTGAGAGACACCACACACCAACAGACTGGCTCTGTGCTGTGCCTGCCAATCACACTGCCTGGCCCTGCCTCTGCTGGCTGCGGAGCATTTATTGTCCCTTGGAAAGCATTGCATATACAATAAGGCATAGCCATTATGGGTGCTCTCCTCCTCCCCTGCCCCCCTCCTCCCCTGCTCCCCTGCTCCCTTCCTCCCCTGCTCCCCTGCTCCCCTCCTCCCCTTCTCCCCTCCTCCCTTCCTCTCCTGCTCCTGTCCATCCTCCCCTGCTCCCCTGCTCCCCTCCTCCCCGTTCCCCTCCTCCCCTCCTCCCCTGATCCCCTCCTGCCCTGATCCCTCCTCCCCTCCTCCCCTGTTCCCTTTCTCCCCTCCTCCCCTCCTCCCCTCCTTCCCTGCCCCCCTGGCCTGGTGACTTCCTGAGGAACCTCTCCTTCTACACTCAGGAAGAAGCATGGCCACAGCCCGTCTGGGGGGGGCGGCTTCCCTTCCTCCCCCCACCTCCATGATCTTGGCCGCTGTTCCCAGCAGCCGCCTTCATGGCAAGAGGCCACTGAGCTCCTACCCTGTCTAGACAGCCAGCGTGCCAGCCATTGCCGGGCTGACCCGGCTGTCTGTGCGTGCACGTGTACATGGCTGTTAATTACCCCAGCATGTCTGCCCCAGCTGCTGCTGGAGAAATGTAGGTCATCCGGGTACAGCGGCGACCACGACTGGAGGCAGTGTGCACCAAGGATCAGGGTCACCGTGGCCAGGAATCTGACCTAACCGGGCCTGATCACAGGCATTTGGCCACGTCCTGTGGCTGTTTCTTTTGCATACTTCACAGTCTTTTGCACATTTTCAGCCTGAGGCAAGTGGCTTTTCTGCAGCAAAGACTAGCACTGGGCAGCCTTGGGCATCTTAAATACGTCTCCTGTAGCCTTCTTCCGAGCAATCCGAGGCTTCTCTGAAGCAATTTCGCTGGAATGGTCAGTTTCCTGCTGCAGCAAGCAGGCTTAGCAGGAAGCCCCGGATCACACAGCAGCCAAGGCAGTCTCCTCTTACACTCAGAGGTGGGGAAGCCAAAGTTCAGAAATACTACACAGCGTCCCACAGTAACAAGTGCCTTACTCTGGCCTCGTTGCCCGTGTGGTAAGATCTCCCTGTTAGTTCCCTAGTGTCTTGTCCAAGTTTGCTCCAAGTTTATACAGATAGGAGAACTGAGGGCCTGAGGGGGTCGATCACAAAGCAAGTATGATTCAAGCCAGGACTGTCTATGTGAGTCATGCTAAAATCAACACGGTGGGTCAGGGTCAGGGTCAGGGTCAGGGTCCATCCTGGTTTGGAGAAATCATTGGGGCTTGGAAAATAGGAACTGCTGGGCGGTGGTGGTGCATGCCTTTAATCCCAGCACTTGGGAGGCAGAGGCAGGTGGATTTCGGAGTTCAAGGTCAGCCTGGTCTACAGAGTGAGTTCCAGGACAGCCAGGGCTACACAAAGAAACCCCATCTCAAAAAATTAAAAGAGAGGGAGAGAGAGAGAGAGAGAGAGAGAGAGAGAGAGAGAGAGAGAGAGAGAGAGAGAGAGAGAGAGAGAGAATAGGAACTAAGAACTGAGGTTTGTGGTGACTGAAAAGAGACCCCTCAGTAAGAAAGTGTGGCCAGGCCAAGAGGTGGCTCCAGGCAGTTTCTGAAAACCAGAACCTCAGTTTTCAAGACACTCATCAGCATGCACCCTCCCTCCACCCACCTTGCCCGAGTTAAAGAGAAAAAGATCAAGGGCCAGAGAGATGGCTCATCAGGTGGACAGACTCCCTGTGCAAGCCCTCAGGATCCGCGTGAAGGAAGAGAGGAGAGGCCGCTCTGCCCTCCACGTGTACAGTCTAGATGCCGGTACTCATACATCTCATGCTGATATTGACGATGATGACAGAGATGATGGTGATTGATGACAGTGACAATGATGATTGTAATGACGATGACGATGATGATAATGACTATGATGACAAGACAAAGTTTTAAAACGCAGTTTGGAGGACATCACTCACCAGGTAGATTGTTACCTAACATGTGAAGCCCTGGTTTGAGCCCCAATACCACATAAACTAGGGGTGATGGCACCTGCCCGCAATTCCAGTAGCTAAGAGGCCGGAGGATCAGACATTCAAAGTCATCCTTGTCTTCATAATGAATTGGAGGCAGTCTGGGCTACACAAGACCTTGTGGTAGAAACAGAAAGAATCCCCTACCTTGGAAGACTTGTCCTTGGAACATGGCTTTTTTCTGGACACCTGACAGTAATGATGGTTTGTAAACTGCTCATTTGCAGAAAGATTTGGGGGTGGGGGGGAGACAAGGCTGTGGCATGTTAGCCCTGATTCCAGGTGGTGTGGGGGAAGGGTGGTGAGGAGGTTGGGTCAGGCTGCACCGCCAATAGTGTGCTATAAAAATGTTAAAACACACAGGAGCTGGGGACGTGGCTCAGTAGGTGAAGTTCCATTGTTTAATCCCGAATTCAGAGTCTCAGCGCCCTCAGCACAGGGCACACAGAAGCAGCTCCAGCACGGGACACGGGAGAGAGGCTGTTGGAGCTTCCGTTCTACTGCTGTAATCAGGTGACCAAGGCGACTTAGAGAAGGGAGGGCTTGCTTAGGCCTGTGGTTCCAGAGGGACAGGAGTCTATCACCACCTCAGGGGGGCTGCAGAGGTGGCAGGTGGTTCTGGAGCGGCCTCTTGAGCTGAGAGCTCCCATCTGAACCACAAGCACACGAAGAGTGGGGGAGCCTGGGAGGGTGCGTGGCTTTGAAACCCCAAGGCCCATCCCCAGAAACGTCCTCTAGCAAGGCTGGGAACACCCTAAGCCTCCCCAGACACTACTACCAACTGAGGACCAAGAATGTCATACCTGAGACTGTGGCGGGCGGACATCTCGTTCGGACCTTTGCATATGCCTAGTCCCTGGAGCTCATGGAGTAGCCAAAATGCCTAGCTGAAGAGTCGGTGGAAAGCTCTGCTCAAAATAGAAGATTGAGAGGAATGGAAGAAAACATGAGACTGCCCTGAGCCTCCACATGCGTGTGCTCGCATGGGTGTACACACACACACACACACACACAGAAGGAAGGAGGGATGGAATCCTTGGACACGCACACATTTACCTTCTGTTCTACCATGTGTGTGTGTGTGTGTGTGTGTGTGTGTGTGTGTGTGTGTGTGTGTAGGGTGTTTGTGCCTTCTGCTCTCTCTGTGGGAGGCTGCATTTTAAGAGGACGCTTACCTGAGGGTGGATTTGCACCCCTAAGATGTCGCAGACACAGTGGGAATTTGTCCTTGACTTTTGGTGGATTTCTTAATACGGAACACGGTATCCTGGAAGGACTGGGCCAAGAGATGCCAACAGCTGGGGGTGCCTCCGCCTTAGGGGATGGAGACTCCCCTAAGCAGAGTCTCTGCTTGCTCTCGGCCATGCAAGTCACCCCAGCACTTATTAGTCTCCCCATTCTTCTGTGGGAGTATGTGAGGCTCCTGTGCCATCTCTGAGTCAGCTGGTTTGGAAATGGCAGAAAGCAGGTTGTGAACTCATAACCCCAGTGCAGAAGCATCTTCCCCAAGGACTGGGCTCTAAGTGCTTCTTATAGCAACTGGGGTGGTGGTGGGGTGGGGGTGCATCTGCCCTGAGTGGGCTTGCCCTGTGTGGGAAACTGAAGCATGGAAATCAGACATGCAGAGGTTCGGAGGACCCCAAGCAGCCTCCTTGCCTGGTCCGTATACCCTGCCCAACTGCTCCAGACTTCTCCCTCCAGCCACCAGAGCAAGTGATACTCTCTGCCGTAGAGCATCTCTAGGACAGCTCCTGTTCTTACATCTATAGAAAGGAGGAGGGAAGCTGGACGGTGGTGGCGCATGCCTGGAATCCCAGCACTTGGGAGGCAGAGGCAGGCAGATTTCTGAGTTCGAGGCCAGCCTGGTCTACAGTGAGTTCCAGGACAGCCAGGGCTACACAGAGAAACCCTGTCTTGTGGGGGGCGGGGGGGAAGGAAAGAAAGAAAGAAAGGCAGGAGGCAGCCAGAAGCAGCCAGAAGCAGCCAGAGCCACCGCCTGGCATCCTACAAGCCCACAGGGAAAGCCGGTCCTGGCTGGGTTAGGACCACACTATGTTTGAACTTGATCCGTGGCTTCTTCTCATGGTCTTTGAGAACCAAACGGAGAGAGCCAAGGTGGGGAGAGGAGGCGCGAAGGGGTGCGCCCACCATCGCACAGAGCCAAGGCTCAGGGGGCTGTGTGCCCTGCGTGGCTGTTGAACTGCTGGGCACCACACTGGGACTCGTCTGGGAGGAAGGAGTTGTGTGGAAGCTGCTGTGACCTACAGGCATGAGAGCAGCTAGGGCCAGTGCTGTGTCACCTCTTCACAGAGCGAAACGTGGCTTGTGTGGGTCACTACACCTTAACGGGGAGTCACACCTGGTTCTAGTCTCCCTGAGACTATCCCTCGAGGGGCAGAGAGTCCACAGAGAAGATAACTTAACCCTTTTACTGACGGGACCGAAGAGACCCAGGAAAGATGCTGCCGGCTGCTCTGCGAGGCCTGTGCCCACTCAACACAACCTGCCGTCGGACCGGGTTGTGCCCCATTGGTAGTGTCTTTCTGACCTGGAGCTTGGCTCTAGCAGGTGCTGTCTGAACCTGTGACTACTTGCACAGACTCAAGCTTGGCATTAGAGGGAACATTCTCACACAGCTCTATTGCTAATTTGTAGGTCATATGGTTTCTGGGGCCATAATTTCATTTTTAGCTAATAAGGGTGCTAAGATCTGCCTCGTGGACTGCAGAGGCCAGCAGCAGGTACAAGGGCCCTGAGGTAGCTTTTGTGTCTGAAAAAGGACCTCAAAGGGGCTACACATGCACACACAAACATATACAAACACAAATATGCATGCATACAAGCATGCACACACACAAACTTGTAACACACACATGCACACACATGCATTCTCTCTCTTCTCTCTCTCACACACACATACACACACAAACATACAAACACAAATATGCATGCATGCACACATGCACACACAAGCATTCTCTCTCTGTCTCTGTCTCTCTCTGTGTCTCTGTCTGTGTCTCTCTCTCTCTCTCTCTCTCTCTCACACACACACACACACAGAGAGAAAGAGAGAGAGAGAGAGAGAGAGAGAGAGAGAGAGTTTCTAGCTCCTGTGGGTTCGGGGTAGGTCTACCTGCCTGATCTCCTAGGAATTTAGAAGCCCAGAGTGGGTGGATCTCAGATCTCAAGTGATGGGCTTCCTGGGAGAGCTGTCTGACACAGAAAATGTGTCTGTGAAAAGCCAATGCTCCTCAAACCCAGAGGATGCCCTTCAGGTGCCTGGGCTGACCCGGGAAACCACAGACAGCAAGCTGTTGAAAGGAGACAGGAAGCCAGTCTGTAGCGACACCCCCACCCCCACCCCAGCTGCTGACAGGCTGACTGGAACTGAGGAGCTTCTCCTGTTGGATTAATTAAGGGTGGCGGTCTCATTAACCGCCGGCTGACCTCGGAAGCGCAGGCCCGCTGGGTGGGCAGCGCGGTCCAGGGTCGTTAACGGTGATGTGTGTAGACTCATCAGAGAGACAGACATCTTCCTTCAGGCCTGGCTTCAAACTGAAAAGGCCTTTGGCCTCTGGCTCTGCATGGGTACTGGTTTATGAACGAGGAAAGGCTAGTGATGGGGCTCAGAGGGGCCCGCTGGGGAGCATGAGAAAAGAGTCTTGCCAGCCACAGCCGGGGCTGCGATGGCCCCAGAGCCAGCAGGGGCCTGGAGGACCAGTCCACCACGAGGAATGCTGTAGATCTTTCCTCCCAGTCTCTGACTTCTCTGTGGTACTGAGTATCAAACCTCTTGCATGCCAGGCCAACAACCTACCCTGCGCTCTCTCTCAATCTTCCTTGAGTTTTAAGATACACCATCTCACGCTTTGGGGTACTTATACATGTTCCACACAGGGCCACAATTTCTGGTGATGTCTGGAGTCATTCACTAGAGTTCTGAGAGGCTGGCCCTGTGGAGACCCCATTCCGTGGACGGGCAGACTTAGACTCAGGACACACCTGAGCCCGGTCAGAGATGCAGACCGGAAGCCCCAGTGCTGGGCATCACAGCTGTGACTGTCTATGAGAAATGGTTAGCAGAACTTCCTGGTCATATGAGCTTCCAGATACATACGGGAGTTGTCCGTGGTCTGTCCAGGCAGATGTGTGTCCTTCAGAAGCTCATCAACCTCAGTCACCCCAGCAGTTCATGTCTCGGCCTGAGCTTCCCCCTGTTCTGTAGAAAAGAACACCAGCCCCCTGTCAGAGTGCATCCTTTAACTAGTGAAGAGGGCTGAGTGGGGGAAAGGGCTCACCTGATGGTTTCGGGTCTTCCTTCTACTGGCTTGCCTACATTAGGTGGCGCTTCTTTGCATTTCAGACCCAATTTCATCCATTTGGAGTTTCAGTTTAGGCGCACCAGATCTGGGTCCCTTTAGCTCCTGGGAGCTCTGTTCTGCCCTCCCTCTGCTGCAGGGTTCTCCACCTCACAGATGACAGCCAGCCACCTGTCACAGCTGCCAGACAGAATTCAGATGGCCTAATTAGATTTGAACTCTCAAGTGAGGAACGAGTGATTTTAGCACAGGCTGGCTCACTCACGCATAGTGCAGGCTGACTCAGGGATAGTGCAGGCTGGCTCATGGATACTTCGGGTGTTAGTAACACTAAAATATTCATTGATTGTTCCCTAAGGTTAACTTTTAGTTTGGCATTGTATGTTTCCATTTGCCTTTTGGCTACTCTGCCACATGGGTTTGGAGGGGGCAGGGTAACTGGGCCTCAGGACTCCCTGCCTGGCCCCATGGGGACTGGGCACAGTTGGTTGCAATAATCCTGATTCATTTGCTGGCCGCTCCAAGTCCGTTTCTGCTGTTCCCAGGTCTCCTGCCCACCTGAAACACTTGCTGTACACTTCGGGAGACAGAGGGCCACAGAGGGTCACAGAGAGCCACAGAGGGCCACAGAGGGCCACCGAGGACCACAGAGGGCCACAGAGGGCCACAGAGGGCCACAGAGGGCCACAGAGAGTCACAGAGGGCCACAGAGGGCCACAGAGGGCCAGAGTCACATATCCCTAAAGCTCATATCACGACTTCACCAGATGTATCTCATAGAACTGAGACACTCAAGGTCCCTCCAATGTTCCCCCAGCCAGGAATAGACCATTTCTTCCTCCTGCCTAGTTCAGATTTCCCTCTTACCATCTCAAATTCGGGGCCTGTGTCAGAATCACCACCACTCTGATCAGTTCCAAGGGAGACCCTGCACCTTCTCCAGAGCCACGAACCTGGAGTTGGCTTGTGAAATGATCTAAGTCTCCCCAGCGTCTCCGGGGAGCTTCCTGGACCCCTTGCTTTGGCTGCATACCCCACCATCACCACCATCACTTGTCATTCCCAGAGGCCAAGAGACTTAATGGCCATCATATGGTCCCCATGGACAGGTTCGTCTGAGTCACCTGGCGCCCTCCTGTTTCATGGACCAAGAGTGGCTTGGCCCTGCCCACGTGGCTTTGCAGGCCCAAGGCCCCGCGTTTGATTTTGCACTTTTGTTTTATGTGGCTGTCTTTATGGGAGCCGGTGGGTTTGCCAGCTCTAGCTGTTTCTGGTGACGTGCCAAAAGCCACTCCACAGAACTGAAACGTCAGATTTGTGCACAATCATTTGCCCTGGTTCTATAAAACCTTGTTCCAAATTGAAGAGAGGCCAGTATGGGGCTCGGGAGGTTTGCTGCATCAAGCATGTGGACCTGAGTTCGAATCCCCAGGACCTGCGTAAAGAGCCCAGGACATCAGTGCATATCTGTGATCTTTGGGGGCTGAGAGAGGAGCATCTGCTGGCTTGGCAGCCTAGCCGAGCCTCATCAGTCTTGTCTCAAAGACCAGGGTGGACGGACAGGTCCTGAGGAACAAGGCTTGAGGCTGATGTCTGGTCTCTAAATGTACATGCGTGTACATACACCCACATATCTGTGCATGCATAACTGAGGACCAGAAAGCACACCTATACATATACTGCACAAACATACACCCTATACACACGCATATCCCACACAGACACACTACACACACAGCCTATGCACACATACACACATATACACACACTACATGCATGCACATCTTATACATGGAGACACACATAGACACACACCTTACACATATGCACAGCTCCAGGCAGATACACAGACACAGACACAAACACTCCCTACACACATGCACATCCTACATACAGAGACACACAGACACACAGAGAGAGACACAGACACCACACATGTATGTGTGCTGGGTTTGTAGAGGTGGACATATTCATGAGCCTGGGCGGGGGGCGGTCTCAGACTCAAGCTATAGTACTTGGGGACAAAGGGCTCAGCTTCAAGCCTCCAAATAAGGACATCCACACTTTCCAACTTAGTAAAGGAAACTGCTCACCTATGTCAGATTTGCTGTATTGCACCCGGGTCCTGGTGCCCACTGTGTTGACTGTCTTTGAGGTTTTTCTTCTTAAGAGAGGGGTTGAAGTATAAGCCTCCAGTGGAACTCAGGGTGACGAAGGGTGGCCAGGCAAGGACCTGCCTGAACCCACCTGGGCACCGGCAGACCCGGCTTCTCCGTTCCCAACCTCTTTAGCTCAAGGCACAGGGCCATGTGCAATCTAAACTCTCCGTGTGCCTCTCTGGCGGCCACAAAGGAGATTTAGGAAGAAGTCATGAGCAGTTGGTGAGGAAGATTTCACTCTCCTGAGAAAGGTCGTATTCTTGGCCTTCATGTCAGGAGAATACTGGCACTCTTCCAGCTCATGGGGCCAACAACAGGAGAAAGGCGCAGAACTGTGGAGATGCCGGTATCTGTCCTACGGGGGTTGGCCACACAGGTCCCAGCCAAACAGGCCTCAGCTCCGGGCTCTGTAACCTGAGAAAACAATGTGCTTCATTTGTTCAAGTGACAGTGCTAAGTGGGGTTTCTGTTGCTTGTAGCCTACAGGACTCTCGTGAACAGCAAGCTACAATCTGGCGTGGGTTCTGGGAAATGCACACCCCTGGTCCTCAGAAACTGGCCATGGCAGGGCATACAGAACACAGGATGGGGCACTTGTTTGTGTTGTGGTAGACAGAACACACTTGCACCTGCTGTGGGTTCAAGACCTTAACTCCCAGAGAGACAGGAAGTAGACTCAGGCTCTGCTGACTCAGTGCCCTGGCTTCTGTGGAGCCCCATTTTGCTCTTTTGGCCTGGTGAGCCAGGAAGACATACAGGCAGTGCTCCCAAGCCTTGGGGTGCCTTGCCTCTCAGAGACAGCTTCTCAGAGCTCAGGGTCAAACCCAGTGGTCAGAGGATTCCAGCCAGCTCTCCAGTGGCGCCACACACCTGGCCTGGGGGCCACAGTCTGGAAAGGCTGTGGAGGACAGCCAGCGGCAGCCTGGACTCTCTAATTGGTGGCCAGACCTTGTCCTCCCTTGGACTCAGAGTCTTGCAGACACTCTGAGCTTTGACCCACATCCCACATGGCTTAGTGGATCCCACATCCACACGGTACAACCCACGACAGCCCAGCAAGGCCTTCCAAATATGCTTCGCTGAGTGGCCAGCTACCTTGGTTACCCAGGGCGGAGTCTTCCAGATGCAGGATGCTGAGTGTGCAACCAGTCCCACACTGTCCAAGGCTGTACCCTTGTGTGCAAGTGAGGTAAGTGGCCCAGGGCATCAGTGGGTACACAGTGGTGAAAGGATTGGCCCAGCACACACGCCAATGAGAACTGGCAAGCCTGGCTTAGCACACACACCATTGAGAACCTGGGTCTGTAGTTTTGGCTATCCAAGAAACAATATAATAATAATAATAATAATAATAATAATTTGCATATTATATAAACACATTAAATGTGTGAATGTTATTATTGCTGTTGTTATTCCATCCCTCACCATCCTTGATCTTATCCCTGCTCTGCGGAGCTGGAGGAAGCAGGGTTCTTACTCCCCAGACGCAGCAGCAAAGGCAAAGATAGGGACAGAATGAGGTCACAGGCTCTGGGCACCTCCTGCGTTTGGGGGCCTCCCCCTTCCTTCCAGTAGCCCTGAGCAGTTAATGATTCTCTCTCTCTCTCTCTCTCTCTCTCTCTCTCTCTCTCTCTCTCTCTCTCTCAGCTCCTTAACAGGGAGAAAAAACCCTGTGTCCTTCTCAGCTGAGTGCCCTTAATTTGTCTCATTTGTGCCTAAAGCGCAGTCCGGCCAGCCGATGTTAAGCAAAGAGGCCATTACCATAATGCCGTGTCCCGGTGGCCCTGTCTTTTCCTAACTAGACAGGCGGGCAGGGGCATAATCACACGCGGTTCCAGCCGCGGGCACATTGCCATCTTGCAGGCTTTTATCTCCACCTCCTAGTGTGTCTGTGTTTTGAAGAAATGACCCACATTTAAAACTTGGAAAGATTTAAATACTGCTCTGTTTCTAATCGCTCCTGAGCAACCTAGCCATATGGCCTGGGAGCCTCTGACCCTGGGACAGTCAGCAGGGCCTGAGGACATGTAGGCCTCAGGTATAGCAGGGTCAAGTAGCGTCAGCTAGTTCCAGCTCTGTGACCACCCCAAGCCTATGGCTCCAGCAGGAACCTCTCCAGATTGGTGTTTGTATGTATGTGCATGGTGTGTGTGTGTGTGTGTGTGTGTGTGTGTGTGTATGTGTATGTGTATGTGTATGTGTATGTGTATGTGTGGTATGTGTGTATGTATGCTGTGTATGTGTGCACATGGTGTGTGCATATGTGCACAAGGTATATGCATATGCATGGTGTGTGTGTGTGCATGGTGTGTGTATACATGGTATGTGTATGTGCACAAGGGATGTGCATATGCATGGTATGTGTGTGTGTGCAGGGTGTGTGTGTGTGCACAAGGTATGTGCATATGCATGGTATGTATGTGTGTGCATGGCACGCGTGTGTGTGTGTGTGTACATGGTATGCGTGTATGTGCATGGTATGTGTGTATGCATAGTGTGTATGTATTGTATGGTGTGTGTATCTGTGTGTGTATGGTATGTGTGTGCACATGGTGTGTGTGTGTGCACATGGTATATATGTATGCATGGTGTGTATGTGTATGCATGGTATGTGTGTGTGTGCATGGTGGGTACGTGTGTGTGCATGGGCATGGTATGTGTGTATGTGCATACACACATGATATGCATGTATGTCTATGGTATGTGTATGTGTGTATGTGTGCATGGTGTGTGGGTGTACCAAGTGTAAGTCTGGAAGTCAGGGGACAGTGTTGTGGAGTCAGCTCTCATCTCCTGCCTTTATGTGGGCTCAGGGAATGAGCTCAGCCTTCTTCTTCCCTGCTGACCCAGCCTGCAGGCCTTGGGTCTTTTATTATTTTAAGTTCTTCCCCTGCCCCACAAGTCACGTTCCGTTTCCATTGCTCCCAGAGGAAGGCTTTCTGCACCACAGAGCCTCGGAGCAGGGAGAGACAAGGGCATCTGAGGGCTTCAGCATGAGTTCTGGCATCTCTCCAGCCTTGTGGAGCACTGGTAAAGCGGGTACCCTCCCCCAGGGACAGCTAATTCCACTTGTCCTGCTGGACATCCTAGAGAGCTGTGTGTGGAAATGTCCCTGTCAGAGGCCCTGTTGTCTTTCCAGATATGGATTTGGAAAGAAGCATTCATTCTGATGTCTTTGGGTGAGCATCTCAGCAGCACGGGCCTTAGAGGGAGGACAGAAGCCACTGGAGAGGGAGGTGCGGCTCACAGAGCTACTGTCTTCATTGTCAGAGCCAATCGGAGGGGAGAAAAGGTGCCAGCCCGCAGGTTCATGGAGAGAAACAGGTTTTGCGCCATGCGCGATGACCGCCACCTCAAGCAAGCGAGCGTGTGCTTGGATATGAAAGCAGCTGTGGCGTGCGGTTAGCACGCATCGCCCGCTGGCAGCCGGGCCCTGCTTTTATTCTCAAAAAGATTAAAAATGTTTTTACCTGTGTGTGTCTGTGTCTGTGCATGTGTCTGTGTCTGTACATGTGTGTATGTGAGGGTGCGTGTGTATATGTGTATAATGTCTGTATGGTCACACACATGTGCATGTTAGTGCCTACAGAGACCACATATATGGGATCCCCTGGAACTGGAGCTCAGACCCAAACTTGGGTCCTCTGCAAGAGCAGTTCCTGCTCTTAACTGCTGAGCCATTTCCCCAGATCTCCCTTCCTTGCTTAATATTGTTAAAAGGGTCTCATGGACTCAGGCTAGCCTCAAACTCAATATGTAGCCCAGGATGGCCTTGAACTCCTGACCTCCAGCCTGCATTCTCCCAAATGCTGCAATTATGGGAGTGTGCCACCACACCTGGCATGTGAGGTGCTGGGAATCCTCCAGGGCTTCACGAACAGTTAGGCAAGAGCTGCACCGACCGACCGAGGTACATGCCTCGGTCGAGGCTCATTTAAAACCAAATGTATCCAGGAAGTGGTCAAGATACACTGACCGCTGAGTCAGGCCCAAGTATGTACCGAAATATATGGACTGAAGATCACAACTACTTTTCTGATGATTGATTGGCCAGGGATGGGCTCTGCAGTGTTTTGAATGAAAATGACCCCTATAGGCTCATAGGGCATGGGACATTTAGGAGGTGTGGCCTTGATGGAGTGGGTGTGGCCTTGTTAGAGGAAGTGTGTGGGTAGAGGTAGGCTTTGAAGTTTCAGACGCTCACCATGCTCAGTGTCACCCCCTCTTCCTTCTGCCCGAGGATCCAGATGTAGAATTCTCATTCTGTCTCCAGCACCACGTCTGCCTGCATGCCTACATACTTCCCGCCATGATGATAACTTACTGAACCTCTGGATCTGTAAGCCAGCCCCAATTAAATGTTTTCCTGTTATGGTGTCTCTTCCCAGCAATAGCAACCCTAACCAACATAGGCTCTGAAGGGGTAGATGGTGAGTCTGGGTCTCAGAGTCCTGAACCTTTGGTACATTTTGCAACATCACAGAAATGTCAATGAGCGAGTCTTCTCAAAGGACTGGTTCGATGGAGGGACCCCATGTGTGGAGGTGGGGTCCTGGCAGCATTTGGGACTGAAAATGCCCATATCTCAAATCCAGATCTATCTCGGTGTCTGAAATGTGTACTTGCTAAGAATAAGGAGCTCCCAGGTGGTGATTTGACCCACAGGCTGGTGAGAGCTTACACGGTGGGAAGACTGCTGGTGATCTTAATCGAGAACAAATGTTTCCAGGGTCTTGGTATCTTCCTCAAAGAATTAAGACACACACACACACACACACACACACACACACAGGAAAGCAGCAAAATATTTTATTCAGAAGCTAAACAGGGTAAGTCACATACGCTGCACAGAACTGGCTGTCGGAGCCAGCGTTCTCCAGAGCATGGCTTGCCTTGGGAAGAGGAGTTGATTGCCGAGGGGCAAGGCATGGTCACCAAGAGTCAGTAAGTGGAGCTCCTGTTATTAGATACACCCATCCTTTCTTCCATCCTCCCCATCCTTCCACTGTTCATATTGGATCATCCATCTATCCTTCTGTCTCTGTTCTCCTTCCTTCTATCACCTGTCATCCATTCTTCTCATCCCCCCACCCATTCTTTAACCTATCCATCCCTCTATCATCTGTCCATCTATCCACTCATCTTTCCTTTCAACCACCATTTCATTATTCCATCCATCATCCACTCTTCATCCATCCATCATCAATCCATCCATCCACCCATCACCATCCATCTGTCATCCATCCATTCATGTTGTACATTAAGAATTACCACAAAGACTTTTGTATCCTATGGAAGTATGGATACTTCAATTTGTTACATTTAGAATCAGTGTGTGTATATGTGTAGGAGGTATGTGTGGGTGTTTATATGTGTGTATTTGTATGTATGGGTGAATGTGTGTTTGTATGTTTGTATGTGTGTGAGTGTGTGTGTATGTGCCATTTTTAGAACATTTTTAAATCTACCCTCTCATTAACAGAGAGTAAAACACTGACCATTCAAGAAGATGCTGAGAATCTAATAATCTAGATGTGAAATGTGTGTAGATGTGTGTGTGTGTGTGTGTGTGTGTGTGTTTGTGTGTATGAAAGAGAGAGAGAGAGGGAGAGACAGAGAGAAAGAGACAGATACAGAGACAGAGAGACAGGAAGAGAGAGATTACCCCTGAAGGGTGAGAGGGATTGTTCTCTGTCTTGGTTGCTTCTAGAGGGTGATGGTGGTGGGAGGGGGTTCCGGGGAGAGCCCAGCCCTCAGTCTGGCCATCAGCAGAGAAACCAGACACAGATGTCAAATCTGTGCAGCAAATGTGAGACTATTTAGTACAATTTAGCAGTAACGAGTCATCCTGCAGACATAAACATTTTAATCAGAGTGACAATTTATTCAAACAATTTGACAATGCTTACACATGCAGAGCAGATGGGCCCGGGGTGGGGGCCAGCCAGTCAGCTGGTGGGGGAGGGGAGCCCCTTGCAGTGGCTGGTTCTCTTGTGGTGTGGGTGGGGGCAAAGTGGAAGATAAGGGTCTCCTTTCTTCACACCAAGTAGATAGAATCCTGAAATTACCTCAGTTTACCCCTCAGAAACACTTGACCGCATCTCAGATACCTCTGGTGTCATAAACCACTGGGAACTGAGAAACTGGTGGCAAGTGGAATCTCACTTAACCTGGGGAGCATTTGCTAGGTACTTGAAGAGGGGTGGCATTGTGCAGACTTGGGTACTGAGTGTCCATGTGTGCATACAGTACAAGGTGTGTCACCAACCTCAGCAGCAAAGCCTTCTGCTCCTGTGTCTGAGGTTGGCCCAGAAGCAGTGCTTGCAGATGAGAATTTGGGAGTGAGCAGGTTGTTTGGAAAGCAGTGCCAGGATGTTCTTGAGGGGCTAAAATGGGAGGCAGAGAAGCCCATGACAGGTCAAGACCCCTCAAATAAGCAGGTGGCTGGGGACAGTCTTCATCCAGTTTTTAAATAGGAAACCACCCTGAGAGTCTTCCACACTCAGCCCGGCTCTTGCCACTGCCAAAAGCCTGCCAGTCCTTTAGGTTCAGGATGGTTCTAGAAAGGAACCTGTATTTATTAAATCCCCATCCAAGTCTGTCATTATACAGCAGTAGGCCAGAGGGCATGCTTCCATTGCAGGTTGGGGTGCTGCCCTGTGATGCAACATTATGACACCCACGGCACTGCCTTTGTGTGTGTGTGTGTGTGTGTGTGTGTAGATACTCCTCTTGGGGCACATAGGCAGAGACTATTAGGACAGTGAAAAGGAGAGCTAAGACACTCCCAGATCTTCAATGACAAGTGAGGCTTTTGAGTTTGAGGCTAGTTTGTTACACAGCAATAGATGACCGATACAACACCTGCATCCCCCTGCATCCTAAGCGAACTTGCCTAGAAAGAGCTGTGTTCATTTTCACTCTGCAAATGAGAAGACTGTGATCAGGGAGAAGCTGTCTTTGTAGTCACGAGTGTCTCCCACCCTAAGGCTGACCGGCTGCACTCCGTTGTGCACGCCCTTCACCCATTCCAACATGTGTGCTGTTGCGGGGAACAGGCTGTGGGGAACACTGGACGGGAGAGCACCATTCCATTAATAGTGTTCTTTCTCTTTTTTGGTTTTTTTTCTTTTTTCCGAGATAGGGTTTCTCTGTATAGCCCTGGCTGTCCTGGAACTCACTCTGTAGACCAGGCTGGCCTTGAACTCAGAAATCCGCCTGCCTCTGCCTCCCAGAGTGCTGGGATTACAGGCGTGCGCCACCACCAGCCGGCTGTGTTCTTTCTCTTAATGATACATTAATTGGGGAAAAGGCTAGAATGACCATGCCCCAGGGAGGAGGGAGGAGAAGGGTCTTCAGACTCATGCAACACACACACACACACACACACACACACACAGAGAGAGAGAGAGAGAGAGAGAGAGAGAGACAGACAGACAGACAGACACACACACAGATGCACACAGAGAGACAGACACACAGATACATACACACGCACACAAAATCAAAACAAACAAAAAAACCTCAGAAGACCCAAGGACCTCTCTCCAAGGAAGTAAGAGCAATCCCAACTGGATAGCGGAGGAGACTCTGGTGAGACCCCTGAGGTCCGGAAGGGAACTCTGAGAATGTGACTTTCAGGAGTCACTGTGGTGGCAACTGCTGTAGTCTCTGTGCTCCACGCGGTTGATGGCTGTTGTTGTTAACTTGTCAGGATCTAGAATCACCCAGAAGACAAGCCTCTGGGTGTGTCTAGGAAAGACTTTCTAGATAGACTCGGGAACTGGAATGGTATGTAAGTCAGGGTGTCACTGTGTTTGTGCCCTTAAGTGGTCTGCACTGACCCTCCCCTCAAGCTCCAGCAAGTCTCCGGCTCACCAAGCTGGCCTTGGACAGAACCGTTTCTTTAATCTGCTCTCTGGGGTGAAAGGTCACAGGGCACAGGTGGTCTCCAGGAATGCTGAGTCAGCTGCATCCTCTGCGGGTTGCGGGTTGCGTGGGGTGAACTGGATCATGAGGTGCTGACAAGGTCCTTCCCCAAGGCTGCTCTGAGCCTCATCACCCGTTACTTCCTCCCCTTCCCGTGCTAGCGGAAGGGTTTTACAATCTAATTTAATCACCCACTGAGTTTCCAAAATTAATTTCCTGTTAGAAATAAATATTGTACTATGAATTATAAATCAGATGAGGCAGTAATTGCAGAGAACTTGTAAATTAAGATTTTGGCTGTTGTTCTCTGTAACAAAGAGACGAGGGATCGCTTAGGACGGAACATTCACAGCCACTTAGGGAACTGGAACGAGGGACGTGTCACAGGGGCTCTGTCTGCAGGGTAGATGTGTTACCACCAGGACCATTTCTGTGTCACACAGGGCGGTCGGGCCAGATCTCAATGAGCACTCTGTCATGTCAGCCATGGGAGGGGAAGGATGAGGAATAAGGGTCGTGGTCTGGAACATGGGGCCTCCTGAGTGTCCCACATCGGCGTATCGGGCCCTGGAGGGGCAAAATCGGTGGAATTAATATATATTGCGATATGTACCACAGATGGGTTTATTAGATTGGCTTACAAGATAGGAACGGGGGGTGGGGGGGTGTCCCACAGTGCTTGCCTCTCACTGGAGAGAGGTTGAGAACACGACAGCTGCTCAGTGCCTGAGGCTGGTGACCTCAGCAGACCCAGCCTGTCACTGGAGACCTGCGAGATTTCTGAGGCACTCCCAGCCTTCAGCCCACACTTGCGGAGGTTGAAGAGGTTCCATTCCCGGCCAGTGAGGAATGAGGATGGTGGTGGCGGCGGTGGCGGTGGCGGTGGTAAAGATTGGGCAGACTCGCCAGTGAAAAGCCCAGGCAGGTTGGTTGCGTTGGCTTTTCCTTGGACCCCCTTGGATCTGGGCCACCACCTGAAGGTGCCTCCCGTTCCGAGGAAAGGTCTTCCCTCCTCGGTTTACCCTACCTGGAAATGCCCTTCCAGAGCCACCCAGAGGTGTGTCTCTTAGACTCCAGATCCTGACTAGTTGACAGTTGAGATTAACCGTCAAAGTAGTGATGGGAAGGCGTGGGCGGATCCCACGGACTACCCGAACACCACCTGAACACAGTGACATTACCTTACATGACCTTCGCAGAATCCCTTCAAGGAAGATTCTTCCTTGGTACTGTGTCAAGGATGGGGAAACTGAGGCTCAGGGAACCCACGTGACTAGCCAGAGATGGAGAATCGGTAGTTGGTGAGTCATCGTTTGCTTCAGGCATCTGGTCCCAGAATTGAGGTCTTCACCTCTCCTCGCCTCTCACTGCCAGGCATGGACTCTCCCATCTCCACCCTCGATAGCCACGGAAGCACCACCATTCCCCAGCTCCTCTCGCCCACTGGATTGCTCCACCCTCCCGAGGAAGTTCCACGGCTCCTCAGAAATATGCAGTCCAGTGGGGTTTTAGGTCCACATACCAGGAGAGCTATGCACTCTTAGGACTAACAAGACAGGAGCCAGGCCCACATGACAGGGTAGGGGGGACTGGTCCCCAGGACTGGCTACCATGTCTCCCTCTAGAGGGCTGCAGACCTCCGGAGCATTTTACAGGACAGATCTGCTCTCATTGTCTGGGTTGGGGCTGGTGGGTGGGGACTCCTGGGAATCATACCTAAGCATTTCTCTAGGGAGTAAAGACCCAAGAATCCTTCAGCCTCCAGCCAGCCGGGTAGTTACTGACTTGGAGCATAGCCACCCAAAGTCATATCCTTGGGACTGCTTGTTGCCTTTGAGGCATTGGGGTGGGGGTGGGGGGGCGGGAAACAGGGCCTTTTGCTTGGAGTTACGCTGCAAACTAGAAAATGCCAGAAGACAGAGCTTGAATCCCTGCAGCCAGTTCTACCTGCAGGTGGATTTATTTATTTGGTCCTGGTAAAATAAACCAGCAAATCACCTTTGATTTCTTAACTGGTTCAGGTTGAGCGCCAGTGACTTTGTTCTGGTTCATTTTGTTGTTTTGTTGTTTTTCTGGCGTCTGTCCATCATCGAGGGAGGTCAGGGCGGAAACTCGAGGCGGACACTTAAAGTGGAAACTGTGAGGAAATGCTGCTTACTCCTCAGTCACTGTTCATCCTCAGCTAACGTTCTTACACAGCCCAGAACCAACCGCCTAGGGAATGGTGCCGCCCACGGTGGGCCAGGTCTCCCTACACCAATGAACAATTAAGATAATCCCCCACAGACGTGCCACAGGCCAGTCTGGTCAAGCTTTCCTCTCAGATGACTCTAGACTGTGTCAGGTTGACCTTTGATGCTGTCTAGGACAGGCCTGCTGTGGTAAGCTTGAGTGACTTGTAATTTGCCACATTACCAGCTCCATCAAGCCCATCCTCTTGTCCTATCCTTTGACCACACTTAGCACTCCTACAAGGACAGAGCCTCCGCTGCCCCGGTGCCTCTCCCTCCACAGAGGGTCCTTCTGAAGGATGAGAGGACTAGCGCAGTCCCCGAGGATGCACCAGGCCCTGGCCAGAACATCTGGGCAGAGCAGCTGGCTGTCCTCTTCACCCAGGAATGTTTGTTTCCACTGCAGAGAGCCCCTTTCTTTGTTTATTCCATCTGGTCCCAGGTCTGGTCCCCTGGGGACACAGAACCAAGACAAATATTTACCTGAGGCTTACTTTGCTCCAGCTCTGGCTAAATGCCTTTTTAAATGCTGGAGTGGAAACTTCCAGAATCCTTTGGCTCTACCTGGGCCCTGATGATCAAGTAGCGAAGAGAACATTGTGTGCTGGGACAGTAGTTGATGTTCAAAACTTCAGGGCTGTGGACAGTCGCTCTGAAGTGGTCTTCAGGGTCGATGGCTATGAGCTACTACTGTTAGCAGGAGTGGGGGATGGGGGATACGGCCCCAAGGACATGCAGCCCAAATTTTAGTTGATAGAACCTACAAATCACAAAGATGTCATACTTGAAATCCTGCCAGTATCCTCTCTAAAACGTCCGAAAAGTTGTAGTAAAATAGGCACGAGATGAGTTTTTCAATAAATAACTTTTAGTTCTTTGACATTTTAATACAGTGTATCTTGATCATATTCTCCCCCCCCCACACACACACACTTCCCAGCTCCCCTCTCAAGCCTGTCTCTCAGGACTGGCCGCCCTACCGTCTGACCACTGAGTCTCTATCCCTGGTCTATTTTTAATAACTCATTGACTCCCCTTTGTGCTGCCCTCACACTTTTGGGTGTGAGCCTGTACCCTGGATTGTGGTGAGCCCATTAGAAGCCGCACCTGACTGTCTAGTCTCCAGAAACCATCAAAGCCCGTAGCTCCTCAGTTAGGGGCGGAAGCTAATGAATCCCTCTCTGATTTCATGCTCCCCACCCCAAAGAGCTGGCATAATCTTGGACGAGGGGTGGGTGGGCAGATTTTAAAATTCAGATGTCAAGCTAAGACTGGAACAAACCAGTATCTTCTAGCCATGCTAGGATCACGGCACTAACAGTTCACAACAGCTTGTTGGTCTGCACAAGTCCTGCACAAGATCAAGCCGGATGAGAATCTCACAGGGTAAGGGTTTTTACGGCTATAGTTTTGTCACGTTCCCATCCGTTCCCATTGCTGCCCAGCTACTCCCATCAAACACCTGTGTGTGTGTGTGTGTGTGTGTGTGTGTGTGTGTGTGTGTGTGTTTGTATGTGTCTGGGTACGTGTCTCTCTGTGTGTCTGTGTCTGTATGAGTCTGTACATGTGTCTCTGTGCGTCTGTCTGTATTTCTCTCTGTGTGTATGTGCATGTATGTGTGTCTGTGTATCTGTGTGTGTGTTTGTGTGTGTGGGGGGGTATGTGTGTCTCTGTGAGTGTACCTGTGCATTCATGCATGCATGTATGTCTGTGTGTGTGTGTGTGTGTGTGTGCCTATCTGTGTGTCCCTCCCTCTGTGTGTATATCTGTGTGTCTATGCATGCTTGTGTATATCTCTGTGTGTCTGTGTGCATGCTATGTGTCTGTGTGCCTATGTGTGTCTGTGTGCATGTGTGCCTATTTGTGTGTCTGTCTGGGTGTCTGTGTCTGACTGTATGCCTGTGTTATGTCTGTGTGCATGTGTGCCTATTTGTGTGTCTGTCTGTGGGTGTCCGTGTCTGTCTGTGTGTCTCTGTGTGTGCATCTGCACACACATGTCCCTGTGAAGACCAAAGGAGTCTTCCTCTCTTCCTCTTCACTTTGTTTTCTGAGACAGGATCTCTCACTGAGCCCAGAGCTCACTCATTTAGCTAAACTAGCTGTTGAGGTTTGAACAAAATGTCCCTCCAAGGCTCATTTATTTGAATGCTTGGCCCACAGTTGGTGGCACTGTTTGGCAAGAATTAGGGGGTGTGGCCATGTTAGAGGAGGTGTGTCCCTGAGGGGGTGTGGCCATGTTAGAGGAGGAGTGTCCCTGAGGGGGTGTGGCCATGTTAGAGGAGGAGTGTCCCTGAGGGGGTGTGGCCATGTTAGAGGAGGAGTGTCCCTGAGGGAGAGCTGTGAGTTTCAAGAGCCCATGTCATTCCCGATTAGCTCTCTCCGCCCCCAAGGAGTAAGTCAGATGTAAGTTCTCAGCTACTGCCCCAGTGTTCCTGCCTGTCTGCCTGCTGCCAAGCTTCCTGCCATGATAACCAGGGACTGACCACCCTCCGAAAATGTAGACAAGCCCCCATGCCTTCTCTTATGAGTTTATGAGTTATCATGGTCATAATATCCTCTAACAGTAACAGACACTGAGGGACCAGTATGCCCTAGGGATCTTCCTGTGTCCGACTCCCTGTGGAATTACAGGTGTGTTGCACCATGCCTACACTTCTTACAAGGTGTGCTGGCTGGTTTTGTGTCAACTTGACATAGGATGGAGTTATCACAGAGAAAGGAGCTTCAGTTGGGGAAGTGCCTCCATGAAATCCAGCTGTGGTACATTTTCTCAATTAGTGATCAAGGGGGGAGGGTCCCTTGTGGGTGGGGCCATCCCTGGGCTGGTGCTCTTGGGTTCTATAAGAGAGCAGGCTGAGCAGGCCAGGGGGAGCAAGCCAGTAAGAAGCATCCCTCCATGGCCTCTGCATCAGCTCCTGCTTCCTGACCTGCTTGAGTTCCAGTCCTGACTTCCTCTGGTGATGAACAGCAATGTGGAACTGTAAGCCGGATTAACCCTTTCCTCCCCAGCTTGCTTCTTGGTCATGATGTTGTGCAGGAATAGAAACCCTGACTGAGACACATGGGATCTGGAGATGGAGCTCAGACCTTCACGCTGTGGCAGGTACTTTATCGACTGAGCATGTCACCAGGCCTCACTGGACACCTTTAGGACATCCCACGATGAACTTCTCTGCCCGTGAGGATCAGCTCCCATGCCCTCAGTCTGAGTCTTACCTTCCGTCTGCTTTCTGTCTGTGATGTAGACTCGGGGGCTTTCAGGGATGAGATTGGGCAGCATGTGTAGTTTGTGTCAGACTCCCTTCCTTCAGCAGGACTGCTCTCAGTCCATGAAGTTGGGGGTGGTAACTCGCGGGTCCTCTCAGCCAGCAAGTGTGGCGGTTTCTTCATGGTGTCTTAGGGTTACTGTTGCTTTGAGGAAACTCCATGACCACAGCGACTCTTACAAAGCAAAGCATTTAACTGGGAATGGCTGACAGTCCATTATCATCATGTCAGGAAGCATGGCGACTTGCTGGCAGACATGGTGCTGGAGAGGGAACTGGGAGTTCTACATCCAGATCTGCAGGCAATAGGAAGAGAGACAACAACTGGTTTGGGCTTTTGAAATCTCAAACCTCCCTCCAGTGACGCTTTCTCCAGCAAGCCCACACCTGTCCCAAATAATTCCATACCTCCTAAGCCTTTTAAATAGTGCCACTTCCTAAGCATGCAGATATATGAGACTATAGGGGAAATTCTTATTCAGACTGCCACACATACTTTACCACACATGCCAGCCCTGCAGTCCCCATGCTACATGACCCTGAGAGGCGCATTTGTCCATGAAGGGACCAAAGAGAATGACGCAGTGCACGTGCACCAGGGGAATGACTGTGTTCTCGAGAGTGCATGCTCTGGGGGCAGAGGGATGAATCTCCACACACCTGACGGAGAATGAGCACAGGGCTCCCAAGAAGAAAGCCTTAGTCAGGGCCATAGCAGCACTGATGGACAACAAGAGTCAACAGAGAAAGACGGAAGACTGTAGAACACTTAGCTTGCATCCCCTTCCTCTGTGTCTGACCCATCTCCCTGAGTATCAAGGGCTTGGAACCTTTGTTTAATTCTGAGGTTTGGTTGTTTAAATGCCGAGCAGCCGTACTGCCCACGGTGTCTGTATGTGACAAGGAGACACACTGTGTGAGGGCTTTGGAGTAGTTTTGAGTCTGCTCCAGTCCTGGACCATGGCAGAATTTCTGAGCCAGACAAGGATAATTCTAGAAGGACAGTAGCATTAAACTACCAGGTTTAGAGGACTTAGCAGATTCAGTGGGCTCCCTGAGCTGCTCTGTGCTCCCTGGGCCTCTCCATGCTCCCTGGGCCTCTCCGTGCTCCCTGGGCTGCTCCTGGGCTGCTGCTTGTGTGTGTGTGTGTGTGTGTGTGTGTGTGTGTAGAAGCCTTTTGTCCTGCTTTCCATAATTCTGAAGTCCAGACCAGCCTCGCACTAACTGGGTAACTGTGTAGCACAAGCTGGCCTCATACTCTTGGGATTCCCCCTGCCTCTGCCCCTGGAGTACTGAGATTACAGGTGTTCACCACCAATCCTCTACGTCAGTGTTTCTCGGAGTGAACTTGAGGCAGGAGTGAACCTCTCTTGGCAGGACAGGACACTGAAGCTATGGTGTAAGTGTCTCCCTACCAGATTCTCCTCAACAGGAAGGAGCACTAAGCAGCCCAGGGAGCACAGAGCAGCCCAGGGAGCACAGCCGCTTGCATAAGCATGGTTCCCATGACTCATATGTTTGAACACTTAGGGAGCAGAACTGTTTCAAAGGATTAGGTGTGGCCTTGTTGGAGGAAGTGCATCACTGAGGAGCGGGCTTTGAGGTTTCAAAAGCCCATACCAGGCCCTATCTGTCTGTCTGTCCGCCTGTCTGTCTGTCTGTCTCCCCACGCCTCCCATCCCCTGCAGATCAGGATGTAACTCTCAGTTACTGGTCCAGTGCCCACCCGCCTGTCCCATGCGTCCCTGGGAGCACGGAGAGGCCCAGGGAGCACAGAGCAACTCAGGGAGCACAGAGCAGCTCAGGGAGCACAGAGCAGCTCAGGGAGCACACTGAATCTGCTAAGTCCTCTAAACCTGGTACAGGCCCTGTAACAGACTAAACCTCTGAAACTGTAAGCCTGCCCCCCAGTAAATGCTTTCTCTTAGAGTTGTTGCCTTGGCGTGGCCTGTCCTCACAGCAACGGAACATCGGCCTACACAAGGACTAACCAATCCTCTTGGCTTTAACTTGAGGAACCGACCAGGTTTGCCCTCCGTCTTCCTCCATCCCTTGCTCTCTTCTGGTCCTCAGCGGAAGCTGAGACGTCATCCAGGGATATCGCAGCACCTGCTCGCTCGCTCGCTCGCTCACTCAGGCCTCACTGTCCAGGCTGCCCTTTAGCAGTTCCAAATACTGAAAGCGTCCAGATCTAGAGAGCAACAGGGAGGTGTGGACCCTTGGGTGTGAATGGGTTGCTCAAACCCTGAGCCCCTGGCCGCTGGCCTAGGGAAACCCTGAGCCCCGGGCTGCCTGTCTGCAGCAGGCACCTGTTCCCAGAGGAGCGCAAGGGGCCTCCAACTCTGAAATGAGGTCATGGTGGAGGCCCACCTTGCTGCTGCTTTGCTTTCGGCGCTTACCCCACAGTTACCTTTGTAAGGAACAGTTGTCATCCATTTTAAAACCAAGTGCTTTAGAGTTCATCGGTTCGAGAAAAGCAGGAAGCTGTAGTGCCCCTCTCCCTGAACTGGTCACTAGTGCCTCAGAGAACACCGAGAACCAGAACATTTGTTATATGAATGAGCCCAGGACCCGAAAGGCGGGGCAGCCTACAGCCCCAGATCCCACATGAGATAGACATGTGTCCTACACCAATGCAGTGGGGAACTTGGGAGACGGGTAAAAGTCCTGGGAAAGTCCGGGGAAAAGAATAGCGGGAACTTCTCAGGGCCAGGCAACTATTAAAAACTCCCATCTTGCACCAAATCAACACACGGGTCATTTTTCTTTTTCTTTCTTTCTTTCTTTCTTTCTTTCTTTCTTTCTTTCTTTCTTTCTTTCTTTCTTTCTTTCTTTCTTTCTTTCTTTCTTTCTTTCTTTCTTTCTTCTCTGCACCAGTCCCTGCACTGTAGATTTTGCTAACCTGTTTTCTCTTTGCTATCTCTTAAAGTCATGACTTTCTTATTTCCCTCATTCCCCTGGGAATGAAGGCTGGTATTCACAGAGAATGGTGGCACCAAGCCTCCTTGAGCCTCAATACCTCCAGTGAGCAGCTATAGGAGGTGACTCACAGGAAGGACCGTGGCCGAGGCCTAGAACAGGTGTCTGGTGAGGTCAAAGGGACAGCGGTGGCTCCAGTGTGAACCAAGTTCTCAGAGTTTATTTTCTGCTGAGTCTGGAATCTGAGCTCATGGTGGTGGTTGGGGCTTGGGGGAGGGCCTCATAAAAATGCACCTTTAAAACAGCTGAAAAATAAAGCGGTCAGAGCAAGGTCACCCACGTGTAGAGAACTGTAAAAATGAACTACACTGCCTTGGGTGACCCACTGCAGCCTCCAGCGGGGATGGGGGGGTCACTTGAAAATTCAGGGAGAGGGGACATTCTTGCAGACTGACAGAGCAGGTCGATGGTGACTTCACCCAACAGCCTGGCCTGTTTTCCACAGCCTTCTAGATGCCCAAGAGCAACTTTTGTTGCAAATAGCATCCCAGCCAGCAAGAGGGTCAGGCCACCCCAAATGTCTGCAGGCTTTGTCTTGAACTCAGCAGTTCTGGTTTCTGCCCCAGCCAATGCACCTTCATTGTGTGACTTTCCAGAGAAGACTCACCCCATGACTAGAATCCCAAGTCCAGTTCAGGGGCCAGGGAGCCAGTTACAAAGGTAACTGGACAGCAGCTGCCGCACCAGAAATATCTGTCATCCCCCACTCCCTCATCCCACCAGCTTGTAGGGTAAGGAAGACTCAACTAAAGTTGGCACCCCTCCAGATCTAAAGGGAGTCCTAGGTGTTGTTACCGCAGAGATGAATGTACTTTAGGCAGGAGACAATCAGGGCCTAAGCAGTCAGACCTCAGCTTTGGGGTCTATTGGGATGGGCTGAAGGAATATGGCTACCAGGGGGAAAGGGCTTGGGTATAGCGTTGAAGGGTGACAAAGAGGTGGATTGTTGGAGATAAAATGTCTATTAGAAGAATGTGATAGCTGGTTTTGTGTGCCAACTTGACACAAGCTGGAGTTATCACAGAGAAAGGAGCCTCTCTTGAGGAAATGCCTCCATGAGATCCAGCTGTAAGGCATTTTCTCTATGAGTGATCAAGGGTGGGAGGGCCCCTTGTGGGTGGTACCATCCCTGGGCCAGTAGTCCTGGGTTCTATAAGAGAGCAGGGTGAGCAAGACAGGGGAAGCAAGCCAGTAAGAAACATCCCTCCATGGTCTCTGCATCAGCTCCTGCCTCCAGGTTCCTACCCTGTGTGAGTTCCTGTCCTGTCATTGGTGATGAACAACAATGTGTAAGCTCAATAAACCCTTTCCTATCCAATATGCTTCTTGGTCAGGATATTTTGTGCAGGAATAGAAACCCTGACCTAGACAAAGAATTTTAATGCCATGACAGATAGACAGACTTCATGGCAAAGGACTCGATATCAGACCCACATGGCTTTATCGAGGTCCCTTCTTATAGGTCTCCAAGGGAAGAGTAGGAGTCTAAACCCAGGCTCTCTCTGATTTCAAAACAGGCAGGAAAGGGATGGGGAAGAGTATGTTTGTTCACTGGTAGCCACAGATGGCCCTTCCAGTAACTACAGATGGCCCTTCCGTGTGTCCAAGCTTCCAAACTCTCTTCCCACAGTGAGAAACCGGGGAAGCTGAAGTCTGTTAGTGAGGGATTCACAGGTACTCTGAGCAGCTCCTGGAGGCTGGAGCTGTCAGTGTCTGCAAGAAAAGAGGAGTTGGAGCAGCGGCCGGCTCTCAGGAGGAAACAACCTTACAGAAGAAGGAAGAAGAGGAGACCCAAGGCATAGCGGTGTCCACTCAGTCTTGTTTCTTTTGTTTGTTTCTTTGCTTGCTTGCTTGTTTTCCTAGACAAAGTTTCTCTCTGTAACTTTGGCTGTCTTAGAATTCCCTCTGCAGACCATGCTGGCCTAGAACTCACAGAGATCTGCCTGCTACTGCTTCCCCAGTGCTGGGATTAAATTAAAGGGCTGGGTCACCCCTGCCAGCTTTGGATTTCATTTCTTTAAACTGACCAGGGATGAAGACATGGTGGTGGGGTCTTCCCGTCTCCAGCAGGTAGTCAGGGGTGGGTCTCTGGGGCAGACAGAGGCAGGCATCTGTACTGACACATCTGGAAGGTGTTACTAAGTCCAAGTGGTGTGAGGGACTGTATTCTGAAGAAACTTGTTAAGTGTGGGAACAGGGGCCTGTCCATGGATACCAGTGTCAAAATAGCTACTAGTGAAAAAAGGTTCAGGGAGTCTACGGAGAGTTTAAAATCATTTTGAGTTGAATTATTGAGCAAAGTAGGTACCCATACAGTTTGAGTTTTTATTTTAGAGGGGGTTGTGGGAAGGCAGAGAGAAAAGATGGGTTTTAAGAAGGTTGTGGATGTCCTTAAAGTTCGTTCCAGGGCACCGTTCCAGGGCCCTGACCATAGTTCTGGTCAGGGCAATACTAAGCAACAGACAAAGGAAAGTAACAGTGTATCTATTAAGATACCTGAGACAGACCAAGACAGCTTTGGCTTTGCCTAATTCTCCACACTTAGAGACCTCCATTGTGGAAGTTGTAACAGTCAGACCTTGGGGAAATTTCAACTCATTCCTAACTTCTTTTTGAACCCTTGGTTTATGGACTACGGCAGCTCGTGCCCACAAAGCAGATTCTGCAATCTGATGAGGCTGAGATGTCCACACATCAAGAGGGCAGAACGTCAAGGGAAAATTACCCAAAAGCCATTAAGGAAGAAATTCCTGAATCACACCACCTATTAATTATTACCTATAATCTAAGCTTAATAAAAATTTGTCTTGTCCTCTGCAGCTGACAAGACTCTTATCTCAGAAACATTGTAGCCAATATTAAAGTAACTAGAACAGTCCGGCTCAGTGAAGCAAAGGTCACCGAGAGAGATGCTTAGCCTAAACTAGAAGAGCTGACTTCGATCTGTAGGCAGTGTGGCTGGAGAGATGGCTCAGTGGCTAAGAGCACCGGCTGCTCTTGCAGAGGACCAGGGTTCGAGTCCCAGCACCCACATGGCAGCTCATCGTCATTCTTCAGTTCCAAAGGATCTGACTATGGGCATTACATGTACATGATGCACAGACATACGTGCAGGCAAAACAACCAAACATGTAAAATAAATAATAAAATCTGTACATGTCCTCGACTGTTAGAAATGAAATAACCGGCTGAAAGATCTGCAATTCCATTGGACAGACATAGCCAGCACACTCGTAATCTTGTTGTTAATAGGAAAAGTGGCTTTAAAAATACTGGTGTCTCCTGGATGGATTTGTTTTGTTGTTGTAAAATGAATTTTTGTTCTGTACATATTAACGTTGGAGATTAATATGGTGGCAGCTTTTCTATAACCAGCTAGTTTCCTAAATAACCACACAGAGACCTAATGTTTCAAAGCTTAGGCCTTAGCTGGGAAGACTCTCAACTAGCCCACCTGAGATAACTACCTCACCTAAGTTAACTGGCCCACCTAAGTTAACTGGCCCACCTAAGTTAACTAGCTCACATAAGTTAACTAGCTTGCCTACATTAACTAGCTCGCCTATGTTAACTAGCTCACCTAAGTTAATTAGCTCACTTAAGTTAACTAGCTCGCCTACGTTAACTAGCTCACCTAAGTTAACCCAACCACCTAGCCCCTTCCAGGCACATCCTTGCCTTAGATCTCCTGGTGAAAGACCTTCCTGTTTCTTCTTCCCAGAATTCCTTTCTCCCTCCCAGGAAGTCCTGCCTTCCTCCCTCTACTGTCCAATCACAGGCGTTAGCCTATTATCAACCAATTAACTTGGGGAGCAAGATTCATAACAAAAACTGCTGTATGTGAGAATTCATTTGTCTTGGGGGGGAAGGGAGCCAGATCTTGGGGTACAGAATTTAGTATTTGAATATATAGCAGCACCAGACTGACCCCAACATGTTGCTATTTATTTACAGTTAGCTCTTTAATCTAGATTGTTCTCAGTGAGAAAATTCTTTCACATGGGACAGGGCAGGGCTAGGAATTGAGGACACTTCTAGTCAGGGGCCTCGTGGCGAATGCTGGGAAGCAGTCCAGTTCACTAAGAGTTTAGGTCAATTTCTGGGTAATTTTTCAAAGCCACTGATGATTTCATAGCGGGCTCTTCATGAGTCACCAGTGAGTCTTGTCCCAACATGAGCGAGCCTCAGTTCCCTCGGAACAGCAGCCAACGGGGGAGGCAGAATCAAGAAGGGGTGTGTGTGGGCAAAGCAGGAGCCACAGCAGTGGCTTCTAGCCTGACCTCCTGCCTCTTCCCACAGACTCCGCCAACACATCACCCAGATGTCAAATCCTCCCTGCTGCCCTCAGTAACATCCCACCCTCTCTCCGCTCTGCAGAAGTCTCCTCCCAGGCCCAGCTAACCCCAGCCTCTCCTCTCCCCACTCCTGCTCACAAAGACTGCTGTGCCCACGCTGTGCCCACACTGTACCCACGCTGTACCCACGCTGTGCCCACGCTGGGCTTTCTCCTTAACTCAGTCATGGACCCTGGCTCCTGGGCCCGCAGCACCATTTCTTTATTTGCTTGTCCTGGTCAGATTGGCTACAGGCTGCGGTGTGGACAGAGCTCCGCCCTTCAACCCTTTGCTTGTGTGTGAGTCAGGTAGTGAGGCTTGCTATGCAAGCTCGGGCCAGGTATACCCCATCTCTGGGCTTAGTGGTCACCCATCTGGCTTCTGTACTGGCTTCTTCGGCAAAGAACTTGCTTGGCTGTGTTACTTTTGAAAGACCTGAAGCCAGCACAGGGCATCACTGTGGCCAAATGAGAAAGTGGTTACACCAACTGTACTGGCTGGTTTGCATGTCAAGTTGACACAGGCTGGAGTTCTCACAGAGAAAGGAGCTTCAGTTGGGAAGTGCCTCCATGAGATCCAGCTGTGGGGCATTTTCTCAATTAGTGATCAAGGAGAAAGGGCCCATGGTGGGTGGTGCCATCCCTGGGCTGGAGTCTTGGGTTCTATAAGAGAGCAGGCTGAGCAAGCCAGGGGAAGCAAGTCGGTAAGAAACATCCCTCCATGGCCTCTGTATCAGCTCCTGCTTCCTGACCTGCTTGAGTTCCAGTCCTGACTTCCTTTAGTAATGAACTGCAATGTGGAAGTGTAAGCTCAATAAACCCTTTCCTCCCTGACTTGCTTCCTTGTCATGATGTTTGTGCAGGAATAGAAACCCTGACTAAGACACCAGCCCATCAACCCAACCCATCAGACGGTCAATTCATACCTGGCTGCATAGGTGATAGGGGAGAAACAGCACCCCATCTTAAGAACAGGTGAATGGTTGAGGCTAGGAGGTTGAACTAACCTCTGCAGGACCATAGGGTCCTTATTGACGAGTATTCCCTGAGTGGCACTCATCAGTAGCATTTTCCTGTCAACCCTCTACCTCGGATGTAGAGCCCTCCAGCCTCGCGCCTGTCTTGCATGCCCGACCACTGCACTCTGACCTGTGGACAGCCTTCCCATGCAGGACTGTCCCACATTGGTGGGCACTCAGTCCTTCACGCTCTTTCCCTTTGACAAGCAGCATCACCTCAGACATCTCAGACCTGTGTAAAGACTGTGTGAAAAGACAGAAGAGGTCTCAGACCCCAGATCACCACGGGTTTTCAGGTCTGCATCATTGTGATAGTTAATCTTGACAGTCAACTTGATAGGTCTGGGAGGTGCTTGAGAGATCTGTAGACGGGCTGGAGAGATGGCTCAGTGGTTAAGAGCACTGGCTGCTCTTCCAGAGGTCCCAAGGTCAATTCCCAGCCACCACATGGTGGCTCACAACCATCTGTTAATAGGATCCAATGCCCTCTTCTGGTGTGCCTGAAGACAGCTACAGTGTGCACATATGCATTAAACAAATAGATCCTTTAAAAAAGAGAGATCTGTAGAACCTGCTGTGTGTCTGTGGGGCTTTTCCAGAGAGACTTAGGTCATGAGGGCTCTGGGATAATGAGAAGGTTCTTCCAGGGATGAAGTTAGATTGAGACTAGACAGTGGGAACCAGCCTTTTCTGGAGGTGGTGGGACCGTGTTAGTTGGAGCCTGGTTGGAGGAATTGGGCCACAGCAGGTGTGTATGACTTCGCCTCCTCCTTATTGCTCTCTGGGAAACACCCTCCCTACCATGTTTCTGCCTCTCTACAAGCCAAAATGAATCCAGACAATCATAGGCTGAGACCTCTGAGACCAGGAGCCAAAGTGAGTCTTCCTTCCTATAAACTGCTTCTCTTGGGTATCTGTCAATACTATGGAAAGTCCAGCTAGTGTAGCAGGAAATGATTAACACTATGGTGTTGGGACATGGCTCAGGGGTAGAGCATTTGCCTAGCAAGCACAAGGTCATGGGTTCAATCCCTAACACTGGAAGAACAAAAGAGTTGACATTGACTGAGGACTATGGCTCCTGGCTCGTGGGAACTCACCCCTTAGTGCCAGTCATTTTCTATTTGATTAAAAAAAATGTCTTTGTCTATATAACCAGGTCCTAACTAGCACTTCACACAACAAGGCTTGGGAAGACTGCTACTGCTGGCCACACCCCATGGTCAGGTGTCACATCATTGCCAGAGGAGAATAGGATACCCTGTGTCCATGTCCTTAGGCTCCACCCACAAGTCTCTTCCACCCTTGGCTGGTTTTATTCTGTGTCCTTTTCTCTGATCAAGTTCCACTGAGTTCTGAGTCCGTTAGTAAACTTATTGAGCCTGTGCATACTCTCTGGGCACGCCCATCCTCTGGTCACCCCCATCTTGGCAACTCATACTAAACTAACAACTCTTGGAATCCAGCAAACTTTGCTGAAAGCATTAGTTTTCTTGTCCCCTTTTCTGCTACGAAACTGGGAGGGCTCATAGAAGGTAGCACCCTGCCCGAGCTACACAACCATACCTGCGTTTGAGCTCTGGCTCGGAGCTCTGTGTGTCAGCCCTCTATGGAAGTCTAGGCTGGGCAGCGAAAGGCCTGGAACAAAGGACCAGGAGTCAGGCATCAGACGGGAAGCACCAGGGAAAGCAATGGGGACCCCACAAAGCACCAGTGTCTTTCCCAGGGTGCAGTCAGCCTGTGATGAGGCAGTCTGTCCTGGGTGTCCACATGACCTCTAAGAAGCTGTGGAGAGGCTCTGTGTGTCCCGGGTGGGAGGGCTGCGAATGAGAGATTACACTGCTTCAGTGTCCTGCTGATACCAAACAGAAATCTGTACTTTGAGTAGGGAAAAAAAAGAATTTTCTTTAGGTTGTCATTTCCTTAGGAGACGTGGAGAAGCAAGAGCTGTCTGCGTGGATGATTAATGGGAGCGGCTTCCTTTCGGTGAAGTGTTTCCTCTGAGAGGTGGGAGCCTCTCCTCAGCGGGGTGTGGAGAGTAACTGCTAGGTTCGTGTCCTCCTTTGTGTCTCAGCTGGAGCTGGGAGAAATGGGCTTTCAAGAGAGTGGGGTAGAAAATGAGCAGTTTCTGGCAGAGGGGGCTCAGAAGGGGCTCATCAGGTGTGGCGAAGCTGGTGCTTACAGAACAGATGCCATGAGCCAGGTGCCCCACAGAGCCTGAAATCTGCAGTCTTGGGTGTGTGTCAACCCCATAGCACGTGCTGTGAACGCCCACTTTATAAATGAGGCACGAGGAACTTAGGAATAGCCAGAGCCACGGGACAAAGGCATGGCTGGAATTAGACTTTCCCCAGTCTTCAGGCCTGGATGGTCAGAGACCACCTTCTCCTCGACCCCCCATGACTCCAAAGAAGGCTCCATTATGAGATGTGTGGCAACTTATACATCAAGGTTTATCCACAACCCTTAAATATCAGCAAATGTGCTGGACTCTGGGGTTAGAGCAGAGTGTGAGTCATGTCCTTCTGGAGCTGAAGGTGGGTTGGGTAGGTGGGTGGATGGATGGATGAATGATGGATGGATGGATGGATGGATAAACAATTAAAGAGACACCAGGGAAGGCTTTGCTACACAGATGGGTGTGTAGGTGGATATACAGATGGGCGATTGGTAGGTGTAATGCAAGGGTGGATGGATGAGTGGGTAGATGAATGGAGAGATGGAGAGATGGATGGATGAATATGTGGATGTATGAATGATGAATGGATGAATGGGTAGATGGATGGAGGGATGGATGATGGATAGAGGGATGGATGCATGATGAATCGATGATATATGGATGATGGATGGATGAATGGGTAGATGGATGAAAGGATGATGGATGAATGATGGATAATGGATTGATGGTGATGATGAATAGATGATATATGGATGATGAATGAATGAATGGGTAGAAGGATGAATGGGTATATGGAGGGATGGATGGATGATGAATAGTGGATATATGATAGATGGCTGATGGATGAGTGGATAAATAGAGGGATGATGGATAGATGAGTGGGTGGTTGTATTTGATGGATGGAAGATGGATGGACAGATGGATGAATAGATGATGGATGATAGATGGATAATGGGTGGATGGGTGGATAATGGTTGGATGGATGATAGATGGACAAGCAGATATATGGGTAGATAGATGGTTCAGTAGGTAGGTGGAGAGATGGAAAATGGGTAGATGGATAGATGGCTATATAAAGGGATGTCTTGATGGAAGGATGGATGATGGATGGATGATGGATGGATGGAAGGATGGATGATGGATGGGTGGAAGGATGGATGATGGATGGGTGGAGGATGGATGATGGATGGATAGAAGGATGGATGATGGATGGATGGAAGGATGGATGATGGATGGGTGGATATTGAGAGGGAGAGATTGATGAGCAGATAGGTGTGTGGATAGGTTGGTAGGTGGTGGGTGGATGGGTAGATGAACAAATGGGTAGATAGAGAGAGAGATGGTTGGAAGGGTGGGGTGATGGATGGATAAATGAGTGGGTGTGTAGGTAGACAGAGAGTGGGAAGGGTTCCAGGATCTGGGGATTCAGCAAAGGCTTCACTGAGTAGAGCTGTAGCCATGAGCTCAGCAATGAAGGGGCAGGGGAACAGGACACGCCAAGGCCCCCAGGTCTTCGCCCCTGGGCTGCCATGTCCTGGAGTCAGAGCCATGGAGGAGTAACTGACTCACAAGAAACACGAGCTGCAGAAGTTCATAACCCCCTTCCCATTCTAGAAAGTTCCATGCTGTTACACACTCTGAGGAAAGGATTGTTTCTCTTTGGCCAACATCACAGAAATAGGATGGTTTGAAATCGCTGGGGGCCTTGTGACTCAAATGCCTTCATTAGAGCTGCAGTTTATTATTCTGGTGAAATTAAACCCAGCATCCAGGAGAGGAAAAGGAAGTGTGGGAGACACCCAGGAACTGCAGGGAGTTCTCTCCCCTCCCCCCCAGCCTGCACCCCCTGTCTGTTGCCCTTCTTACCCACCTGGTCTGCTCTGGTCCCCAAGAAACTTCCTCTCCAGCTGAGTCACATAGGGTGGGGTGGGGGACCTTGACAGCTGCATTTCCTCCTCTCCAGGAAGCCAGCAAGAAGAAATGGCATCTCCCCACAGCAAAAACCAAGCAAGCAGATTAACTTAGGCTGCATCTGCTGTAGATTAAACACTTGGAAAAAGCTATTTTATAAACATTTTTTTCCACAATCATATCCCCATATGGCCAATCTCCGGCCCTCTTCTGACGCTGCAAGAGGCCTGGTGTGGTTGCCTCAGATGAGAGCCGTGGATTCCAGACTCCTGTCTGTCTCTTGCTGAACAAAGCATCCTGGAGGAATTTTAGCTAGCTTGAGAGGAGGGACACACTGGACTCCTGGGTGGAAACAAGGCCTTTGGAGCCTTCCGGGGGTACAGTGAGGAAGGGGGAAGGCAGTAGTGTCTTCTTACCCTTTGTTTAGACGCTGGCCACAGCTCTTTGTCTCTGCTCTGTGCTGAGCAAGGTTTCCAGAAAACAAATTCATCCTAGAGTTCTAGAAAAAGTGTGTTGGTATCAGACTTACACTTTCAGTGGCAAAACACACAGAAGGCTGTGCAGCCTCAGAGTCCGCAGTGCCTGCCTTTATAACAGAGCTTCCTGCCTATGCCTCTCTGTGCCTATAACCATGCCTAGCCCTTCCCCTGTTTTCTTACCCATCTGCCCTTGCAACTGAAAGACTGAACCTCTGTCAGCATGGGATACCCATGGGAAGCCTCCCTCTAGCCTCCGGTCTGTTAATGAACCCAGCTTCCAGTCTGTGGTGGTTTGTCTATGCTCAGCCCAGGGAGTGGCACTGTTTAGAGGTGTGACCTTGTTGGAGTAGGCGTATCACTGTAGACCTGAGCCTTAAGACCCTCATCCTAGCTGACTGGAAGCCAGTATTCTGCTAGCAGCCTTCAGATGAAGACGTAGAACTCTCAGCTCTCTCTGCACTATGCCTGCCTGGATGCTGCCATGTCCCTGCCTTGATAATAATGTGCCTCTGAACCTGTACGTCACCCCCAATTAAATGCTGTCCTTTTTAAGAGTTGCCTTGGTCATGGTGTCTGCTCACAGCAGTCAAACCCTAACAAAAACACAGTCCTGCCTCTGAAACACCAGCGTTCTCCATGAATCCTGTGGAACAGTGCAGAGAGGGCCTTGCAAATCCACGGTGAGAGAAAAGGGTAGGCGTGGCTGTGAACATCCACATCTATCTCAGGTCAGGGTCACACTGTCAGAGACAGGGAGAGGGGCAGGACCGCTGAGCCCACAGGGAGGGGGAGGCAGCAAGGCCTGGCTTCTTTGTTGTCAGTATTCCTTCTGTGGCACTGGGGATGGAACATAGAACCTCGCAAGGCTGCACCTTGGCCACAGCCTGGCCCTCTTTTACTTTATGTCTGCAAGCAGAGTTTCACTAAGTTGCACAGGCTGGCCTTGAACTCACTGTGACCTCGGACAGGTGCTGGCCTTGCCTCAGCCTCCTGAGTTGCTGAGATACAGCTCGTGGCTCCTATGGATACAGAGGCAGCCGGCCTTAAACTGTTTCTTGCGATATAGGCCAGAAACATCTATCCCACGAGCCTTGGCCTGGTACACATCCTTCCTTCCTTCCTCAGAGAGCACCTGTGCCTTTACCAGGTTTCAGGTCCATATTTATGAGGCCTCGTGTTCAAAAATGCTCTCTTCTCTCCTCTCCTCTCCTCTCCTCCTCCTCCTCTCCTCTCCTCTCCCCCCTCCATCCCCCATCCCGCTTCCCCTCCTCCCTCTCCCTCTCTCTCTCTCTCTCTCTCTCTCTCTCTCTCTCTCTCTCTCTCTCTCTCTCTCTCTCTCTCTCTCTCTCTCCTGTAGTTGAATACATGGGATGAGGGACTTCCCAGTGGGAGATCCTCTGACTAGCATGTCATAACCAAGTAACAGAGAAGGTAAGGGTTGGGGGAGGGGAGGAGTGAGTTGTTGGAGCCGGAGCAACAAGTCTCTGAGGGCCTCTCTGCAGGCTGGGTGTGATATTTGTAGAAATACAATTTCTACCTCAGGGAAATATGAGAAAGTTTATTCCAGAACCCAATATGGATGACCACAGCCAAGGAACATAGACTTGGGCCACTCTAGATTCCAAATTCCAATATGGAAGCAGTTTTATGAAATTGTTATAGTAACAGCCTAAAGAAAGCCACAAGTCAACACACTTTAAAATCCATTGGTGGAAACGTCTGAGAGGCGGGTTCTGAAAAATCTCAGCCACAGCTTCAGATGCTGTCTGACAGAGTCTTAGCTTTGGAGTTGGTGGAAGCTCGTGGTGGTGGAAGGTCTACTAATTCGATCTAAGTCAATAGATTCCCACAGAAAACTAGTGCTTTGGGTGTCACTCGGTGGCCACAAGGCTGCTAGGTCAGGCCCAGAGGAGGGCAACATGCAGCCATGGAGAGAGTTAAGACCACTTGGCTCTGGACCTGCAGCAGCGCTCTAAGCTTAGGAGTTACTGGGGCTCAACCAGTTAGTTCATCGGAAGGTGCAGTTCTTTCTGGACCCTTCTTCCACAGGCACCGGGTGCGTCTGTGTCACTCTGACTGTCCTCTACCGAGAGAGAGCATCCTCTCAATGGCCAAGATTGGAAGGTGATGGTGCATGTGCATTCGAGTGTATGTGCATGCATGTGTATGTACGTGCATGTGTATATACATGTATGTGCATGCGTGTGTGTGCATGTGTGTATACATGTGTGTATGTGCATGTGTGTGCATGTATATATACATGTGTATGTGCATGCATGTGTGTGTGCATGTGTATATACATGTGTGTATGTGCATGCGTGTGCATGTGTGTAGAGACCAGGGGTTGATGCTGGATACCCTCTTCAATTGTTCTCCATCTTATTTTTCGAGGCAGTCTCTCCCTGCACCCAGAGCTCACTGACTGAGCTATACTGGCCGCTGGCCAGTCTGTCCCACAAGTCCTCTTGTCTCTGTCTCTCCAGATCTGAGATCGCAGGAGCATGCCACCGTACCCAGCAGCTTGGCTTTAAGTCTGTTTCACTGACAGACATGAACCAAATGTCCAGATTCCTGGTCCCGCCCCTTAGAGCCCCTGTCTGTCTGTCCCTTAGAGGCCCTGTCTGTCTGCTCACCCTCACTGGTGTCCTAGAGAATTCTCAGGAAGGAGCCCCGCAGTCACACATCTCCTCCCAACTTCTGTTGGGTAGCTTCTGGGCACTTGCCCGCCGTCCTGTGCCCGAGGAGCTGAATCAGGTGGGAGCATCTCCCTGCAGACACCCAGGAGTCATGAGTAGTCAGTAGAGGGGCACAACTTTGGATTGTATTCAACTGTAATTAGCTGGATCTCTGGCTCCTGTGTGGGACAGTGTGGGTTCTAGAAGGGACAGTAGTTGGGTCCAGCCATTCATGTCAGCTCTTCTTATAGAAGAAGCCGGAGTCCCAACAAGGATGGTGATAGAGGACACACCTTGACCAGGATGCCTTAGCCAAGTGTCCTCTCGCCCTCTGTTTAAACCTCCTCAGGACCCTGGAGGTGGACTTGAGGGTGGGTCAACAACCATCAACCCTTTGTTGCTTGGCTGTGTGGTCCCAATGAACGAATCTTTCTCTGCTTTTCACTGTGAGTTGTCTCTCCAGTCAATCCACTGAGAATGGCCGCTCAGCTACCAGAGCCCAGACTCCGGCCCTAACACCTCCAAGGACAACGGGCTTCTGGGCGCTCTTTGGGGAAAGGGTTAAATGGATCCTTCCTGGAGGAGGGAACCTGTGTGGAGGTGAAGCCTGTTTGCCTGCACACTCAAATTTGTAAAGTCCCCAGCTGTCTTTCATCCCAGGGGGGTTTTGTGGTAGGTTTCCCGAGGGAAGTGCTGTCTGGCAGGGTTGCTTGTTTGGCTTTCTGCAAGCAAGTCTTGCTTGGCTGGGTCTGGCAAGCTCCGCCTCCAGGCTTCAGGATCCAGACACGCCCATTCCGCAGCCCTGGTTAAGGAAGAGCCCCGCAGCAGCCTGGCTTCCAGTTCACATGCAGAGGCAGGCAGTCTGCCTTCCCTCATTCCCACCTTGCCACCACAGCCAATTCTAGGGAGGACAACCTGGCCCTGGAAGAGACAACCCTGTTCTGAGAGTCATTTCCTTTTCCTCTGCCACAATTGCCTAACTGCAACAGTTAAGGTGATTCCCTGATCCACTAACTCAGGACAAGGCGCACACCTGGCCCGGGTGTACTGACCTTCAGACAACACTCTACTCAGCGAACTGATGAGGCTTAGGAATCCCACCCACCCATCAACCCCCACTGCGACCCCAAAGATGAATTCTCTGCTGGTGAGAAAGTACACTCATCATCATCTGGTTCTTGTGAATTAGAAGGACCTGTTATACCAGAGCTCCCTCCCCCCCTCTCTCCCCCTCTTCCTCTCTCCCCCCCCCCCACCCCCTTGATCCTTGCTCTGGGTCCTTCAGCAAGCCAAGCTTCCTACTGAGGCCAAAAGATTCTGTACCTCAGATCATAAAGAGCTACTAGAATCGCCCATCCCAGGTCCACGTTGCCCTGGAACTGACTCAGACCAGGAAGTGGGTGCCTTTTATCAAAATGATTTCGGGCCAGGCACATTCATGTCTCCTATCTGACAGCCCCAGGTGAGGACAAGGACTCCACTGATCTTGGCTTTGAGGTAGAAGAGGACTGCCTTTCTCCGCCTCTCTCGTTGACAGTGATGGTGGTTAACGTTTGCATGTGTGGGGAGGAGAGGAGAGGGGAGAGGGAGTATTATGGACTCCTGGGGGGGGGGTCGACTCCTTCCCAAAGAGAAAGTAGAATGTGGCTCCCACATCGATGCCCTTCTGTGGGGGAGAGGACATCTCCCAACACATCAAAGATGCCAAGAAACAAATGTGTGATGGATAGAGGTATTTAGGGTGGCACCCCAGGTGCCCCCAAGAGTCCCAAGCTACAAAACCCAGGGCTGCACCTCATTCACTTGTCTGAACCCCTCAACCATCGGCCTAGGATCTCAGGAATGAAGAGCAAGGCTCAGGGCAATACCTCCCTTGATTCTGGCCGCAGTGTATGAGTTAATTGTCCTGTTGCCATGACAGAACACCTGACAAAAGCGACTTAAGAAAGGAAGGGTTTACTTTGGCTCTCGGTTTAAAGGTATTGTCCATTGCTGTGGGGAAACTGTTGAGGAGAGCGTGAGGCAGCCGGTTGGTTATGTCCTATCCACAGTCAGGAAGCACGGAGATGAACACTGCTTGGTGTGTTCAGCTTGTGACCCTCTTTACATTCTGGGACGGAGGTCCTGGGGGTTGGTGCCGCCCACATTTATGGCTCTCCCCCTCATTTAACAACATACTCAATCAGTAACAATACTAGCTAGAAGCCTAGATCTGTCAGATCTCACACTACTCTGCTCTATTCACATCTATATTATACCATATAACTTGCAGTTTCTCCAGGCCACGAGCTTCTCTTTGCAGCCTCTCAGTTGATCCCTCGTAGCTCCTCCCCCTTTCCCCAGCGATCCTTTTCTCCTCCCCCAAACTCTCAGCTCCTCCCCCTTCCTCCTGCACAATCATTGGCTCAAGCCTTTATTTGAAAAGTTAAGGTGGGGAGAAGGTTCACAAGGCAACTAGTCACCTGTAGCCCCTCTGAGGAGTGAAATTAGCATCAGAATACAAGCCCAGAGCTATCCACAAGTTTCCACTGGTGATTCTAAATCCCATCAAGCTGCCAATCAAAATTGATCATCATATCCACCGTGTTGCTGAAACTTCACTGTGGCAGCCCTGTCCTAGGGTCTGGGCTGAAGCGGTCATCAGAAGGGAGAGCAGTTAGTTGTCACTAACAGAGGGACCGAGCTGAGGGAGCATGTCCTGGTTTGCTCCTCACCCCAGCATCCCTGCTGTCTTCAAGAACCGCCTTTCCCCACTGCACAGAGTTAGACAGAGCTGCCAGCCACACGCACCAAGCCAGGCTGCATCCATGGTCTCCCCTGAGGTCTTACCCCATATTCTCTCCTGTGCTTAGGCCTAAGGTGTGCTCGCCACTCGTGTACTTTAAGCATAGGATGGGTCGGGTCGCGGGGGTGACCCCTGGGAAAGTGAGAGTGGAAGCCTAAAGCCCTCTGTGGAAATCAAACCAGGCCTGAAGGCTCTCCTCTGGATTCTTCAGTTTATGAGCCAATAAATTGCCCCTGCTTTGTTAAAATCACGATGGGTTAGTTTGTGACACATGAGACGAAGAGAATTATGATCCAAATCAGGCATCTAAATGGCCTTTGTGCAGAAGGAATCCTTTCTGTGGGATGGAGCTGATCAAAGCAGAATGTTAGTGAGACAAGCAGAGGACACAGGGCCCAGCATCTGGTCTTCGGGGTGTCAGCCTGCATCTCACAGAATCAGTTCAGTCAGGGAAATTATATATATATATCACTGTGAGTCAAGATTTATGTCATTTCTCCACTTACAAATCAAAAGCAGCTTGGAGCCCACATTCTGGTGTCAGGAGCCTTACCAGGGTAAGAGCGGTGGTGTTTCTTGACCCTCTCGGTGGTGTCTAAAATGCCCGGGACATCCCACCACAGGACCTCAGGGGGCAGCAAAAATCTAAGACTTCTCTGATGGTGGTGGTTGAATCTGAAGCCAACATGTCTTTCCCAGGACGGCAGCCTCGCCGGGCTCCTGAGAAATACTGTTTTCAATATTGAGGACGGAATAGTAAATTCTCTTGTCAGCCACATTGATTTTACAGTTTCCTGACTGCCTCCCTGCCCCCACCACTCGATGTCTTTGATTACTTTATTTATGAAAGACTTAACCTTGCCAGACAGCAGTCTCAGCGCTGACAGTTACTCACAGGTTGGCGCCAGGGGACAGGGTGGTATCGCCACTCCCCATAGGCATCTCGGGGAGGGGTGGGAAGGATTCCTAACATAGTCAACACACAAGGCACAAATCACAGGCAAAACACTTAGTGGGGCAGCAAGGGGCTTCCTGAAAGCCCCAAGTTACAGTTCCCCAAAGGCTGCCTCTTTGCCCCCTTAACTGAACCCCACAGTCCTCAGGGTTCCTGTCTCCAGTCCTAAGCTTCCAGGAAGTGGAGGCGGGGTGCTGGTTTTCTTTGGTTTCCCAACTTGTGGCTTTCAGAGAATATAAGTGACTCTTGTCACTCAAATCTAAGCAGCACTCCTCAGTGGCCTTGTAAGAGCTTGGTCCCCTTTGGGGCAGGGGAGAGAGAGAGAGAGAGAGAGAGAGAGAGAGAGAGAGAGAGAGAGAGAGAGAGAGAGAGAGGCAGAGAGACAGAGACAGAGAGAGGGAGAGAGACAGACAGACAGACAGAGAGATGAGAGGAAAAGGGAACCCAGTGCAGGTTTCATCAGGGCTGAGAGGCCACCGTGAGGATGCTTAAAGTAGAACCTTACAAGGCGGTGAGCACATTGTCCCTTTGCCCAGCCATGTCCCTTGCCCATCAGACCCTCAGCCCAACCCCAGTGACAGAGGGAGAAACTGGGGCACAAGGTGAAGTATTTGGCACCGAATCGGGCAACACCAGAGTCTGCATGGAGTTCATTCCTGACCCAGTCCAGCTCTGGGGCCTGTGTCTCAGTCGGTGCTGAATTCTTAAATTTTGAATATTTTTAGAAATGGCCATGTGACCACCAGTGCCGGGATGATCACCCGGGCTATGCAAAGTGGGCCATCCTTCTATCTCTTCCCTGGCCCCCGGCCCCGCCCCCGGCGCTGTCCAGCATCTCCCAACGTGTCACCAAGAAAACAGCAGTCAGAGGAGAGTCCCAGCTTGGCACGAGGAACTTCCGGTCCGATCGCTGCTTCCACCTCAGGTCCGCCCCTCTCCTTGCGCACCAGTGGCTGCCCCTTGTCCCTCAGCCACCGAATCCTTTCCTGCAGTTCTCTGCCACTCTTCATCACCCCCCCACCCCCAGACTATAAAAGGTCTGAAATGTTTTCCTGCTTTTTCAGAAATGCCCTCTTTGCCAAATTGCATGTGAAGCCTGAGCCTCTCTCAGTAGTCCAGCCAGAGGTCTAACCTCCCACCTACTTGCTGTTCTCCCCACCTCCATCCACAGAAACCTCATCTTTCATTGGGATCATTACACCTTGGGACGTCAGCTACAGTCCTTGGGGAACTAAAGGATCCCAGCATGGAAAGCAAACCCTGAATGTCAGAAGTTGTCAGCACACCGCATCACAAGCAGTCGACATGTCTGTGTAGCTCCACAACACCATCATTTACCAAATAACAATAAAATCCCAAGGCGCATCAGTTTCCCTAACAACCGATGGCCAAACGGTCCTGATTTACTTGCCGGTCGGCCCAGGTATATGCCCCGTCATTCCAGTTTTAACTACAAATAGTAACTCTCAGGTAATATAACCATCCAGATCCTAGGTGATAAATCAGGATCCCTGATGGACAGACGCTGTCTTCATTTTCTTTCCCGTTACTATGATAAAATACTCTGACAAGAACAACAGGAGGGAGACTGGGTCTGTTTTATCTCTCAGTTCCAGTTTCCATCCACCCAGGCAAGAAGGTCGGTGTCTGGGGAGCCGGAAGCAGCCGACGGCATTCTGTCTACAGTCAGAGGGCAGCCATGAATGCATGCACACTGGTGTGCCGCTTGCTTTCTCTCCCTTAGGGAGTCCAGGGTCTGCTGCCCAGAAGTCATGGTTAGGATGGATCTTTATACATCAATTAATGTAACCAATATAATCTAATCCCTGACAGACTGGGCTAGAAGCCTATATCCCAGGTGACTCTGGATTCTGTCAGATTGACAGTTAGCATTAGCCATCATAGATAGAGCTACATATATGCACATACACACACACATGCACATAGGTAGATGTACATATATGCACACACATGTACCTACACACACATACAGTTAGTATATATTTAACTACAAAGTGTCGAAGAGGCTGCAGCAAATTCGAGGCATTTCAAAGAGGCCCAAGGGGAATCCAATAGTGAGAGGCACAGTGACTCTGCTGGCAACAAGGCTGCTGCCCTCAAGGCTGCAGGGTTGGAGGAGAGACACAAGGATGAGGTGTGGTAGAGGCTGAAGAAGCAGAAGTCTGGACTGCATCCAGATGAATGGATGACGGACAGACACAGAGATGGCAAGTCCAGAGGGGCAAAGCAGCAGATAGACAGATATGCATTGGTCACGTCAAACAGTAAAGAGGAAGCCAAGAGGAAGCCTGGGCCAGTGAAGAGTCCATTGACTGACACACACCCCAGGTGGTCAGCTGACAGGTGGGTGGAGCTGTTCCCATCAGAATGTCCAGTGTACTCTTCATTCCTTGCAGGTAAAGGAGTCTCACCTGAAGTGGAAATTTCTGGTTTCTTTGTGGATCCAGTTATGCCATGTCATGTTTTTATGGAAGCTGTTTATGAGAGGATATTTTGCTGAAGCAGACAGGTGAGGGGACACGTGATGTTTGGAAAGAGTACAATGAGACCCCAACAGGCTGGACGGCACTCTTGCGCTGGTTCGCCTTGCAAAGCTTTGCTGGTTTTCGCTGGTCTTTGCCGATCTTTGATTGCCATGACTCCGTAGAAAGAAATGAACCAAAGAACTTCTCATGGTATTCTGGCTGCTTCTTGCCTCTTCTATGGACTTGTGCTGATTGGGTAGAGTCTTGAATTTTCTTCTGGACCAAGCCGATGCTAACACCGCTACTGATTCGTGTTTGATGTTTTGGACTGGACTGCTGATATCCTGACAATGAAGATTGTTATTGCCTCAAAGAACTAATTCTAAACAGGTCCGCACACCCCTTGGTCCTATTAACAATGTTTCTCTCCTACCTTTGGTTGGTGGGCTAGACGGAGGTTGAAGTGCTTACGAACCCTTATTAAAGTAGGTTTTGAGAAATGTAAACCTACATTCATCCTCTCCTCAGTCTGCTGTGTCCACTAAGTTCTCAGGCCTGCTTCTCTGATATGATCTGCAGCCCCAGTATAATCTACAGTCTCAATCTACTTGAATAAATTTATAGTGTGTCACTCTTTCTTCTTTGGAGAATAAGTTACAATGGTACCTTGTCTGTGACACGGGTAAGATGGCACTGTTTATGTGTCCACCAAGTACAGTCATTCTCTGCCCTCAAAAGGGAGAGAAAATCTGCTTGTACCGTGGAATCTCTCAGAACAGGAGCCATTGTACAATAATAGAATCTCTCAGGGAAGGGTCAGTGTAAAATATGGAATAACCAAGGGCAGGCCCATGGAAGAATATGGAGTCACTGAGGACAGGTACACTGTACAATACAGAGTCTATGGTGGTAAGGACATTGTACAGTGGAGTAATTCAGGGTAGCACACGGCCTGACCACAACATGCTGTGCCCAGAGAAATCATTTCCCTCTTGGCAGCTGCGCACAGGACTACTTCCTCACGGTGCCAACATCAGCCCCTGGCACTGAGTTTTCTGATCCTGCGTTGCCTTCATTTTAAGTTTACGCAGCCCAAGCACTCCCAGATGGCGAAAACATGTGGGACTTCATGAGACAAAACAAGCAAGCAGGAACAGACTGGGTTCTGTCCTCAGAACTGGGTCCGTGTGCTCCGGGGAAAGCTTGTAAGTTTGCCCCAGTCTGATGGTGACTCCAGCTCTCCTGGAGATCGGCGTCCTGCTGGGGTTGTGAGAAGCAGGGAGGACACACCGCTGGTGAAGATGAAAGAGATCCTATGTACTTCATCACAACAGCATGGGGCTCTGTCATGGTCTCAAAGTGGGCAGAGGTGCAGGCCAGTGCGGGACCGTGAAAGGCAGTCTGTGGTCTGGCTGAGTGAGGCTTACTCCGGAGACCTAGTAGAATATTCTACAAGGGATGGGACCGTGAGCCGTGCTCCCAGATACTCAGGCTCCTGACACCAACTCCATACTCCTGACTCCTCAACTCCATAATCCTGTGGCCATCAGTCACGTAGGGCCACGCCCCTAGTGTTCTGGCTGAACTCCACCCCCACAGTCACCTGGCTACAGCCAGGTTCCCCCACCCCTGCTCCACAGTTACCTCTATAAAGGGGATGCAAGGCCCTCTCTTGCCCCTACACTCTCCTTTTTTCTTGTTCCCCTGTTCTCTCTCTCTCTCTCTCTCTCTCTCTCTCTCTCTCTCTCTCTCTCTCCATTCTCCCCCCCTCTTCCCATGTGGTCATGGCCGGCTCTCACCCCTCTATCTTTTCTTTCTCTCTTTACTTCTCTACCTCTTTTTCTTTTCCTACTTTTCTATAATAAAGCTTTGAAACCATGGGCTGCCTCTTCTCATCAAAACCCACCATGTAGAAGCAATGGAGCAGGCCTCAATATCTCCAGCCACCAGAAAGGACCCAGAACTTCCAGAACTGGCCAGAACTGGCCAGTCTTCCGCTACAGGTACATGGGGCTGTGCCAGAATGGCCCTGTATTCTGGGCAAGGACCTCCCCCCTTAGCTGGGCAGACTCCCTCTGCAGATACACGGGAGCCTGACATCCCTACACGCTATGTGGGCCCCGCTCATTTTCCCTACAGTCCAATATGTAAGAACTGTCCGGGGGGGCACAGGTGACATGAGCAGACCCTGTGGGGAGTGGGTGCCAAGGAGTGCAGGCCCCATACAGACCTCAGGGCTGTGAGGAACCAGTCACTAAGAGGAGACAAAAGCCTTGGTTTCTCAATGGCTAACACTGAGTGGCTGGAGTGAAGACCCTGAGTGCTTCCAAAAGAAGCGCTGCACTCCCTAGGGACAGGCAAGACATCCTGAATGAAAGCTAGGAGGAGGTGTTGGTGAGAGAGGGGTGGGTGGGGCATGGCTGGGAGTGCAGGGTGTCTCTATTATTCCCAGCACTGGAACCTGCCTTAGAGCTACCAATGAGACAGACTCAGAAGGCTCGGCTGTGAGGTCTGTAGCAATTTCTTATCCATCTGTTGGGTTGCTATTTCCTCTAGGTTGAAATATTCCCTCCTGAAGGGAGAAGGGAGATTCACAGGGCTCAGGAAGTAAAGGGAAATAGCAAGGATCAGGAAGTTTTCCAAACATACAAGATTCAGAAGGCCCCTCCCTGAGGTTATATATGCAGGGGCAATTGCTGGGGAGAGGAGCCCAGGGAGATGGAGCTGCCTGTAAGCTGGGCAAGGGTGGACTCAGGGCTCCTGGTCCTCATCCAGGCTGTGATGTGTTTCTTAGTGATAGAGGGAGAGGGGAAAGGGGAGAAGAAGAAGAAGAAGAAGAAGAAGAAGAAGAAGAAGAAGAAGAAGAAGAAGAAGAAGAAGAAGAAGAGGAGGAGGAGGAGGAGGAGGAGGAGGAGGAGGAGGAGGAGGA